>NC_046316.1:3894816-4494816 GCF_009819535.1 Lacerta agilis | reverse complement strand
TATCTGGTGTTAGCCACCCTGAGCCCGACTTTGGCCGGGGAGGGTGGGATATAAATAAAAGTTTTTGATTATTATTACTTGTTATTATTCCTTTGTAAGGAAATATGAAATAACGTAAAACCATTTTTGCCGGGGGGAGATCAATGGGGGGGGTTGACAATAAATTTCCCGCACCGGGTACCACCTGACCTTCCCATGCCTGGGGGGGGGACAATTTTTTTTTGCCCCCGGGTACCAATTTACCTTGCTACGCCACTGCGCTTTCCCACTATGCCAAATTGCCTTTGAAACACTGGGGAGGTTGCAGCACATTCTACAGCCACCTTCCATTCACTTACAATAGTATGCCAACCATCCGGACATCACGCTTTCCTCATGTAGACGCTGTGTGCGCTCAGAATTCCCAGAAATGCCCAGGGATTCTGTGGTCAATGACTAGCTTATTTCACAGAGAAGTCTGCGTTGAAAGTGTTCCCTGAGGGTAGTCTAGTAGCGGAGATAGTTAGCTGTGGCGGCAAGAAGTCCACCATTCAACCCAGTGGCAGCAATGGACACATGAGATGGTGCAAGGCCAACCTATTATTAGCCTCATCCCCCCCCCCCCCATTCTGCAGTTCAAGAGATAGATGTACTCGTGGAAGTCAGGGTAGCGAAAATACAGCTGAGAAGCTCAGATCATGTATACAGGACTGACACCCTTCTTTGGAAATTAAATCAATGTCCAGACTTTAACATTCAAAAAAAAACTTTACTTGCAGAAACTTATAGATGAATTAAAACATCATATTTAAAGTCACACGCTTCTCCAAGCATGGGCTTACAGCAGGGGTCAGCAAACTTTTTCAGCAGGGGGCCGGTCCACTGTCCCTCAGACCTTGTGGGGGGCCGGACTATATTGTGGAAAAAAATATGAACGAATTCCTATGCCCCACAAATAACCCAGAGATGCATTTTAAATAAAAGGACACATTCTACTCATGTAAAAACATGCTGATTCCTGGACCGTCTGCGGGCTGCATTTAGAAGGCGATTGGGCTGCATCCGGCCCCTGGGCCTTAGTTTGGGGACCCCTGGCTTATAGTCTCTTCTTCTAACCAGACCCTTACATATAGTGAGAGAGTGGGGAGGGATTACTCAGAAGGCTGGTGGGAATGGGGGATTGGCTGATAGGTGTGGAAAACCTGCTGACTGTTAACAACTGCAATTGGTCTTACAGGAAAAAGCAAGGGTCTGGTGACTTCTGTTTCAGCGTATCTGAAGAAGTGTGCATGCACACGAAAGCTCAGACCAAGAACAAACTTAGTTGGTCTCTAAGGTGCTACTGGAGGGAATTTTTTAATTTTATTTTGTTTAGAGAACCAGAAGTCTTTTTTTCCCATTCTCTTCTCTTTCTTTCTCTTTTCTTCTTCTCTTCTTCTTTTTGCTCCTGTCCCTCCTTAGATTAGATTTTTAAAGTAAATAATAATAATAATAATAATAATAATAATAATAATAATAATTTTATTTATACCCCACCCTTCCCAGCCAGAAAACCGGGCTCAGGGCGGCTAACATCAATTAAAATCACAGCAAAAAAACATAAAAACGATCAATTTAAAATAACAGATTAAAATACAAATTTAAAAATTCAATTAAAACTGCAGGTCTCAATTTCAATTTACTTTAATCATTGTCCTGGGTATGAACTTTTGTATATCTTTTGATAAGTAAAAGCAGATATTTCCAACCCTCAAAAAAGGAAAAGGGGAAGTTTGCCCAAGAGTGGCACGCTGCGAGCTGCGAGGCAGGCAGAGGGTTAATCCCAGAGCAGGCTTGCCTCTCCGTCTTGTTGTTGCAGGATCCATTCTTGCCTGCCTAGCGAGCGGTCCTGCATTACATCATCACCTCCATAGCCCATTCGCTGAAGGCCGCTCTCTCGGTCTCTCGGCTCCCCTCCCGCCGCCTCCTCCAAGGGAAAAAAAGCCTCACCTTCTCCCCAGCCTGCAAGGCTCGAGCCGGGCTTCCTCGTGGGGCGTGCCCGCTTCGGGTGCGCGAGAGAGAGAGGTGCAGGGAGCGCCGGGCGCCTCGAGCATCCTTCATCCTTCATGCGCCTTGGCCTCGGCTGCGCTGCAAGGGAGGAGCGAGGATGGCGGAGAGCGAGTGCGAGACCCCCAGCACTCCCGGCGAGTTTGAGAGCAAATACTTCGAATACAATGGGGTGCGCCTGCCCCCTTTCTGCAGGGGGAAGATGGAAGAAATCGCCAATTTCCCCGTGAGGGACAATGATGTCTGGATTGTCACCTATCCCAAATCAGGTAAGAGAGGCATGGCTGAGCTGGGGTGGAGAGGGGCTGAGAAGGAAGGGAGGGGTCACTCATTTCCCCCCCCCCATACACACACCGCATTTAAGGGATGGGTTGTTTTCCCTCCCAGATTTCACCTGTCCTTCCTGCCTTTAAAAAACAAGTTAATGCAATGAGCATTTTTTCCCCTGACTCCTAACAGACAAATGGATGTAATGTTGGGCTGTGAGTGGCCTACTACAGGAGCGCATGACGCGAATAACATTTTTATACCTTGCTGTCTCATTATCATGGTCCTAATATAGAACAGGTACATTCAGTGCTGCAAATGTGTGTGCCAAAACAAGGGTGTGTGTGTGTGCGCATAGGTGGGTTAATTTTCTCAGGTCCAAAGTGTCCCAGCTGCCTTTTAATTTGATTCCCGGCAATGCCTTATATGTGGAGCACTAATGAACAGCAAGATTGGATGCCCGGTTTCCTGTTTAGGTGCAATGTGTTTACTCGGAAGTAAGTCCTATACTGAGTGCAATGCGATTAGCATCCTAGCAGAAATGGCCCGAGGCATTTGGGGAGCTGAAACAGAAAACCCAAATGATATTCACCCACAGGACTGGCCCGAGACGTGTTGGCACCTGAGGTGAACCACAAAATGACACCCCTCGCAGAAGAAGGGGTGAGTGAAGATCAACAACAGGAAGGGGGGGGTAAAATTAATATCTATTTGGGATCGGCTGCCCCTCTGGACCCTTTGCCTCAGGCAGACCATCTCACTCCGCTTAATGATCTGAGAAGCCTTGATACTATGCAACCCAGAGGCTCTGAGGCCTGTTTTAATTTAAGGTTGTGGCAAAGGAAGAGGAAAGAGGTTTGCAAGCTTCCTAATATGTATTGACTGATTGCAGAAGAGATTAAAAATCAGCTTGTTGCCTTTCTTTATTGATAATCTCCCCTCCCATGACATAAGTGATTCCACGTACCTGAAAGGATCCGGTGCCACAAGTTTTTGGCGACTTCCGCAACACGAGAGGTGCCATCAAGAAAGGATGAGACAGGGAAAAAAATAAAATACAACGGTTTAGACCACCCTCTGCTCACGAGCACCAGAAGGCACAGACTGATTGCTTTCGGAAGTAGGATATTGGACTGGATAGACCCTCAGGCGGATCCAGCAAGGCACTGTTGTGTTCCTATGTTCACTGTCTCCAGTGAGTCTCCTTGGGAGAAGGGTAGGCCACCCTGACTGCAAATATGGATTTGCTAACAGGCCTACAGAGGGACCGCCAATTCCACAAGGGTTTGATTCTGGGCATCCGCATGCAAAAGCAAAATTCTGCAATGTCAGAACCATGTGTGCTCCCCCCCCCCCACAAAGTGGCGGGCTCCTTGGGATGCTCCCAGAGCCCTGTAAGCAAGGAAGACCCACTGGGTGTGTGGTGGGGGAGTGGAGGGAATAAAGAAATGGAGAGCAGGGTATGACGAGCCTTCCTTGATATTTGTTTGTTTGTTTATTTGTTTATTTATGTGTCTCTCCCCCTCCCCCAATTTGCATAAGGTTGTGATTGCATGTGCAAATTAAGCAGCAGGCCCACTGTATTTTAGGAGGAGAAACCATTAAATACCTTTTCCCTTGCCATTGGCTAGCCCCTACAGTAAAGTAGATAGATAGCCCTGTATCCTACTCACTTAGGGGGAATCTGATTACAATGGGCAGGATTATATTGAAGGAATGGCACCAAGGCACATTTTTTACAAAAAATACTTCGTGTGTGCAGAAGGCTCTCTGTTACTTCATCTGTTTGAAGCTGTAGGCCCAGGTTTGGCTCTCGTTCCATACAACTAATCTCACTTAGCAACATATCAAAAGGCAAATCTAACCTGTTCAGTGAGGCCCAGATAAGTATTGAAATATAGATGAAGATATTGACGCACATCTGCAACCATGTAGGCTGTGCATGAAGAAGGCTGTTTCAGGTGTGCTGAATCAGGCAGTTCCTTATTATTTTCCAGAGCTTGCTTCTGTGACTTACATGTTCTTAGAGCCTTAAACTGGGCATGGGAGCATAGCTTCTAGACATCTATCACATTAGTAAGTTGTGATCATGCCATAGCTTTTGTACCAAGTGGATTCTGTCCACCCACATGTATGGATATGACAAGTGCGCTATCAACCTGTGTTCCCATCCCCCATCAAAAATATGTTGAGAATGTATTGTATTTTCTTCAGAGAAATGAGGACTTCACTTAATGTCATGAAGGAGTGATGCACGGCTCCCAATGACTTTGTAACCCTGTTGTTGTTGTTTAGTTGTTTAGTCGTGTCCGACTCTTCGTGACCCCATGGACCAGAGCACGCCAGGCACTCCTGTTTTCCACTGCCTCCCGCAGTTTGGTCAGACTCATGCTAGTCGCTTCAAGAACACTGTCCAACCATCTCATCCTCTGTCGTCCCCTTCTCCTTGTGCCTTCAATCTTTCCCAACATCAGGGTCTTTTCCAGGGAGTCTTCTCTTCTCACGAGGTGGCCAAAGTATTGGAGCCTCAGCTTCAGGATCTGCCCTTCCAGTGAGCACTCAGGGCTGATTTCCTTCAGAATGGATAGGTTTGATCTTCTTGCAGTCCATGGGATTCTCAAGAGTCTCCTCCCGCACCATACTACCGTAGTAAAAGGAACCCATAAAATCATAGTATTGTAGAGTTGGAAGGGACCAGGAGGGACATTTAGTCCAATCCCTGCAATGCAGGAATCTTTTGCCCAACGTGGGGCTCAAACCCACGAGCCAGAGATTAAGAATCCCATGCTCTCTACCAACTGAGCTTATCCCATGGTGTGACTTGGTTGCATTCTGCATTTCCCCACTCACTCAGCAAGCTTTAGCCAATGAATTGGAGGGAGAGTGGAGCAATGCTGAAGGTGATGACATCACTCCATTGTCTCTTGAGAGAGATAGATGCCAACAACAGCAACAGCTTCTATCATCCTGGACTGTTGTGGGTGGGCAGGGCAGGTGTTTACTGCTGGAGTCCACCAGCATCAGGAGATCCAAAGGTTTCCCACCCGTGATCTAATGAAACCAACATGTGATGTCACATAGAGGTCTGGAAGGCTGCATTGAATTTGGGTCACAGGCTTCTGCTTCCTCCCACCTGGGACTCAGCTACACTAGTCAATTGTACTGTCATAACTGTGTTATAAACATGTGACACCAGATGGCACTGTAGAGCAGTGGTCTGTCGCCAGTGGGATTTTGCATTGAGAGCTTTTATAGCTTCCCCCCTATAGTGTTTTTTTTTAATCAGTATAGATCCAGCCCTGTTCTGCAGCCTTGAATCAACAACTGCTGCTTTGCAAGTGAAGGCACTTTTGCTCATGCAAGGGGGTAAAATCGCACATGATAATTGATCCATTCCTGCAGCAACAACTCTTCCCCTTTCCACATTCCATGCCATTCTATGGGTCCTTCCAGTCATCAAAGAATGGCTTTTCACGAGGCTGCAGCAAGGCAAGATCTGGTGGCAGGAACCATATTTGAGCAGAGAGTGACCAGCAGCACGTGTCATTCTTGAACAGCATGAGCTATAATGGATGCTTTCAACCAGGGGGCTTGGAATGGAAGCCACATGTGACTCTTGGAACCAGAAATATTTGGTTACAGACAGATGATTGGTTTCTACTAGGGAAGAATGTTCGACTGCTCCCAAGAAGAACAGGAACAGGACATTTTGAGTGTGGACAGAAAAAGGCTAGAGCCCTCCACTCCCAGCTCCTGGTTGAAAGCATCCACTGCAAGGCAGGCACATAATGCAGATTAGGAGGTCCTCTTGTCTATTGCTTTGCTGGGCTGCTTCATTTCCCTGCATTGATTCCTGACCCATATTTCAGCTGGGTTTAATTCACCAGGGATGTGGGTGGCACTGTGGTCTGAACCACAGAGCCTAGAGCTTGCTGATCAGAAGGTTGGCGGTTGAAATCCCTGCGACGGGGTGAGCTCTGCCCATTGCTCTGTCCCAGCTCCTGCTCACCTAGCAGTTCAAAAGCACGTCAAGTGCAAGTAGATAAATAGGTACCACTCTGGCGGGAAGGTAAATGGCATTTTTGTGCGCTGCTCTGGTTCCCTAGAAGCGGCTTAACCATGCTGGCCACATGACCCGGAAAAACTGTCTGTGGACAAACGCCGGCTCCCTCGGCCTATAGAGCGAGATGAGCGCCGCAACCCCAGAGTTGTCCGCGACTGGGCCTAATGGTCAGGGGTCCCTTTACATTTACCTTCATTCACCAATTAAAACAGCCTGCAGCAGTGGAGTAGAAAATGTATTGAGTGGCTGGAAAGGCAAAACTCCCCCTCTGAAAACCTCCAGCTGCCAGTTCTAGGTTCAGGTTCAGGTATTTGCCCCCATCCTTTCTTACAGATGGATTCAAGGTGCAGGAGATATCACCCTGGACAAATGATATCTTTGTTGCACAGTGTAGGAGAGCTTCAGGAGAAGAGGGCACACACTTGAATTAAGTATTTATTTGCACCTGCTTATTGCAGTATTCAGTCATCATATTTACTGTTAAGGATTCTGCCTTGTCCTGGGCAAATGTCCAATTGAATATGGTGGACTGCACAGACGCAGCAGTAGCGTGCGAATGCCACATTAGAACTGGCTGGCTACATCTTTATTGCTTTCTTTAGCTGTACATCTGAAATATTTATAGCATGCAGGAAGCAAAGCACTAAAAGCTCTACTTGATTCCTTCCCCCTCCCGAGTCTTTTAAAACGTTTCTCTTTTATGGATCCTGCACTAGATTCATATCTGTTGTAGCCTTTGCTTACCGGTACTGTAATTGCTTTTTCCCCTTAAGACTTGATCCCTTGCAAGTTTGCTAAGAATGTGTCTCTTAATCACACCATAACCAGATGTAAGGTGTTTTTGACCTGGGGAAATATTCAAAGATGGGATTCTCTTGTCCGCAAAGGAAAACAAGGAAAGTGGTAACATTTGTGATTCTACTGCTTGTGTAGATTGGATATTACAGCAGAACAGACCCCAATTGGGGTTAATTTAAAATTATTTAGGCCTTGTAAGCTTTAGCTCTAGTTGCACTTCTTGAATTGTTCCAGGATGTTTTTATTTGCTAAATGAAATGGAAATGCTGTCAACTTTTCCACTTTCAACATTTCCTTGCATAATTACATGGAGAGTTTCCACCACAAAAGTCTTCTGATTTGCTATCTCCAGGCACATATTAAAAACACCACTCTCTTGAGCATTAAGCTCCTTCAGACTCTACTCACTTGCAGGGCCAGCGCGTCCATTAAGGTGAACTAGGCAATTGCCTAGGGCGCCAAAATGGAGGGGGCTCTGGCCAGGCTTCTGCTGCTTGCCCCCTACACCACCCCCCGGCTCCCGCTAAAGCAGGCTTTGGCGGGGGGCGGGCGGTGGGATGGGCGAGCAGCAGCTTCTCCGTTCAGAGAACCTTAGCACCGGTCCTGCTCACTTGCAGAGAACAAAAAGCACGTGAGGCTTGCTCTTCCTGTTTCCCATCAGGCTAATGGAATAGTATGGTTATCTGGATGTTATCAAGGATCTGGGCAGGAGTACATAAATGTAGCTGTTATCATCCTTATTACCAGGTCTGGTAACACTATGCTTAATATATCCAAATAAAATTATTAATGGATCTAGCAGTGTTCATTCTGATACAATACCATAGTACATTTTTTAAAAAAATAAATAAATCTGTTGCTATACTGTATCACTCAATTAGTGATGTTGTTTTTTGTTTGAACCAGGCCCTCAAATGATCTCACATAGCTGCTTTGTAATATTTTTTAATAACACAAGGGAGGGAGAGTCCTCCATCTTTTATTGGTCTTAAAGGGTATATTTCGAGCCACTTCAGGTTTTGTTCCTGCCCATAAAAAAATTTATGACTGTTTCCTGCTAGTTAGTGATGGTTTCCTGAGGTACATTCAAGATTAGAAAGAGTTTCATTCATAACACTGATGTTTTAAAAACTGATATCTTTAGGTTTTGGGGTTGTTGGTTTTTTTTTAACAAAATGTACATTCTACTTGATTGAAGCAAAACCTTTAAGCAGTTTACAAGAAATACTAAGAGATACTGATAAACCAGATAAAATCAAGTAATTAAAACCATTTCTAAAACCATTAAAACCGAAGTTCTTTACCTGTCATACTACCTGGCCTGTCATATTAATTAACTCTTTTTGTGATTCCTAATTTTTCCACAATTGAGTTCAGTTTGTTTGCCTGTACCTGGTAGATTCCATATCCCCCCCCCCTTTTGCTACTACTAATTATTCCCTTAGGGCAGGACCATCCAACTCCCAATATAAAAAAGACTGGCAGTGATCTACCCAAAGTTGAGCTTTTTGTAGGAAGCCAAAGTTGTGGAGCTTTTTTTTAGGAAAGGCAAAGTTGGGTTGTTGTTGATGTTTGCTTTTTTGTAAGGAGATCACTGAGGGGCCAGAGATCAGCCAGGATCTACCAGGAACACCCCGTGATCTACCAGTAGATCACGATCTAACTGTTGGACATGCCCCCCTTAGGGGAGTAGGACTAGCCTACATGCCATTATCCCAGGTGCCTGGCACCCTCCAGAAGACTCTGAGAGCCAGTGTGGCATAGTGGTTAAGAGCGGTAGACTCGTAATCTGGTGAACCGGGTTCGCGTCTCCGCTCCTCCACATGCAGCTGCTGGGTGACCTTGGGCTAGTCACACTTCTCTGAAGTCTCTCAGCCCCGCTCACCTCACAGAGTGTTTGTTGTGGGGGAGGAAGGGAAAGGAGAATGTTAGCTGCTTTGAGACTCCTTCGGGTAGTGATAAAGCGGGATATCAAATCCAAACTCTTCTTCTTCTTCCATCTTCCATCAGCCCCAGACAGCAGATGGCTAATTGTCAAGGGATGATGGGAGTTGGAGTCCAGCAACCTCTGGAGGAAACCACATTGACTATCCCTGAGTTACCTGCTTTGTGCTCATAACGAATCTGAAGCAGATAAGGTTGAGAGAGAGGAAACGACCAGCCCAAGTTCACCCATTAGCGGTGATTTGAACTCGGGCCTCCTTGATCCCAGCCTGACACTAAATATCCATTACTGACTCTGGCACCGTTCCTTCAAGTGAGCTTTCTCATGTTGGCTCCTGCTTAGAACCAGAAGCTGTGGCCACATTTGGCTGATACTCACTTCTATGTTTTGCTTCGGCCATTGTGCATCTCCCTGACTATGTGATTGCAATTGTTTGAGAACCCTGATCCTGCTAGCAACTACGAGACCCGACATTGGCAACAGCACCCAGGCCTGGCCATTTTCTGGAAAGCGAAAAACATAAATCCGAAAGGTTCCTGGCAATGCAAAGCAAACAAATTAAATAATGGAATGGTACAGGAGCACCTTCTGACCCTGGAACTGAATAATGCAGATCCATCGTTAATATTAATATAATCAATATTTGTTGTTGTTCAGTCATTTAGTCGTGTCCGACTCTTCGTGGCCCCATGGACCAGAGCACGCCAGGCACCCCTATCCTCCACTGCCTCCCGCAGTTTGGCCAAACCCATGTTAGTAGCTTTGAGAACACTGTCCAACCATCTCATCCTCTGTCGTCCCCTTCTCCTTGTGCCCTCCATCTTTCCCAACATCAGGGTCTTTTCCAGGGAGTCTTCTCTTCTCATGAGGTGGCCAAAGTACTGGAGCCTCAACTTCAGGATCTGTCCTTCTAGTGAGCACTCAGGGCTGATTTCTTTGAGAATGGATAGGTTTGATCTTCTTCTTGCAGTCCATGGGACTCTCAAGAGTCTCCTCCAGCACCATAATTCAAAAGCATCAATTCTTCGGCGATCAGCCTTCTTTATGGTCCAGCTCTCACTTCCGTACATTACTACTGGGAAAACCATAGCTTTAACTATACGGACCTTTGTCGGCAAGGTGATGTCTTTGCTTTTTAAGATGCTGTCTAGGTTTGTCATTGCTTTTCTCCCAAGAAGCAACTACGAGATATATATACATTGACAAACATGAAGTCACTGTGGTATATGTGTCGATTTCACTCGAGCTACTGCAATTGTGTTAAGAGGCAGCATAATTGCCCTGTATAATTGTGTCCTGATGCTAAAATCCCTGAAGGAAACCTACAGGGGCCTCTTTTTTCAGAGGTCCCCCCAAGTTGCAAAATAATGCCCTGTTCTCCTCTAAAACCACTCCCAGCACTGGAAATTATACGTCTGTCTTCATTCTGAGTCTGAGCCTTTCTGATGCAGTTAATTGTAAATGTTGGCATCTGAAACAGTATAGCAACTGTTGCTAACTACATTGACATTTTTTCCTACCGGTAGCAGTAAAATGGAAAGAAACTCTTTCACAGTATATGGGAAGATGTGTCCACAACTATCAATTTCTTTCTTTCTTTTTTATTATTTTTTTTAAAAAACTTTACTTAAACATTTAAGTGTTACAAAACAAGACAAGAGAAAAAATTGACAATTCAAAACAAACAATATACATTCAATATATTCAAACAAACCTAAATAAAGAAAAAATACTCCCCCCCATTTCCCTCTATCCATGTCTGATCTTCTTTTACCTGCTGTACTATTTCTTATTGTTGTGTTGTTCACTATAACTGTATCTATTTATTTATTTATTTATCCTATCATTCCTACTAAATTTCGTGTCAACTATCAATTTTTATAGTGACTGGAGCTGATGTATGTCAGCCCCAGTGTCCGAAACTCCCCTTGTTCTAGGCCAGGCTTCCTCAACCGCAGCCCTCCAGATGTTTTGAGACTACATTTCCCAGCATCCCTGACCACTGGTCCTGCTAGCTAGGGATCATGGGAGTTGTAGGCCAAAACATCTGGAGGGCATAGGTTGAGGAAACCTGTTCTAGGTGCACTTTGTGACAGGGAATTTCATTACCGCAAGCAGTTTCCGAGCTCTGGGCGCAGTCCTGTGCCTAAGATTTCAGATTAAAACTGCAGAGTGGAAAAAAAGGAGGACCTTTTTCTGCCTCCCCACTTCCAGCTACTTTCTGAAGACTGGAGAAAAGACCCTCTAAATAATATTAGGGTGGTGGTGGTGGGCAGGGGAAGGACTGTGAAAAAATGTACATAATATTTTAGCTGCAGTTCATTCCTTTTCAGCTTAGTATTCTTGTTATAAAAGATTCACCTAGACATGCCGTTGTTGTGCCCATAACCTAGGTTTACGGTGCTGTTTAGCTCCTCGCTTTCATATCTCAGTTTCTAACACTAGTCAGTCCCTACTTTTTAAAAGAAGCCATTATTTTGAACCGTGCAAGGAACAAAAAGGTAGCAACATTGGGTTTGCCTGCTGACTGTCTCCCGTGAGCCTTGACAGACACAGGCAAAGGGATTGTTACCCAAGGAATGAGAAATCCAAGCGCCATCAGCTCCTGAAGAGATAAAATCCTTTGTTGCCATGTAAAGGCAGGTGATGTGGGGAGCCCCAGGGGAGGGGGAGGAAGAGGAGGAGACTAGTCAAGTTTCCTAATTGCCTTGGTGTGAATTCTGCAAAAATATTCTCAGTGGAGGGAGACATTGTTTAATTTCACTGCACACAGGTGGTGTAGTGACAATAAAGGTTTATTATTATTAATTCAAAGTGTCATGTTTGACTGAAGTTCGGCCATGCCCTTTGTCTGCATGTCCATAGAAGGGAAAACAAAAATTAAAATGTGTTGCCTAACTCCCCATCTCTGGAAATACAAAAACTAAATATTAGCTTTTGTTTATCAGCCTGATGAAGCGTTCTGGAGAACCTGAAAGCTGGCATACCAGTTTGTGAAATTTTGATTGGTCGGATAAATATATTGCCCTAACAGGGATGTTGCGGTGGGTCTTTTTCTTATTGGTTAATACAGGTACCTTTACTTTTTTTTAAAAAAGGATTATTTTAAGAGGAATACAAGAAAAGTGCAAAAGCTCAAAAAAATTATTTTGCAAAAGGTACCATAAATCTCCCCCAAATTTTTTGGAATATTGCTTGTTGGTGGACTTCCTTAAAATGTGTGCGCACTAATATTAATACCACAACAGGACATGAGCCAGCAAGAAAGAGGACCACACAAACTGGAATGGGAGATCATGGAATATAATAGTGGAGGTGGAAGAGACCCCAAGGGTCATCCAGCCCAACCCCCTGCAATGCAGGAATCTCAACTAAAGCACCCATGGCAGAGGGCCACCCAACCTCTGCTTAAAAACCTCAATGGAAGGCAAATCCACCACTTCCCGAGGGAGTCTGTTCCACTGTTGAACAGCTCTTAGTGTATTTTCTTCGTATATTTCCCTCAAAGTGCTGTTAAGTCATGGATTTACCAACTGCTTTACAAAAATTAGCGTCCAGAAATTCCTCAGGTAGAACTCTTCAGCTAATGGATTCCTTCAACATACTATACAGGGGAGATGAAATGGGGAGGAAATGGAGGCCACATCCTCTCACCGGGAGATATTAGCAGCAGTTTGCTCTTTGCTGCACTTTTGAAACGATTGAGTTAGCAAAAGCAGCCCCGAGAAATCTAATCCAGAGCGCACTCATGAGGCAATGCTTTTGGGGGGTTTTAACCTGTGGGTATTGTCCAGCCTCTGAGTGCTTTCCACGTTCAGTCGCACATATAAATTAAGGAGATGATTCGGTGCAACATTACAGATCTTTGACCAGAATGGGTGGGCAACCAAGCTTACTGCATACCGGTAATTTTTTAAAAGGTTCTTAAACCACAATGTCCAGAGGTAATATCTTATCCTCCTGTCTTGGGCAACCACTCCTATCGACTCTTTCCAGCAAATAATGTCTGGATTGCCATCTTTTATCTCCTGTTTATTTGATTTGCAGGCACCAGTTTATTGCAGGAAGTGGTGTATCTGGTGAGCCAGGGAGCCGATCCCGATGAAATTGGGTTAATGAACATAGATGAGCAGCTTCCTGTCTTAGAGTATCCTCAGCCTGGACTGGACATCCTCAAGGTACGCCTTAAACGACTGAAAAACGTGTTGACCAGTTGCAATTATTTTCATTTCCCCTCTGCTTATTTGGCTTCCATTTTCAGAGCTCCCTTTTAATTCCCCTTAAGTGTACTGGAATGATTCATAATTTATTGGGTTGCCCTAATAGTTTGCTAAAACATCTTTGTAAGATATATTATGCTTTCAGGCAATATTCAGCTGCTTAAGTGCTTCAGCAAGAGGCACCAGTTTAGCTTTCTAGTTCTGAAAGTGGAGTGTCCCAAGGCAGCTGCTTTGCGTGTTACCAGGAAGTGCCAAAGAGGAACTGTGTATTCTCCCCGGTCAGAATTTGGAAATTCAGCAGGCCTCTTCTTTGTTGTCTTCTAAGAAAATATTCAAAACGCATTGATTTGGGTTTTAACTCAGGCTCTTTCTTCTCTCCGTCACTTGTAGTCTTCTTCCGTTTTCTTCTTCAGTGTTTCATGTCTTACTAGCTGGCCCAGCCACGCGTTGCTGTGGTTTTTTGTGTTTTTTTTTCTTTTTAAAATTCTCCTGACCCCGAGAGTATTCTGGAAGTTCCTGTTTTCATTCTTCCCTGTCCCTTTAGAGCAGGGGTCAGCAACCTTTTTCAGCCGTGGGCCGGTCCACTGTCCCTCAGACCATGTGGTGGGCCGGACTATATTTTTTTGGGGAGGGGGGAATGAACTAATTCCTATGCCCCACAAATACCCCAGAGATGCATTTTACATAAAAGAACACATTCTACTCATGTAAAAACACACCGATTCCCATTACATAAAAGAACACATTCTACTCATGTAAAAACAGCAGGCATGCGAAGTTGCGGCGGCCATTTTAGGAGAGGGCAATGGTGACCTTAAAGAGCATTCTCCCCCACCCCAGTCCCAAAATCATGCACCCCAGCGAAACAATCCCCCCAAAGCTGGTCTTACTCAGTGGAACCTCTCAGGCATGCTTCCTGCTCCATGTTTTTTTTTTTTTCTCGGAGCATGCAAAGCTGCGGCGGCCATTTTAGGTGAGGGCACAGGCATTGTTGCTCTGGCCAGGTCTGATGATGTCGATGGGCCATCTGCCTTTCTATTGGATGCTGTTGGAGTCTTCATTCCTTTTGCTGGTGAGGTATAATAGGCGTACCTTTTTTGCCTTTATTCTATATTTTAGGCATGACAGGTGTGGTTTTTATTTTATTTTATTTTTATTATGCCAGATCCTTCCTCGGTGGTTATGTTACGCTTTGTACTAATTTGATGCGCTTTGATCCAGCGGTTACGGAGAACATTGATGTCCGCCGTGCACACAATGGGAACATTTTTATATATATAGATTAGACTGCAAGTCTATTGGTAGGGACTTAGAATCATAGAATTCTAGAACTTCAAGGGACCACAAGGGTCATCTAGTCCAAACCTATGCAATGAAATAAACTTTTATCAGGCTTGAACCCGACAAAAATCCATGAAGTATGTTTTTTTCCAGCACCAACTTAACATGAAACACATCACTGGCATACAGCATCATAAACCTGAATCTTGCAAAGCACTGTTTTAAGTGAAAATATACCCTGGAAGGTGGGTGGATAGGTAGATTTTTTTTTTTTAAGTTTCTAAGATTTACTCCCCATCCTACCCACTTTTTAAAGATAACTTTTCATGGTTTAAATGCTCTCGAATTGTATTAAACCACAGGTCAAAAATCCCCCTGAATGAGGTCAGGAAAGGAGACTCTCCACCTTTCCAGAGAAATAGTTCTTCATTGCCACCACTTACTGAGCACGTGGCCGTTTCAGGAGAAGGGCATTATAGGAGTGGAAGGGCATCTGGTTGGCCGCTGGGAATGCAGAATACTGGACTAGATGCAGGCCCGTCTTACCCATTGAGGCTAGTGGTGCGGGGTGCTGGGGCGCCAAGTTCTGCAGGGCACCAGGCGAGAGTCCGGGGAACACCGAACAAGCGTGCTGAGTGAGCAAGGACAGGTGCGCCGCTCCCGACAAGCGTCGGCTTGGGTTTTTTCCCCTTTTGGCCTGCAGGCGCCAAATTCTGTGGGGCGCCAGAAGGCTAAAAGGGAAAAAACTGAGTCAACGCTTAGTGGGAGTGGCGCACGCACCCTTGGCGCAGGCCCACTCTCTTGGTGTGCTGCCTGCCGTAGCCACCGCGGCACGAAGTGGCCAGCTGAGCTGGGAGGCGCCACGTCCAGCCTTCGCCTCTTCCCCGCCAGAGGAGCTGCCCACCAGCTGCTGCCCACCTCCTCTAGCCCTAAAAAAAGGTCAACTCTGGGAAAGGGGGGGCGCAGGAGGGATCTTTGCACCATGGCGCCGGATATACTTAAGACAGCCCTGACTAGATGGGACTTTTGACAGATCCGGCAGGGCTCTCCGTGCATTCTTAAGAGGTGTGAGAGAACGTCCCTTCGATATCGTCTTGCTGTTTCCTAGAATATGGTCACACCAGCCTGCTTTCAAGCTACATCTCAGAGTCTATTTAATGAATAGCTAAATGCAGCAAAATGTATCCAAAGGGGATTTCTGCATCACAAGAAATGTGCAGAAACAACACAGCAGTCTTGCTCTCCACTCATATCCAATAGTCAGGGCATCCTTCCCTATCAAAATATTATACTGAAACTGCATGGAGTGCGTAAGTCATGGGTGTGTAACTAGAAAGGAGCACCAGTTTTGTTTTTGCTGTTTTTTAAACCGTGCCCAGTGTGTTTTCTCAAGTGGTGTGTTCTATTTAATTTCATTGGCACATCTCTCTAGCTAAAACCATCGGGGGCAGCCGCTCTACATTTTTCTGGGGTCAGCTGAGGGCAGTGCAGTGCCTGTGCTATCATATTTCCCCTACTGGAATCTATGGTGTGGAGGAGGGAGGAAGAATTAAATGGGAAAGGACACCATTGATCAGTGGATTTTAATGGACCCCTTCTCTTTTCCGAAATGGAGCCTGGGTATTAATCTAGTGCTAGAAA
Organism: Lacerta agilis; assembly: GCF_009819535.1. NCBI lineage: Eukaryota > Metazoa > Chordata > Lepidosauria > Squamata > Lacertidae > Lacerta > Lacerta agilis. The sequence continues at coordinate 4,478,576 of NC_046316.1, read as the reverse complement.
GGTGAGGCCTTAACAACTCTGCAAGTAAGGTAAAGGTAAAGGAACCCCTGACCATTAGGTCCAGTCATGTCCGACTCTGGGGTTGTGGCACTCATCTTGCGTTACTGGCTGAGGGAGCCAGCGTACAGTTTCCGGGTCATGTGGCCAGCATGACTAAGCCGCTTCTAGCAAACCAGAGCAGCGCACGGAAATGCCGTTTACCTTCCTGCTGGAGCGGTACCTATTCATTTACTTGCACTTTGACGTGCTTTCGAACTGCTAGGTGGGCAGGAGCTGAGACCGAGCAACGGGAACTCATCCCGTCGCAGGGATTCGAACCGCCGACCTTCTGATCAGCAAGCTCTAGGCTCTGTGGTTTAACCCAGTGTTCCTCAACCTTGGGTCCCCAGATGTTTTTGGCCTACAACTCCCATCATCCATAGCTAGCAGGACCAGTGGTCATGGATGATGGGAGTTGTAGGCCAAAAACATCTAGGGACCCAAGGTTGAGGAACACTGGTTTAACCCACAGTGCCACACATGTCCTTTCACCTGCGTCCCTACTCTGCAAGTAGTTTGCTGGAATTGCTTATCAAAATGCAGCAGTAGTCCTTTTTGGTTCACCTTCCTTCCCTTTGGTTTCAGTTTTGTGTCTCATGCTGCTCAAAATGCCCAGGCACTGGGAATGTGGACTGATTCATGTACAACTGAAGTAGCACAGAAACCAGTAACAACCACAGAGAGAAAACACGTGGTTCTTTTGAGCAGCAGTGAGGAGTGTTGACTGCATAGCAAAGAAACCAAAGCATGCATGTTCCTGTAGTAGTAACTTGGTGTCTGAACTGACAAAGCTTTCGGTTGGAAATGCGAAACTGGAAGTTATGAATACGGGAGCACAACAAAGAGGAATCTGGATCACTTAGAAGAAGGGATATATTATTTATTGGTTTATTTTCCATCATGTATTTTACAGGAGCTTACATCTCCCCGGCTCATCAAAAGCCATCTGCCGTATCGTTTTTTGCCTTCAGACCTACACAGTGGCGAGTCCAAGGTAAGAATGGTTAGCTTTGTATTTCTTACCTGTGTGTTTTGTGAAATGGGGCGGGGTAGGGTGAGAAAAACCCCCCACAGATTAAGATGAATAATTTCCATGTTCTTAGGTAATCTACATGGCTCGCAACCCCAAAGACCTGGTGGTGTCTTATTATCAGTTCCACCGCTCCCTACGGACCATGAGCTACAGAGGAACATTTCAAGAGTTCTGTCGGAGATTCATGAACGAAAAGTGTAAGAAAGTTTGACACTGGCTAGTTGGCAGTACCTTTTAATGTTTCAAATTCTGTTCTGCACCACTTCTTAGGAACAAAATGTGAAACCGTCTTGCTCGTAATGCCTCTAAAAGTTCTGGTACAAACTGTTCATGTTGGTATTGGTCTTCACCTGATGGAGGGACCTCCACCACACACCTTGGATATTGAGACGGATGCTCTCCATCAGAGATGAGGAACCTGTGGACCGCCAGACCTTGTTGGGCTGCTGCTCCCTTCAGCTCCAGCCAGCATGGCTAATAGTCTGGGAGGATGGGAGTTGTAGTACAGCAACATCAGGAGGGCACCAACTTGGAGAAGGCTGACTTAGGCACTTGCTAAAGATGAATCTCACATGCAGAAGATTCTCTCTGAAGTCACCAGAAGTCGCTAAATATTTTGGAATATATTCAGAGATTGCTTTTTGGCACTGCCAAAATTCCCTTTCCCATGAGAGTTCATTTGTTTTGGTGGGACGCTATGTGGAGGCATCCAGAGGAATGTATGCAAAGGCTGGGTCCCTTCCCTGAAATTAATCCCTTTGTGATGCCTCTGTCTGAATGAATTGGTGTGCACATCTGAGCACCCATGGAATTACGATGAGTGAATATAGACAAAATGAAGCACCCTTTATGATGACTCTAAAGTTGCATTGGAAGGAAGAATAAGACAGAGGAGATTAAAAGTGCTACGAAAAGGTTTATTTAGCTCCTTTACTTATGTTTAAGTTTCACACTGCCTGGACACAGAATCTAGAGAGGTTTTTATTATTCAAGACAAGGATAAATATGAATATACGTATATTGTAAAGACCGTACATACTCCTCTCTTTAAAAGTTTTTGTTCGGAAATAATACAACATAGTTTTTGTTAGAAAACAAGGCAACAAAATTCAGTACATGCACTTCTTTCCAGCTTTTATGTTTCGGAGAAACTTGACTAAAAGCGATGTCCTTGCATATTAGCCATTCTGTTTCCTGTCTTTACAGTAGGATACGGTTCATGGTTTGAACACGTGCAGGAGTTTTGGCAACATCACATGGACTCCAACGTTCTCTTTCTCAAGTATGAAGATATGCACAAGGTAAACTCATATCGTATAAAAGGCCGCCCCCTCCCCCTTGTTACCTATGGACTCCCCCCATCCCTCTGATCAGCACTGGAGGTACCCTACTCACTGATACCAGTTACCGTGGATGTGATTTTGTGACTCGCAGTGATGCTTATATATATATATATATATATATATATATATATATATATATATAGTCTTTATTGTTATAAAAAATTACAAATAACACTAAAAGACAATTAACAAACATCAAAGGACTCAAAACAAGACAAGACCAAACAAAACAATTAACAGAAAAGAAGAAAAATCTACATATTATGCATAACTTGTAAATGGTTCCAAATCTTCACCCAAAAATTTTAAAAAATTGAAAATGACTTCCAGTTAATGTTGCTGTATGTAACTCTTTGTTCTACATTATCGCACATTTATTGAATTTTGTTTTTATTCTGTTTTACTCTTAATTTACTCTAACTTGGTTTTTCATCAGGTTCAGTCTAGTTCTGTCATAAGGAAACTACCTACTCCACTATTCACTAAATACTCCATGAAACATCTCCATTCTTTATGGACTTTTTTTTTATAAGCTATCAGTTTCTGAAATGAGATGGGGTATTAAATTGTGGGAGACGCACATTAGTCAAATGAATAAAAGAAAGCAAACAAAGCAATCCAAATGGAATGGAGGGGCAAATTTGCCAAATATGAAGCCCTGCCAGGATCACAATGAAAATTAGTAAGCCATTTCAGGGCTCTGGGGCTGGCAGACAGATTCCTCCATTCTGGTGTGTGTGTGTGGCTTAAGGACTGTCAGAGCAGGGCCAGAGGCTGATCCAGGGGGAGGGAGCAGTAATTCACAGGGTTTTGTGCTTCCCGAAAGGTAGCAGTCAGAGCTGAGGAGAGGTCTGAGCAGCTGGAGAATGGGAAGGGGTGTCGGACACGGAGTGTGGGACACAGGGCAGGAGCCGGGGCTGGAGGAAGGACAGAACTCACCAGGAGTGGAGGGAGAGACACTGCCTGAAGGGTGGTGGCCGAATCCTGTTCCTCAGGGGTGTAGCAAGCCGCTTGGCTGCTGGGGGTGGCAAGCCAAGCAGCACCCCCGGGGGCGGGGCGTCGCTCCGTGCGCATGACGTCATGGCGCATGCGCAGGGAGTGACGCCTCCGCCTGGGCCAGCGTGACGACCCTCTTTGCTGGCCCGCCCGGCTCTGACCAGGGAGCCCCCCTTTTCAGTGGCTTTTTTCGCCGCTGGCTGGTGGAGCCAGGGCATGGAGCGGGGCGGGCCAGCAAGGAGGGGTGATACCCCTCCTTGCTGGCCTGCCCCTCTCCATGCCCCGGCTCCGCTCAGGCCAGGAGCTCCGAGCCGGGGAATGGAGAGGGGCGGGCCAGTGAGGAGGGGTGACACCCGTCCTCGCTGGCCTGCCCCTCTCCATGCCCCAGCTCCGCTCAGGCCAGGAGCTCCGAGCCGGGGAATGGAGAGGGACGGGCCAGTGAGGAGGGGTGACCCCCGTCCTCGCTGGCCCACCCCTCTCCATTCCCTGGCTCCGCTCAGGCCGTGAGCCCAGAGGTGAAAAAGCCGCTGAAAGGGGGGAGGCCCCCTTTCAGTGGCTTTTTTCGCCTTTGGCTGGTGGCGCCGATCGTGGGGGGTGGGGCCCTGCCCCGAGTGTCACCCCCCAGGGCGCTACCCAGGGCGGACCGCCCCCGCCCCCTTGCTCCGCCCCTGCTGTTCCCCACTCTGTCCTCTCCCCTGCTGTCCCCTAGAACCAGGAAGGGCTTGAAGAGGCAAGCACAGCAACAACTTCTGCGTAGGAGAAGTCACAGGCTGCTTGCTCTCAGCCTGTCAGACAAGGGTACTTAAGTTTGGGTGTAGATGTGGCCACTCAGAGTGCAAGTCTCAAGTGGGGAGGGGGGTCAGCTTCCTAATTACAGACAGACTGTAAGTTTGTGCTTTGTCAATAAAGAATTAAGCTACCGGTCAATTGTCCTCCTTGTGCAGGGTGTGCTCAGGACCATGGGGAGCCTTCATCCGTTTTGTCTTTGAAAGAGAGTACCTTTTAGACACACTATTTGTCCCCTTTCCAACTTTGCCCCCGCAGAGCAGAGGGATGTTTGTGGGCATCTCTCACCATAAAAAGTCCAACCTGTGAGATGGAGCTGAGTGAACAGGAGCCCTCTCAGATTTCTGGCCATCTAGTACTGGTTTGGGATGGGGTGCGGCCCTAAACTGAGCCCTCTGCTTCTCTTCCTCCCCTGCAAAATAATAATAATAATAAAATGGCCTGGGCTGCTGTTGTTGGGATGGCTGTGCACGGAGCACGGGCATTTGAATGGGCCTTGGTTAGTGTCAGAATCCACACAGGCAGTGGCCACCAATTCATGCCACAGTTCCCCCCTAGGGAATGCCTATCTGGATTAGAGCATTTATATCTAGTTAGGCTATTGTCATTCGCTTCCATTAGGAACAGTGGCAGAGCTTCATGGTCTGGCACTGGGGGGGCGGGCGGAGAGCAGGCGGGGCTGGGGCTGGCACACGTCCTGGGTGCGGGGCACGCCACCTGCAGGTTGTGGCGCCCAGCGCAGGTGGGGTGCAGCCGTGATGGCACCCCACCAGGATCGTGCTGCCAGGGGTGGTGCGCTCCCCCTGCACTCCTCTTCCTCCACCAGTGATTAGGAAACTGATATACACAATGCTGTTACAAGCCATTTGCAAGGAATCTTTAAATCTGATTTCAGCTATTCTGCCGCTTGAGTTAGGACCTGAAAAATGAGTCTATACCATTGATTTTAGGATGCTGGTGTTGACTCTGCTAACATACTTTTATGGCTGCTTGCAGGGCTCATTTGTTGTGGCTAACCTTCCCCTCTTTTTGGCTTTTCTCTTTATCGGCACGTGCACGTCATCTTTCGTCACAGGATCTGGCAACCATGGTCGAACAGCTGGCGAGGTTCCTGGGCGTCTCTTACGACAAAGCACAGCTGGAGTCCATGGTGGAACATTGCCACCAGCTCATTGACCAGTGCTGCAATGCAGAAGCCCTTCCTGTTGGCAGGGGTATGTGTGCGGCACGATATAGTGCAAATATATGTAAAAGTGGGAGGCGGGTGCTGTGATCCTTATGGGTCTTTTGGGCCTCAACAATTGCGGCACTTGCAGATACAGAAGTTGAAATAGAGGTGCTGCACCCCTCTCTGTCATCAGATAATTACTATGATACCAAGGAACTTGCCTACAGATTCAGAAGCATGTAGTAGAACCCTTTTGGGACTGGAAAGCAATCGTTTATGTTTGTAGATATTAAAATGCTCCCTGGGATTTTTTCACACCTCCCTAAGCATGGGAAGATGGTGCTTCGGGTTGATTCCACATAAAGTTGGAGTTCTTATTACAAAATACACTGAAATAAATATAATTAAGAACTCTGGCCGGAAGTTTCAACCAAAAAGATGTGTTTACTCGTAAGTAAATACAAATACAGTATCAATCCTGTTAAGAATTACAGCCTTAAATGAAGAAATAGTTTCACATTGAAAAATCCCTTGAAAGTCTTTTAGAAGTTGATGTTAAGGGCTTCTACGATGCGTGACAGGTGTATAATGAGACAACTGGAGACCAGGACAGGGCCCCGTTTCGGCGTAGACGCCTTCCTCAGCTCGTTTTTTTTGAGAGAAGTGTATAAAATATATATGGTTTCTATTTCTTTGATTCTTGAGAAGATGTAGCATCTTAGAGAAAGTTTTCCTGTGTTTTCTATGTGTTTCAACGTGAAACCATTTCTTCATTTAAGACTGTAATTCTTAACAGGATTGATACTATATTTGTATTTACTTATGAGTAAACGCATATTTTTGGTTGAAACTTCTGGCCAGAGTTCTTAATTATATTTATTTCGGGTTGATTCCACAGCATACTAGTTTTCTGTTGGTCCTTTTTTACCATTGTTTTTGAGAAAGGGAAATTGTCAATGGAAGAGCTGTACCACATGCTTCCTGATGTATGGACTGGCTCAAAATGCACTTGCTTTTCCAATGGGCTGCTGGGGTAACAGAAGGAAACCGACAGAGTAGGACAGTTGAGACCAATGGAAGTGAGCATCTTGGCCCATCCCCTCTTCAGAGTATGAAATGCGGCATGAGAAGAAGACCATCCTAGATGTGAGCTGTTCTGATGATCTAGAAAGAGGGGGGTTTGCAAATCATTAAGGGAAATGGAACGTCCCTCCTAACAACGGCTCAGCTCCCCTCACCGATGAACACCTGTCACTTTTAAAATTTGATCTTCCACACCCCTTCTCCCCCCCCATTGCCCCCTCCATATTTCATGTTTAAACAAACTGAACTGCCATTGTCACTTCCAGCCGCGGAGGAAGCCTCTTCGCTACCCGGGGCGGTGAATGGAGGCACCCCCTGGGGGCGGGGCGTCGTGGTGTTGCGTCGTGATGTCACGACGCAACGTCAGGACGGAGTGCGCATGCGTGAAATCCAGCGCATGCGCCCTCCGTCGCCGGGCTGCCGCCGCTGCTTCCACGGCGACCTTGCGAGCCGCTGAGCGATTGGCGGCTCGTGGGACTGCCGTGCGCGAAAGGCAGCACAGCCTTACGCCCACCGCTCGTGCTCAGCAGCCCCACGAGCTGCCGCTCACTCAGCAGCTCACAAGGTTGCTGCAGGAGGAGCGGCGGGGGCCATGAGCCGCCAATCGCGCGTGGCAGGCGGGCCCCGGACGGGTCGCAGGGCGGAGTGGACTCGCTCCGTGGCTTGCTTGCAGGCCGCCAAGCAGGTTTGCAAGCAGGCTGCAGGGCGAGGCTGCCTTACTCCGCGGTTTGCTTGGGGCCTGTCGGCAGGGTGGGGTGGGGCGGGGTGGGGCCGGCCCAAGTGTCACCCCCCTCCCCTGGAACCCAGGGTGCCCCGCCCCTAAGCCCCACCCTCGCTACACCACTGGTCACTTCTAGTATGGCCCAGAGACGTTGCTACATATTTAGTTGGTTTGTCCCACAGACACAAATACCAGTTTATTGGAAGTGTAATGAATGTGTTTGCAGCACAGAGAATACAGTGGCCCTGTCTCTCCTACCTTCTTTTGTCTGTCTTCAGCCCAAGGTATCCAAAAGGAGAACAACCAAATTGTCACCTTTTTGTTCATTCTGTCAGGCTACAGTTGTTCTCTTTGTTTCCCCTTAAACAGCCCAGCTCCGGAACGAACTTCATTTGGCCTAGACATTTTCTCTCAGAATATATGCTCAAACTTATTCACTGCCTGCCTTTTTATCCATACATGTCTTCTTTTTTAAAATTCGTTTGTTTTGCTGCTTTGCATTTGTGATAATTTCCTGTATTTCAAAATCCAGCCTAAATATCGATATGTGTTTTCTGCCTGCCTTTTTTTCATTTGTGAGTGCAATTTAAAATTCTGTGATCAGCCTAAAATTAGTTTATTGCTTTGTTTAATTTACCATCAGCTACATTTTTATTATTTTGCTTTATGTTGGGTTTCTTTCATTTTCCCTCCACTTTTAGCTCCTTGACCTTTACTCAGAAGATAACCCCCCGTTGCTGTGAGAGCAGGCCATGGGTTAGCTTACGTTCCTTACATTTGCTCCATATCCCATCACAAATCACAGTTTCATGAACCCAGGTGGGTGACTCTTCGACCAGCTATCCATATACACATCCTTGGAAAATGGTTGTCCGCAAAATGTAATACTTGCTATTTAAATGATCACCGTGGCGGCCAACATTTTTGTGGGCGTGAGTGTTGCCAGTCAGATCCAAGGGAGGAGATTGTACCTCTCTAATGTAGGCGTGGGGGACCTTTTTCAGCTTTTAGGGGGCGCCTGTCACTGATGGGTTGGGTCCAGAGAAGAGGCGGAGCTAGCTGCTCTGGCACCTGGTGTGCCACACATGCTGTGCACCCAGGGGTGGAGCTAGCCTCCTGTGGGGGCGTCGGCCACAGCGAGCTGCGATCGTCCCAGGGGGGTGCAGCCCACGGCAAGTGTCCCTGGCGTGGCGCCGATGTCACCCCTCCTCGGGGATGACACCCGGGGCAGACCACACCCACCACACCCCCTTCCTTCGCCACTAGTCCAGAGTCCAAAGTGGGCGAGGCAATTGTACAGTCAGCCCCATCCGTTCTCCCCTCTCCAGGCAAACAAGAGGCGTTTGAGGTCAAGGACATGTTCCAGACAAGCAAAAGCTCTCCAGGGGGTGGGATGTAGGCCTGGTTATTGGGGAGTGGCCAGATAGAGAGCCCTGGAGGAGTGCATTTTGCCCCCATGCCTGATGCTCCCCACCCCACTGGGGGGGCGGAGAGCAGGCAGGGCGGGGCTGGTGCGCGTCCTGGGAGCGTGATGCGCCGTCCACAGGGGTGTGGCGCGCCGCCTGCGGGGCGGGGCGCCCAGCATGGGGGGGGGGTCAGCCGCGATGGCACCCTACCGGGATTACGCTGCTGGGGGTGGGGCACCCCCCGCACTCCTTTTCCTCTGCCAGTGCCCTCCCCTGCCCTGATGTACACTATCAGGAATTACAGGGGCAGAGAGAGTGACCAGCAAGTGGGGCGGGGGGGGGGGAAATCTCTAGCCCAGGGGTCCCAAAACTAAGGCCTGGGGGCCGGATGCGGCCCAGTTGCCTTCTCAGTCTGGCCTACTGATGGTTTGGGAACCAGCGTGTTTTTACATGAGTAGAATGTGTCCTTTTATTTAAAATGCATCTCTGGGTTATTTGTGGGGCATAGGAATTTCTTCGTATTTCCCCCCCCAAAATATAGTCTGGCCCCTCACAAGGTCTGAGGGACGGTGGACCGGCCCCCTGCTGAAAAAGTTTGCTGACCCCTGCAATAGCCCTTTTGGAGGATGACACTTGCTGTTTTTGTTAACAGGTCCTGCCATATCCTATCCATGATTATCGGCGTAATTTCTGCTTCTCAATTTTTCTCTCTTTTCCAGGACGTGTTGGGCTGTGGAAAGACATATTCACTGTCTCCATGAATGAGAAGTTTGATTTGGTTTACAAACAGAAAATGGGAAAGTGCGACCTCACATTTGACTTTTATTTATAAAGCATAAAACAAAAAGTGCATGACTCTGATATCGGGATCCCAGCTAGAAGTGCTTTCTGCATTCATTTATTACTTGCTGGACACAACACTATACCTGTTACGCATATCAATACTTAAAAAAAAAGGCACCGTGCATTGGGAAGTGAAGGTTAAGAAGAGCCCTGCAAGATTGTGTCAGTGCTCCACCTAGTTCAGTATTTGCTTTTCAGGTGTGGCCCTGCCTGGGCTGACCATCCCTGGCTTACACATGCATGAAGGCACAACAAGCTTTCTCTGTTGGTTTGTGGGCATCTCTGCCCTTCATTCCATAAGTTAATGATGCATTGTATGGAGAAATAACACCCCACCCTCTTGCCCTTCTTTCTCTTTGGGCAGGGGAGGAAAAAAATGAGCTTATCTTTTTTGTCTCTGCACCATTCACAGCTGTATAATAATTTTTACTTTTTCATTTCTTTATCTCGCCCAGGGCAACCTAAAGCAGCTTACAGACAGACAGACAGACAGACAGACAATAGAGACATTAAAGCAAGACAAAAACCTTTGCCCAAGCCCCTACCTGGAACTGGCCACATGTGCTTTACTTGGAAGTAAGGCCCCAATTTGTTTAATAGGACTCCTACTCCCAGGTAAGATGGGGATAGGTCTGCGCCTGGTGGGGGTGCTTATTCAGAAGTAAGTTTGTTTCTTTAAAGCACTTTTGCCCCCCAAATTCAACAAAAAGACTCCCAGAGCTGCTTAAAAAAGATCAGCATTGAGGCACTGCGCTGATGTTACCTGAGGGAATCGGCATTCAGAAAAGGATCATGGAGCTCAATTTAGCTCTATGTACTTCTTTGCACAACTGATTTGTGGAAATGATGGATTTAAGAACAGCAAAGTATCTGCCCCTTAGGTTTATAATCCAGAAGGCAAGGGAAAAGAATTGAGAGGGAGGTCATCTGAGTCAAAAGGTGGCACATTCATAAGCGTGGAGCCTTACTCGGGTTCCCCCCCCCTAAATTAAGAAGCAGAGCCAGCCCTACTATTAGTCAAAAGTGAAGTGACTGCCTTAGGTGGTAGGTGCTGGAGGGGCAGGCAGTAGCTCTTAAGTCCCCCAGCCATTCCGCTGCGTTGGAGGGCAGAGCTGTACACAGCAGGGGCGTCACTGGGGGGGGGGGCGTTGGGGGCGCTACGCCGCCGGTGCCAGGGGAGGGGGGTGACAAGCGGCGGCCCCTCCCACCACTCCCCAAGGGGAACCCCGCCGCCCGGCACCCTGTCCCTACAGCGCTGCTGCTCCCGGGGCGACGGAGTGAGCGGCGGCGCGTGGGGGTGACAAGCGGCGGACCCTCCCGCCACTCCCACGCACCGCTGCTCCCTCCGTCACCCTGGGAGCAGCAGCGCACAGCCTGATGACGGAGTGTGCCTGCGCACTTCGTCGTCGGACCTCCGTTTCCGCGGCCCCCTTTTGAGCCGCAGAACGAAAAGGCGGCTTTGTGGGGCTGCCGTGCGCGATTGGCGGGGAGCCACCGATCGCGCTCAGCAGCCCCACGAGCCGCCTTTTCGCTCTGCGTCTTAAAAGGGGGCGGCGGCACTCCGTCGTGACGTCACAATGTGATGTCATGACGTCCCGACCCCGGGGCGTTTCCCTTCGCCGCCCCGGGTAGCGTGGAGCCTTCCTCCGCCACTGCATGTCTTGAACCCCTGAATTAGCTTGCTGGTTTAGGTGTGAGCATGGAGGACACTGCCCCGTCACCACGACTGGATTAAGATTCAACTGCCTGTCTGAATTGGCTTCTGTATGTGCAAGGGCGCCATCATGCCCTTCACCTCAGGCAGCAAAATGCCTTAGGTCAGTCCTGCTAAAAAGCCCCGAACACGTTTCCTCGGAGGGAAGATGGCTGCACAGTTGCCACTCTCATTCGTGTCACTAGGGCTCCTTCCGAAGAACTTCCCGGTGCATTGTTCCTAAACAGAGTCAACACAAATAAGAGAAAACGTCCTTCCTCTGCAAATGAAAGCATTCTAAAAAGAAAAGAAAAGAGATAAATGCCAGGAATAACTGACTGCTATGGAACACATTCTATACATGTAAAGTATGTAGTATATACACAGTTTAGGGGATGTATACCTTTTCAGAGTCATAGTTATTGCGTATTTAAAATACTTTATGGAAGCTTTTCAGTGGAAACCTCAAATAATTTCAGTGAACCAGAGACAAGTTTGTTTCAAAGGAAAATGGGTTACAGTCTGAAATGATGTGCTAAATGTTACCTTTTGTGCGTGTGTGTCAAGCACTCAGCGTTACTTTCATATCTAAGATAAGGAGGACAACGTGTGATGGATAAATGCTGGCTCTTCCTTTGTTTGTCTCTCATCAGCTTCCTACCCCTTTCCACTATTGCTGTTTCGTGTGCTGGGGAGACGGGGTTTCCCTCCAGCAGAGGTTCTGGCACCTGGAAAATTCCAAGCAACTTCTCAATTTGTGCTCAGACAGGCTCTACAGGGCTGTTGTGTCTGAGGCAATGAGCACTTTCCCACTATGAGCTATGACAAATTTGGAGGAGATATTTTCCAGTTGCTTGCAGCAAACATTGGCGATGGCAGAGATATCGGGGGTTCTGTCTGACAAATTGTCTCACGTAGCGAGGTGGGGGTGATGGGGGCAGGGCGCCCTGGGTTCCAGGGGAGGGGGGTGACACTCGGTGCGCCCCCCGCCCCACCCAAGCCGAGCCCTGCCGGCGGGCCCCAAGCAAGCTGCGGAGCGAGGCCGCGAGGCCCCGCTGCCCACCCGGGGCCTGCCTGCTGACACCGCTATGGAGCAGCGATGCATTTCATATGCACGGTGCATGCTCCATAGTGGCGCCGGCGGGCGGGCCCCAGGCAGGCCGTGGGGTGGAGTGGCCTCGCTCCACGGCTTGCTTGGGGCCCGCACGCCGGCGCCGCTATGGAGCGGCGTGGCACGCATGTGTACCGCAGAGTGGCGCATGCTGCCGGCGGGCCCCCGGGTTTGCTGCCAAGGACAGTGTTTCCCACACTTTTACACCTTGTGCCTCAAATTCAGATCCCCAGATGCCTCCGCTAACCAAACACCAGTCATCTGCTTGATGGTTGAGCCGAGAGGGATAAATGCTGCTGTGTTTGCAGCTGTTATCATGGAAGGATATCTGTACTGAGGTGGGATATTGGAAGTTTTGGGTGGGGGTGAGTTAAATCATTTCCCCTTCCCCCCACCTTGTTGCCAGATCCCAGCTCCCCTCAGACACCCACCCACCAAGTGCAGCTTGGAAGGGATGGCACTGGAGAAGGTTATCCACTTGCCTGCATGCTCTGGCCGGGAATCATAACAAATCCAAATGTTAGAAAAAGAAGAAGAAAATTCCCTGCAGTGAGCAGAGCCTGGACTGTGATTTGAAAGTCTCTATTGAAACTGGACCAGAACAGAATCTGAACAAATATTTAGATTAACGTAGCTCTCACTGAGGTAGCAGACCTGTACCTAGGTGGTGTGGCTTGTGAGGCTGCAGGAGAGGTTGGCTCTGACTGAGTGTCCATCCATCCATCCATGAAGCATATGCTTGTCAGGAAGAAGGGTACACTACAACCCTTCTCCCAGATACAAAATTTTCTCTCTGGGTTTTTTGTTAACATAAGGAGAAGCATTACCTCACGTGAGCCCCCACCTGCAGTCTGAAGTGCAACAATCCAGAAGCAGATTTACCACCACAGTGGGAACTAGGCCCAAATCCTATCTCATTAGACCGATTAACTGGCCCTGCTCCACTGTTGCATAAATAACTTACTGTAACCCATAAAAAACTCCTGTAAAGGGAGGCCCATAATCCTTCAAACAATCCTTCAAACAATCCCACTTCCATTTTCCTACATGAAGCAGAACTGAGCAGGCTCTGAAGGTGTGCCGCCCCACCTGCCTAACCTTGACTGGCCTGAACCTGAGTGAAACCAGAACAACTTCTGGTACAGATGAGCCTGAACTGAAACGGAAACAAGATTTTAACAGTAGGGCTCACTGGTACTTGTTCCACTCCCACCTTCCATTCAGGCCCACCCCGTAGGTTGAGAATCTAGCTAAGACTGGAAATTCTGTGAACTGCCCTGAGACCTCCGGGTATAGGGTGGTATATAAATTCGATAAATAAATAAAAATGTCAAACACTCATTCATCAGTTATGACTAGCTCTGCCAGCTGACCAGAAAGAATGGGAAAATCTGTTCTCGATCTGCTAGTGAATCTTTTTGAGAAGTTAATTTCTGCAGATACAGTGGACATTTGAAAATTCGGCATCCCTGAGCTACAATTCTGGCCTTCTGAAGCCATCTCCCATTGCAGCTAATACAGCTCCCATCAGCAATGTGTGGCAGTGAAGCAATGTTTAGCAGGTTTGGTGTCTCTTCATAGCATCCATGCGAATAAAGACTACATATAGCAGGCATACTCCAATACATAAGCACAGTATAGCAGTTTCTAGTAAACATCAAAGGGCACCGTCTCTGGTGGACGCGAGAAACAAACTAAGAGTGTGCAGTTGAAAACTGAAAAGAGCGGCCACACACAAGATCAGAATGAAAGCCAGGATGTGTGCTTAACATCTATAAATTTATGTATACTTATTCAGAAAGAAGATTATGTATATAGCCTGCGGTTTGCTTGTTAATATAAGAATCAATTATCTTTAATTTTTCTGATTTAATAAAGGGCTGCTAGACCACAATCCAGAGAACCATCTTGCCTCTTTTAACAACCTAGTGGCCATGGACCGTGATACAACCCAAAGTTCCTTCTACACCGTTCCAGTTCTGTTGCCCACTCTCTTCTCCCACAAAGGGCCTGTCCACACCAGAACAGAATGTGGGCCGCATCCTAGTATTTGCCCGGGCCTTTCCCTTTCACATGCAAGCGTTTTCAGTCCTGTTTTAGCCTTGCCAATGTTTTACACACACACACACGGTGTGGAGTCCAGGCCAGCATTGGGATTGGGGGGACACACCATCATGTTGGTGCCCCTACATTAATGGCGAGACAGACCAGTGCAAATCCACATTTTGCTCTGTGCGGATGATCCGTCTCTGTGGAGCATTGCAGAAGTCATACTTGCTCCAAGAAATGGGAGGAGAAAGGGTTGGTAGATAAGATTGCAGCCTGGAGATCTGCACTGTAGTAAATTTGCAGATGAAGTGGAGAATTTGGTAGGTGCTTATCCTGCTGCCCTTTCTGCTATTGCACACCCACCCTTGGACTGTGTGATATTCCTGTTTATTACAGAGTAGGCACACAGAAGGAACAGGTGGCCTCACTTCATCCGTATGAACGCCCTGGTTACAAACCTGGCAATTCTGGCGAATGATGGGGCTGAAAGAGCACAGAAAGCCAGCTTTCGGGTTGTTAAAAGAGAGGGGGCCATTCTTCAGGTTGTCCCTGGCAGCTCTCCCTTATGATGGCTCATTGAAATCTCTATAAAGACGGACAAGCGTCAGTTATCATTTCCATAGGGTAGAGAGGAAGGCAGTTGTCTATCAGTGCAGGTGTTGGCAAATGGTGTCAAAAATTTTGTGGCTTGACAGCACTCCTTGTATATTTGTGAGTGAAACGGCTTTTGGTAAACTTTATTTTTATATTTTTAGTACCGTTGAGAATATTTAAGCACTACACATTATACTTTGTGCTTGCTTGCTTATTAAATAAAGACATGTTCCGTGTATGGTTGGTTGTCTGCTTTTGATCTCACCCGAAGGAGGCAAAAAAGCAGCTTGGACAAGGGTGAAAAAACTCAGCCTTGGGAGCGGGATTCAGCTGCTAGGACTCTCTTTCCGGCTCATCAGGGCTCTTCCCAGCCGCACGGTCTCTCCGCAGACCCTTTGAGGACTCTGCCTTGCATCCTCCCGATTGTTTGCCTTTGGAATGCTGATACCACCTCTTGCATGTGTGTAGAAAGCGGCCTGTTGTACAAAGAAGAAGAAGAAGAAGAAGAAGAAGAAGAAGAAGAAGAAGAAGAAGAAGAAGAAGAAGAGTTTGGATTTGATATCCCGCTTTTCACTACCCGAAGGAGTCTCAAAGCGGCTAACATTCTCCTTTCCCTTCCTCCCCCACAACAAACACTCTGTGAGGTGAGTGGGGCTGAGAGACCTCAGAGAAGTGTGACTAGACCAAGGTCACCCAGCAGCTGCATGTGGAGGAGGGGAGACGCGAACCCAGTTCCCCAGATTACAAGTCTACTGCTCTTAACCACTACACCACACTGGCTGGCAAGGGTGATCTTTGCATTCATTGCTCTGTCTACCTTCAACTTCTGGTGCTAAACGCCCCCCTCCCACTTGCCAGGATGTTGCCCCGAAGGGAATGTGGCTTTTGGATGAAAAAGATTTTTGATCCTCGAGCTAGGAGGAAGGATTAAAAGTTGAATGAAAAGGTAGGGAAGAAGATAGCTGCATTCTCTTTAATAATAATAATAATACTAACCACAGCAACTATTATTATTATTATTATTATTATTATTATTATTATTATTATTATTATTCCCATCTGACGGGGTTGCCCTATCCACTCTGGGCAGCTTCCAACAAATTGAAACACAGTAAGATATCAAACATTAAAAACTTTCCTATACAGGGCTGCCTTCAGATAGTTCTTTATCTCGGCATCTGATGGGAGGGTGCCACTACTGGGAAGGCCCTCTGCCTGGTTCCCTGTAACTTCACTTCTCACAGGGAGGGAACTGCCAGAAGTTCCTCAGCGCTGGACTTCAGGGTCTGGGCTGAATGATGGGGGTGTAGATGCTCCTTCAGGTATACTGGGCCGAGGCTGTTTAGGGCTTTAAAGGTCAGCACCAACACTTTGAATTGTGCTTGGAAACATACTGGGAGCCAAAGTGGATCCTTTAGGGCTGGTGTTGTATGGTGCCAGCGGCTGCTCCCAGTTACCAGTGTGGCAGCTGCGTTCTGGATTAGTTGCAGTTTCCGAGTCACCTTCAAAGGTAACCCCACGTAGAGCGCATTGCAGTAATCCAAGTGGGAGATAACTAAAGCAAGACAGTTTGCGGGCAGGTAGGGTCTCAGCCAGTGTACCAGATGGATACACAAAACCGTGAAAGACACTACAATATGAACTACGAGAATATTATGAAAATATTTAAACTAGAAATTATTTATATCAACAAATAGACTGAAATCACATAAAACATTCATGCAAGTATCTACTCGAAGGCATGATCTATGGCTTATTATCCAAATGATCAGCTCTGAAGGTGCAGAGTTCAATGTGCAATATTTATATACTGTAAAGTGATAGTGCAAAGTCTCTCAGGCGTCCTCGTTTGTCCTCCAACGGGTGGCTAGCTTGTTGTCCTCCGTATCACGGGTACGGTTTCATCAAGGAACGGACTTCATCAAGAGGTATACAAGATTAACCCTGACTAAACAACTCCAACACTTCAATGGTTCATTTCACTAGCAAAGGCTGATAGAGCTGGTAGACAGCCACCCAGGACACAGAATTAACCGGTGCCTCCACGGACAGCTGTGAGTCCAAAATGGCCCCCAGGCTGTGCACCTGGTCCTTTATGGGCACAGTTACCTC
Organism: Lacerta agilis; assembly: GCF_009819535.1. NCBI lineage: Eukaryota > Metazoa > Chordata > Lepidosauria > Squamata > Lacertidae > Lacerta > Lacerta agilis. Next base: position 4,461,599 of record NC_046316.1, on the reverse strand, counting down.
GTTCAGGACCAGGGAGCCCTCCACACCTGCTTACCCCCCGTCTCTCAGAAACAGTACTTCTGTCTTGTTGGAATTCAGTCTCAATCTGTTAGTCACCATCTACCCCCCAACTGCCAAAACACACATTACATTCACTGCCTTCACTGGTTCCAATTTAAATGAGAGGTAGAGCTATATGAACATCCAGCCAAAAACCCCTGATGATCTCCCCCAGCAACTTCATACAGATGTTGAAAAGCATGAGGGAGAGAACAGAACAGAGCCCTGAGACACCCCAGGGGTCCAAACACTTACCCCCCATGACTTTCTGGACACGACCCAGGAGGAAGGAGTGGGACCAATGCATAACAGTGCCCCCAGCTCCCAGACAGTCCAAAGGATACTATGGTTGAAAGATCCAGCAGAACCAGGAAAAAGCTTTCACCTCTGTCCCTTGCCCACCAGAGATCTTTGACCAGCATGACCAGGGCAGTTTCAGTCCTGTGGTGAAGCCTGAAACCTGACTGGAATGGGTCCAAAAAGTCTGCATCCTCGAGGCGTGCCTGGAGTTGTTCTGCGACCACCCGCTCAATCACCTTGCCCAAGAATGGAAGATTTGAGACTGGGCAAGAGTTGGCCATATTGGCCGGGTCTAAAGATGTATTTTTAAGAAGCAGTTTAATAACCACCTCTTTCAGCGGGTCTGGGAAGGCTCCCTCACAGAGAGAGAAGCATTCACCACCCTGTGGAGCCCATCGCCCAGCCCTTCCCAGCTCGCTTTTATGAGCCAGGATGGGCAAGGATCAAGGAGACAGGTGGTCGGTTTCACTCGTCCAAGCAGCCTTTCCACATCCTCGGAGGTAACAGATTGGAATTTGTATTGCTGCTTAGCCAAAGGCCATCACCAAATCACTCAATAGTACGATTAAAAAACGGTACACCACTCAAAAAAATAATCTCTCCAATGGTTCCATAATCAGAAATATCACACCAATTCTGCACAGGAAGTCATACAATTAACAGCAGTAAAAGTTGAACTGGCTGTAGGCCTAGGTTTCAGTTATTTTGCTAAGAATTTCCAGAGTTGTTTCTCTCCTTGCATCACAAACACAATAATATTATCATGTCTATGGGGGTTATCCAGAAATTTAGCATGAAATGGTCATCAGTATGCACAGCTTTCTTGACCACCTTACCGTCTTGTCTAGGTGAGATTGTACGCAGTCACATATATCCAATTGACAGCTACTGATATGCAGAAATACCCCAATGTTTATTTTACAGACTGTGAAATCTATTATAATGGCCCAACATAGCAATCTTAAAAAGGTAAAGGGACCCCTGACCATTAGGTCCAGTCGTGTCCGACTCTGGGGTTGCGGCACTCATCTCGCTTTACTGGCCGAGGGAGCCGGCGTACAGCTTCCGGGTCATGTGGCCACCATGACTAAGCCACTTCTGGCAAACCAGAGCAGCGCACGGAAACGCCGTTTACCTTCCCGCCGGAGCGGTATCTATTTATCTACTTGTACTTTTGACATGCTTTCGAACTGCTAGGTGGGCAGGAGCTGGGACCGAGCAACAGGAGCTCACCCCATTGCGGGGATTTGAACCGCCAACCTTCTGATCAGCAAGCCCTAGGCTCTGTGGTTTAACCCACAGCACCACCCGCGTCCCAGTATGGCAATCTTATGTTAATCCAAATAAAGTTTAAGAAATCTCCAGCAGATGGGAGTGTGGTGCAAGCAAACCGCATATGCAAAAGGCATAACTGCAGTAACCATTCGCTGCTGCAGGGAAGGAAATATAGAACCTGTTTATGCGCTAAGACTGCAATCCTGAGCACACCGAGCCCCAGTGAAAAGTTAGCCAATGCACTGTGCCAGGGTCTCATATGCCCTCTGAACATGGAGATTCCACTTTGCTGCTACAGCTAATAGTTTATGATTGACATTTGCTCCAAGGATTTGTTTAATCCTTTTAAGGAGCCACTGCCAGCAAGCATATCTTATGATAGGGAATGTCACAAGCTAGTTATGTGTTGTGTGCATTTTCTTAACAATTTTTAGGAAACTTAAGAAACGGGCTGGGGCTGGGGGAATTGCTTAAGCCTATAGCAATGACAAACCTAGACAGCATCTCAAAAAGCAGAGACATCACCTTGCCGACAAAGGTCCATATAGTTAAAGCTATGGTTTTCCCAGTAGTAATGTACGGAAGTGAGAGCTGGACCATAAAGAAGGCTGATCGCCGAAGAATTGATGCTTTTGAATTCTGGTGCTGGAGGAGACTCTTGAGAGTCCCATGGACTGCAAGAAGATGAAACCTATCCATTCTCAAAGAAATCAGCCCTGAGTGCTCACTAGAAGGACAGATCCTGAAGCCGAGGCTGCAATACTTTGGCTGCCTTACCTAGTGCTGCCTCATCCCAATGTGTCTTGGTGGAGTGAATAGGCAGGCAACCCAGGAACCATAATTTGTGCACATACCGTATTTTTCGCTCCATAAGACACAGGTAAGGCAGCCAATGGATCTGGCCAGGCCAGTAACAAGCAAGCATCACTGTCACAGAGGTGCTGGCTCAGTAACATGGGAATAGCTGGGGAACTTGGGGAGAATGGCTTGGAGCAGACAGAAGATTCTTGCAGGGTGCTGAAGTGACTCAAGACAGCCAACATGAGCTTTCAGCCTCTTCAAAGCACACTATGGAGAGCCTGCCTTGTGACAAAGGCACACGGGTACCGTCATGCTTCGCAGTTAGGCTGAGCATGCTGTCTGGTCAGCATTCAGTGCCAGAAAAAGGAGAAGCTCAGCTGTGATATGCCTGGCAGGACTCGCGAGCATGTGTCCATGAAGCTTAAAATGCCAGCTAATTGAGATATGGGTTTGCTGTCCCTTTCTCATTTGCTGCTGTTCCAGGAAGTGCAATCTATTAATTTTTTAAGAATGCAAAAATGTTTTTCAGGAACAATATTCTAAACAACTGTATGGATCTATTTCATGGGTAGGCAAACTAAGGCCCGGGGCGGGGCCCAATCACCTTCTAAATCCAGCCCGTGAACGGTCCAGGAATCAGCGTGTTTTTACCTGGGTAGAATGTGCCCTTTTATTTAAAATGCATCTCTGGGTTATTTGTAGGGCATAGGAATTCATTCATTCCCCCCCCAAAAAAATAATCCGGCTTCCCACAAGGTCTGAGGCACAGTGGACTGGCCCCCTGCTGAAAAAGTTTGCTGACCCCTGATATTTGTTCCAGCAAATGGAAACTTCATTTTTCTCTGGCTACAGCAACTATCTCAGGTTTCATTCTTAAAACCTGCCACATTATGTCATGGGATTCACCCCCAGATAAGTTAGTACAATTCCAAATATACTCCCAGGTAAGTCATAGGACTGCAGTTGTAGTTGTGGTATGGTTGTAAACCACCCATAATCATTTCTGGAGGGCAATATAAAAATATTTTAAATAAACAATTATCTAATAAGGTGCTGCAAATCTTTGGCTATATATGAGAAACTCCCCTCGCCTGTTTTAATGGGATTTCACCGCCTGCCTCAATTAGGTTCCACCCAACCCCTGGCATTATGTTCCACCTTACTCTCTGTCTTGTGAGAAGAAAAGGCTCAGGAGTAAACTCTACACAAATCTGGAGTGGAGTCCCTAAGATGGTTGGACGACACTTTCTACGCCTCCTTCCAGCAACTCCTGCAGCTCAGCTGGTGCCAAACATCTTGCTCTGCTTTCCCTTGGGCCTCATCAGCGAGGCCAAGAGCGGGGTCTTGTTTTCTGGGCAGCCCTGGACCTCCATGCATACTGCCCAGCCCAGGCTGGCACCCCAGAGAGGTCACTTTGGTGCTGCTAACACAGCAAAAACAATGTGGCAGGCAGCCGTTACTGACCTTTGCAGCTGCGATTCTCCAAAAGGTTGACTTCACCCCCCAGAGGCACACTCCATTGTCTGTCGACACAGATGCCACCAACCCCAGGAAGGAGTGCTTTCAATATTACAAGCAGGAAAAAATATTTTCTTACTACAGTACATTTGTTTTTCTCTATGGTGTTTTCACACATGAATCCCCTTCTTATTTACCTTTGAGTTCAACGGTTCTTACTTCAGACTAAACACATTTAGGATTGAGCTATACAAATATCTTGGGCTGCTGCAATCACACTTACTTGGACTCTTGGTGCTTTTGAATATTCTTAAAACAAAAGCTAAAGACAGACTTTTAATAATAAAATACACTCTAGCCAATGAGGGCAGTTCACCAACACTATAAATATCTGAACCAAAAGCAGCAATAACCCTAGTCTAGTGTCATGTGTGAAAAAACAGTCTAAGGCAAATTTCCACCTTCCTATTTTACAACTCATTTTGCTTTGTTTTTGCGTTACTCGAAACTGCACGTTTTGTTTTCCTGCCCGTTGCATGTCATGCAGGAATTCATCGGGTGTGCAAGCATTTCCTGGCAGGGAAGTGAGTGATCTGTCGCGTGCACAACACCTGCTAAAACAAGGACGGGCAACCTCTGGGCGTCCAGATTTTTATTGACCCTCTGACTCCTATCAGCCCAGTTCAATATGGCCAATTGGCAGGGATGATGGAGTTGTAGCCCAGCAAACAACTGTTGGTCCGCAAACGTCGTTTGAGCCCAAGCCATAGAGATAAATGGTGGTTAGGCTCTGCGCCATTGAACTTATCTACACAGCCATTGCTGATCTCTCCTGCGCCTGCTTCCTCTGAAGCAAAGCCCCCCCCCACCCGAGCGCAGCGGGACTCCACTCCCCAGAAAGCGCGCAGAGGATCGTGTCCTCAACTTGGAAACTCCGATCTGCGATCCCCGTTGCCCCACACGCCCTCTCCGTCTGCGCAGCCGGGTGAGTTGGGAGCACATCCCTCTGCTTGTTGTGTATTGATTCAAGGGTTATCATATCTGATTACTATGGTCTGTATTCACATTAGGGGAAAGTGACTGCCTTCCTGTTCCACAAGGAACAGCTACCATTGGTTCATTCAAGTTGCTGCAGCATTTGGATCCTCAGTCTTATTGTTGTTGTTGTTGTTCAGTCGTTCAGTCGTGTCCGACTCTTCGTGACGCCATGGACCAGAGCACGCCAGGCACGCCTATCCTTCACTGCCTCTCGCAGTTTGGCCAAACTCATTTTAGTAGCTTCAAGAACACTGTCCAACCATCTCATCCTCTGTCGTCCCCTTCTCCTTGTGCCCTCCATCTTTCCCAACATCAGGGTCTTTTCCAGGGAGTCTTCTCTTCTCATGAGGTGGCCAAAGTACTGGAGCCTCAGCTTCAGGATCTGTCCTTCTAGTGAGCACTCAGGGCTGATTTCTTTGAGAATGGATAGGTTTGATCTTCTTGCAGTCCATGGGACTCTCAAGAGTCTCCTCCAGCACCATAATTCAAAAGCATCAATTCTTCGGCGATCGGCCTTCAGTCTTATTGGTTCCCACCAAAAGGCAGCCTTGTGATTGCTTGAGATTGTTCCCTCCAAAATGTATCCTCTACTGCAGTGTTTTTCAACCTTTTTTGGGCAAAGGCACACTTGTTTCATGAAAAAAATCACGAGGCACACCACCATTAGAAAATGTTAAAAAAATTAACTCTGTGCCTATATTGACTATATATAAAGTAATTCTCTTGAATAGGAATCAAATAAACACAATTTTTCCCACGGCACACCAGGCAACATCTCACGGCACACTAGTGTGCCACGGAACAGTGGTTGAAAAACACTGCTCTACTGTCCCTATAAATGTAGCATCCCTCTCCTCAGTTCCCCGAGTCTTGTTTGTCTGAATAAAGAGTGTTACGTGAAGAAGCTGTCTCCTGCCTGCTCTGTCGGAGCTGAAATCACTTGCTGAATCGCGATCCCCACGTTACAACACTGCTTGGGACTTACTCCGAGGTAAAAGCGCGCGAGGAGGAGGAGCAGGGCCTCAGCTCAGCCAGGAAGGAGAGGCCGCCCCGATCCGAGCGCGAGCTCGTTTTCAGAGGGGAAACCCATCGGGCTTCGGCGGCGGCGGAGGGAGCGAAAAGTTGCAGCGGCGGGATGCGATTGTCGCCCGCCCCGCGGTTGCTAGGCAGCCGCGAGGCGTCCCTGCCAATCCGGAGCGGCCCTCTCGTTGCCGGGGCAACAGCGTCTTAGAAACGCGCCTTTGCCGGGCGAGCGTGCGGAATCTCGGGCGGCGGAACTTCCCAGAAGCTCGTCGGGACTTGGGGGTCTCGCCGCCCCGCTGCCCCCCTCTCGCAGCAGGCGCCTCTGGAGGGAAGGGAGGTGCCTTCTCCGCCTCTGACAGCCCGGGGGAAAGCTGCACGGATTGAAGGGGGCTTCCTTCGGTGTCATCAAGGCAGGGAATCCTTTCCCGTAGTTGGAGAAGTATCTGCACAGGTACAAAATTGTGATTTGTCTTGTTTTAAACGAGTACAGTAAGCCTGTTGACCTACACAGGGGTCATGTAATGCCCATATAAATATAGGTTTATTGTTATCTACTGAGAGGATCCGTAAAAAAAAGCAACTGTGCCAAAAGGAAGCATTGCGAAAATAAATATTTTGGGGGAGGAGGGGACACCAATTTTTTGTCCTCGCTCAGGGCACCATATTGCCAAAGTCGATCCTTCAAGCCAAAATAGCATATCGTCAAAGCACACCGAGTGAAATGGTTGGTGGGATTGCCAAAGTCGTTTTTCCTAGGATGCCTGCCCCCTTTTCAGTTTTGTTTTTATTTGCCAAGTGCGTAAAGTTGAAAGGACACAAGTTAAATGTGCGTAAATTGCGGGCTTACTGCAGATGAAACAAGTTCAGAGAACAGGGTGGAGTTTTTGTTTTTGTTTTGTAGTAATAGGAGCAACTGCTATGTAAAAGAAACCCTAAGCAGCTAAATCTGTTTTCTCCCTGTGCTGCAATTTATTTGCTCTTTCTGTCTAAGGAGCACAGAGTAGCAGACCTGGGAGTCTTCCTGTTTTGTATTCAGGACACATCCATAGAAAGGTAGGCTTGGCTGAGATCATGGTAGGCCCTCCAGCCACCTTCATGGTCAAATGGGGATTTGAATTTAGGTCTCCACAATCCAAGTTCAGCATTAATTATGACTACAATGCCACATTGGCTCTGCATGTGGTTTATTAACAGCCTCACCTTATTCATACTTACCGGTACTTAGAAATACCCTACTATGTTTAGTTACAGGTAGGTCGCTGTGTTGGTCTGCCATAGTCAAAACAAAATAAAAAATAAAAAATTCCTTCCAGTAGCACCTTAGAGACCAACTAAGTTTGTTCTTGGTATGAGCTTTTGTGTGCATGCACACTTCTTCAGATATCTGTGAGTTGTGTTATATCCGCGGCCTGTATTGGGTCATCGTTTTATTTGATTTTATCTGATTTTTGATTGATTGCTTGTTTTGTATTGTACGATTGTATTGTATGATGGGTGCAAATGCCGAATAAACATCCATCTATCTATCTATCTATCTATCTATCTATCTTCTTCAGATACACTGAAATAGAAGTCATCAGACCCTTATATATAGTGAGAGGGTGGGGAGGGGTAGGACTCAGAAGGGTGGTGGGAATGGGTGATAGGCTGATAGGTGTGGTAAACCTGTTGACGACTTTTAACGACTGCAATTGGTCTTACAGGAAAAAGCAAGGGGCTGGTGACTTCTGTTTCAGTGTATCTGAAGAATTGTGCATGCACACGAAAGCTCATACCAAGAACAAACTTCGTTGGTCTCTAAGGAAACTACTGGAAGGAATTGTTTTTATTTTTTATTTTGTTCCTACTATGTTTAGTGGAGCCATCTCCAAAGGAACCGTGCTTCATATCCTAAATAGATACAGTCCATTATTTAAGCATGTTTAGTTGGAAATAAGGGTTGGAGCAGATGTGATGTGCCGTGCAATCTTCCTGATCCAAAGTGTCTTCCAGAATCTGCATTCTAGGCATGGGTCAAGTACAAATGTGGACGAGCCCCTAAGTTTCAGCCGCCTGGAATTGCTCAAGCTGCTTGTGGAGTGAGATCAGTTCCGATTCAATTCCATGCCCTCACGCCTTTTACTTTCCGCAGGAATCATGTCCAGAGTGGTTAGTGCAGCTGATTACAGTAATTTATATCCTCAATCCCATGGAATTGTGTTTAATTCAAGAGGCCTGTCGACACCTTCAACCAGATCATCAACCCGTAGCAACAGCAGCAGTGGCAGCAGCAGCACACAAACATCTATCAAATCATTTTCAAGTGAGCATGTTTACTAAAGTTTATGTTGCAGGCTCTGACAGCAGCCAAGCACTATAAGGCAGGCTGCTAGGGAACATTATTGTTATTGGAAATTATTGAGGGGAACAGAAAGAGCAGTAGGTTTGTGCTTCATGCTCTCAGCATTTTTCTGGCTGTTCTTAAAATGATTTAATGCATTTCCCTAAGGCGGGGAGATGTGCAAGGAAGTCTTCACACTGGAAGCTTATTTGTTTCCTCGTTGGGAAAGATGCACAAGATTGATTTTGTACAAGATGGAGTGAACAGGAAGTGCAGTTCAGCTGCACTTCCTGCTGGTCAGTTGCACTTCCTGCCTCCCCCCCCATCCATTTCAAGGTGTCTCTTCACTTGAGTTTCTTTTCTGCATAATTAAGCTTTTTGGCCTGGTCTGAGAGAGAGCATTGTAAAAGCTGTGGATGGGGAGGGAACAGATAACTCTGAAAAGCCTTCTCCAAAAGGATTTTTGAAGCCCCATTGTTACAGAGAAGAAACACACTCTGGAGAATCCCTAAATAGCTTTGAGATTTGGCAGGGTAAAACCTGTAGTGCAATATAATTCAAGGAAATTGGGAGATAGGTCAGGCTACCGCTGACCTCCAATTACGGTAAAGGCGGTTTCAAGGTAAGAGGGTGTTAATTGGGAAGAGGAAATAAGACCTTCAGGCCTCAAAATGGCTTGAGTTTGCTTTTATCATAGAAAGGCAGGATGTAAATATCCAATATAAATAAATAAAATAAAGATACTTCCCAGACGCTTGGTGAGAGGGACCTTGGGTCCAGGGGCGTAGCAAGGTAAATTGGTACCCGGGGGCAAAACAAATTGTGTCCCTCCCCCCCGAGGCATGGGAAGGTCAGGTGGTACCCGGTGCGGATAATTTCTTGTTTGTCAACCCCCCCATTGATTCCCCCCCCCGCAAAAATGGTTTTACATTATTTCATATTTTCTTACAAAGGAATAATAACAAGTAATAATCATAAAAAAACTTTCATTTATATCCCACCCTCCCCAGCCAAAGTCGGGCTCAGGGTGGCTAACATCAGATACATAACATTGGTATAAAAATCAAACAATAATTAAATTACCTCCTAAAAGTATCTCAAAATCAAATTAAAGTCTAATGAGATGGCTTTCCACAGGGTTAGGGTTGGGAACAGTAAGTGTTCTCTGAACTGAAATTCCAGCCTTCATGACATAGGAAAACAGCCAAGTGAACAGCTATTTTTGTGGAGGAGGGTCAAGATATTAACCGATGTGCATGGAATTTCATATATAGCTATATAATCCCTAGTATAGTAAGATAAGACCTTCGGAGCAGGCATTTTAAAAATACAGTTAAAAAAAAAATCAATATTTTTTTTCCAAAAAAATTGTTCCTTGATAATTTGTCACCCCCTCCATTATGGAACCCGGGGCAGCCCACCCCCCACCCCCTTGCTGCGCCCCTGCTTGGGTCTTCCTTGGAAGGTGTAGGAGTTTGGAAACTTCTCTGCTGTGCTTCAAGTTCAAGAGTTGGGGGAGGAACGTGGAGCACTGTATTGCTCAAGGAGGATGGGTCTCTTAGCTAAATGGAGCCTCCATGTTTAGAGGCAGTCTCCTTTTGGATACTAGGTGCTAGGGACCAGCAGTAGATGGGAGCTACTGCCTTCATGTCCTCCTTAAAACTTTCTAGAGGCATCTGCTGCTTGCCTCTGCAGACAACAGAACAGTGGACATGACCCCATCTTCCCCTTCCTGTTTGGAGTCCAGAAAGGTTCTTACTGCAGAAAAGTCAAACTTAGGTTGATAGTGTAGAAGTTGACATGACTTTGTGCTTGGTTTGCTGAAGGAACTTATGTACCACATGCACTATAACTTTATCATATATTTTCTAGCTGCATCTGTCAGTTCTCTCCCTGACCCCACGTTGTCTTCGGTGGATATTGAGCAGATTTTGCTTCAGAAGGCTCTTGCAAAAGAAGATGAACTCAAAACTGCATTTCAGACGGTTGACGTTGATCAAACCCTGAAAGTCACGAAGGGTGAATTTAGAAGAGTGATTGAAACATTCATTTTACCCCTGACTCAAGAACAGTTCGATGCTTTGCTGGACAAGGTGTGTAGTCTTGTGGGTGTATATAAGCTTTTTCTCAGTTATCAAAGGGCTAAACTGCATGTTACATTAACTATCATTAGGCATACCATATTTTTTCACTCCATAAGATACACTTTCTTCCTCCTGAAAAGTAAGGCGAAATGTCTGTGCGTCTTATGGAGCGAATGCATGGTCCCTGGAGCCGAATTGCCTAGGGGCCAAAAGCAGATTGTGCTCTTTTTTTTTTACAAAGAGAGGGGGTGTGGAAAGGAAGCTGCTGAACAGTGGTTCAGCAAGTGATCGGGAGAGAGATAAGGCTCCCTTTCCAGCCCCGGACCCTTGCCCAGGCCTCCATTGTTGAATGCAGAGGGAGGCTGTTTGTTTCCCCAGCGACATGTGACTGGCTGATTAGATTATCTGTTTGGAAACTGTAGAAATGGCTGTAGGACTAGAAGCTGCAGAACTGTGAGTTGAACCCCATAAAAACGGAGCTTTTCCTCTATGAAAAAGAAGCTGCACCACTTTGAGCTGATCCTCAAAAAAGCAGCGCTTTTCCCTTTGCAAAAAAAGCTGCACCACTTTGAGCTGATTCTTAAAAAAGGGCTTTTCCCTTTGCAAAAAAAGCTGCACCACTTTCAGTCTTTCAGTTGATACTCAAAAAAGCAGGGCTTTCCCCCTTTTCTCCACTAAAAACTAGGTGCGTTTTACGGAGCGAAAAATACGGTAATTAGCAATCACTGCATTGGTGTTTAAAATTAATTGCCATATGTGAGTTAGGAGCAATTGTGATTGTAAAAATCTCCCACTTTTGCATCAGTTAGAATTAGGAATAAACCTCCTATTGGTGCCAGGGTGAGTTTCTCACAGTCTCAGCTGGGAAGGAGGGCTTAAATCTCTCCCCATGGTGTCAATCACACAGGCAGTTACTGTACTTAGCTTCTCCCCTGCTGCGAAACAAGCCATGATCTGTCTAGGCATGTCATCTGAACTCAGGTGAGTCACAAGCCAATAACAAACTTCTCTCTCTGCATGCTGCTTTTTTTCCTCTGCACACTGATGTTTTAAAATTGTTATTATTGAAGAAGAGACTCCAGACATATAACTCTCTACCTGCAGCAGGAAATAGTGTAGTCCAGGAAAAGTATTCCCACTTTGATTCTGTTGTGTGTATAAATTACCGGTAGCTTTGAGCCACAGGCCCAATGGAATTACCGTACAAGTTTTTCTTGTAAAACGTTCTAGCTATTATGATGCTTCCCAATATTAAACGGAAGCAATATGTCAGTAAGAAGCATGTCAAGAAGCGGTCCACTGAAAAGCTTTCTTGAGTGTGTGGTTTTACAGAAAGGTGGAATATAAATTATAATAAAGAATATTACCAGTGAGCAATTAGAATAACAAATATTTTTTATTCACAGGTAGGTAGCTGTGTCAAAACAAAATTAAAAATTAAAAATTCCTTCTAGTAGCACCTTAGAGACCAACTAAGTTTGTTCTTGGTATGAGCTTTTGTGTGCATGCACACTTCTTCAGATACACTGAAACAGAAGTCACCAGACCCTTATATATAGTGAGAGGGTGGGGAGGGGTAGGACTCAGAAGGGTGGTGGGAATGGGTGATTGGCTGATAGGTGTGGAAAACCTGTTGACGACTGTTAACGACTGCAATTGTTCTTACAGAAAAAAGCAAGGGTCTGGTGACTTCTGTTTCAGTGTATCTGAAGAAGTGTGCATGCACACGAAAGCTCATACCAAGAACAAACTTAGTTGATCTCTAAGGTGCTACTGGAAATATTTTTATGAGAGCTGTGGGCTGTTTGAAAGCTTATAACACATTTGTTGGGAAATGAAATAATGCAAACAGATCTGAACAAAGAAGATTAACTGTTTAATTAAATGTTACCTTAATGGAATGATAAGGGAGCGGGCGACATGATGAAACACAACCGTCACAGAGTACCATTCATATTAAGTTTCTTTGTATTGAAACAGATTCCGGGCTGTACCAAAGTTGCTGTCCCTTATCTTGAGTTCTTGTCGAAGTTTGCTAGACCGATTAACCACCTCCAAAAGACGTAAGAACTTTTGTTGATTTGAACTAAATGGAACTGTGAAGTTCTGAGATTGGTAGAAGTAGTAATGCCAAACTTCAGGCAGGCCGACCATGTCACCGAAAAAGGGAGGGCCAGTGTCATCTCCCTTCTCCCTCTCAATATCTTATAGTTCAACTTTCCCGGCAATGTCTGGGATATTCCTGGACTGATAATACTGTGCATCACTATTCACAGTACTTATAGTAGCCAACCAGGGAGCATACAGGGAGCCTGCAAGAAGAATGGTGGTGTGACATTGCTCTCCCCACTGTGATTCCCAGCAAGTGGTTTTCAGAGGCATACCGGTACATAAAAACAGCCTTGCTCCATAGGACCCAGCAGTCCACTTCGTCCAGCATTCTGGCTAGCCAGATACTGTCTCACAAGCAGGGCACAAGAACAGCGCAGTCTTTAGCATATGCGCCGCCGGGTGCAAAGATCCGCCCAGCGCCCCCACATTTAGTTTAGCCCCCCAATTAACTTTCATTATGCTTATGTCAGACACCACACTTATGCCTTATCTCTGGTTTATGAAAGAAGGGAGGAAAAAGAAATTTATTTGCTCATTTATTTGCAATACACTTATACTTAAAGTATGCAACACCACCACACTTAAACTTGTAAGTATTGTTTAGGCACCTGCGTAGGAGAAACACCAGTCGTGTCAAAGGTGCCTTTGACCCCGCTGCTGCAGCGCAGCGCAGCTCAATATAATACAGTGGTACCTGCGGTTATGAACTTAATTCGTTCTGGAGGTCCGTTCTTAACCCGAAACCGTTCTTAATACTAAAAGGGGTCTCCTGCTGCTGCTGCGCTGCTGCTGCGCAACTTGCGCTCACATCCTGGGGCAAAGTTCTCAACCAGGAGCATCTACTTCCGGGTTAGTGGAGCTCATTACCCAAAGCGTTCGAAAGTACATAACCCGAGGTTCTATTGTACTTAACACAATAGTTTGATGTAAGAGTTCATTTTGCGTGCACGGCGCCGTTGAGACTGACGAGTGCCGTCGCTGGCATGGAGTGTCTTTGGTAAATGAGCGCACAGAGTTGAAAGTCCTTTAGTGAAACAGTAGGTATACATTTTGGTATATATGTATTTTGTTTTTCTAGCTTGATCAAAATTATTATTTCATAACAGGTAGATAGTTAAGAGCTTAGGGGGCTTCAGCAGCAGGCGCCTGTGCCCCCCCCAGAATTCAGCGCCCAGGTGCCCCGCACCCCTTGCACCCCTGGGTAAAGACGGCCCTGCACAAGAACGATTCTCCTTCCCGGCCTGCTGCCTCTGAGCACTGATGCTTCCTTTAAGCTGCCCTAGCTAATAGCCAGCATTAGACCTACCTTTTGATAGGTTTGACTTGCCCAGCTTTGAAACCATCTGTGACGTGGTCTACACATGCAGCAGAAGAAGACGGTCAAGTTACGCACTGGTGGAATAGACTGTACTATTGGACTGCAGGCGGGGAATCAGATTTTTAAGATGCTAATCCAAGTTTTCCTTATTCCATCAACTCTGTGAAAACTCCATGGAGTTTCCTCTCGCTCAACTGTGATGCAGCAGCAGGCTGTCTCTGTGGTCAAGAGCATGTGCTGGGCTCATTCCACCAGCTCTGCTGAGAGGGCAGCTCCATCACATGCGTCCTGGCCCTGAACTGCCTTCACTGCAGCTAGTCAATATGAGAATTACTATTTGGTGCCTCAGCTTGTTTTTTTCCTCTTCCTTCTCAGTCCTATTTTCTTTTTGTGCTGTGCCTTCTTTGTGGTCAATGACTGTCTAGGTTTTAACATACTATATACTATGTTAGCTTTCTAAAATAATCTATATTTTTGGATTTAAAAAAAATATTACCAAAGTACGAGTATTTAAAATGTGTGGTGTAAATTCCAATCTCTGCCACCGCCGTCCCCCCCCCCCCAAAATTCCAGGAGTACATGTTAGTTTGTGGTACCAAGAACAGAGATTTCTGTATCACCGTAAAATACTAGCCTTTTTATGATGACATAAGCCTATCAGATTCAAAGGAGTAGCCCTAGTTATACCCAGATCTACCACTGGAGGGTGATACAGCTACTGTTTTTTTTCTTAGACAAGATTTTAGAAAGTGAGTTTAGGACTACTTTTTGACTTGAGTTACAGCCTATGGGCTGCAGAGCATTATGTGCTTAGATAGCACCGTATAAATGAGTTTTTGGCGGATAAAATCACTCGGATTCAAAGGGAGGAGGACTCCACCGTGAGATGGAAGAGCGACAGAACTTTATCCAGTCAGGTTGTCTGCAATCATTTTCACCCTGTTACCTCTAAGGGATGTGGACAGGATGCCTGGACGAGTGAAAGAGACCACCTGTCTCCTTGATGCTTGCCTATCCTGGCTCATAAATGTGAGCCAGGCAGGGCTGGGCAATAGGTTTTGTGGGTTGGTGAATACTTCCCTCTGTGAGAGATTCTTCCTGAACCCATTTAAAGAAGCGGTTATTAGGAAATCAGGAAATTAGGTTATTAGTTGATCAGGAAAATGTGATGGGTGGAAAAGGTTAAAAACCCCATCCCTGTTCTCTTGGCTTTTGGGGGGGCATCTCTGTCCCCCTCTGCCACAAGCATCAGTTGTGGGGAAGGCATAGACAGAAGGCTGCAAGTGAATTTCTTCTCTAGCTTGGCTCTCAGCTAATTAAATGCTGGTCAGAGCTTCAGTTCTGCTCTTTTTTTTTAAATAAGAAATTTATTGGTATACATACAAAATACAAAACAAAAAGACTTATACAATACATAAAACACACCTAAAACAACAAAACACCTATTTAACTCATTTAATCTTATTTAAAATCTTACTTGGGGGACTTCCTCACGTCCTCTCTTCTGCGTTCATTTCAAATATACTGTAGTAACTTTATAACTACTTTAACTCTACTTTTACAACTAATCTTAATTCTTATCTATCATTTTATATCTATCATCTTATTCTTAACAGAAGTACAATTTCTTCAGTTCTGCTCTTCATCAGCTCCATTGATCACTATGGATGCCACTTCCTCCTTCATCTTCATCCTCTTATAAGCACCCAAAATCTCACTCCAAACTTTGGGTGTTGCTGCATTTTGGGGGGTGGGACCACATGGCGTCCCCTCCGATATGACTGCATCTTAGATGTCCCTGAGCTAAAACCTGCTTTTCTTCTAACTGGTAACGCAAAAAGGATTTCTAGAAGAAATGCATTGCATGTATGCCTCTGGCATGATACAGTTTTGGGGTTATATCGGGTTTCCTGGCTTTCACGCCACATCTCCTTGGACCACAGCATGTGGCCTTCTCTCCTCTCTGCCTCATTTTCTTTCTGCGGCTGATCCTTCAAAGCCCTGATCCTTCAGTTTGCAAGAGCTTTGCTGCTTGCTCATTGTCCCGACATGTCAACATTGGGGGGCTGTGCTGGTGCCAGGCTATTTTGAGCCCTAAAAACACACAAGAACTCCAATTTATCTAATATTTTGAGCCCTAGGCAAAGCTAACTACTTGCATGCGCGCGCGCACCCCCCCCCCCCAAATTGCTAACTTATGTTTTCACAAAGAGATGTCTTGTAGGAAAAATGAAAGGCAAAAAACCTTGAAACTACTAAATTAGTTTTCGGTGGCAAGACTAAGTAATACAACAAACCTTGATTATCTTTCTCAAATACAAAAGAAAATGTTCTAGCACACAGCTCCTTTTGGATAATCTTGTGAATTCTGATGCTAACATTTCAGTCTCTTAAAAGCGTCAATTTCAGGCACATCAAAATCTCACTTTGCCTTCCTTTTCCTTTGCAAACGCTGTCCCCAATTCCTTCAGGTCAAGCCCTGATGCCTGGGCATGTTCAACTGATACTAGTTGCCAAGCCAACTAGTCTCCTTAGTTTTTGTTGTAGTGTGAAGAGAAGTCCTCCTTGTGGCGTCATAGATTTCCTGCCCCTCGTGCATGGTGGGGGGAGGTGGGGTTAAGATTGCAGGCGTCCATTTTAAAGGAAAGGGTGAAGTGTACCAGAGCATGTTCCTTAGGGGCATCCAGAGCCGTCTCATTCATAGGGGCAGGTGGCGCGGTGCACCAGGGCGCCAGGCCCCCCAGGGGCGCCCCCGCGAGCCCGCCGGCATACCGGGCGCCCCCTCCCCAACCTGCCCCCGCCCCTATGGGGCGGGGGATGAGGGGCCTGGCACTGCAAGCCAGCCACCCTCCGGAGCCCCAGCTGGAGCGCTGGGAAGGGCGCGCAAAGCCCCGCGCTGCTCCAGCGCCACGTCCATCATCCCCCGAGGGGCGGCCAGCGCGGGAGGGAGGTGGGCGAGTGGGGGATGAGGGGCGTGGCGCTGCAAGCGGCCACCCTCCGGAGCCCCAGCTGGAGTGCTGGGAAGGGCGCGCAAAGCTCCGCGCCGCTCCAGCGCCACGCCCCTCATCCCCCGCTCGCCCGCCTCCCTCCCGCGCTGGCCGCCCCTCGGGGGATGATGGACGTGGCGTTGGAGCAGCGCGGGGCTTTGCGCGCCCTTCCCAGCGCTCCAGCTGGGGCGCCGGAGGGTGGCCGGCTTGCAGCGCCACGCCCCCATCCCCCGCTCGCCCACCCCCCCTCCCGAGGGGCGGCCAGCGCGGGAGGGAGGTGGGCGGAGAGGCGGCCCACCGGGGGCGCCGAGGGATCGTCGCGCCAGGGCGCACGATCCCTTTGAGACGGCTCTGGGGGCATCTTGCCCATAGAGGAAAGTGGTGCGGGGTGCCAGGGCGCCAGGGAAGAGGTGGAGGTTGGGCGCGGCGCGGCGCCTCCCAGCAGCAGCTCGCCGCCCTCTCCCACCTCATTGAAGCAGCGCCGCGCCTCTCCCCTGCCGGTGGAGCCGCCCTCCAGCCCCTGCCTGCCTCCTCCAGCCCCACAAAGCTGCCGGCAGCACCGTAAAAACGTCGGCAACTCTGGGAAACGGGGAGCGGGGGCGGAGGTATTATATCATTCCAGGAACCTTAGTTCTTAAAATAAATGCCAAACACTGGATTTAGGAGAAATCAAGAGTAAGCGTTTTATTGCAATAAAAGGTCCAGGGAGTCATCTCCAAAAGACTGGACATCAATCACAGGTATCCAAAGGTTTTTATAGATCCTTCAAACGTTACATAATCAAGCCTTGCATTAAGTATCAAGCCAATGAGTGTATGACAGCAACCCAGAAATCCAACCCTCTTGTCCCCAGAAGACTCTCTGAACTTCACCCTAGTTAGCTGAGACAAGGAGATTCACTTCTGTTTCTTGTAACAACCTTCTGCCCTGTGAACTCTCCTTTCGTTGGGTCATTCTTTCAGCTTGGTAAGCATATAGATCTCATTATGTCATTTGGTAAATATATATGTATCTCAGACACCCAGAACATTCTGCAGACATCCTGTTTCTCCCAACATCCTGACTCACTTGGGGACATAGGACCCAGGACATAACTTATCTCTTCTGCGGTCAGTCTGCCTAGCTAGATATTTCTGCTTGGTTCAGCTATAACCCACAAACTCTTTGTAAGAAGCATTCCTTACAAGGTAAAGTCTTAACGCATAAGCATACAGAATGAAGCAAAGGTGAGATTATATATCTATTCCAGGTTACAACAGAGGGATCTTTGCACCACAGCGCTGGATATACTTAAGAAGGCCCTGGTGTTCCTCCACCTTCACAACCCCCCCCCCCCCCTTAATGCATATTGTGGAAAAGACATCTTTTGGACTGAGTAGACCAAATGAGCACGCTCACTTGAAAAGATATTTTAATGTGGAAAAATGCATGTGCATGTATGCATGTGCTTGCTCCTTTCTCAATTCATCTGTTGCCCCACTTCCTCCACAGCTTTTGGCAGCACATGTGCATCTCTCGGCCCGCTTCACAAACCAAATAAAAAAACTGCCCACCTGTGGTGGGGATACACCTGGAGATGACAGCTCAATTTTCCTAGCACCTGATCATCACAAGCACCAGGCCGCCACCCTCTTAAAAATAATAATAATAATCTCATTGTTGCAAACAGGACTTCCTGGAAGCAGGAAGGTGGAGTAGCTGGGAGGTGAAGAATGGCATAAAGCAGGCATGTCCAAAGTCTGTCTCGGGGCCCTAATCCGGCCCACCAGTCAGTTTAATCCGGCCCCTGTGGCAGTTTATTTCCTGGGGTAAAATCCTAAAAAAACCTCAACAACTTCAATCCTAAATTTGAAAAAAAGTTTGGAGAGAGGTTTGCATAGCTGTCAACTTTTCCCTTTTTTAAAAGGGAAATTCCCTTATTCTGAATAGGATCCCTCGCAAGAAAAGGGAAAAGTTGACCGCTATGTGCGAGGAAGAGGGAAACGTCCTAGGCTAAGCTCAAAGGGACTCCCACTTTTACCTCCTTAACTCCTTGGTTTGGTTGTGGCCCCCTGCCCTGCCAAAGCTGTTTCTCTCCCCCGCTTAGCGGTTTGTTAGCAGGGAGGGAAAAGGCGGCGAGGGACTGGGGGAACCCTGTAAAGGCTGAGAGGCCGAAAGAGCGGAAGCCAGTGCTCCTCTCCGCGATGCAGCAATCTAAGGATGCTCTGAAATACTTGGGGTGGGAGAGAAATAGAAGTCAGCAGAGCACATGTGTCTTCCTTATTTCTGCCAGGAGCAGTTATAAAAAGGGGAGAGTCCTTGAGATTATGGGTTGGTGACAAGGGGTCTGTGGGCAGCTTTTTCCAAATGGGCAACATGACACCGGATCCAAGAAACAAGCAAGATGGCAGTGTGGTCCTCTTGCTACCGAGTGTGAGATCAGTTAACAGCCACTAGTGGGGGGCTGCAGTGTACAAACAATGCATTTGTTGTTGTTCAGTCGTGTCCGACTCTTTGTGACCCCATGGACCAGAGCACGCCAGGCACCCCTATCCTTCACTGCCTCCCACAGTTTGGCCAAACTCATGCCAGTCACTTCGAGAACACTGTCCAACCATCTCGTCCTCTGTCGTCCCCTTCTCCTTGTGCCCTCCATCCTTCCCAGCATCAGGGTCTTTTCCAGGGAGTCTTCTCTTCTCATGAGGTGGCCAAAGTATTGGAGCCTCAGCTTCAGGATCTGTCCTTCCAGTGAGCACTCAGGGCAGATTTCTTTAAGGATGTATAAGTTTGATCTTTTTGCAGTCCATGGGACTCTCAAGAGTCTCCTCCAGCACCATAATTCAGAAGCATCAATTCTTTGGCGATCAGTCTTCTTGATGGTCCAGCTCTCACTTCCATACATTACTACTGGGAAAACCATAGCTTTAACTATACGGACCTTTGTCGGCAAGGTGATGTCTCTGCTTTTTAAGATGCTGTCTAGGTTTGTCATTGCTTTCCTCCCAAGAAGCAGGCGTCTTTTAATTTCGTGACTGCAGTCACCATCTGCAGTGATCATGGAGCCCAAGATCACTGCCTTGTCGTGGCGAAGGGGCTTGAATAACTCAGGGAAGCTATGAGCTATGCCATGCAGGGCCACCCAAGATGGACAGGTCATAGCGGAGAGTTTAGACTAAATGTGATCCACCTGGAGAAGGAACTGGCAAGCCACTCCAGTATCCCTGCCAAGAAAACTCCATGGACAAAAACAATGCATAAAATGGAGCATTTTCGGGGGGGGGGGGCAGAAAGGCCCTGAATATCTTGCTCTTTGGGGGGAGTATGGTGGGCATTGCTGATCTGCAACATTGCTCATGATAATTTCATTTGCCTTTGCTTTTTTTAGGTGGAGTAGTGCTGAAGATCCGCGGTCGAGGACGTTGAGTCAGCTAGAATGTCTCTTACGGGAGAAGGTATTGCACAGCACTCAGCCATTTCCCCTGCCCTTGATAGCCAGCTATTAACTGTGGTCACCGCTGAGCTCTTTCTCTCTCAAGATCTCTCATGTGTACAGAGAACTCGGGGGGAAAAGAGAGACACCCACCTCTGGTTTTGTGCTGAGTTTCGGAAACAGGGAGACTCTCTCCTTGCTTCTGACTTTCCACAGTGCCTGATGCCAAGTGAGGAGCCAGCTCTGCTCCTTTGCATCCTTGTGCCAGCTTGGAAGACACTTGGACCCTTGCTCCTTCCAGGGTCTGGAGTAAATGCCAGAGAACATGGGGGCAGGAAGGGGGTCTGTGTCTGTTTCCACTCTTCTCCCTCCCCCCATGAAATGCATTGAGCACTTGGGGGAAAGAGGTCTTCTTAGTGTTGTGCTGGACACCCAGGAACAAGCAGTTTCCAGGAAAAGATTTAGGGTTGCCCCTAGCACCTACATTTGTGTACCCTGACAATGGTCTTTACTCACCTATGAAACGCATTTTGGCCGCCAAAGGCAAATCACGCTGGCATAACTCTCCAGGCTTAACAATTAGGCAGGGGTTTTTTTTGCGGAGGATTTGCAAAGTACAGCTGCGGCATAGCAAGATGGAGCAGCCTTGTTTGGCAAGACACAGCTTCTCTGGCACAAGCCCCGTGTGCGCCATCTCACCCACATATATCTATATCGGATCCAGGTGCCAGCATCTTTCTCTCATGAAGGGTGTCTGTATCTGCCATCCTAGACTGTGTGAGACATTAGCATATCACAGAGCTGTCGGGACAGATTGCATCCAAGACTGTCATTCATTCCTCACTACAGTAAAGCCTATCAGTCATCGCTCAAATATAGTTCTTATGGCTGCCATTGCTTTTCTTCTTCATCACACACACACACATACACACACACACACTTGCAGCTAACAGGAGAGTAACATTTCCACTTCCCATGACAAATGAAACAGCCAAGCTATCTTTCTGTTGCAACATTTATGAACAGAAAATATCCCCCATGGCCCCAATTAAGCTCCCAGAAAATTTAATGTATAAGAGCTTGTGTTTATTTATTTATTTGATTAAGGGCGATCTAAGATTAAGCATCTATCTATTTATCAGTAGTTTAATACAGGATCTTTTGCAGCTTTAGCATCCTTAAATTGGAAAAAAGGATTAATCCACAATGTCAAGGAGATGATGCACAGATATGGACGATCCTGCAATTGCAAATGTCACCTTGAATATCCGGGGGGGGGGGAGAGTATTTGCATTGTCAGTGTACCAGCCCACCAGATAGATATTGTATATTCTGGCGTATAAGACTACTTTTTAATCCAGGAAAATCTTCTCAAAAGTCGGGGGTCGTCTTATACGCCGGGTGGAGAATCTGCGGTCGAGTATATCTCAAACACTCTCTCTCTCTCTCTCTCTATATATATATATATATATATTAAAGGAATTTATTAGAATTTTCAAAATAAAAACATTCAACAAACAACTACACAACAACAAAACAATATAAAGAAAAAAAACTAATACAAAAATTACTAATAAAAAAATACAATATAAAACAAAAGTGAAACAAGATTTCATCCATACATATTAAACTTATTCAAATCTTTCTTAATGGACTTCCCCCTACCCTCTCTTCTGTGTTCATTTCGAATATACTGTAGTAACTTTGTAACCTCTTTAAAGCCTTCTTTAAAAACTTATCTACCTCATTATTTATATCTCCTAATCATACTCTTATCTTAATATTAAAACACCTTAATTAACAATACTACCTACTTACATCCTATTTCAACTTAACAACTTATTACTATCGCCTATTCTTTCAGCTAATTCCATTCAAATCTCTATCTTGTCAAACTAAAATAAGACGACCCCCAACTTTCCCACTCAAACTCTATATTTTAACTGGAAAAGTTGGGGGTCATCTTACACGCCCAGTCGTCTTATATGCCGGAAAATACGGTATGCATGTCACTCTCTTAGACTGGAGGTAGAACAGCACAATGAAGCTGATGGAAGGGTGCAGAAGTTGCATCCTCCTGTGCTAAAACTTGTCTCCAGGAATTCTCCAGCTGGGGGACTGAATGAATGGATGCTCTTAAAACCCTTTCAAACCCCATCTTCAAGACTAGAATAGCAGTCCATCTATTAGAGTTTCATTTATAAGCAGCTCAGGACAGATCCCTCGTGTGCTAATGTACTCTGTTTCAGGGCTGGAGAACCCCAGGCCTTGGGGGCCAGCGCAGCCCTTGAAACCTCTTGAGGGGACAGGCATGAACAGAACTGGTTACGGTAACATGAAACGTTTTAACAGTTCATCTGAATTGGGCCTCTATTTCTTTACAGTGCTGTATCCTCAACCCTAAAGAAGTCCCCTGCATTTAGGTGCCGACTTACGCTTTCTATAAAGGCATTGCAAATACCTCTCCAAACAGGAAAGGTTATTATTATTTTTTCTGTGACAAGTACAGAAAAGAGGGGCTGGCCCTGTGGCTGGGATGGTTCTGTGCCCAAGCATCAAGGTGGGAAAAGTTCCATAAAGACAGAATGTTTGATAGTTCTGTTCTTTTTCACCCATGTGATGCTCTCCTGCTCATCCACCGCACATAGAGTGCAGCCACCAGCAGTAAAATATCAACTGCGGTTTAACTTCATCTAGATTGTGTCCCTTATTTTTTTTAGGAATTTCCTTCATGGTTTGCAGACTCACAGAACATCTACCCAGCCCTCATCCAACAAGGTCTTGTCTACCAACAAGGCATCTGATATCCCTTCCTCCCTTTTTGCGATGCCAGACACACGTAAAACCCAATAAATTTAGTAATATTTATTTATTAGATTTCTATGCCGCCTTTCTAAGGATCACAGCGTAAAAACACAATATATTGTTTAATTAGTCAAAGGCTTGGGAGAAGAGGAATGTTTTTGCCTGGTGCCTAAAGATATACTGTATAATGATGGCACCAGGCAAGCTTCCCCGGGGAGAGCATTCCCCAAATGGGGAGCAAACTGCAGAAAAGGCTTGTTCTTGTGTTGCCATCCTCTGGACTTCTCACAAAGGACGTGCATGAAGAAGGGCCTCAGGTGATGATAGCAGGGTCTGGATCAGTCCATATGGGGATAGGTGGTCCTTGAGAGGTTTTACCACTGTCTCCTTCAAGCAGGCAGGAAACACCCCCTCTTGCAAGGAGACATTAATCACCTCCCTGGCCCAGCCAGCTGTCCCCTCCTTGCTACTTTCTATCAGCCAAGAGGGGTAATTAATAATAATAATAATAATAATAATAATAATAATAATAATAATAATAATAATAATATTTTATTATTTGTACCCTGCCCATCTGGCTGGGTCTCCCCAGCCACTCTGGGCGGCTTCCAACAAAGATTAAAATACATTAAAAGTGGTCTCTCCGTCCAGTCCAAGCACTGCTCCACAACCTCCAGCCTTACTAAATGAAACTCACTAAAGACAACTGGACTAGACAGTGCTCGAGGTTCATCTGCTGTAACAGCAGAGTCAGGGTTCCGGTGGATGCAAGCAATTTTGTGCTCAAAATGCTTTGCAAACAAGTCACAGTGAGCTACCATCATTTCTGTCACCTCCTTCGAGCCAGACTGTAAAAGGCTCTGCACTGTCCAGAAAAAAAACCTCTGCTGGATGACCCAAAGAGGATGTAATGGAGGCAGCAAAGTCTGCCTTCTTATTTTAAAATAAGAATTTATTGGTATTTCAAGAAATTTAACAAACTGGAGTTTTCCTCCACTTGCGTTTAAGGGAGCCAAAGGGTACTCAGGGGTGATCACGTCAACAGCCCGGGGCATTCAGATGATATCAGTCGGAAAATCCTCTCTTGGTCAGATGCAGTTAGTGGATTCTATTCACCTGTCTTATAGAGTTGGAAGAGACCACAAGGGCCATCCAGTCCAACCCCCTGCCAAGCAGGAAATATTTTTAGCCTTTAACATGATTAGCACCAGGGATCTCATTAGCATTACACTAGCAGGGCACTCAGCACGCGGGTGGCGCTGTGGTCTAAACCACTGAGCCTAGGGCTTGCCGAACAGAAGGTCGGCGGTTCGAATCCCCGTGACGGGGTGAGCTCCTGTTGCTCGGTCCCTGTTCCTGCCCACCTAGCAGTTCGAAAGCACGTCAAAGTGCAAGTAGATAAATAGGTACTGCTCTGGTGGGAAGGTAAACGGCATTTCCGTGCGCTGCTCTGGTTCACCAGAAGCAGCTTAGTCATGCTGGACACATGACCCAGAAGCTGTCTGTGGACAAACGCCGGCTCCCTTGACCTGTAGAGCAAGATGAGTGCTGCAACCCCAGAGTCGTCTGCGACTGGACTTAATGGTCAGGGGTCCTTTACCTTTATAGCAGGGCATTCACAGATGTAATAAAAAGCAGCATGTGAAGAGTAAATATCTTACAATCAACACAAGGCCCTTTTGAATTTCCAGAACAACATAAACTAGACGGGGCTTGGCTCTCATCACCATCACTCAGTCTCCACCCCCACCCCGCTCCACCCGTTAATTATTTTTTTCTTTTCATTTTATGTTTATGAGGATTTGAAAATAATTTAATTCTTTCCTATCTGGTTTGGCCTATCTTTACCAGCTGGTAAATAGGAAGCGTTCGCTGTCGGAAGCCAATCCTCTGCAGAGTGTAAACAGATGGAATCAATATAAAGTGACAAGTTAGACGGTGCTACTGAGAATATGGAGCCAAAACTAAGAGCATAACAGTCTCAGTACTTATTTTGTTCCAATTCATTTGGTGCTGAATAGCACTTCATATATGCACAGCTGTGCCCTTCCATGGTGTGTGTGTGTGTGTGTGTGTGTGTGTGTGTGTGTGTGTGCATGCACACATTTGGGGGGGGGGAATCTTTATTTCAGTGTTGATGGGGACAATTCCAAGGGGAAAAAAACTTTTAATTAAAGATTTTGTACAAAGTGGCCTAGACATAGAATATAAGGGATAATGAGGCATAGATGTATTTATTGCTCAGAAACGTCAATTTTTTTTTTTCTTTTTCACTTACTTAACAATAGGAAAACATCAACCTCAGTCCTTTGCATGGGGTTGAAAGCCCTTCAAATTAAAGTATGCTTGCTACCGATCACTCACCTTGTAAGAGCAGTCCTCTTGTGTGAATGCTGCTTGTTCATATTGGGGAATCGCACTAGAAGCGCAGGGTGTTCCTAGATCTACAGAAAAAAATGGGGCTGTCTTGGTATAGGGGGAGAAGGTTCCATGCGTGTTCTCCCTGCATGCCTCGAGGAAGCCCATTGGATGCCTTTTGCATAGGACTGACAGCATTATTGGTTAACCCTGACTTGACAAAGTCCCGGCATGTAGCAAGAAGTGATCTGTTATTTGCTGTTTCAGGGAATGCTGTCCCCATGCAGTGAGGAAGAACTTCACTGGAGTCACAGAACATTCTCTACCCCATAAAAAAAGCATTGGACAGGTCTGGCACAAATGGGTTTCTCTGTTTGTGCCTCGAAGCACCAGACTCTGCTTTGCCAATGAATGGCCCCTGGATACCCTGAGTCTAGTTCTATTTAATTGCTAACATTCATTCATTCATTTATGGAACTTTATGAACTTCAAAAAAGCACTTCCTATCCCTAATCCTAATATGTAGATAAAATCGGCATAATTTAAAAGCAAGTGTACATAACTGAATTATGTGTCTGGGTAGGTTTGCTGTTAAAAAGTTTTTAGTAGGCATCTAAAATATAATCAAGGCATCTAATGTTAATGGAATAATAGTTGATGTATGGGATCTGTGAACTAGCCAGGGATTCATAGGGTCTCCTGTGGAATAATCATGGTTAATTAAGCCACAGAAGTTGCAGGCTTCTGCATGGACAAGAATTATTTCCCCCTGCCTTCCCTAATGGGCCCGTGTGAAGACATGGGTTTTTAACTCTTCTTCCAGAAAGGTTTTTCTTTATGTAACAGGCACGTACCTTCCTTCTGACACTTCATTTGCTCCTGTCTTTAAGACATGGATGTGACTTCAGGTTGCAGATCCTTCTTTCAAACAACCAGCCCCTGAAAGTTCCTGTGAAATGTTGGATGGCATGGCATATTTAAGCAAGGATTTTACTTGCAGGCAGAGTGAGATTGAAACAGAAATTGTGTGTAAAGATGAGTATAGCCACATCTTATGCTTTGGATAGGCTCTTCTCAGTATATTGCTAAAATTCCCAGACACAGTTTTGTTCAGGTAGAAAAAGAAAAAAGGAATGCCAATTTCAAAGATTTCATCTTTGGTACAATTTTGTTTTGTTGCTGTTTTTATTATTATAAAAAAAAACTATGACACCACCCCCCTTCCCTCTTTCGTAGGAAGTATGCTCTTCCCAATGCTGAATACGAATAAATTGCCAATATTTAGTACAACTAAACACACCTTTAAAATAGGCTGAGCCCCCCCTTCCCCGACCATCTTAACACGTTTCATTTTCAGCATATATCTAGATTTCAATAGCTGGACAAAAGTATCGTTTATGTGCTGCTCAACAGCAATGAATATGGTTTGAAATGAATCTATACTTTTGAAAGTGATTTTTGACTTTCCCAAATATCATTTAGAGAGAACATTACCTTCATAACATCTGATAAAGGCAAAGTGTCTTTTCTCATATTTGAGAGTGAAATTTGAAAGACTGTGGTATGCGGTTTGAGGTGTGAAAGAGAAAAAAACCCGATAGCACTCTTTTCCAGCACCTGAACCGCAGCTTCTATCGCTAACCATTTGCTTCTTATTTTAACATGAATCCGTTGGAAATGCTGAATAGATTTCCAAAAAGCTGAAACGCTTTGTCAAGACCTGTAGACTTTTTGACTACAATCAAAATGGGCAGATACAGCGTCACGAGCTGAGAAGAATTATCGAGGTCAACTGCTTCAAGATGACGGATTGTGAGTATGATAAGTAAGTAAAGAACAAGTTAAGGATTCCTGGAAAGCCATTGTGGGGAAACCTATCTTAAGGCTGCAGTACAGAACTATACTTCCTGTAGCAGGTCGATCCCATTTTCCTTTCTACACTATTAGTGATAATTAGGGACTAGACCATTGAAGCTTGCCATGAGGCCTCATTCACACTCTCCCGTTCGCCAGGCCCTCAATGCAAGGCCCAAGTCAGTTGGTGAAGTCCCTTGCATTGTGCTGCTTGGAGCCCCTTTTAATCTGCTTCTGTCTCCTGCTGGCTGCTTCACGTGCCTCTTTGGCCTCTCTCCTTCTGGGGTCTGCATACTATACAATCAATCAATTTATTTATTTATTGCATTAGCCATTAATACCCATTCCTGTAGCCAGCAGATAGGACACCTCATAGTATAATTTCATGTCTGGCAAAGAGACTCCACCTCTTTGTTTTACATCTGTTAATAATTTATATTTAATTCTGGAGGGGTTTCCCTTGCCAGATAAATTTTGAAATATCCTGGCCGTAGCACATAGTAAAAGACCAGGCAGTGGCCTGGCACGATTATACAAAGAATACAACATATTAAACAAAACCCCACTTTGTTCTCCTCTGTGTAATAGACTCTCCAAGGCAAGGGGTTGTGTGAATATTGCCCAGAGTCCCTTCAGCCAGCCAGCCACAGCATTTCAGGTGGAACGCTCTACAAAGATCACGAAATGCTGTGGCCGACGTGGCTTGCTGCCACGAGTGCCTGGCAGTGAACGAGTCTAAGAGATGTCTCAAGAGCAAGCAGCAGTGACAATGGCAGAGCAACTTAGCCCATTGGGCTTCACCGAGGGAGGGAGGGGGTTACACTGACTTGTTATGGAGCTTGTGAAGAGGAGCAAGATTGGAGACCAGAATGGAACGAAAGAGGTTCCACTGCCCTCCATGGGAGATTAGCAACCAAACCTAACAATCACACATGCTGGCTAGTTAGCTTGAGAAAGGGCTAACACCACAGACAGTATTGCTGATAAACATATATTCAGACCATAGAAATACAGTTGGTAGAGAGGGCTCTGTGTGATGTCATTTCCCCTGGAGAGGAAGGAGCACCTACTACTTCCTGTTCCTCTCTCTCTTCCTTTGACCAGTGTTGGATGTAGACGTGCCTCCACTTGCTCCAGCTTCAGGTACATGCCAGAAGCTATTCTTTATGCTGTAAATATAAGTATTTTGACCGCTTAGCTTTTACTGCTGCCATTGCTGTGAACTAATGCAAGATTAAAAGTTATAAGCGGAGTAAAAAGGGGGAAGGCAGCTTACTTCATTAGTTGGAATTAAAAACCTAATTCCCTTGCTTTTGATTTTGCAGCCAATGATGGGATTTTGAAACTTGGTTCAATCCTCATGCATGAGCTCCTGGGGGGGGGGGAATAAATTGCAACTGATATATTTTTTTCTACCCATAAAAACCCATCCCACACCCCCATTGATGGTTAGTAAACTGTCCTTGAATCACCATGGCAGAATGGGAGGGCAACACTCAGCCACTTCTGTTTCCCTGGGTACCCCCCAACCCCATTGCTGGGGCCAGGCGGTTTTGAGCCCTTGGCAAGGCTACCTACTTGCGCCCCAAACAAAACAGGCGTCTTGTAGGGGGGAAAAGAGAAACACAAGAGTTTGGATATTATATCCCGCTTTATCACTACCCGAAGGAGTCTCAAAGCGGCTAACATTCTCCTTTCCCTTCCTCCCCCACAACAAACACTCTGTGAGGTGAGTGGGGCTGAGAGACTTCAAAGAAGTGTGACTAGCCAAAGGTCACCCAGCAGCTGCATGTGGAGGAGTGGAGACGCGAACCCCGTTCACCAGATTACGAGTCTACCGCTCTTAATTGCCTTTTCCTTTGCAAAATGTTGCCACCAGTTTCTTCAGGTCAAGCCCTGATGTTCAGTTGATACCGTATTTTTCACTCCATAAGACACACTTTTTTCCTCCTAAAATGTAAGGGGAAATATCTGTGCGTCTTATGGAGTGAATGGTGGTCCCTGGAGCTGAATTGCCCAGGGGCCAAAAGAGGATCATGCTTTTTATTTTACAAAGAGAAAAGGGGGTGTTGAAAGGACCCCGCTCAGCAGCTGATCAGCAAGGGATCGGGAGAGAGATAAGAGTCCCCGGCTCCCTTTAGCCCCGCTCCCTTGCCCAGGCCTCTATTGTTGAACGTGCTGCAGAGGGAGGTTGTTTGTTTCCCCAGCAACATGTGACTGGCTGATTAGATTATATGTCTGGAAACCATAGAAAAGGCTCCCTTTCCTTTAGAAGCTGCAGAAATGTGAGTTGAACCCCATAAAAATGGGGCTTTTCCTCTTTGCTTTTCCCCCTTTGCAAAAGGAGCTTTGCTTTCCCCCTTTGCAAAAAAAGCTGCAAAACTTTTAGCTGATCCACAAAAAACAGGGTTTTTCCCTTTGCAAAAAAGCTGCAAAACTTTTAGCTAATCCTCAAAAAAGGGCTTTTCCCTTTGCAAAAAAAGCTGCAAAACTTAGCTGATCCTCAAAAAAACAGGGTTTTTCCCTTTGCAAAAAAAGCTTCAAAACTTTTAGCTGATCTTCAAAAAAACAGGGCTTTTAGAGGAGGAAAACCAGAAAAAAAAATCTTGTTTCCTCCGCTAAAAAAGAGGTGCACCCTATGGTCCGGTGCGCCCTATGGAGCATAAAATACGGTAATACTTGCCAAGCCAACTAGTCTCTTTTGCAACATTGTTGAGTGTGTGTAAGCTTTTACAAGTTTGTGCTTCGAGAAACTGTGTTCACCGCTTGCCACTGGCACGGGAAGAAGTGTGAGAAGGATCCTTAGAGCAGCAGAAACATTCAGCGCATTATCCAAGAGTTTTTGTTGTAGTATGAAGAGAAGCCCTCCTTATAGCTGCATAGACTTTCGAAGTCTTTGAGCTGTTGCTGTAAGTTCACGGCACAGATCTTCATCATCAATATATTGGTTTCTATTGTTCAGCAATGATTTTTCCAAATTCTCACATGTCTTAAGTAAATCTTCAGTAGATTTTTTTTGTTGTCACTGTATGCGCCATAGAGGAAGACAAATAAGGAATTATATTGTGGTAGCTTTTGGAATCCCTCTTCAACAGATTGTATGGCCATGTCTACGTAAATCAGCTTGGGGGAAACCTGCTTTGATAGACCTGATTTAAGTTTCTAAATGATCAGTATTCCTCTCACGTGAAGACAGAATTGCTCCAATGTTCTTCCAGTCTTTTTAGCCTGCTTCTTGTAGTGTCGATGCACCATTTTTATTGCTGAAAGACCTACAGCTAAAACAAGAAGCCACATCTTTTGAGGTTGACTGTATCAACCACTGATGGCACACTTCTTCACCATTTTGCTAGTCTCCTCTTGTAGCGTATAAGAAAAATATCCTGGTCTTTGGGAAACTCGTGATACAACCTGCTGTGGTCCATGTTGCATTATAAAGGTAAAGGGACCCCTGACCATTAGGTCCAGTCGCAGACGACTCTGGGGTTGTGGTGCTCATCTCGCTTTACTGGCCGAGGGAGCCGGTGTACAGTTTCCGGGTCATGTGGCCAGCATGACTAAGCCGCTTCGCTTCAAACCAGAGCAGCGCACGGAAATGCCGTTTACCTTCCCACCAGAGCGGTACCTATTTATCTACTTGCACTTTGACGTGCTTTTGAACTGCTAGGTGGGCAGGAGCTGGGACAGAGCAACCGGAGCTCACCCCGTTGGGGAGATGCGAACCGCCAACTTTCTGATCAGCAAGCCCTAGGCTCTGTGGTTTAACCCACAGCGCCACCCGCGTCCCTTATGTTGCATTATAAAATGTCACAAATTATCTCTGCAGTAGTTAGGCCAGTTAGCAGGGTCTCTATAATTCAGGTCAGGCACAATACCATCTTCTTTTGCAGACGTTGCAGTACTTTCACTTTTCTTGACATTCTCTTTTTTCCTCTGTGTGTTTCCCAGAAATATCTCCAATTTATGAAACTTCTGTCTTAGAGTTTATATCGTTCTTAGTAGGAGCACACATTCAACTCCCTCAGCGCTAGTTTCAACAACTATATGGTCATATTTTTGTTCTTCAATTGCTTTCTGTGCACAAAGGTATTTCAAGAAGAACCTCCCTTGCTTTGCTTGCTCCTTAGCTTTTTCTGCCTATCATTTGCACTACTGAGCTCCAGCCATATATCACTAGAAAAATGAATACATTTTCTAGATTAGTTTAAGATGTGACTGAAAGATTAAAAATTAAGTGTATTTTCACTTGGTGTGTGTGCATGTATGCCAATGTGGTGTAGTGGTTAAGAGCGGTAGACTCGTAATCTGGTGAACCGGGTTCGTGTCTCCGCTCTTCCACATGCAGCTGCTGGGTGACCTTGGGCTAGTCACACTTCTCTGAAGTCTCTCAGCCCTACTCACCTCACAGTGTGTTTGTTGTGGGGGAGGAAGGGAAAGGAGAATGTTAGCCGCTCTGAGACTCCCGCTGCTATGGGAAAGCACGCCTTGGTTTAAGGACGGACTTCCAAGGTCCCCTGTACTAGTGTTCTGTTTGCCATGAAGGATGTTTTGTTTACACAAGGGCAGAGCATTTGGAAGTGGCATATTCTGTCTGTCTGAAGCGGCACAGCCCATTCTACTGCCTCACTCCCACTTCATGCTCCCGCAGGTGTAAATCCAGTCTCAGGTATGGATTGAGCGAGGGTAGATTCACTCTACCCTCACTCAATCCATACCTGAAGGGAAGACTCCCTAGAAAAGACCCTGATGTTGGGAAAGATGGAGGGCACAAGGACAGGGGGACGGCAGAGGATGAGATGGTTGGACAGTGTTCTCGAAGCTACTAACATGAGTGGCCAAACTGCGAGAGGCAGTGAAGGATAGGTGTGCCTGGCGTGCTCTGGTCCATGGGGTCACAAAGAGTCGGACACGACTGAACAACAACAACAGATTCCTAGGAGGAGTCCAAAAATATCTCTACATTTGTAGACTGAAAGTTGGATTTATATGCTGGTTGTGCTTTCAAGTAAGTGGTTATTTGAGCAGGATGAATTCTCCTGGAGTTCGGAATGACTTTCATTTGGGAGGTCCATGGAGATTTAATAAGCTGCAGTTGCAGAAACACTGAGTTGAATACAAGCCTACAGGAAAAATGAAAGAAATTAGATGGACAATTTATTTGTTTTCCTTTGCTCTAAATATTTTATATCCCTCATTACCACCAACCTCAAAACCAATTTTAGTCCATCTTTACTTGTTTGATGTGCCTCTCCTTTTGTATGCTTGGGATGTTCTCCAGAATTTGATCAGAACAAAACAACCCAGTTTTATAATTTGGTACATGAAATTACAGAACAGAAGCAACACTTTTCTAAAGCAGGCCAGCGGAAAACAACAAAACGTGGCTTTATTTGACAATAAATCTTGTGCTTGGCATTGCATGCTGGGATGTGATAAATCTGTTTGAATGTCACTACATCAACAGTAGTGAGTACCATCATAAAAAAGATCACAAATTTTTATTTAGAGCATTTAAAGCTGAATAAAAATGATGAAATTTATTCTCTGGAGATGTGTAACATTTATGTATGAAACAACAAACAATTTGTCTTTGGCGGATGGTAGTTCATTTGGAATTACGCTCATGGAACCTGCAAGGGGCAGAAGGAGACGAGGAAGCTTTTCAGAAAAACCTTCTCGACTTTCTCTCTTGAAGCCACCCTTTTGATTAAAGGGGTTCAGGGCAACCCCTTTATTCTATATTACTTTTGAATCCAGGCCTTTTTCAATGGCTCCGGCTCAGGGGCTTTACAGTAGGGAGAGGATGGGCAGCAAACTAGGGTTTAGTGCCTTCCAGTTGGGAAATAAACTCCCTGGGTACCTAGAATTACATATACAGTGTGGTGTAGTGGTGAAGAGTGGCAGACTCGTAATCTGGTGAACCGGGTTCGTGTCTCCGCTCCTCCACATGCAGCTGCTGGGTGACCTTGGGCTAGTCACACTTCTCTGAAGTCTCTCAGCCCCACTCACCCCATACAGTGTTTGTTGTGGGCGAGGAAGGGAAAGGAGAATGTTAGCCGCTTTGAGGCTCCTTCGGGTAATGATAAACCGGGATATCAAATCCAAACTCCTCCTCCTCCTCCTCCTCCTCTTCTTCTTTTTTTACAAAGTTGTGTTTTTTCTTTTAATTTAAAACAACAACCATTGAAGGAAAATGAGAGGTGGGGGCAGGTCTAAAGAAATCAGAAGTCAGGGCGTAATTCCTGCGGAGGGACTCTGCAGCTTCCTCCAGCCCTTATGCTGCATGATTCTAAGGATTAAGTATATGACTAAGAGCAACTGAAACACAATGTTTGTATGTTAGTTAAAAACACCCAATGGAAGGTGGGGGGGGGGGGAGAGAGGCAATGAACCTACTCAAGTCCCTGACAATATATAGTAAATGTCCAAGACTGGGAGGGCTGTAGTCCCTGAGGGTTAAAAAAATTCTCACTGTACAACACACTGTATTTTATATGTCTATAAAACGAAGAGGAACAAAATATGCCCTCACTGGTGAAATTGTCCCCTTGCTGAAGTTCACATCACTACACTTAGAAGTGGTGGAATGGCAGTGCTCACCTGACATGTGAACGGTCATGTTACTGACTGGGTGGGAGAGGTTAGTGCTGTGCAAACACCCTGGCAGGAGTACTGGATTAGCTCCGCCAACGCATTTGCGCTGCCCCAACCTCACTGTCACCTTGCCTATTGAGAACTGCCCATTGAAACCAATGGAGATAGGTTACAGGCGTGTGTGCGGCGCGCCCCACTGCCAGAAAGCCACAAATGCGGAAAAATCTCCCAGTGGAGAAAACCCCCAAAAGCAGCCCAATGGGACTGAGCATGAAATGCTGTCTGTCTGTTGGGGAGAGAGAAAAGGGAAACTGTGATGGGGTAGAGGGAGAGAATGGAATGGTCAGAACCTTGACCAGAAGCTGCCCCCCCGGCAGCTGTTTTTGCAGGGCCCCACTTGGCACAATGCAGCCCAGGCACTGCTACCAAATGAACCACCAAGGGAAATGGTTGGTCCATGGTTGAGTGATGAGCACAGCGGAGGCCCATTGCAGCTAAACAAATAGAGAAAACTGAATGTACAATTCAAAGATAAAATTTTATTCACTTCTTATTTTTAGACATATATTTAAATAAGTGTAAATATTTCATGTTTGTTCTCCCGTATATTACTCTGGATGGTTCACATTTAGAATTTTTTGTGTTGTGTTTGTCTTTAGGCTGTGGAATCGCTACTGTGTTTCTCGAACAAATACACTGAATTACAAAGAGTTTTTGCAGTTTCTTGGCATAAACCTGGACAAAAAAAAGAAAAAAGCTACAGAAAGCGAAGATTCAGGTAGGCATTTTTAGGGGAATGGGGGCATAACCTTGTCCCCCATTCATGCTTTTAGGAAGATAAGATTAATATCTGAAATATAAGCAGCTATGGTATTTGAAATAAGGAATATGTTCAACATGCTCTATACATTTGGATAAAGCTCTGACAAGAAGAGCAGTCCTTCAAACCAGTGGAGTTAACGTATTCAGCACATATACACATGGGTGTGCATTCCATGGTCTGTGACCCTGAGTTCCCTTCTCAGTTTTCCAAGCATTATGGCCATCCCAGTGGGATCTACCAACCTCCATCCCCAAACTGAGGTCCCTTTATCACTAAGGTTGCAAACCTGTATCTAGCTGTCATCAATTCAGACCATAGGCTGGGATCTCATATTTCTTCTCCCTACAGAAAAAAATATATTATACATGGAAAACCAACAGTTAGGAACAGTTTGGTATCCATGTTGCTCTGCCATAGTCAAAACAATATAAAATATAAAAAAATTCCTTCCAGTAGCACCTTAGAGACCAACTAAGTTTGTTCTTGGTAGTTGGGAAATTTTTGTGTTATGTTATATTTATGTATGTGGTTTATTTAAAATCAATAAAAAATATCTGCAAAAAAAACCCAGGTTGTGATCCAACTGCCAATATAAAATAAAATAAAAACTGGCAGTGATCTACCACAAAAAAAAGTTTGTTCTTGGTATGAGCTTTCATGTGCACGCACACTTCTTCAGATACACTGAAACAGAAACTTCTGGTTCTCTGTTTGGAATGGACTTTTTTCTATGAAGCAGCATTTAGTCATGCAAAACTACTAATGCAGTCTGAAATGTTACAGTCCATTCACAGGTTTCCCATCTCAGTGAGAACTTCTGCCCCCTGCTCCACATGCACCTTGTGAAAACCATTTCTGAAAAGCGAATCATTAATGTGTTTCATTTTATTATGCGGAATATTGCGGGCATTGGTATATGTATATTATATATATATATATATATATATATATATATATATATATATATACACACACACACACACACACACACACACAATACAGCTCCTTATGAGCACAGAATTAGTCTAAATACCTGCAACCCAAGAAGCAGTTTCTTCCATTGTATGCAGTGGCATAACAAATTTATGTATTTTCATGAGCCATGTGCTTGAATAGCCTCAGGACTTAGTTTGTGCTTGCAAGAGGAAACCTGTTTTGAGAACCAGGGTTCAGTACTTGGGCATGTGAAGGTTTAAGAGGATAGAAAGAATGTTTCTGGCCACATGCACTGCCGAGTGACCATGAACCAACCTTGCATCCTGAGCACTGGGCTCGTTGAGGATAGGGGCCTTTTTGTTATAAAACATGATTTGGTAAAATGTTTAGAAGTTACTAAAGAGGATAGACAAGGAACGCAGGAAGAGGAGACAGGAGGAAGTCCATTACAATGTGAGGAAGAAATATTAGGAATAAGATATATATGTATGTTATTATGTTTGTTTTTGTTAGTTTTTATGTAATTGTAGGTATGTGTATTTTTTGTGTTAAAAATTTTCAATAAATATTTACAAAAAAGGGAGGATAGGGGGCTTTCAGTAGTAGCAGTAATAGCAGCAGCAATAAGACTAAATAGGCCATTTCACATACAATTAACAATTTTAAAACTACCCTGCAGTGCTGGCCAGTTTTCATTATAAGTATTTATTATTATACAGCATACAGGAGTGCCAACTTGAATATAATATTGTGGGGCCCAAGTAAGCCCAGCCCCGCATAATCTGTCACATGACACAGTGCACACACACCATTTGAATGGGAATGCCTATCAAATATGTGGGGGGCCCACCCCCTCAAATATTTTATTGTGGGGGCTAAAGCCCCCACGGTCCCTACAAGCTGGCTCCTATTACAGTATGTGAGAGGGACTGAGGCTGATAATATGCTGTAGTTTAAAAGCCACCTTAGTAACTGAGAGCCAGTGTTGTGTAGTGGTTAAGAGTGGTAGACTCGTAATCTGGTGAACCGGGTTCGCGTCTCCGCTCCTCCACATGCAGCTGCTGGGTGACCTTGGGCTAGTCACACTTCTCTCAGCCCCACTCTCTTCACAGTGTGTTTGTTGTGGGGGAGGAAGGGAAAGGAGAATGTTAGCCGCTTTGAGACTCCTTCGGGTAGTGATAAAGTGGGATATCAAATCCAAACTCTTCTAACTGTGGCACTATTTCCTCTTGATAACAGAAAAAACCATACTGGTTGCCCTTCTGGAAGGGATGTTTGACTCAAAAACGTGTTGGCCATAATCTAGCAGAATTGTGTGCACCTGTGTGGTTTCCTCTTCTCGTCATTTCTTGAGGTGATATTTCAGCCAGAGACTTGCCAGGCCAAGCTCCTAGCTGCTATGTTAATTTTCAGGGCAGATGAGGTATCTTTGAACCCCACCATGTCTCATTTTTAGGAATTAAGCACCGTGCAGCCTCAGATTTCAAAACTACAGTTGTAAAATGATTGTTACAAAACATATTCTACTGGGGAGAAAGGGAAACAGATACAGAGGGAACCAAGTTGGAAGGAAATAGCGGGTGCTGAGGGGAACGAGATTGATGCTTGAAGGTAGCTTGCAGAAATGGGCCAGATCCTCAAGGAAATGAGCACTTTCATTTCACTCCCACTGAAGTGGCTGAGCACTCAAAATACCTTGTGAGAGACTCTCTAGAGGCTGTAGGATTTAATGCTGTATTCCAGTCTTGCCAGCCCCCAAACTAATGGAGAATCGTGTCACTGAAATGAAACTGGGGGGATTTTTTTTCTCTTATTTTTCTTTTCCTTTAAAAAGTATCTTTGGGGAACTTCCACGCAATTCTCTAAAATTGTGAGAGAAAAACATTTCAGTTTTTAGAAGCGGAGATCTCCTCCAAACTGCTACTTAAACTTCAGAGCAGTATTAAATATTTTATTAGTTCCATTGACGTTTTGAACATGGATGACAGCAATAGCGTTTTCCCATGCTAGTGCTGTAATATACACAAATATATTATGAGAGAAATGAAACATGGATCTCTTTTGGCACCATGAGTTGTTGTTTAGTCGTTCAGTCGTGTCCGACTCTTCGTGACCCCATGGACCAGAGCACGCCAGGCACACCTATCCTCCACTGCCTCCTGCAGTTTGGCCAAACTCATGCTAGTCGCTTCGAGAACACTGTCCAACCATCTCATCCTCTGTCATCCCCTTCTCCTTGTGCCCTCCATCTTTCCCAACATCAGGGTCTTTTCCAGAGATTCTTCTCTTCTCATGAGGTGGCCAAAGTATTGGAGCCTCAGCTTCAGGATCAGTCCTTCAGTTTATGCAAAGGTGAAACTACTTTGCATAAATTGCTGGGAGCCTTCTAGCTGCTTCTGTTCTCTTCACTGGCACAGTATTTTGGATTTTAATAGAAACGTAGGAAAAAACGTTTATATTCTTTGCTGCGGCTAAACTCATTTCTTTTTCTAAGGTTTGATTTTCATAATACAATTGGCATGTTCGTTGAGGGAGAGGGTTTTGTTGGAAAGTGCAGCAAATTGCATGAAAATAGAAAGCGTTCCTCTGTTTTGATCCACGTCATGGGTGCTAGTTAGAGATCAGAACTTTGCCTTTGGGACTTGAGGAGTGTCTGCCCCAGGCTGCATGGTTCACCTCTAACCCCTGGACTAGCAGCGGCAGCTCTTTGGGACTAGAAGCATAACTGCTTGGAAGTCTGACCTTCTTGGACTCTGGCAATAGATCTCTGGTTCTTTTTGTGTTTCCTGGGGGCGGGTTGAAGTGGGGATTGAAGTGGAGGCCTCCAGAGCAGGGATGTCATAGGATTCTGCTCTAAGTACAGTGGTACCCCGCTAGACGAATGCTTCGCTAGACGAAAAACTCGCTAGACGAAAGCATTCGTCTAGCGGGAGGCTGCCCCGCTAGACGAAAAAGTCTATGGGGCTGCCTCGCAAGACGAAAAAATTTCGTCTTTTTTTTTTTTTTTTCGTTTTGCGGAGCGCGGCTCCCATTGCCGCTCCGCAAGACGAAAACCCCGCTAGACGAAAATTTTCGCGGGACGAATTATTTTCGTCTAGCGGGGCACCACTGTAAATGCAGATATAGAGATTCCCTCTGTCCGTGTGTTTGCTGAAGTCCCTGAAGTGAATACAGTTTGCATTTGTTCACAGTGGGGTTTTCAAACCAGTAGATTAGAATCATAGAATCCTAGAGTTGGAAGAGACCACAAGGGCCACCCAGTCCAACCCCCTGCCAAGCAGGAAACACCATCAAAGCATTCCTGACAGATGGCTGTCAAGCCTCCGCTTCAAGACCTCCAAAGAAGGAGACTCCACCACACTCCTTGGCAGCAAATCCCACTGTCCAACAGCTCTCACTGTCAGGAAGTTCTTCCTAATGTTTAGGTGGAATCTTCTTTCTTGTAGTTTGAATCCGTTGCCCCGGGTCCGCTTCTCTGGAGCAGCAGAAAACAGATTATATGTAATTAACGATGTACTTTTTGACAGTTGGGTTGATGTTATCAAGCCACTCAAAAGATATTTAGAACCCTGTGGGCTGATGGCTAATTGATGGGTCGTTAGCTGCTTCATTTACATTGAAAGTGAACAGACAGGAAAGTGAATAACTGTGAAAAACAGAAGGTGTTTGTTTTTGGTTGTTTGAGGGACTGCAAAGGTGTGAGAAAGTAATTGCTGTTTTTCCTATTTCTGAAGCATTGTTTGTTGTCAGCCTATATGCCAATGGAATGCACCACTCATTGTTTTCACGTGGAAAAAAAGTAATTTTTATTGTTACCTGTGGATCCTCCACAGAAGTCCCAGACTGTTTATCAAATGGGGCCGAACCATCTGGATTAGACTGCTCAATTCCAACCACTCTAAATATGCATTTTAAAAGTAAAATTTCACTCTTCTTTTTATTACAAACTTTACTGAAAGTTTTAAAAAACAATTAAAGTGTTGTCTTCCAGGGCAAATACATGTACAGATGTTACGTTTTGTACGCACACGGCATCAAATGAGACTTGGAAAATCTTTTACGTTATAGATGAAGCTGACATCCACAGGGTATACTTCGATCTAGAGCATTACGATATTTTCTCCATAGTAGCTGCTGTGACTCAGATGGAAGGGAGATTACTGTACTATTGTTAATGAATTATATAAATTGAGACCATACAAAGTCAAACCTGTCTTTCTTTCTTATTCCTCTTATCCCCCTCCAATGGCAAGATAAGCATCCATATGTGCTATATTCCACATGCATTGGGTTCATGTTTCTGTAAAGGGGGGGCGTGTTTTCTTCCAATTGGAAGCAACTATTTTTGTCACTGCTGTAACAACAAAGAAGACCAGCTCTTTATACTTAAATTGATGGTGTCTTCCATTGACAGCAGGGCTAACATGGGATCAGTTACAAGATGTTGTAACTGATCCAAGATGGAGTCTCCTTCTTTGGAGGTATCTGTCAGGAATGCTTTGATGGTGTTTTCTGCTTGGCAGGGGGTTGGACTGGATGGCCCTTGTGGTCTCTTCCAACTCTAGGATTCTATGTTGCCCCCTCAAGTTTTCTTGACTTACAACAAAACTGTCTTTTCCTGTTGCCTGATTGAGGGGAATTTGATGGGGTGACAAAATTCACGCTGAATTGCAAAAATATAGGTAGTGAAAATGGCTGTAATCCTAACCCCCTCCATCACCACCCCCTCACACCATGCAATGTGGCTTACTCGTGAGTAGACATGGTCATAACCACAGCCTGAAAGATTATTGGTCACCCTCTCCCATCTTTGGAAGAACTATACAGTTCCCGCTGCCTTAAAAAAGCAAACAATATTTTACAGGATCCATCTCATCCAGGATCCAGTCTTTTTGCACCACTGCCTTTCGGCAAGAGATATAGAACATTTAAAGCAAGAACAAATAGATTAAAAAATAGTTTCTACCCCAGAGCTGTAACCATCTTAAATGCTGTAACCAGATAATATGACCTTGGAGAGTTGTGTTGGGTCTGTGTGTGTGTGTGTGTGTGTGTGGCTGAAAATGTGTTTTTTGTCTTGTTTTTATGGGATGGCATTCAATTTCGTTGCACTTGTACAACGTTGTACTTGTACAGTGACAATAAAGAAGTCTTATCTTACCGATGGATTTGTGACAGGCCATTAGCTAGCTGGGATAACTCAGTTGGTAGAGCATGAGACTCTTAATCTCAGGGTTGTGGGTTCAAGTCCCATGTTGGACAAAAGATTCTTACACTTCAGGGGGTTGGACTAGATGGCCCTCATGGTGCCTTCCGACTCTATGATAATATGATTTGAAGGTTGTACTTCATAACTTTGCATTTAAGATGACACCAAGTTCTTTGTTGTTTTTACTCCCCGGAAATTAATTCAACTTTGAAAAG
The DNA here is from genome assembly GCF_009819535.1 of Lacerta agilis. NCBI lineage: Eukaryota > Metazoa > Chordata > Lepidosauria > Squamata > Lacertidae > Lacerta > Lacerta agilis. The sequence goes on along the minus strand of NC_046316.1, from coordinate 4,420,641 downwards.
GGGCATGTGGGGAAGACAATTCATTTGTAAACAAGTGTAGCATGGGGGCACAGAACACAGCAAAGCAAGGACCCCAAATACATATAACCCTGCCATAGCAAACAGCGGGGTGGAGAGCAATGTTTGGGGTGGAAGTAGAACAGCAGCAGATTGAAACCAGCTCACTTTATGCTGAATGGATGATTTCTAATTACCAATTTGTCATTCTGCTCCCAGTGGGAATCATCTATGGGAGACCTGGAGTTTGGAATAGGCCTAAGAGTAACATTAGGAAATTTGGGACCATTCTGAATCCACCCCATATTAGCTCTCTTGTAGGTGAATCAGTGCTTAATTGACCCCGAGATGCTTGCCTGTCTTTACTCAACTGGGCAAACTCCTAGAACAAATTTTCCTGGACAAATTTGTTGTGAAGAATTTCATTACGTTTCATTCTCCTCCCTGCAAAGTCACCCCTCAACTGTCCACAGTGCAAAAGAAGGGAGGCAGTTTTGAGCCTCTTTTGTGAATGATATCCAACTGCCCCACAACATTTGTGCTGAACTTTTGGCCTTTCAAAATAGTGGCCAAGCGCTCTCAGCCTCTGGCTCTCATACAGAAATGTGGACACAGCAGGTAACACTGGCTTGTACATCATTGCAGCATGAAGTGAAATGACTCTGTACCTCAGATCTGCAATATGAGATAGTTATGCTGGCCTACTACTAGGACAACGTATGTCAAATGCTTTGAACAGTCAAAAACAGTATATAAATGCTAAGTGGAGTAATGTTAAAAGAATGCTAGTTGCAGTTTTGCTAAACTATAGTTTTCCTTAACAGTGCAGAACCAGAATGAGCCGCCTGAAAAGAAGGAAAGCAAATCAAAACTACCCTTGGCAAATACGGCTGGATATAATTTGACAAAAATCCATCTAGATGACACTGCGAAGAGGTTTCGGGAAAAGGTGAGCCTGGTGAAAAATGCAAGGAAGTGTTGTTGTTTTTTACACAGGTCAACAAGTGAAGGTAAATTGCTGGCATGTTGGTGTTGTTGAAATCCTCCATCAGTTCAGTACCATTGCAGCTTTGGTCAGTGATACATGGATTTTCTCTCCTTTTTTTCTTTTAACAAGCCCCTTTCCCATGCTAGCAATCAGGCCACCCCTCCTAAATATCTAGGAAATTGCCAAAATACTTGGAAACAGGGGAAGCAGGGAAGATAAGAAGGCAGGTAGCAAGTGAAGGTTCAGAACTGTTGTGGGGGCAGGGCCCACAGGCCCACTGCAGTCTTATATGGGGATCATTTAGTTAGCGCTAGTTTTGGCCCTATCATCAGGCAGGAACAGGAGATTTTGATACCATCAAAGTGCAATAGATTCTCAGCGTTTTAAAGTTTTGCCTCGAGTACCAGCATTAGGCAAAATGGGGGGGGGGGGAGGAAACTTGCTGGGGAGAAAGGGCCTTCAAGGAAACATAGCTCTCAAGTCCTAGCCAGTGTGGTGTAGTGGTTAAGAGCGGCAGACTCGTAATCTGGTGAACCGGGTTCGCGTCTCCTCTCCTCCACATGCAGCTGCTGGGTGACCTTGGGCTAGTCACACTTCTCTGAAGTCTCTTAGCCCCACTCACCTCACAGAGTGTTTGTTGTCGGGGAGGAAGGGAAAGGAGAACGTGAGCCGCTTTGAGACTCCTTCGGGTAGTGAAAAGCGGGATATCAAATCCAAACTCTTCTTCTTCTCCTATGCATAGGGGAAGGAGGTTTCCCAACTGATCAGGGTGTCGGGTCATGGTAATATTTGAAACAAGCGCCACCCATGCTGTGATGCAACACTCTTGTATGCAGGGTTATAGCCATGTGGACACAATGCATCTTCAACTCCGAGCCTTTGCAACATTTCAACTTTAGCTCGTGATCCTTGAATAAGGAGGTGTTTTTCTTAATCTAGTACTGGCCTATCGAGCCCATACCAAGTTGTTGACACAGATCGGGACCTGAGGGTCCTGAGGTCCACCTCCTCCCATACGTCCCAGCCCATGCACTCGGATCAACACCACTGCTCCTGCAACAGGTTTGTGCCACCATCTGAGGTGTACCAATAAAAAACAGACCGAGACCTCAGGCCAATATAAGTCTGTTGGTCTGTTTTTTTTTATTGGTGCATTTACTAACAAGAACTCCAATTTATTTAACCACCTGAGGTGTGGCATGAATACAGTCGGCAGGGCTTTTTCATCTGGGTGGGAATAGGGCTTCATTTGCAAAGCACCCTTCAGGTATAGGTTGAAGTGTCTGAACAGTGGCTCTACCCTGATAGCAAAAGCCTTAGAAGGGAGAAAATATGTGTTTAGACGACTTCTGCCATTTCTTATCATTTCTGTGTGCTCATTCACCCATAATGGTCTCAAGTATTTATACAGTACTAGCTGGCCCGGCCACGCGTTGCTGTGGGTTTTTTCTTTCTTTTTTTTCCTTTTTAAAATTCTCCTGACCCTGAGAGTATTCTGGAAGCTCCTGTTTTCATTCTTCCCTGTACCTTTAGAGCAGGGGTCAGCAACCTTTTTCAGCTGTGGGCCGGTCCACTTTCCCTCAGACCATGTGGTAGGCCGGACTATATTTTGGGGGGGGGGGAATGAACTAATTCCTATGCCCCACAAATAACCCAGAGATGCCTTTTACATGCAAAGCTGCAGCGGCCATTTTAAGTGAGGGCACTGGCGACCTTAAAGAGCATTCTCCCCCACCCCAGTCCCAAAATTACCCAGTCCCAAAATCACGCACCCCAGCGACACAATCCCCTCAGAGCTGGTCTTACTCTGCAACCTCTCAGGCATGCCTCCTGCTCCGTGGTTTTTTTTTTTTTTTCTCGGCGCATGCGAAGCTGCGGCGGCCATTTTAGGTGAGGGCACAGGCATTGTTGCTCTGGCCAGGTCTGATGATATCGACAGGCAATCCGCCTTTCTATTGGATGCTGTTGGAGTCTTCATTCCTTTTGCTGGTGAGGTATAATAGGCGCGCCACTTCCCCCCCTTTATCCTTTATTTTAGGTATGACAGGTGTGGTTTTTTTTAAAAAAAATATTATGCCAGATCCTTACTTGATGGTCAAGTTACGCTTTGTCCTAATTTGATGCTGTTTGGTGCAGCGGTTACGGAGAAAAGAGGTTTCCGGCGTACACGCAATGGGAACATTTTTATATATATAGATGCTGTCCTGATCACTGCGTACGTCAACACTTTCCAATCATTTTCTAATTCCAATGGCGTGTTTTAATAATCCCAGTTGTGGCGTTGATAGCTTCAGCTGGCTGGTTGTCTATGCGATTTGCTTCATGAACACTGAATAAATTGTAATAAGAGAAGATTCTTCCACTTCTGGAGTTCATCTGCCTTGCCACTTGAACCTATGTGAGGAAGAAGACTGCGGTCATTGAGGTTCTCAATTAAACATTTGATGAACGCAGCCTGCAGCACAAGCTTTGTGATCATTTCCGGGAGGTTGTGGGTCTTGTAAACTACTACTGCCTAAAAAAAAATCTTAGGAGGGAAACACTATAAATTGTATTCTTTACAGCTGCGTGTAGTCTATGAGGACATTGTGAAAGCCTTCAGAGCATTTGATGTTGGACGGAGTGGATTTGTTACTCTGGAATATTTAAAATCAGTCCTTAGTACCTTTATATTTCCAATACAAAGTGATGTTTTTCAAGAGCTAATGAACAGGTAAGTGTTAGCCTGTTTTTCCTTTGGATATATTCTACCAACAAAACCCTATTTCATCCTTTTGACATGTTGTTTTCATAATGCTGCTTGTTTGATCTGGTGATGTATTTCGTAGATTTTGCTGTGTAGAACCTGAGGTCCAGTTTACAGGACCTTCCATGGTTGGCTATCCCTGCCACATCAGTAGAACAGTAAATGCCCCCAATTAGTTAACTCCATCCAGTTATTTATGTCATTTTGACATTACTGAAGAAAGGAGCTTGAAGAACCAGAAGGGAGGCCATGAATGGGATTTTCATAGCATCCCAGAATTGTAGAGTTGGAAGGGACCCCGAGGGTCATCTAGTCCAACCCCCTGCAATGCAGGAATCTCAACAAGCTGTCCCCAATCCAATCTGAAACCCTTCTTAGCTTTCCAAATGTGCTGGCAGTTTTACTGCTGCACCACTAGGTCTTATCTTATAAGCCATTTTGAGGGCTTCACTGAGGCTATAAGTCTTTACATATACATTTGTGTGTGTGTGTGTGTGTGTGTGTGTTTGTGTGTGTATAAAAATAACATATTACTGCTATTTGGAAATACAAACATGAAACAAATGAAATAAAATAGTAAGACACAACGTGTCCATTTGGATGGAATTCTAGTGAAATTGAATTCTGTGAAGTAGAAGAAAAGAATGAGCTGTGGAAACCAGTGCACAATTCATTATGTGCTCCTTTGAAGTTTAAATGCCTCACCGCTAATAAACATTTCATACTAGTGTGTGCTGAGGGAGAGAGTCTGAATCTGCCATGACCTTATTACATTGCACATTCACCAAATAAATCATAAATGACTTGGAGTAATTCACTACCAACTGTAGTGAGGATCAATTACTTCTTTGCAGAAGATATTGCTGCTACTGTTCTGTCACTTCAATTTTTTTTGCCCTTAAATGCATCCACATAATTGTGACAATCTCTGCTTACAGTTTTCCAGGGGGAACCTTTTCTCCTTCTAAGCATGGGGAAACACAGTGTCATTTTAATGATGCTATAAACAGAGGTGTCCTAGTCTGCAACTGATATTTCAGGTGATACAGCTCAGATAATGCAATCCCAGAGCTGTGAATTCAGTGACAAAGACCATCCTCTGGCTTTTTCAAGAATAAAAGTTAATCCTGTTGAAAAGATTTAAAATGAATTTTGCCCTCTGCTCTGAGGGTGCTCAACATATTGGGACCTACTTTTAAATATTCCTCCCATTTTACACGAGGTGGTAGGGAAACATTTGTAATATTTATTACATGAATGTAATAGTTATGCATGAACGTTTTATGGATGTCTCTTTTTTTAGACATTTTAATGGTATAAAATCTTGAATTGTATATGATCAGCTCATGTTCTGCTGGAGAATATTTCTTAGAATGGTATTGATTACCATGTAAAGTTCTCCCTTGCCCATTGCCTCTCCTTAATTTTGCCACTGAGATCTGCTTACCCTTGATTTCTGAAATGAAATAACCACAGAAAAGAGAGCAAACACTACAGAAAATAAAACTTTTTTTTGCAGTTCACAGGCCACATCCATCTAAGGTTGATTGCCATTAATTTAGCCATAAGTATATTAATGCAAGTCCATGTTTGTCACCAGACCCTCATAGCTCAGGCCTAGAGTGTTTTGTTCCTGGAGGCAGGTATGGATAAAGTACAGCGATTCTGTTGGTGTACTATCCACCAAAGCTGCCCAATGGTCTTTTAGCTTGAGCTGGTAGAGGTAGTCTCAGATTTGGTGTTGAGTATCCTCAGCTTATTGGTCCTCTCTATTAGAGCGAGTGGTCCCAGCCACCGTAGTTATGAATCCACACTTTAAAATATGTTTTGGACCAAATAACTATAACAGCTCTTGAGCAATTGAGGACTTTCCCTTTGGGGGGGGGGCAAGGTGCTTGAGTGGCTGCACAATTTCTGACCCCAGGCGATGGAACAAATTCTCTAACCCCATTTCAATCTACTGCTTGGTTGCCTTGTTGGACGTGAGAAGGGTTAGTGATGGGGTAGTACAATGCTGTTGCTTCTCCTGGATCTCAAACATGGTATCTTCTAGATTGCCTGCCTGGGATGAAAATAAAGGTAAAGGGACCCCTGACAATTAAGTCCAGTCGCGAACGACTCTGGGGTTGCTGCGCTCATCTCGCTTTAAAGGCCGAGGGAGCCGGCATTTGTCCGCTTCTGCAGACAGTTTTTTCAGGTCATGTGGCCAGCATGACTAAGCCGTTTCTGGCGAAACCAGAGCAGCGCACGGAAATGCTGTTTACCTTCCCGCCGGAGTGGTACCTATTTTTCTACTTGCACTTTGATGTGCTTTCGAACTGCTAGGTTGGCAGGAGCAGGGACCGAACAACGGGTGATCAGCCCGTCGCAGGGATTCGAACCGCCGACCTTTCGATTGGCAAGCCCAAGCGGCACAGTGGTTTAACCCACAGTGCCACCCGCATCCCCTAGGGATGAAAATAAGGAGGCACCCTATTTGCCATATTTGTGATTCTGTTCCTCCCTAGTGGGAAGGTGGTCCTGGGGTACTTGAGTTTGGTGCAATGGTATTCCAAAGGGTTCTATCTTGTTTTCTGTACTATTCAATGCCTACATGAAACTACTGGGCAAAGTTGTCTGTGATGTTTTACACCAGAATCAGAAGATTAGAGGTGATGAACTGGAGCCCAGGCTAATAAATGGAAACTTATTCCAGGTAGCTGAAGCTACTGTTAGTTGATGGTTTAGGGATATCACTGATTCTGGACTGTGTTGCCCTTTGCTCCTTAAATAACAGTTTCATAGCTTGAGTTTCTGTTAGATCCAGCTTATATTTTGGATCCCAAGGTGCCATCCATGGAATGAAGAGCCATTCGTCAGCATTGACTGGTGTAGCAACTGTAGCCCTTGCTAAAATAAGATAACCTTGTTCAGTTATCAAAAGTTCACATGCATACTGTAGTAAAACCTATTCTACTGTCTCAGGGCCCCACCACTACATAGGACAGTGTAGACTCAGATGACAGATTCTGTCCAGATTCACAACTCAGTTTTGATAATTTTCATGTAATCTTATTGATACAATACAGTTTTAAACGTATGTGCATTTTTTTTAATTTACCAGGTTTGGAATAAAAATTTCCAAAAATATGGCATGGGAGAAATTTTTAGACAGGTTTCAAGACCCCATGACATTTGATACAGGCCTGGCAGCTCCTACGAGGAAACACCACAGGTAAGGGAGGAGTTCCATTTTTTGTTCTTAGCCCAGAGTTCTGCTGGGGTACCAACCTTGTGTTTGCCATGGAGGATACACTTGAAAATAGGCCACAGCAAATCCTGGCTCCATCACAAGCATAACTATGTGATACTTATGTTCATTCCATTAAATATTTTAGACGTTGTTGTTGTTTAGTCGTTTAGTTGTGTCCGACTCTTTGTGACTCCATGGACCAGAGCACGCCAGGCACTCCTGTCTTCCACTGCCTCCCGCAGTTTGGTCAGACTCATGTTGGTAGCAAAGGTAAAGGTACCCCTGACCGTTAGGTCCAGTCATGGGCGACTCTGGGGTTGCACATTCATCTCACTTTACTGGCCGAGGGAGCCGGCGTACAGCTTCCGGGTCATGTGACCAGCATGACTAAGCCGCTTCTGGCCAGCCAGAGCGGCACACGGAAACACCATTTACCTTTCCGCTGCAGTGGTACCTATTTATCTACTTGCACTTTGACGTGCTTTCAAACTGCTAGGTGGGCAGGAGCTGGAACCAAGCAACGGGAGCTCACCCCATCGCGGGGATTCAAACTGCTGACCTGATCGGTAAGCCCTAGGCTCTGTGGTTTAGACCATTTTAGACATACATAACACTTAAAACTTCATAGGAGGTGTTTACCAATGTCTCAAGAGGTCCAAGAAATAATGTGGAACCCTGTTCCTCAAATAATTTGCTGCAGTGGTTTTAAGACTTTCTACTGTCGCTGGCTTGCTTACCCCCATGTTTTTATGGAATCCCTGTGCGTTTTTAGGATTGTGGGTCCTGGGTTACTTTGTGTGAACTGGTAGTATGATCTGGAAAACACTCAACACTCTCCTGCATCTGCCTATTGCAGGGAAATATCAGCAAAGGTTGATCCTAATCAAGTTGTCCTACCTTCTCTAATGTGCCCACCCCCGAGAATTTTTGGACACTTAACTTTCACCAGCCCCAGCCATCATAGTCATGTTAAAGGGGAATGTGCCCACCATTACTGATCTTTCATTGAGGAACCTCTAGTAAGCTTCTCAAGAACCTCACACAGTTTGAAAACCACTGCTTTGCAGTATATGGTTGTCACCCGGAGGCTGGGTTTTGGAGACCCTTTTCCTAGCTTTCATGCAGTTGCATAAGCTTACTGTAGACATTTAATATCTTTAGTTATTTATATGATTTTTTTTTCCACAGCTGTGACCAAAGTAGTCCACAGCAAGCTATCAGCTTACGATAAAAATACATAACATTTGAAAAACAGCTTGTTACATAAACCATACATACATACAGAACATAAAATACATTTGAACAAGGGAACAAAAACAATTCACTATACTTAGGATAAATTCAGTATTAATAATTAATAATTCTGTATTACTATATAATCATCTAGACTTAATATACAAGAAGTAGAGAACAAAATCAAAAGTAACAAGCCAATAAAGAAATAAAAATAAAACTTATTCATGGCCACATTGGGAATACTGTCACCTCAAAAAGAATGTGGTAGGACTGGCAAATCTTCAGAAAAGGGCAACCAAAATGATCAAGGGGATAGAGAAACTGCCCCGTGGGGGAAGGTTGCAGCATTTGGGGGTTTTAGTGTAGAAAAAAAGGTAGATAAGCAACATTATAAAAGTGTATAAAATTCTGAACTGTATGGAAAGAATCAACAGAGAAAAGTTGTTTCCATTTTCATAACACTAGAATTTGTGGACTCCCAACAAAGCTGAGTGTGAGACAATTTCAGGACAGACAAGAATCTCTTCACACAGCCCTGTTCTGGCTCCCACTCTCAGACACAGCACTTGGACTCCTGGCTCAATTGTCCCCGAAAGCATTATTCCACTACACGGCCTAGATATAGATCAAGATACTGGTTACAGTGATGGCCAAACTTGGCCCTCCAGCTGTTTCTGGACTACAATTACCATCATCCCTAGCTAACAGAACCAGGGATGATGGGAGTTGTAGTCCCAAGAGCAGAGCTTTAAGACACATGGCTACCTAAGACATCGTCTCAACACCTAACATGCCCCCTTTGTTCTCCTTTTGAGGAGTGAATTCAAGTCGCTGTCGTCTTCTTCTTACAGAATAAGAAAGTTGGACCAAGATGTGTCGAGTGACCGTATTCTCTTAAAGCTGCACGGACATATTCAAGATGCTTATTTATCTCTGAAGAAGGCCTTCCTTATGCTGGACAGAGTGAGAGCGGTTGCTTATGAATGCTACCTATCTTTTCTTTGCTCCCCCCTGGGAGGCCCTTCATATATCTTTAATTTCCATCTCAAGAATTTAGCTGCACCAGGTTTGCCTCACAGCGATGCATTATTATGTGTAATAATAACCCATGCAGCAGTAGGTCCGTAGTCAGAAATTCTGGGAGACCCTGGGATTAGGCCCAAGCTATCTGAAAGATCATTTCCCCCTCATATGAACCTATCCAGTTTCTGAGACCTTCAGGAGGGGCCCTTTTCTTGGCCCTGCTTCCCCCATAGGCACACATGGCAGGGACCCAGACTCTGGAAGGCCCTCCCCGGAGAAGCCAGACTGGCTCCCTCCTTGTCCTTATGCCAGCTGGTGAAGACCTTCCTGTTCCAACAGGCTTTTGGGAACTGAGGGCTTGTAATGAAAGAGCCGGCTGTGCTGTTTTCATTGTAATTATCTGTATAGTTTTAATATACTGTACCATTCACATCTGTATATTAATGTTTAATTGTTTTTTTTAATAATTCCCCCTGCCCTGTGTATTTAGCTGTTCTTATTTCACCTGTAAGTCGCTTTGAGTCCCTGTCAGGAAAGTCAGATGGGATGTAAATAAATTTATACTACTAATAAGCCCAGAATGAGAGGGGTCCTCATACTTCAGTGTGAAACAGAAAGAACCAAAGCACGGGCGGTCTCATATGCTACATTTAAAGTTGTCTGATTTTTGTTAAATAATTTACATTACATAGAACTTAATCATAGAATCACAGAGTCAAGGAATTGTGGAGTTGGAAGGGACCCAAGGGTCATCTAGTCCAACCCTCTGTAATGCAGGAACCTCAACTTGACCATACATCGCTGAGAGCCATCCAACCTCAGCTTAAAAAGCTCCAAGGAAAGAGAGTCTTCCACCTCCCCAGAGAGTCTATTCTATAAAGCAGGGGTGGCCAACTCTGAAGAGACTGTGATCTACTCACAGAGTTAAAATCTGGCAGTGATCTACCCCCTTTTGGGGGGTTCAGGTCAGAGTTAAGCTTTTTTTTAGGAAGGAGCAAGGCCCATTTTTTAGGGGTTCATGTCAGAGTTGTTGAGCTTTTCTGAGGCGGGAGGAATGCCCTGGGTTTTTTTGGGGGGGGTGAAGGGCTAAAATGTTGATCACTTTTTAGGGGAGCCAAAGTTGTTGAGCTTCTTTGGGGGGAGCCAGTGATCTACCAGTGTTCTACCACAGATGTCCAGTGATCTACCAGTAGATCACGATCTACCTGTTGGATGTGCCTGCTATAAAGTGATCAGCCAGATCACTGGAAGTTAGAAACAGATTTTTGAGAAGCTGGTGTAATGTCTGTGAATAAAAAGGCTTCAGACTTGATTTTTTAAAAAGTCAAGCTGAAAATCCACAGGGGGAACTTTTCAGTGCTTTTGGGATAGGTTGAAAACCTGAACGCTTGTGTAAATCTTTGGGATCAGGTGAAATACTTTCAGGTAGGGATATGAAAGTGTGTTGGAGGGTTGCGGTTACTTAAATTTCAACAAGTTGACTGAGGATTTGTAGAGATGGCTGCCCCTTCCTTCCCAGGGCCATGCTGGTCCACATTTTAAAAGGGCACCCCACCCAGGATGCAGAGTATAGCTCAGCCGGTATTCAGTATTCGGAATGATTCTGCTTTTGTTAAAGAGAGTGTTAAGGGGGGGGGGGGAATAAATCCTTGAACACCTTGTCAAAATATTAGTGCCTGCCTCCTGCTACCTTAGAATCATAGAGTTGGAAGAGACCACAAGGGCCATCCTTGCAGCTACCCACAAAAATTGTTGCTATTGTCCCTCCCCACCTTCATGGGAGAGGAATGCTCCCACAAAGGGGTTTCTGTGTGAATTTTACCCAGCCCTGTTTGAAATATCTGGGGACAGTTCCTATACAAGATTCGGCTTGCTCTCCATTATCCTCTATCATTCCCCCAATTTCCTGTTCGTTGAGTAAACATAGCTAATCCCACAGATTTGTTTTGATCTGGCTTAGGTAGATCAGTGTGTTTGAAGTCTGAAGCATTTGAAAGTTTCTGTTAGAGAATGGAGAATTGAGCTGAAAGCTTGGAGGCTGTACTGTCCACGCACAGACACACCTGACGGCATTTCCCCATTAACACATTCACCACTTGATTCCCGTTTGGCGAGGATAACCCAGAGATAACTCTTTAGGAAACTGTGTGCTTACTCTGAATTAAGATAGGCACACAAATCGAGTTCAAGCCTGCCTTCATTTATGGGCAGGTAAGAGCGATGGGACTTCAAGGGGCTTTTGTGCAAGGTGTAACTAGAAGCAGGATTGCAAGGTTACATTTTAAACCACACATCCAGTGATTGGTACGGCATTTCATAATGCGCGCCATGCCAAGTCTGGCCAGTGCAATTTGAGGGGAAATGCAATTGGTTTTTAAGAAAGAGGTAACACAAAAATAGAGGTGGCTAGATACAACTTTGTATTCTTTTTTATTTGTCGCAGGCAGGTCTTAAAAATTGTGTGGGTCATATCTTTGCATTTGCTAAGCAAATAATAAACTAGAGAGCAAATTAAAGCTTTCATAGTGTAGATGGCAGCAGCTAAATGAGCAGTAGGCATATCTTCTGAATTCCTAGTGGCATGTTTATTACAGATTTGTATATAAACGCTAGATTGCAATTCTTGACTTACATAGCAATTTCTGTCTCTTTTTGCACCAGCTCTGGCGACATCAATTGTGCAGTAAATCCCTCACAAAAGAGAGAATTCTCCCAACAATTTACAAAGTAGAACTCGCAGTTTCACATACCACAGTGGATAATGGTAGCGCATAGTATTTTAAGCAAGAGATTAAAATCCCACTGAAATTGCAGAGAGCTAAAGGCTTTAATGAAGAAAATTATTTGGAGACGAGATATTTGAGATTTTTTTAAAAAAAAATGTTGGCTGCAGGAAATTTAGGGTTTGATCATGCTAGCTGGTGGTCCCTCACACAGAGATAGTCTGCACTGCAGATTGCAGCAGCGATGCAGACAGCCCCAAAGTGGAGGCATCAGTTCACGTAAATGTTGCCAGCAGGAACGCTGTCTGTCCACAAACCTAGTGACTCCCTCATAAGGCAGTCCAGTGCATATGTGTGTCTCAGTGGGGAAGCGGTCTCTGGCTAGTGTGAACCACTTTCAGGTGTTTTAGTTCAAAGGTGAAGTCTGTAAGGTTATATTATATTTCTCAGGAAGTGATCTAGCCAGTACATCTTTTTGATTTCTGGGCAAGTGTAGAAGTTCAGAGGAAGCGATTGGCTGCTTGCAGCTGCGTTAGTGTCAGAGATCAACCACATATCTGCTAGATCAGGCATAGGCAAACTCGGCCCTCCAGGTGTTTTGGGACTACAACTCCCATCATCCCTGACCAGTGGTCCTGTTAGGGAGGTTGGGAGTTGTAGTCCCAAAACATCTGGAGGGCTGAGTTTGCCTGTGCTAGATTCACTCTAGCATAAACGCAGTTACAGGTGGGTAGCCGTGCTGGTCTGCCATAGTCGAAACAAAATAGAAGGCAAACTAAGGCAATAACATCAGCCTCTGCGGGAAATGGTTTTAAAGCACACGAATGGGTTAGAACCATTGGTTAGAAAATAAATATATTAAAACTTAACTATGAATAAATTTGTTTGCTGTTATTGTTACAGTCACTTTGGCTCTCTGCAGGAAAGAAAAACCAAATGGAAAGTGGTTTATCAAGTACTAGCATCGTTCCAAGCATCTGAATGGAGCAGGGGAGGCAAAACAGCCACTGGGAGAGTAGTGTTGGAGCCACAACTGGGCAGAGACAATGAGATCAGTTTCCTCCCTGTTTCCTACGAAGCAGCATTGTAGACAGGGCAGTCTCATCATAGGGGCTGGGTGGCGCGGTGCACCAGGGTGCCAGGCCCCCCAGGGGCGCCCCCACGAGGCCGCCGGCATACTAGGCGCCCCAACCCGCGCCCGCCCCCATGCGCGGGTGGGCGGGCGCTCGCACGCTGGCAGGCAAGCTGCAAGCCGGCTGCCCTCCGGAGCCCCAGCTGGAGCGCTGGGAAGGGCGCGCAAAGCCCCGCGCCGCTCCAGCGCCACCCCCCTCATCCCCCGCTCGCCCACCCCCCTCCCGCGCTGGCCACCCCTCGGAGGATGAGGGGTGTGGCGCTGGAGTGGTGCAGGGCTTTGCGCGCTCTTCCCAGTGCTCCAGCTGGGGCTCTGGAGGGCGGCCGGCTTGCAGCGCCACGCCCCTCATCTCCCGCTCGCCCACCCCCCCTCCCGAGGGGCGGCCAGCGCGGGAGGGAGGTGGGTGGAGAGGCGGCCCACCGGGGGCGCCGAGGGATCGTCGCGCCAGGGCAGCTGATCCCTTTAAGACGGCCCTGATTGTAGAGAGGGTTTTGTTGTTGTTGTTCAGTCGTTCAGTCTTGTCCGACTCTTCGTGACCCCATGGACCAGAGCACGCCAGGCAGGCCTATCCTTCACTGCCTCTCGCAGTTTGGCCAAACTGATGTTGGTAGCTTTGAGAACACTGTCCAACCATCTCATCCGCTGTCGTCCCCTTCTCCTTGTGCCCTCCATCTTTCCCAACATCAGGGTCTTTTCCAGGGAGTCTTCTCTTCTCATGAGGTGGCCAAAGTACTGGAGCCTCAACTTCAGGATCTGTCCTTCTAGTGAGCACTCAGGGCTGATTTCTTTGAGAATGGATAGGTTTGATCTTCTTGCAGTCCATGGGACTCTCAAGAGTCTCCTCCAGCACCGTAGAGAGGGTTGGTGGGTGGGAATTTCATTTCCTCCTTTCCCAGATGCAGCCCCGGAGCACGAAAGGACTTGAAAGCATTTGCCTCCAGCTCTCTCCACCCTTGGCCGCATCACAACATTTCCCCCACAGCCACACATGCGCCATGGTAGCCCCCCTGCCTCAGGGTCCCCTGTTTGCGCTAGAAGGCCTCGGGTCTAGAGGAATGTGTCAACACAAATGCTCCAATTTAGGGGGAACTCTTAGCATCTCCTACACAGTCCCAGCCTGAGGATGTGACTCTCCCACCTGTCTCAGAACCAGAAGAGGACTTCCCTGCATTCTCTCCAGATCCGCAACCGCACAGGAGCATTCTGCAACTGCAGAATAAGCTAAATGTTGCCACGGCTCTTACAGTAGGTCAGAGCTACAGGAACCAGAGGCCGTGCCGGGATTATTAAGCCCTCTGATGACTCTGGTCCCTGGTTGAGAAAGCAGCTTCTCTCATTCAGCTGCCAGGACCCAATGGGAGCTGCCCATGGTCCTGATCTGCTTGGCCCCTGATAGTCCTTTGCACTTCCCTTGCAGACTCCAAACCCCAGCAGAACAGGTTACTGTGCTAAGCACAGGATGCAGGTGAACTGGCAACAGCAGCCTATCTGTGCTTTCAGATGAAATAAAGGAGGAAGTCTGCCCATGATCAAGTTGCTTCATAGCCTACTGTATCACCAACCCTGTGCTGCCGTCTTCCTGTTGCAACCAGCCAGCTTGTGTTCCAAGCTGAGCATTGATGAGGGGGGGGAAACAGGAGGAAGTTGTGATTAAGGGAATTGTATCTAAATGAGTACACAGGCATTTTATGGTTCCCACGCCACCCTTGTACATGATTTCCTGTGCATTGTTATATACCCTTATTTCCACCAAGAGAGTTTCATGAAATTAACACCTCTAAACTGTCAGCGGTGCTTAATTTTTAGGAAGAAAGATGCTGGAGTGAGCCCTTGGATTGAAAACAGATGCTGGGACTCGCCCTACTGAACCCTAGGCACAAATTCAGTCCTGTCTGTTGGTTAATTTGGACAAGCAATGTTATATATCAGTTGCTAAACATTCATTTCTTAGCATATTTTCACATTTGTTTCAACAGTTTATAGTGTGTTGTAGTTTTGTCAATAGTAAGCTGTAGTGTGTGTGGCATCCATTTAGTGTACTTGTTCTACATCCTCTTATTTGAGTGGCCTATGACGGCATGATTTGCTCATCAAAAATATTTTCATTGGCCCATTGGTACTTGCTTTTGAGCAACTTGTCTAGGTTCATACTGTTAGATGATACCCTGGAATGTCTTCTACATTGCCCTAGCAAGATCCCATGTACACATTTTGAGAAAAATGCAATGATAAGAATATTAAGAGCAAGAAATAGTGTGATTTTTAAAAAAAATCAGCCTACCAACGATGACATTCAGGCATATATATTTCAGGTGGTATTGGCTAGCAAAACATAGAATTTTGCTACGTTTTGGAGGTCCCGAGCAACAAAGATGCTAGGTTGGCCTCAACTAGGGCCAGGGCCTTCTCAGTATTGGCCCCGATTTGGTGGAACGGTCTATCACAAGAGACCAGGGCCCTGCGGGATTTGGTATCTTTCCGCAGGGCCTGCAAGACGGAGCTGTTCCACCTGGCCTTTGGGTTGGTTTCTGTTTGATACTTATGCTTCATTCTTTTATTGGTGGGCTATTTGAAAATGAGACTGCAGTTTTAATTTTTAATTTTAAAATTTGTATTTTAATCTGTATTTTAAATTGATTGTTTTATGTTTTGCTGTGATTTTAATTAGTGTTAGCCGCCCTGAGCCCGGTTTTTGGCTGGGAAGGGCGGGTTATAAATATAAATTTATTATATTATTATTATTATTACTAATTCAGAGATTAGTTACTTTTCAATCCGTTTTGAATGTGGACAAAAGCATAAAACTATCCACTTGAAGCAACAGTTGAACAAAAATTAAAACCAGAAAGTAACTCCTAAATACAGTACAGGAGAATTAAAGATATTGACGTGGAAGAGGTTAATGTCACAGTCCAGTAAAATGGGGCTAAATGCTCTTTTATACGTTCTGCACATTTCCAGAATCAGGATGGAAAAATTACAAGAAATGAACTCCGTCGCATTTTGGATTGCATCATGTTCCGAATAAGTGATGATGACTTTCAAGAACTAACCAAGATCATTGACCCAGAACACACTGGGCAGCTCAGCTACAATAAATTTTTAAATCTGTTTGAAGAAAAGGAATCACTAGTAAGCCTTTCTTATCCATCAGTCTTTTGTTGTGTTTGACTAAAAGCCATTACAAATGTAATTACAGACTGAGTGTTTATTATCACTGGGACCTGTGTATGAGAGAGAGAGAGAGAGTCAAACAAGATTCAGTAGACTCTTGTGCTTTGAATATAGCTAAATTATTGAAAAGAAGTCTAGTTTTAAAGGAAGTTAAAGTTGTTTAAAATGCTTGTTCCTGAATTGTTATTTGCTTCTAAAGCAGTTAACATATTCCTACTGTTTCACACTTCTAAGACTGAGTCACATGAAGCCTGATCTGGATAAACATATGAAAGGCTGTAGCACATGGAAGGTTTTCACCTTGCCCCTTGGTGGTGGCCAAGGAGCAAGAGATCAGCAGAGGCAGTCATTTGCCAATACCCTAAGTCTGGCAAAGGAATTGGCGCACCACCATTTCTTTTGCAAGAACGTTTAAGAAGATCAGATGCAGCGTGAGACAAATTTCAGTTGCTTTGTTCCAACACTTCCTAAACCAAGGAGGCAGCTGCAGTGCTCCCCCCCTTTAAAATAATAGCTGCTCCTGGAGAATGGAAGTGTGGTGTGGAGCCCATCTCCTGAACAAGGCTTCCAACAACATGAGGGTTCTGCACTGGCTCCCCTATGCTTTCAGACTCAAATCAGCACAGTAGCTTTCACTTCTAATGCCCCAAAGCACATCTTATAAAGCTCAGTCTAAGTCATGGGTAGGCATACTAAGGCCTGGGGGCCGGATCTGGCCCAATCGCCTTCTAAATCTGGCCTGTGGGTGGTCCGGGAATCAGTGTGTTTTCACATGAGCAGAATGTGTGCTTTTATTTAAAATGCATCTCTGGCTTATTTGTGGGGCCCACCTGGTGTTTTTACATGAGCAGAATGAATCCTTTTATTTATAATGCATCTCTGGGTTATTTGTGGGGCCCACCTGGTGTTTTTACATGAGTAGAATGTGTCCCTTTACTTAAAATGCATCTCTGGGTTATTTGTGGGGCCCGCCTGGTGTTTTTACATGAGCAAAATGTGTGCTTTTATTTAAAATGCATCTCTGGCTTATTTGTGGGGCCCACCTGGTGTTTTTACATGAGCAGAATGTGTGCTTTTATTTAAAATGCATCTCTGGCTTATTTGTGGGGCATAGGAATGCGTTCTTTTTTTCTTTTCTTTTTTCAAAATATGGTCCGGCCCCCGACAAGGTCTGAGGGACAGTGGACCGGCCCCCTGCTGAAAAAGTTTGCTGACCCCTGCTCTAAGTATTGTCCTTTAGACTAAGGGAGCAATCCTATACCCAAGAAGCTGGTGCAAAGGAAGCCAGCATAAAGGACAGTATTCCAGATCCAGACTCCATGCAGGAGTGGGGCTGCTGCTGCCTGAGCCATTCTAAGCCCAGCAGAAGGAAAACAATGCCCCTCCTCTCCACCCGCCTCCCCAAAATTTCTTCTAAAGGGTTGGGAGAGCCCCCAGAACATAGTCCTGAGTGCTTCATGGAAACTCAGGCTCCCATTATCCACATTTTCTCTGTGAGCACAGCAGGTGGGAGGGGGCACCAGAGGCCAATCATAGAATCATGGCATTATTTCATTCATTTATTGTATCCCCTTTTCTTTTTCCTAGTATATTACAAAACGTATTACTTCATACTTAATTTTCAAGCACAAAAATCTGTTGCCTTTGCTCTTGTGCTGCATTTAGGAAATAGTATGGTGGAAAAGTTGTAATTCGAGTGCTTTTTTTTACCCAATTAGACAGATTCAAAAATGATTAATGGGTCAAAGAAGGCAAAAAAGCCAACGTCTGTCCTTGAAGCGTGGCACATTGTAAGTAACACAAAAAATCAAGATTTTCCAAGTACTTAAATGCATCATTATCTATTCAACTGTTTGTAAATATTTGAATTTCCTCATCAAAATGGTCGCATATTAGGCAGAAGATGTCCTAACTGAGCAGATCAAAGGGTACTGGAATGAATTCAGCAAAGCCTTGCAGGCGTTTGATCCTCGAAATAACGGCATTATCAGCAGAAATAATTTCCGAAAAGTCCTTCTCCTCTACTGTCCCACGTTAACTGATGACCATTTTATCGCGTAAGTTGTTGGTTTGCTTTCCATTTTCCATTTTCATCTTAGCTCCCTTTGTCTGGAACACTTTCATAAGCAGTTGGATTTCTTGGCTTCTCGGTGTCATACGCACACTTGAAAACAACAACCATAGGTTAAGGGGTGATCTGATAGCCATGTTCAAATATATAAAAGGATATATACAGTGGTACCCCGCTAGACGAATGCCTCGCAAGACGAAAAACTCGCTAGACGAAGGCATTCGCCTAGCGGAAGGCTGCCCCGCAAGACGAAAAAGTCTATGGGGCTGCCTCGCAAGACGAAAAATTTTCGTCTTTTTTTTTCCGTTTTGCGGAGCGCGGCTGTCATTGCCGCTCCGCAAGACGAAAAACCCGCTAGACGAAAATTTTCGCAGAACGAATTATTTTCGTCTAGCGGGGCACCACTGTATATAAAAGGATGTCATATAGAGGAGGGTGAAAGGTTGTTTTCTGCTGCTCCAGAGAAGCGGACATGGGGCAATGGATTCAAACTACAAGAAGGAAGATTCCACCTCAACATTAGGAAGAACTTCCTGACAGTAAGAGCTGTTGGACAGTGGAATTTGCTGCCAAGGAGTGTGGTGGAGTCTCCTTCTTTGGAGGTCTTTAAGCGGAGGCTTGACAGCCATCTGTCAGGAATGCTTTGATGGTGTTTCCTGCTTGGCAGGGGGTTGGACTGGATGGCCCTTGTGGTCTCTTCCAACTCTAGGATTCTATGATTCTAAGTGTTCCATGTAGTAGAAACCCTTTTGATATCGATGCATCCTTGCTTTGGCCCTGGAACTTTTTGGTTCTTGCTGTTGGGCTCCAGCGGAGCATTTGTAGCTATCTATCCATCCATCCATTTCTGAGTTCCCACAGGCATAATGTCATTTCAGTGAGCTGTGCACTTTGTTCTTGATGGGCTGCTAACTGAACCCAGTGCTCCTCTCATCAGAGGTGATCTCCTAGATCAGTGTTTTTCAACCTTTTTTGGGCAAGGGCACACTTGTTTTATGAAAAAAATCAGGAGGCACACCACCATTAGAAAATGTTAAAAAATTTAACTCTGTGCCTATATTGACTATATATAAAGTAATTCTCTTGAATAGGAATCAAATAAACACATTTTTTCCCACGGCACACCAGGCAACATCTCACGGCACACAGTGGTTGAAAAACACTGTCCTAGATTAGCCCTATGGTTAACCCTACAGTTGCCTAGGGAATTGTGGACTGATCACCACTTGAAATTCTTACCTGAAAGCAAAGAGCGAGAGAAAGAGACTGAGGTAGCAAAGACTGGCGTACCTGGCGTGGTGCTTCTTCTGAATGGGTCGGGGAAAGTGCTCTGCTTAATTAATTTGATTAATTTGTGTGTGGGCACTTGAAAAAAAAAAGCTCTGATGTGTGTTCTGCTCTTTTTGCTATTCTATCTCCAGTTTTTTGTTGTGTGTTTTTTTTTTTTTTTTTGGTTAATTCCTCACCTGTCTGCCGCTGTTTTGAGCTGTATGCTGATAGCTTTAATCTCATCCAGAGACAGCCTACCTGTTCCATCTGTTTATCTCAGTCTTTGGCACAGATATGACAAAGGAGGAGGTGTGCGAGTCATGAAAATGTTACCTTTAATGACGCTGGAGCCACGATTTACCTCACTGAGTCATTTTCTATTGACTTGAGTGGCTACAAGTTGAGCATAAAGATTCAGTTCTACCCCGGCCTCTCTCTCTGACATATAGCCAGGAAACTAAGCTTTACGCTCTTCAGTTTGGGTCAAAGTAGATTATTGTTACTATTGATTTCATTTATGAATCACTTCCCATAAAGCATCCCAAAGCGATTTGCAATATGACATATAAAACAGGAGGAAGGTGAGAAGGATACTTGGAAGATGTGGAGAAGGAAGGTGCCTTGGGAGCTGAGGGGCTGGCAGGACGACTAGTGTGGAGCATGGAATTCTTCGCTGAATTAGGCTTTCGAGAGTTCCCAAGATTTGTGAACCTGCAAACTTCAATGGACAAAGACCACGTATGGTGGCCAACTAAGAGCTTGGAAAACCTCATGCTTTTCCTGCCTGCCTGGGACTTGTGGTCTGCAAATTGTGGTATGCCTCTATAAGGGCAATTGTTAGGTTTTTGCTGAATTACGAATATTTTGGGCAGAGAAAAGAAGGAGAGAAGAGAGTAGAAATGCTATAGACCAACCCAAACAAATTAAAATCCCTCTCTCATTTTTGAGTTCTCCATAATCATGCGATGGTAGCAGACTGCTTTTTAAAAATTAAGGCTGACCTCCTTGAAAAGCGAAAAGGTAAAACACAGTTCACATACTGCACTAAGTCGAAAACTAAACTGTCTCCAGACTAACCACGAGGTGTCAAACTTTGGTTACAGCTCATGGTTAGTCTAAAAGGTAAAGGTAAAGGGAGCCCTGACCATTAGGTCCAGTCGCGGACGACTCTGGGGTTGCGGCGCTCATCTCGCTTTATTGGCTGAGGGAGCTGGTGTACAGCTTCCGGGTCATGTGGGCAGCACGACTAAGCCACTTCTGGCAAACCAGAGCAGCGCACAGAAACGGCGTTTACCTTTCCGTCGGAGTGGTACCTATTTATCTACTTGCACTTTGTGCTTTTGAACTGCTAGGTTGGCAGGAGCAGAGACCGAGCAACGGGAGCTCACCCCATCGCGGGGATTCAAACCACCAACCTTCTGATTGGTTTAACCCTAGGCTCTGGTTTAACCCACAGCGCCACCCGCTTACAATGGCCCTGCTGCACACCATATATTTGGAATTCAGGTCTGGTGCCAGGTGCTGGGCACTTTAGGCACAAAAATATGATATCCTGTTTATTCAGGTAGTTAGCTAAAGCTCCGTATGTATATATGCACAAACATGCACACACACACCAATAAAATATGTTGACGATTATGATTACTGGGTGTGCCTAGGTTGTCTTTTAACTTCATAGCCAGTATTTAATGTTGTTTGGCAGCAACTAAGTTAAACTATCAGGATTCAGAGAGAAGTGACTGACCGGCACATTCAAGAAAGTCTGTATTTCTGTCCATCTGGATTTTAATTTGTGTGGCCTTTGTCAATATTAATCAGATTACTCCATGGAACAGTGGATGGCAGTATTCATTTGCAAACGCTGAACTGACAATGGATTCCAGATCCACGCCGCTGCAACATTTTCACATAAGTCAAATTGACGTGACTCCACTAAATACACTGAAATTGATAGAATTGTAGAATCGTAGCATTTGAAGGGACCCGGAGGGTCATCTAGTCCAACCCCTGCAAAGCATGTGCAGGAGGTTTCATAACCAGACAGAGGGACTGAACGTTTGTTGAATCCTGTTTCAAAAGAGGATTTTTGGCAATGAGAAAAAAGAACAAATAACTTTCTGACTTTTCATATGTCTAGACTCAACATTCTTACTGACTTGTAGATGGCCCTTTTGCGAGGCGGACTTCTGTTTTAATTGGGCTCCAATGTACCTTGTTCTTACAATGCTTCATGGTGAGGCTATCTTCAGTTGTAATTCTGCTCAACTCTCAACTTTAATTTCTGCTTTTAAATGTAATAACCAAGGATTTTTTTTCCTTACATAAAAACAAAATATAAAGTTATTTTCTGACATAATTTTCAGAGCTGTAATAATATAAACAAAATACAAACCGTGTGGTGTTTATAGGGTAGTTAAATAATTGCCAATTATGTGTTGAGCAAAATGCTGCTTTGATCCAGGCAGTAGTCTGGATCATTGTTTAAAATATTCACAATGTTTCTCTGTCAACTAGTTTTTAAGGTTAAAAACAAGCATTTATCCAAATTATAAGACAATTAATTCAGACTCAGGAGACCATCCCAGATATAAAAAGTGCAACCCAAGAAGTTACCGGTATCCCTCCGTTTACTAAGGTAAGAATTGCCTCTCAAAGCAGAAGGAAAGAGCAGGGGCTATGGCAGGGGTAGGCAAACTAAGGCCCAGGGGCCGGATCCGGCCCAGCTGCCTTCTAAATCTGGCCTGTGGACGGTCTGGGGATCAGCGTGTTTTTACACGAGTAGAATGTGTGCTTTTATTTAAAATGCATCTCTGGGTTATTTGTGGGGCATAGGAATTTGTTCTTTAAAAAATAAAATTGTCCGGCCCCCGACAAGGTCTGAGGGACAGTGGCCCAGTCCCTTGCTGAAAAAGTTTGCTGACCCCTGGGCTATGGGTTGCTAGCACTGGCAATCATCCATCTTCTGACCTTCCATTGACAGTTGTCTCAGTCTTAACTGCTAGTCTTTGCCTAGCTTTTCTGTTACAGGCAGAGGCAGATTAACCATTCTTGGAACCTGACCAAAAGAACCCTAGGGAGCCACACAGACGGACAATGAGAGAAAATGTTATGGCCTAACTATTTTAAATATGTTTCCCCCAGGTTATACCAGAAATATCAAGATGACACTTCAGAAGGGGTCCTGTACAGGATGCTCTTACATAGTTTAGGAGTTGCCGATTTGCCAAAAGAATTAACTGTTCTCGCTGGCATCCCTCCATCCCGGGGAAGTCAACAGAGAGAAGAAAAAAAGCAGTCAGACTTTTCAGAAAGGTACGGTGAGCATGATTGTGAATGGAGACCGTTCCCTGCTAAATACAGAGAAACAAAGTATGTGAAACTTAACATGGGTGGGTTGTTGTTGTTGTTGTTTTTTTGCCTTATCAAAACTTTGAAGGCTTCTCTTGACCTTCTTATGTTTTGTCTGAAAAAGAACACCCACCTTCTCCCTTGTATTTCTGCTTTCCCTTTTAAGGCATCCAAGCCATTGGTCACCACCACATCTTGTGGCAATCGAGTCCATCAGCGAATTCCGTGTTGGGCACACAATTACTTTGTCCTGAGTCTCCTGCCATTCAGTTTCATGACGTGCCCCCCCATCATTCTAATAATGATGGGTGGCTTGCATGTGAAAGGAATTTACAAGGATCCTCATAAGATGCTCTTTGCATGGTCATGTGATAGAGATATCAGGGGCAAGGGTTAGGTTCTGTTCACAGGGCAACACAGTTCAGTGCTTTGCTTTTCTCCATAGAAGTGAGACACACCTGCTCACTTATAGGTAGGTAGCCGTATTGGTATGCCATAGTCAAAACAAAATAAAATAAAAGATTCCTTCCAGTAGCACCTTAGAGACCAGCTAAGTTTGTTCTTGGTATGAGCTTTCGTGTGCATGCACACTTCTTCAGATACACTGAAACAGAAGTCACCAGACCCTTATTTATAGTGAGAGAGAGGGGAGGGGTATTACTCAGAAGGGTGGTGGGAATGGGAGATTGGCTGATAAGTGTGGAAAACCTGTTGACGACTGTTAACGACTGCAATTGGTCTTACAGGAAAAAGCAAGGGTCTGGTGACTTCTGTTTCAGTGTATCTGAAGAAGTGTGCATGCACACGAAAGCTCAGACCAAGAACAAACTTAGTTGGTCTCTAAGGTGCTACTGGAAGGAATTTTTAATTTTATTTTGTTCTGCTCACTTATGTGGGACAAAGTAAAGAGCTGGACTTAGGGACATAATCAGGGCTGCTGACCTCAGTAACTGAGAATTAAGCCTGCTGCTATCTGCATAGCACTCACCCAGGCTTCCATTTCTTGCTGTGCCAGAATGTTGAGTTACTGGTGTTTGTGTGTACGCATGTTGTTCATGTACACAAAGCCTCAAAACCACTTGGCGCTACACAGTGATTAAAACCATGCAAGATGTCCCTGCTATGGATCTATGCTTCTTCCTGATGGAATAGCGTAGGAGAATCCTTTAGAAAAACCAAAAGAGATGAATATTATTGTTATATCTGTGTGTCTCAAGAGACAGACCCTGGGGGTGAAGTCAAACCGCTGTGATAGCAGCACCGATGTGACCTCCCCAGGGCTCAAGCTTGGGCAGTGTGTATGGAAGTCCTGCTGCCCAGGTGACAATACCCCCATCCCAGCCTGACTGATGGGGTCCAAAGGAAAGCAGAGCAAGATGTTGGGTACCAGCTTGGCTGCAGGAGTTGCAGGAAGGAGGCGTACAAGGCATCACCCAACCATGTTAGGGACTGCACTCCAGATTCATGTAGGGTTTACTCCTTAGCCTTTTCTTCTCCTAAGGCTATCCTGCAAGGCAGCAGAGGTTTAGGATCAGAGTTCTCCTCATCCTAGAAAGGGAACCTTCCCAGGTTGACGAGCCCCATCTGCCCCTCACTTCCCTGCACAGCATGAATATTGTAAAGACCTGAACGCTCACCGTATTTTTCGCGCCATAGGGCGCACCGGACCATAGGACGCACCTCGTTTTTAGAGGAGGAAACAAGGATTTTTTTTCTGGTTTTCCTCCTCTAAAGCCCTGGTTTGTTTGTTTGTTTTTTTTTTTTTTTTTTTTTTTTGAGGATCAGCTAAAAGTTTTGCAGCTTTTTTTGCAAAGGGGGAAAAGCAAAGCTCCTTTTGCAAAGGGGGAAAAGCAAAGTTGAAAAGCCCCCCTTTATGGGGTTCAACTCACATTTCTGCAGCTTCTAAAGGAAAGGGAGCCTTTCCTACAGTTTCCAGACAGATAATCTAATCAGCTAGTCACATGTCGCTGGGGAAACAAACAACCTCCCTCTGCAGCACATTCAACAATGGAGGCCTGGGCAAGAGGGCAGGGCTGAAAGGGATCCGGGGACTCTTATCTCTCTCCCGATCTCTTGCTGATCAGCTGCTGAGCGGGGTCCTTTCAACACCCCCTTTTCTCTTTGTAAAATAAAAAGCACGATCCTCTTTTGGCACCCTGGGCAATTCAGCTCCAGGGAGCACCATACGCTCCATAAGATGCACAGATATTTCCCCTTACTTTTTAGGAGGAAAAAAGTTTGTCTTATGGAGTGAAAAATACGGTAGCTGGTAGCTGGTAGGTTTAGGCTGAGTGTATTATGGTTATGCTCCTTTCTGTTCTGTACAGTGTCTTAGCAGATACCATGGAGAACATCAGATCTACTGACTGGGAGAGCTTCGTCTCCCACCAAAACGCAGCTCTTCCATGTTGGTGTAGCTGTTGCAGACAAAATAATTTAGTGTGATGCACATGCATACAGTGTGGATCGTTTCATTCTATAGCTTTGTCAGTAGGTGGCACTAGACTGGGTTTTATCTGAGTTGATTCAGGAAACCTGACAGGTGTGCCCTCTAAGCCTTCCATGGCACATAGGCCAACTTCTTAACCCACTAAACTGGCTAACATGTCCCTGCCCAAGATTTACTTCCATGGAGAGGCGCAAACAAAACTCTGCTAACCTTCAAGGTCTACTTTGTTTATTTTTAGAGAGTCATAAGTCCATGTGTGCAATTCTTTGTAATACAGATTCCTTTGCTTCAGTGAATGGAGCTGTCTACACGCACAAAGCTCTGGGTGCACATCAGTGTGCGCTGGGAGGTTCCAGGTCAAGTGATAAAGTGCTGTTCTCAGGAGAACATCAACCAGTCTCTAACATTACACCAGTTAGAGACTCTCACAACTCTGGGATTCACTGCCAAATGTGACTCTTCACTGGTTCTCTTTTCAAATGGACCATGTAGCCATTGACATCTGAGGAGCTGATAATTACAGTTTTATAAACAACTGCTGCTTTCTGCACAGCTTCTGGTGGGCGTCTGCTCTCTATTATTGCAGAAATACAGATCATTAATGTTTAATCAAATATTTTATGGTGCCATATTTAAGATGCTTCTCTTTGTTGCCAATCTTCCAATTTTAGAATGAAACAGATTGAAGACTATGCCTACAAATTCTCTAAGAATAGATCTGTTGATGAAGTAATTGAAAGGCTGAGGGAAAGTATCCTGCAGCAGGAAGCCACTGTTAGAGATGGCTTTCTTGCCTTCAGCAAACAAGCTAGTGGGAAATTGAATAAAACTGATTTTCGCAAGGTAAATGTAAATTTATTCGGTCATTCAAACTAATGTGGATTATTTTGCATTGAGATTTCCTGTTATCTCTTCAACTTAAGTTTCTGACTGTCTCTCTCCCTCTCTCTTGTGTAAAAAAGCTGACATTAACTCTTGTGAAATTCTTCATAAATAAATGTTTGACACGCAAACTGTTGCTGCAGTCCCAAGGCAGGCCGTAACAGCCCACGGGGGGGGGGGTCACTTTTCAGATAGTCCACTATGTGTGGTGGGTGGACTGTGTTGCTCTTTGTGGTTCTCATCCCTGACCAGTGAATTTTTTTAAAATTGGTTCCCCCTCTCCTTTGAAAATTAGTCCACTGTGGTCTTTCAAAAGCAAAAAATAAGCTGAAGAGTGAAATAGGGTTCTGCACCCTTATTAAAAAGACCAGGTTCGGATATTCATTTTTTTTTAAGCGCAGCTCAACACAGCCTGGTTATCAACACCTGCTACGTACATCTTTTATTTTGATATTTTGTTCAGATCAGCTGATGAACACTCTGTAAACTGAGTGCTCACTTCCCATAACTGTGTTATGGGAACATAACAACATCAAACATACCATCTCAGGACTATTTAAATGCTCATCTTCTAACATTGTGTATGCAATCAAATGCCAGCAGTGCCCTTCAGCTCACTATATTGGACAAACAGGCCAAACCCTACGCCAAAGGATAAATGGACATAAATCTGATATCAGGAATCACAAGACAGAGAAACCAGTAGGAGAACACTTCAATCTCCCAGGACATTCTATACAAGATCTCAAAGTAGCTGTCTTAATGCAAAGGAATTTCAGGAATAGACTGGAAAGAGAAGTTGCTGAATTGCAACTCAATTACCAAACTTAAAACCATGGAGGGACCTGGTCTGAACAAAGACATTGGATTCTTATCTCATTATACATGACAAAGCTATCTTTAGCCATCTCACCCCTTGCTTTTTCCTGTAAGACCAATTGCAGTCGTTAACAGTCGTCAACAGGTTTTCCACACCCATCAGCCAGTCACCCGTTCCCACCACCGTTCTGAGTAATACCCCTCCTCACCCTCTCACTATATTTAAGGGTCAGGTGACTTCCGTTTCAGTGTATCTGAAGTGTGCATGCACACGAAAGCTCAAACCAAGAACAAACTTAGTTGGTCTCTAAGGTGCTACCGAAAGGAATTTTTTTATTTTTTATTTTGTTTTGTCCTTCTTTGGAGGTCTTGAAGCGGAGGCTTGACAACCATCTGTCAGGAATGCTTTGATGGTGTTTCCTGCTTGGCAGGGGGTTGGACTGGATGGCCCTTGTGGTCTCTTCCAACTCTATGATTCTATGATTCTAAGACTGGCAGACCAACACGGCTACCTACCTGTGTAGATGAGTTAGTCTCTTGGCACATTTCTGCACAAAGAGTCAAAGTATGGCCACTTGTATCTTAGCCATAATTCTCTGTGTTGTTAGGCTACCTAAGCCCCACCTTTGCATTTTGAGTTGGAAAATGAAGCTGTGTCGCAGTTTGGACGCACAAATTGGGCCTTTGCATAGGTTCGGTAAAAATCCCACTTACGTTCTTCTGGATCTGGAGACCACACCCTTGCTTGCAGCTAGGGGTGGCCCTCCCTGCTGCCCCCCAAGACTCACTTACCAGGGTCACATGATGGCGTGGCTTCTGGCAAGCTTTTGCAGGATGAGGCACGCATGGAGGTGCTGCCCTGCGGGATTCCATCACGCATGGAGGTGCTGCTTCCGTTTGCCTCAAGGGCAGGCCAGCCCTGCTTACAATGGATTGTCATTGCATGCTAATGGCCTGATTGAGAAGCTTTTTAGATGCATGGAACTCCTAGATTTCAGCATCAGGAGCAGCCTCCTGCATGCAGTTCCAGCAGCACTTCTGACACAGAAGGGAGCTCACCTGTACAGGAGTCCCACCACTCTGCACCTAGAGCTTTGCACCAGAACCATTAACTCTAATTCTGGGGCAAGGCAGATCTTTTTATATTCATTGTATTTATGCAGTCGCAGCTACCTTTTGTGCGCCACACTCCTATGGCTCCAGAATTAAGCATTCGATCTGATAGCAAAAGCCTGTACTAAAGCACAAAGCAGCTAATCTCTTTTCAAAAGCTTTGAAAATCTACTGAAAAGAGTGATAATTTGCTAATTAGAGTATTCTCACTTCTTTTTTTACATTTTTATGCCATTCAGCCATATGATGCTGCTTCCTTTTTCTTTTAATCTCCAGAGCTAAGAAAGTAAAATAGAACAGAATAGCAAGAATAATCACAATTGAAGCAATTACAAAAGGACAAAAATATGCAGTAGAAAGAATGTGCTCAAATTAGAAGTACAGGAATAATTTGCAATGATTAAACTGGAGGAAGTATTACTAAGCAAGGCCACAATCTTGGAACCACTCGCTTATAAGTCTTTTCACTGAGTTTAATGGTACTCTCCACAATTGGCCACAGTCAGTGCCAGGCCACAAGATGTGGCTTGTTTAACTGTACTGCATGCTAGTTCTCACAGCTTTACAGGAACAGGTAGGTAGCCGTGTTGGTCTGCCATAGTCAAAACAAAATAAAATTAAAAATTCATTCTAGCAGCAGCTTAGAGACCAACTAAGTTTGTTCTTGGTATGAGCTTTCGTGTGCATGCACACTTCTTCAGATACACTGAAATGGAAGTCACCATGGTATGAGCCTTTTGTACGCCACACTCCTATGGCCCTAGAATTAAGATACCAATCAAGCAGGTGAACAAACCAAAGAGCGGCTGGCTTAGTTTTCCATTCAAGCCAGTCTTTGCAATTTGTTTCTCCCAAACTGTGACATGAGCTTTAGGTCATTTATCTTCAGTGAGCGTTGGTATGGACGTAACACTAAGTGAGCCAATCTCTTTCACTGTTTGTTTTCCTGCTCAACAAAGGAAGGGGGCAAAAAGCGAGAGTTTGAACTGCATGCAACAGCACGCAGCCTATGCACAGCGTGGTTAATGTCTGAATGCACCTATCATTTCAACATTGCAGGTGAAAACTATGCTGGGTTAGGGCAAGGACTGTTGAGCTTCAGCTTATGGCTCAATGGTTGAAAGCTTAATGAGCTACCTAAGATGAGGACTGCTGTTGTTCAGTCATTCAGTCGTGTCCGACTCTTCGTGACCGCATAGACCAGAGCACGCCAGGCACCC
Organism: Lacerta agilis; assembly: GCF_009819535.1. Classification (NCBI taxonomy): domain Eukaryota; kingdom Metazoa; phylum Chordata; class Lepidosauria; order Squamata; family Lacertidae; genus Lacerta; species Lacerta agilis. Next base: position 4,391,219 of record NC_046316.1, on the reverse strand, counting down.
CTATCCTCCACTGCCTCCCGCAGATTGGCCAAACTCATGTTAGTAGTTTCGAGAACACTGTCCAACCATCTCATCCTCTGTCGTCCCCTTTTCCTTGTGCCCTCCATCTTTCCCACCGTCAGGGTCTTTTCCAGGGAGTCTTCTCTTCTCATGAGGTGGCCAAAGTACTGGAGCCCCAGCTTCAGGATCTGCCCTTGCAGTGAGCACTCAGGGCTGATTTCTTTAAGGATGGATCTTTTTGCAGTCCATGGGACTCTCGAGAGTCTCCTCCAGCACCATAATTCAAAAGTTGGTCACTTAAAAACTGTGGCAAGCCAATTCCATACTTGCTCATAGAGGGGCTTACTCTAAGGTAGGGGTTGGCAACCTAAGGCCCATGGGCCGGAAGCAGCCCACGGAGGCCGTTTAACCAGCCCATGAGCTGCCCACGAACTGAACCGCCCACTCGGCGAGTCCCCGCACGCTGCACTAAACCGGCACAGTGTGGCATGGGGACTCTGTTCCACGGCTCCGGAAATCACTTCTGCACATGCTCAGATGCTGGAAATCACGGCTGCGCATGTCCGCAGTGTCGGAAATTGTTTCTGCGCATGCCCAGATGCAGAAAACCGCTTCTGTGCAGGCACGATTTTCAGTGTCGGGGCATGCGCAGACGCGATTTCTGGCGTTGTGCTGCGCCGGCCTGGCCCACGGAGGATCTCCACAGGAGTGATCTGGCCCATGCCCGGTAAGCCTTGCCAACCTCTGCTCCAAGATAAATTGGTATAGGATTACAGTTGTAGCACTGTAACCAAGAGATTTGACAAGGAAATGCTTTCTTTGTCATCCTACAGACAGGTGGGAACAGCAGGTGCTGTCTTTAAAAATGCATTATCTTCTGTGTGTGAGAGAAGGCGATGTTTCTTCAAAAATGGCACCTGGCACATGCAACTTTTATAAGTATTTGCACTAAAATAGTTCAAAAAATGTCAAATCTGCTGCCCCATTAACCTTTTCCAGCTTATTGATTGATTTAGTGAATTGACTAAATGTTGCAGCCGCATCTGAACCAGCAAGTTCTCAAGTAGGAGAGCCCTTATTTGGAGCAGAAAAAATGGGCTTGATCCAACCAGAGTTAAGCACTTACAAATCCTATTTGATTTCAGTGGAAGGGAACAGAGCATTTCCTGTTGAAATCAGTGGCCGTTAAAAGGGGCAGGGTTGTGCCTAGTCTTTTACCCAAAAAAACCAAAACCCCACTCCTGCTTTTTTCTTTCTCCGCCAGCTGTTGGATGATCTTGGGATGCCAATGGATGATGAGCAGTTTAATCTACTCATTGAAAAATTAGGATTCCCTGCAGGAGGGCTGAGTTATCTTGATTTTGTGGCAATATTTGAAGGTAACTGGATATTTATTGATACCTTACTATAAATATTCTGAAAAAATGTATACTTTTTTCTTATTGGCTGGGAGGACCTTCTGAGCTTTGCTTATTCTGGGAATAAGTGCCCTTCGCTAATACAGGTGAAACTCGAAAAATTAGAATATCGTGGAAAGGTTCATTTCTTTCAGTAATTCAACTTAAAAGGTGAAACTAATATATGAGATAGACTCATGACATGCAAAGCGAGATATGTCAAGCCTTTATTTGTTATAATTGTGATGATTATGGCGTACAGCTGATGAGAACCCCAAATTAACAATCTCAACTTTGGGGTTTTCATCAGCTGTACGCCATAATCATCACAACTATAACAAATAAAGGCTTGACATATCTCGCTTTGCATGTCATGAGTCTATCTCATATATTAAACTCCAGTAGCTAATGAAAACAATTGCTTACATAAATGGACTTTTCCACGATATTCTAATTTTTCGAGTTTCACTTGTAGATGAAAGTAGCAACCCCATGAGCAAGCAAGGCTCAGCTATTTCCCCCAAAGGTGTTCAGGTTAAAGATGTACAGTGGAGGCTGATTTTCCTTCTCCTCCATGTGGGGAAGGACAGCTAGACTCAAGGTTTGTTGGTTTCCTAATTCTATTGGCAAAAGTGAGACCCAAATCCAAAGAGTAATAAATTGTGGCGTAATTCTGCGATTCATGCAGCGTTCTTTTGGCAGCAGCACGTGTCTCTTAGCCAATCCCTCTCTGTCTCTTAGCCAATCCCTCTCTGATACAAGCAGCCCTGTCAAAGACAGCAGAGAGCCAAATAACGGTAAGGAACTTAAATAGCCTAGCCAGCCCCTGAGAACCTCTTCGCCCCTCTTCCCTTGCACTGAAGCCAAACAGCACATGTCCCTTGGCCCAGTTTCATGTAGGCCCTGGCCTGTTTTTAAAAGCCCCCTGCAAGAAATCTGTTCAGGTCTCAGGTAAGAGCGATTTGGCCTCCCCTGGCAGCCTGTTGGGTAGGGAAGAATGCGGGGAGAGAGAAACAGGGCCAGAAAAAAAAGTGAAAACGGCTACGTATATTTGCGGTGAGCAGTTCAGGCAGTAAATGTTTTAATTGCCCAAATATTACAAACCTGAAGAGGTTTGTGATATCTGGGGCCCAGGGGTTACGAAATGTTTTTAAAAGCTGCATTTTCTTGGCAAATAGCTGACCACCTAATTTATAACTTTATAAAAAGATAAAGGTAAAGGGACCCCTGACCATTAGGTCCAGTCGTGTCCGACTCTGGGGTTGCGGCGCTCATCTTGCATTAATGGCCGAGGGAGCAGGCGTACATCTTCCGGGTCATGTGGCCAGCATGACTAAGCCACTTCTGGCGAACCAGAGCAGCGCCCGGAAACGCCGTTTACCTTCCCACTGGAGCGGTACCTATTTATCTACTTGCTCTTTGATGTGCTTTTGAACTGCTAGGTTGCCAGGAGCTGGGACCGAGCAACGGGAGCTCACCCCGTCGTGGGGATTCGAACCGCCGACCTTCTGATCAGCAAGCCCTAGGCTCTGGTTTAACCCACAGCACTACCCACGTCCCTTATAATTTTATACAGTAGTTTATATTTATAGTCCCCCCCTGCACCCAATTCTCCAAGGAGATTATTGTGGTTCTTCCCTCATTTTATCCTGACAACAGCCCTGTGATCTATGTTTGGTTGAGAGGGAATGACGGCTGCAACATTACTACTCCATGAGCTACGTTAGTTGAGTGGAGATCTCAAATGGCGTCTCCCTGGTGCTAGTCCAACATTCTGACTGGTATATTACACTGGTTTCTAGTGTCAGTAATTTGAATCCATTTCATGATTTTGTGGACTATTGGTCACTTTGGCCTGATGCAACTATTTCAGATTCCAGAATGAGTGGACACTCTCCAAATCGACGGGCCAATGCCAGCAAGTGTCACTTTGTGTCCGCTGAGGAATGCCTCGGCCAGTATTGTGATAAGCTTGTGGAGGAATATGGGGTAAGTGCAGCCAGCTCTTTCCTGTTATTTATTCATGTCATATTTTATTGTTATGTATTTGCATTTCTTTGCACATTTTCCTCATGTGTTGCTATTGTAAGGGAAAGAATGGTATCGATGGAACCCCCAGGGCCTTAGAATCGTAGAATTCTAGAGTTGGAAGAGACCCCAAAAATCATCTAGTCAAATCCCCTGAAATGCAGAAATCTCATCTAAAGCATCCATGACAGATGGCCATCCAACCTCTGCTTAAAAACCTCCAAGGAAGGAGAGTCTACCAGAACATTAGAGAGTTCTTCCTGATGTTGGGTCGGAATCTTTTCTTGTAACTTGAATCCACTGGATTTCTCCTCTGGAGCAGGAGAAGACACCTTCCATGTGGCAGCCCTTGAGATATTTGAAGATGGCTATCCTATCTCCTCTCAGTTTTCTCTTTTGCAGGCTAAACATACACAGCTCCCTCAACCATTCTTCACAAGGCTTGGTTTCTAGACCTTTGATCATCTTGCCACCCTTTTCCGCACACATTCCAGCTTGTCAATATCCTGCCTAAATGGTGGCACCCAGAACTGAACACAGTACTCCAATTACTCAAAGTTTCACCTTTAAGAAACGCCCAATCATCTTGGACTCCCTTCTCTTTGAGTATTTCTGACCATGGGATCTCACCCGGTAGTTCCTTAAGCTTTTCGAAATTGGGCTTCTTAAGGTCCAAAGTTGTTGTTCAGTCGTTCAGTCGTGTCCGACTCTTCGTGACCCCATGGACCAGAGCACACCAGGCACCCCTATCCTTCACTGCCTCTCGCAGTTTGGCCAAACTCATGTTAGTAGCTTCGAGAACACTGCCCAACCAAGGTCCAAAGTACATGACTCTATATCATGAAACCCAAGAGGAGATGATAACCTCCTCCCAAGGTTCCCAGTACTCTCATTTCATCCCTGTTGGTGAGCAGCAGGTCCAAGATAGATGGTACCCTTGTTGCTTCTTCCACCTGCCGGGAAATGAAATGGTCGGTGAAGCAACTGGGGAATTTGAGGATGGCTCCTTCTAAGCAATTTCCCTCCACTGTAGATTCAAAAATCCATGTTCCATTTCTGTTCAGATGAATCTTGGAGCAGGTCTGCCTGTTAGGCTGCTTGTGTTGTAAGTCTGCTAGTATAAAAGGCAGTTTCCTTCCACAAACTATCCATGTAGGATGAAAGTTTGAAGTCCCCTTTCCTTGCCCTTCCAGGAAGAAGGGAGCCTGAGTTTATTGCATTCACAGCAGAGGAAAGAAGTTGTCCTGTAGCTACAGCCAGGGGTTCTTAAACGTTCAGGTGTTCATCAGGGAAGAGGAGCAAAAGAAGATTAGCAACCTTACAAGAAGGAAAAGCTTAGCTTGCAGTAATGAGATGAGTCCTCCCATCTGGCAAGGATCACTGCTGTGGAATTGATATGCTGAGGCTTCCTGCTTGCTGGGCATGCAGGGAAAGTTGATGGGGAAGCCAGCATGCTGTGGTATTGGGTCATAAAAGCTTTGACCCAAATGGTGCTGCTGACCGGCACTGCAATCAATCACCTTTACGATCTTCTCCGACATCAATGGCGCCCAGGCACACTTCTCGCTGCGCCCTGAGCGTTCTTCAGTAGCAGAGTGAAACGCAGCAATGGGATGGCTTGTTGAGGTCTGCTCCTTAGTGGTGTCTTGAAATAACTTGACACACACCAGTGCTACTAATCTAACGTAGCTTTATTTAGTAGCACACACACAAGTCCTACAGACTTAGGGAGCTGGGTATGTTTAGCCTGGAGAAGAGAAGGTTAAGGGGTGATATGATAGCCATGTTCAAATATATCAAAGGATGTCATATAGAGGAGGGTGAAAGGTTGTTTTCTGCTGCTCCAGAGAAGCGGACACGGGGCAATGGATTCAAACTACAAGAAAGAAGATTCCACCTAAACATTAGGAAGAACTTCCTTACAGTAAGAGCTGTCCGACAGTGGAATTTGCTGCCAAGGAGTGTGGTGGAGTCTCCTTCTTTGGAGGTCTTTAAGCGGAGGCTTGACAGCCATCTGTCAGGAATGCTTTGACAGTGTTTCCTGCTTGGCAGGGGGTTGGACTGGATGGCCCTTGTGGTCTCTTCCAACTCTAGGATTCTATGACTTGAGCTGCATGTCTGCAGCAAACAAAGAAATCACATTCAGCAGTAAGCACACTGGACTAAGCACGCTGAACACTAAGGGGAAAGTGAAACCAAACCTCCCCTTTTCTAGACAAAGGGAAAGTGCACGTATTACAGTGGGCAAGGCTCCCAGGATCAGAACGCCTCTTGCATCATTAACTCTAAGATGCCCAGAAAACCTGACACAGCACTTCAAACTTCTCCAGTTTTCCCCAACTGTAGGGATGGTCTGTAGGAGGGAGTCAAAGTATTCTTTACAAGTGGAGTGAAATTGCTAGAGGTATGAGCAATAGCATAACGTGTAGCCATCCAAAGGTGAGGCTTGAAAATTATCCAACGGGTGTGTTCTGAGTAGCTTTGTTGGAGGACATAAGACTCCGTTTCTCTTTCAAGTCATGTTGTTCTTCAACTAATCTGACTAGTTTTTGTAAAGATTTGCCATTCGTGGTGGATTGAAATAAACTAGAAGGAATCAAATGAACAATTGAATGCAATATGGCGCAGGGCACCCAGTTTCTAAAGCATCTCAGCTTCGGTTTGGAGGCTGTAAGAAGGAAACGCTAGATCACCCCTACATGGCCTGTTCCATAAACAAACCTAAAGTGACCTCTTCATGGGAAGATCTGGATCCATTTGCAAAAAATTTTTTAGATGTATAGTTAGTCTAGTAGTATAGTTAGTGATTTGTATAAAAAGAAAAAAAATAGGCCAAGTGTTGATACTAAATTGAATATTCCCTGTTAGGATCCATACATTGCCTTCCGTAAAATAGATAAGAACAATGATGGTATAGTCAACATGCTTGATTTTCGACACCTCCTGGATAGCTTTATGATCAGCATGGCAGATGATGAATACAACCGTCTCCTTGGCATCTTGGGACTGAACATTACTTCTACATTAAACTACCCGGAATTTCTTCAGTTGTTCCAAGCAAATACAACTAAAGACATGCGCCCTTGGTTGCCTTCATCTAACAAGTAAGGAGGGCAGCAGTCTTATGGATTTACTTAAATTTATGTTGTTATTACCTAACATAGGATGCAAGCTATGTTGTGTGGCATATTTCAGGATTCAAGGATCTAAGATGAGATGCCAGCTACTGTTGGATAGTATTGGAATAAATTAATTATGCCCTTAGCCAATTTGGTACGTCTAAGATCCTAAGCATACCTGGCAGTGAAGCAACATGTTTTGATTTCTTAGGATTGCTATTTGTTCATACATATTTCTATTACCCCATATCTTTCGTTATCTTTTAAATCCACCCTTTCTATAATTACCTCTGTAAGCCATGTTGCAACTCATTTGTTGGGAAGTCAGCATATAAAATCAAGCCTATTGATCCCACTCCTTTGGTAGCCATGGACCAAGTTGATCTTCACCATCAAAATAGCGCTTTCTATTATGTTTGTTGCTCCTAGATTCATTGGGCACATAGCTCCCTTGGAAATGCTACTTGGGAGTTGTGCAAATTCCAAAATAGCTAAGATGCAATGCCATATGTTCCTACATATTAAAAACAAGAACCAGCTCGCGGTGGGGTGGGGGGTGGAGCTGGCTACAGTAATCTTCTAGGCAGGTGGGCCACAGTTGCTTTCCAAGAAGGGCGAGGTGGTGGGGAGATGCAGTGGCAGCAGCTGCACTGTGCCAACTTCCCAAACAGCCTTGGCCCTTCGCTATCCCTGGGGGTTGGACTAGATGACCCTCAGGATCCCGCCCAACTCTATGATTCTATTCTGCCTGGGAAGCAACAACAACTCACCTGCCAGAAAGCTAGTGTAGAGGCTTCATCCCACTCAGCGTAGCAAGCCCTTTCTGCTAAAAGCTGTTTTAAAAAGTTTGTACTCAACACTGGTATACTAGAGCAATTGATTTCTAGAAATGAACCTGCCATACCAAGCACAGGACAAAGAGCGTTTCATCATCTGGCTTTCTTTAGAGTAAGTGTGACAGCTGGGAGACTTAAGTCTGTTTCAGAAGTGACAATAGTCAAAGTAATGGGAAGTACCACTGACTTGTCTTAACTGTTCTCCGTGCTTCTCAAGCATTCTGAAGTCAGGCTTTCTAAATATCTCCCATGAAGAGTAGGGACACACTAGTTCTGCCCTTCGCCCCAATAACCCTTCACAATTGCGTCATTTGTGAGAAATAAAAGTAGGCAGGAGAACTTTTGGTATAAATAAACATAAAGGGCTGCTCCTTGCATTTAAGGGGTCGTTCTGCTTCAGCCAGCTTCCCAGGGCCCTGAATACCTGAGAAATAAGATCTAATAGGACATGGTTGTATTCTTTTATATTCTGTGCAAATTGACATGTATTAATAATAATAATAATAATAATAATAATAATAATAATAATAATAATATATTTATACCCCACCCATCTGGCTGGGTTTCCAGACCAGTTTGAGCAGACATATATTTGTGTTGTTGGTTGCCACTTTTAAAACCCTGTAATTTGGGCCTAACAGGGTTGCCATATTCCCAAAAGTGAAAATACAGACAGGGGTGTTGAGCTTTTTGGGGGGAGGGACATCTCCTCACCCCACCCCACCTCAAAAAGGATTATTAAAGCATTGTTTTCCTGGACATTTTGCTGATTCTGCAAAAGTCCACCTGGACACCATTTGGCTGCCCAAATCCTGGACGTGTTTGGGAAAGCCCAGATGTATGGCAGGCCTAGCCTAGGATAGCTAAAGGAGCGCTTGCTCTCACATGATTTGGACTGCCTAGTTCATTGGGGTGGGCTCTGCTCTGTGTCCCCCTGGAAAATATGTAGGGCAGGGCCTTCTTAATGGTAGCACCCAGGCTCAGGAACTCCCCAAGAGATCTGCCTGGACCCGTCTCCCTTCTTGCTTTCAGAATGTGAGTAAAAGCTGGCTTGTCTTGGTGAGCTTTTTATGTTGACCGATTGCTCCACACTTGATGCTGGCTGTCTTTTTAGTTTTTATTGCTACCATTTTAAATTTTTATGTTGTCGTTTTTATTTGTTTAGTTTTTCAGCTGCTTTTTCCTGGCTGAAAAGCTGCATAAGAAATTGTAATACAAACCGACACTATTGTATTATATCAATGCAATCAGATTACCCATCGTATTTGGATCTGTGTTCCACTTCTTAGGGTTATCCACACTTATCTTTCCTCCCCTGTTTCCAGTCAGGGTCCATGATTTAAAGCTCCACATCCTTTTTCTTTTCTTTTTTGCTCCAGAGCTTTTCCTGCAAAAACCCACTCTTTAAAGCCCAATCATTAGTCCGCAGAAAACAACAACCCTGAATTTCCATTTGTTCTGATTCAGCTTTAAAGAGCAGGTTTTCACAGGGAAAGCTTTGGGGGGGGGGGGAGATAGCTCAGACCCAGATATCAAAGCATAGACCTAAAAGTTAAGTGGGGACAAACGGTTACTGTACTATTGTATGACTGATAGCTTTTCCACAAGCAATAAAGATTTGGATTTAATTATAGATTTAGTACCAGACGGTACACAATTTCTTGGTGGGTGCATGTGTTGTTGTTGTTTTTAAAACCATTAACAGGATAAATGTAAAAACAAAATAAAAAATAAAAAAATCCTTCCAGTAGCACCTTAGAGACCAACTAAGTTTGTTCTTGGTATGAGCTTTCGTGTGCATGCACACTTCTTCAGATAAATGTAAAAATTGGGTGTCTCAGAAATTAAAACTCAGGGTTAAACTGTATCTTACATTTAGTCAGGACTCTGATTTCATTGGTTATTTTATTTCAACACTGAAATGTGCTAGGTTTAGTTTTGGAAAAGTGTTGCAAAATCTAGCCTAGATTAAAAGCAACGTGAGTTATTTAATTAAAAATAATTATTTTACCGTAAACATACATACACTTGGCATGGTTTCATGTGTAGGAGGAGAGGTTGGAAACTAACTTGAAATAGTTAGTTCATCCTGTTTTTAAGGTCTTTAACTGTAATTATGAGTTTTGAAGTTTGTGAGAGATTGACTTACTGGCCACAAAATTAACTACCAAAAGTTCAACGGGTCTGAATATGTGGAAATGTGTGTCTGGAAAAACTATTGCAATGTCACGTGAGTCAATTGACTGTTAATCTTAAATAAATGCAATAAACATGTTGAGAGCCATTCGACACGATACATAGGATGAGGTGGCAAATACCACTTTATACTGTAGATGCCAGGGTTATTGTTATTTTTTTTACCCCACATAAACTTTGTCTTTTTACCCCACATAAACTTTGAGAGCTGGACCATCAAGAAGGCTGATCGCCGAAGAATTGATGCTTTTGAATTATGGTGCTGGAGGAGACTCTTGAGAGTCCCATGGACTGCAAGACGATCAAACCTATCCATTCTCAAAGAAATCGGCCCTGAGTGCTCACTAGAAGGACAGATCCTGAAGTTGAGGCTCCAGTACTTTGGCCACCTCATGAGAAGAGAAGACTCCCTAGAAAAGACCCTGATGTTGGGAAAGATGGAGGGCACAAGGAGAAGGGGACGACAGAGGACGAGATGGTTGGACAGTGTTCTCGAAGCTACTAGCATGAGTTTGGCCAAACTGCGAGAGGCAGTGGAGGATAGGCGTGCCTGGCGTGCTCTGGTCCATGGGGTCACGAAGAGTCGGACACGACTGAACGACTGAACAACAACAACAACAAACTTTGTCTCCCTATAGTAAATCTGAAACATCAAGGAGAGGGCTATACTGGGACTGCAAACTCATTCACACTTACTTACGCATTTTGCTGTCCGAGGCAAAGGACAAAATGGTGCTACATATAGAAACCGACCATCTAGACTTCTACTTGAATTTTTCCCCACCGCTGGCAGTGGCACAGCATCTTCCACGGCAACTGAACGCAGCTTTCTCTGCTCCAAGCACCAGGTGTCTGTGGCAGCCATGTGCCTCTGCCTAATGACAGGGTCGTCCCCCAAAAGCAAAATCCGTTAAGGCTCAAGCATCAGTCTCCACAAGGGTGTGTTTACTTGCCGGCTGAAGAAAGACTAATGGCTGCACCAGCCCTGTTAACTTAAAAGGAAATCCCATTCAACCTAGTTGGAATGACTTCTGACTTTTTGTTGCAAATTTATTATATGGAGTATCTGAAGAAGTGTGCATGCACACGGAAGCTCATACCAAGAACAAACTTAGTTGGTCTCTAAGGTGCTACTGGAAGGAATTTTTTTATTTTATTTTGTTTTTATTATATGGAGTTAGGCTTCTTTGCTTTTTTTTTTTTAAACCACAAAGGAACAACAAAAAAATATGACTCTCCCACATCTGGAAAGTGGTAAAACCCAGATTTTGACCAATGCATTTCAGCCAACTACCACCTCAGTCTGTGCCTGGTGTAGAACAGCTGTTTGTTCCGTTGGTTTCAATGGTACTTAAATGTGCATTTAATGCAATCTTGTAGTAGGTTACTTGGGAACAAGTCCCAAACTAGAAGTGACAAGTCATGTGTCTTTTCTCCCCTGGAGATTCAAGTGTGAAGCAATCTGGAATCAGAAGTGAAAGAACTGAGTGGGGAGGGATAGAGAAGAGCTGCTTACATGGGCCAAAAAAAATTAAATGGTTATCGGCAGCCTAAAAGGAAAAAAAAGCTCTCCTCCTGAAAAAAGCTCAATGACTGGTCTTTCTCCCCCTCCCAAAATCATAATAACAATTGAGCTCTTGCTCTCATGCCGCGGCACAGTTGGCCACTGTGTGTGTGTGTGTGTGTGTTGCGCCGCCTGTTTCCCTCTCCCTCGTGCTGACAAAGAGCTGGCGTGCCTATCAGAGACCGGATCCTAGCCTTGACCCTGCTTGGTCAAATGGGGATGCAGCCTGAGACTTGGGCAGTGTCAGGGGGCGAATCCGAGGGCTGACCATGGTCTTAGCCTGGGTTCTCATCCTTCCTCCTCTGCCTGCTTTTTGTATCCACACTACATAGTGCTGGCAAGAGAGAAACAGTTTCTGAATTTGCCGGGATTCATCGTTGCAAGGGAGCTTGGGAAACTGAGTTCCCTTGCATGGTGAGTAGTTCCTTTGCGAGCACTGAGGATCCTGGGAAACTGAGTTTTTCAGCCATTTGGGGTTGTGTCCACTGTAATTCAAGAAAAGATCTATGTGTGTACACTTAGTGCCCACAGAAGTTCTGTCTGCACAGTTGAGAACTCTGGAAAATGGATCCTGTTCCTTCGTGCGCTCATCCTAACTTTTACTAGATTATACCTGGTACCTTAACTCACAGCGGAACAGTTGTGTTTCCCTATTTAAAAACCAGGCAATCTGATGTGCCAGTGAAAAGAAGTAGCAACTTGCCTGAGTTACTTCGGATCTCAAAGGCACTTTGTCTTTTATGTTATTGCTTTGATTTATAAATATTTCTCCCCTCAAATCTCAGCTGCAATTAAGCAATTTGACCAATCTGCATCTGCAAATGATAACAGGGATTAACAGAAGTTTTAAAGACATCATTCCTAGCTTGCAGCTGGAGAAGGGTGGCAATATTTATAATAAGGAATTCATTTGTATGCAGATGTCTGAGATGAGACTTTAAAGATATCTGCACAAACCATAATAAGCAAGCAAGCAAACAAACAAACCTTGTGGGGTATTAATGATCGCATTAAAAGAAGACCACAGTTAGTTATCAAAATAATTCTTTCTTTCTGAGACCCAAACAGACAGTGGCGGATGCAGACCTCGCTTGTGAACAAGCTCATTACTATCTTGCTATCAAAGCGCAAACCAGATGGAACGACCTCGCCATGGTAAGCTCTATGTAGTCTTTAAACAAATCTGCATGTCTAACAGAGATTTTAGAGCTTCACTCAACGTTTATCTTTGATTGTGTTTTTTTTTTTTAAAAACCAAGCATTTAGCTGCAATACACAAATAGCTCATTAACAATAGAAACATGTGATACGTTTTGAAGTAATGTATTGCAGTAACTGATTTGAAGCTCCTGAGGCTTCCAGCCATGAAAGATTGTAATAGAAGAGACCCCCCCCCGTCCCCCCTCCACCTCAATAACTTTGGATATGTATGCAGATACGTTGGTGGTGAGATGCCTACAGCCATGTGGCTGCAATTCCTGCCTGGAGCCTCCAAGGCAGCGGCATTTAGACCAGGATGGCTTGCCGTAGATCAGCAAGTGTTTCTGAACCCAATAAAAGCAACCAAAATCTCCCCCCACAACCCCCCCCCCCCAATTAATCTCTATTTGGGGAATCTGTGGGAGGGTGGCTGTGAGACCAAGAGTGATGTTTTTTGTGAAAGGGTTGCAAGCTCACATACAGTCCTGACCATAGGTTCCTGGACTCAGTGGCGTCACAAGGGGGGCGGGGGGCGGTTTGCCCTGGGTTCCCTGTCTGGAAGGGTGACAATAAGGCACCCCACTGAGTGCTCGCCCCGCCACCCCTGGACACGGCGGTTCAAGCAGCCATCGCGCTGCCGCAGCTGCATGTAGAGGATCCCACCACCATCCGTACGGCGCTCAGGTGGCACCAGGGGCAAACCGCTACGTACAACACATGCGCAGCGTCACACGCATGTGCTGTACATAGCGACGCCGCGCGTGCACAGCCAGCAGTTTGCCCCGCCCTGGGTGTCGGTTAGCCTTCGTCCGCCCCTCCCTGGACTGAGCATGTGCCTAGAGGCACTAGGATTGGATGGTTCAGTCTTACCTCATAATAGAAAGACAAAATAGAATTACTGGCCCCCAGCAGGAGGAGAGGCAGACAAGTGAAGCATCATGGGTAGGTCCCTTGGGTTCTTGGGTGTCTTTAATTACTTAATCAATTTGTTTCATCTGGCATCCTGTTGGCTTTCCTGTGGCGCATTTGCCAGTGCTCAGTTTGGAGGTTGCTGCTTTTGGGGTCTTTCAAAGCGATCTAATATATATATAAACATATGGTGTTGGGTTCAGGCCTCCTTCCTACACTGGTGCCTTCCAGTAGTAGCCCTCTTGGCTTGTTTCCTATGTTGAGGCTCAGGATTGCAGCCAACTGGTGCACGCAGAGGCTATACAGCCTCTGCAGACGTGCTGCCATTTTATTTTTTCCAGTTCCCGTAATGCCTTGGGTTCATAGAGGACGTATGTATGTTCCAATATGGTAGCCCTTACTATTAAAGACGTCTCTTTTTTTAGCACCTACATGAATATGATAGCGATGGCAATGGCATAGTTCTGAAAAGAGACCTGAAGGACATCCTGTATAGATACAACATCCCCACAAACCCAAAAGAACTTGAAAAACTTTGGGCAAGGTAAGAATGTTCTAGTCGTATCCTCCCCCCCTCCCCCTCGCCGGACACATCTGTGGACTCTGAGCGCAGGAGTAGCAAACACCTGGCCCTCCAGTTATCCCTTGATCCCAACTCTCATCAACCCAGCCAGCGTGGCCAGTGGTCAGGGATCGAAACAAAATAAAAAATTCTTTCCAGTAGCACCTTAGAGACCAACTGAGTTTGTTCTTAGTATGAGTTTTCGTGTGCATGCACACTTCTTCAGATACACTGAAACAGAAGTCACCAGATCCTTAAATATAGTGAGGGAGTGGGGAGGGGTATTACTCAGAAGGGTGGTGGGAATTATTACTAACCAGTTGGGTTCAGAAATGCTTGCTGATCTATGGCAAGCCATCCTGGTCTAAATGCCGCTGCCTTGGAGGCTCCAGGCACCCTTCTGAGTAATACCCCTCCCCACTCCCTCACAATATTTAAGGATCTGGTGACTTCTGTTTCAGTGTATCTGAAGAAGTGTGCATGCACACGAAAGCTCATACCAAGAACAAACTCAGTTGGTCTCTAAGGTGCTACTGGAAAGAATTTCCTATTTTGTTTCGACTATGGCAGACCAACACGGCTACCCACCTGTAAGTGGTCAGGGATGACGGGCATTGAAGTGGACCAACATTTGGAGAGGCCCAGGTTAGCCAGCCCTGTTTTGATGACTGGTGCTGAAAGGAGAGTTACTTGCGATGAAGTCTAAGTGGTGATTTCAGATAGAAGAACCTAATGAAAATGGCCATGTCTCCATATTTCTTATTCTGGGTTTTTATCCTTACTGCTTCCCAGAGATTTTCCCATAGTGTTTTGTGGTGGTTTTTTACATTATTATTACTGGATCTACAAAGGAATTGGGTCAGAAATGGCTACGGCTACCCATCAACTCTCTCCGCCTTGACTGTCTTCTGCCACCTACTCGGTTGACCCAGCCCTGTTCCACTCATGACCCACCAAGCAGAATCCAGCCTACCATCCTGGTTCGGAGTTTTTCCGGGTGCCTGGCAACCATCCTGCTTTTGCAGTCCCAAGGAGCGAGCAATAAAGAGGAAGCTAATTTAGCTCCCAGCAGCCACAATACCCGGAGGGTGGGCTACGTTCAACTTGGTGGGTGACAAGATGCGCAGGGCCCAGTCGGTTACGTAAAATTAAACGGCATTATACGGCAAGTGGCATTTGAGGCATCTGTAAGCAGATTGCAGCAGGAGAAGTAGACTGTGGCAAAGCATATAGTATCTTTCTTTCTTCTAATTCTCAGCTGTTATTCTTTTAAAAAAAAAACACCGATGTTTCTACAAAATAAAATAAATTCCTTCCAGTAGCACGTTAGAGACCAACTAAGTTTGTTCTTGGTATGAGCTTTCGTGTGCATGCACACTTCTTCAGATACGAGTTCTCCAGATAGATGTTTCTAGTCCTCATATTTAGAGAAAAGAGTAAAAAGAAAAAGAAAACCACACAACAACAGCTGAGTGGCTGTTCAGTTTTCTAGTTGCAGCCACGATGAGCTTTTTACAAGGCAGCCCAAAATGTTTGAAATAAATGAATAAAATATCACTTTGAAAATATTTTATTGTCACCAGATAAATAACCTGTAAAACAGCACCTATAAAAGAACTGGGTTTTTTATAATAATAAAAAATAAAAGAAAATAAAAGAAAACAGTTCTATTTCAAGCAGCTGTTTGCTCCAAATGTCTCCAGAAACATACTGGTTCCATTAGTAAATGTAGTTGCCCAGATGCTTGCACAAACCCTACAGAAGGTCTGCACTATGTAATATTTGTGAGCTAACATATACACATACAGGTGAAACTCAAAAAATTAGAGTATCGTGGAAAGGTTAATTTCTTTCAGTAATTCAACTTAAAAGGTGAAACTATATGCGATAGACTCATGACATGCAAAGCGAGGTATGTCAAGCCTTTATTTGTTATAATTGTGATGATTTTGGTGTTCAGCTGATGAGAACCCCAAATTAACAATTTCAGCTTTGGGGTTCTCATCACAATTATAACAAACAAAGGCTTGACATATCCCGCTTTGCGTGTCATGAGTCTATCTCATATATTAAACTCCAGTAGCTAATGAAAACAATTGCTTACATAAACAGACTTTTCCACAATATTCTAATTTTTCGATGTTTCACCTGTACATTCCATTTCATATGTGCACATACATCATACATATAAGACATCTGTAAGGAGCCTGGTCATTTTTGGTGACTGAGGGTTAGCTCCAGGAGAACAGGCAATGAAGCTGTGATTCTCTTCCCTTTCTGCAAGCCACATACGACTGACATAAACATACGTTGGCAGGCATGCTAGCATGTATACATGGGGTGCTAACTAAAGTAATTTGCAAGTCTGCTGCAGTGAGAGTAAGAATTCCCCAAACCTTCCTTGCTTGCCTGCCTACCAGTAGCGCACAGCTTTTCAGAGAACAGCCCAAATACAGAAACACCCTGTGCTTTTTTTCCCCTTGGGGGTTCTCAAGGGTACGCAGTACCAGCACCCCCCACCCCGAAATGTTAAAAGTATGGCATTTACTGAAACAATTTCATGGCGAGTACCAGCACCCTTTTTCAAAAGAAAGAAAGAAAGAAAGAAAGAGGGAATCATGTCTCCAGATCAAAGCACTGGAGTTAGGGTTGATTGCTGTTTGAAGAGAGATTTTATTTATTTATTGGAGACCCGCAAGCCAAGAATAGCAACAAAGCATAAAAACTCCGATAAGAAGAACAATTCTTGGAAAAAAAGAACCCACCTAATAAAAGTTTTAAAAACTATTTCAGGGAGCTTTTCTCTGGAGCTATAGGGCAGCCTCAGCACAGTGCTGCTATCTGGTTATTTACATTAATTTAAAAATTTCCTCGAAAAGTGTTCAACCAAGAAGTGATGCATAATGTGGGTATCGAATCTGACAAGATACCGTGAGATTGTTCCTCACTTTATGAGCACCATGAGAAAGAACCTGACAAGCTTTTAACAGATAGGCACTTTTTATTTTGAAAGGTGGGAACAGATACAGGGGTATTCGGGCGGTGGGTTTTTTTTTTTTGCTAGTCTCTGTTAAGACTCATTCTGTCACAAACTAGAGCATAAGCGTTATGACAGACAGACAGACTGTCAGATAGATAGATAGATAGATAGATAGATAGATAGATAGATAGATAGATAGATAGATACTGAGGCCTCACAGAGTCACATAGAGAAGCAACTCTGGTTAATATTGTAGGGGCTGAACTGGTTCATTTTAGCAGAGGCTTGGGCTTCCTGAACTACATGAGGTTTTGTAAGTCAAAACCAGCCTTTTAAATTGAGTCTAGAAGCTAACTAACTGGTAGCCAGTGCAAGCAGGCCAGAATCAGTGTAAGAAGCTCAGATCTTCTGGTCTCTGTGATCAAACTGCTGATTTCTGCACTAGCTGTAGTTTCCAAACAGTCTTCAAAGGAAAGCTCCACGTATATCAGTGACTCTGTGTCACTTGAACAATCTGGAATTGGGACATTTCCGCATCACTTCCCCATCCCCTGCAAAAGAAAAAAAGAAAAGAAAAAGAAATTGATGTATATGCCAAAAATGATGAAACTACTCCCACGGTTGCTAGGAATCTGACCATTTGCCTTGCATAGCCTAAGACACAATAATAACCAAAGAGACATTTGCATTTTTCTCCCCAGAAACAGGTGGCACGGTAGCCCTGTTACTGCCTCTTGCAGCCCCCAATTAGCACAGTGTGAGGGGAAGGGTGGGCATGAGCTCATTGGCACTGACCCCACCTGCACCGTTGCACCAGCCTCCTCATTTTCCACAGGCTGGGGTGGCAAAGGCCTTCAGCAGGGAGCCTCCAGGAGGTTCCCCATGCAACGTAGAATCCTGCTTTTCCATTAAACGCAGAGGCGTCTTATCCATAGAGCCTACTAGTGCAAGGCGCCAGGGCCAGGAGGGCACCTCCCCCATGCCACGCCGCGCCAAGAGCCGTGCGCTGGCAGCGCCGCCCTCGTCCGCCTTTTCTCAGGCTGCAGGCGCCATCGCAGGGAAGCCAGCGGCAAGCCTCCCGTCAGCGAAGCAGCCAGGGCTCCCTGGACGGCAGCACCGCGCAGCCATTCAGCCGAGCAAGCGGAGGCGGAGCACAGCTGGCAGCGTCCCTGCCCGCCACGCACTGCCCTCCAGCTGCCCACTGCGCCTGGCCAGCCCCGCTGGCAGCGCCGCCCTTGCCCGCCTCTTCTCAGGCTGCGGGTGCCGTCATGGGGAAGCTGTTGTGTGGCAGCGCAGGCTGTGGTGGACACGGAGCCACTTCTCGATGTGAGGCGGCGGCCAAGGACAGGCCTCCGCTGCCGCCTCCTCTCCCTTGGCCACGGGAATCCCCTCATCCGCCACCTGTGGCGGGAGCAGCTCCCGTGGGGCCTCGTCCTCCGTGTCACTGGAGCCCGCTGCCCCCAGTGGTGCAGCTAGCTGCTTGGGCTCCCTGCACACGGGGGCTGGGGCGCCCTTGGGGCAGGACAGGCCTGGGGCAGGGCGCGCCAGAATCCCGGTGCCTGAGCCGTGTTCTGCTCTGGTGCCCTGCAGGCCCACGTTGCTTTTCTTAGTGGCGTGGAGCCTGCAGGGAGTCCGCCCGCCACCTCCCGCTCTGCATTAGAGCAGCAGCTTGAGGGAGAGGCAGCGGGCAGACGCAAGCGCTATGGTGCCCTCTCGGCCGCTGGGCAGGGAAAGGGCCGCTGGGCAGCGCTGGAGGGATCTTGCACCAGGGCGCCGGTTATGCTTAAGATGGTCCTGATTAAACGTTTTCATGTTTGGAGTATATACTTGAACAAGCCCTCCCATGCTTGGAGTATATACTTGAACAAGCCCTCCCATGCATAGCCTCTCTACCTGCAGCTGGCTTGCCCTCCTGAGAAATGGAGGGCAATAAATCTGGCAGTGGGGGCATCACAGGTGGGGTGGGACCCAAGGAGTCCCTCTCAGAAAGGTAACTGCATGGGAGGTGAGGGAACATCCGAATGGACTGATTTGTACTCCGAAGAGCTTAAGGTACTTTCAGGCTGCCCAAGTAGACAAAGCAGGACCGGCCTGCTCATGAGGCAAGGGGAGGCAACTGCCTCAGGCAGCAGGAACCACAGGGGTGGCACATCCAGCCTCCAAAAAACGCATTGCCTGCTGCTCCTCTGACATATTCCTCGGAGGCCTAACCTGCTACCTCCTCCGTAGACCCCCCTTTGCCCCAATGCAGCCTCTACAGCAGCCTTAGTGGATAGGAGGTGCCGGTCTCCTCCCACCCCTAGGGAGAAAATGGTGGGGGGCTGCCCTCTGGGGTCTCTGGGGCTCTGTACCCACCTGGCATGATTTGGAGCGGGCCACTTTCCCCACGACGGCCTTTGATTCCCACTTCAGACAATGACTAAGGTTGTTTTGACACCCAGAGACCCAGTTCCCAATGTACACCCCTGCTTTCCACTTACTGCGTTTTTAAAAGTGGTTTAAGACCCAGGTGTATATTGCCTTGAATTCAAAGTGTGTTGACTGTACTGTTTATTTCCTCGCCATGATTCATCCCTGAATTATTTTCTACTCCGTTGCTTTTCGGTTTCTTTTCTTATTCCTTAAGGATGCCTTGCGACCGTGTGTCTTTAGCGTTAAGCCATCTGCTACATATGCTCTACTTTAGATAACTTGGAAACAAAAATTCGACTCCCCGTGTTGTTAAATAAAGCCATTGCCATCAACATGGAAAAATTTTGAAGTAGAAAATGAATGGAAATTAGATACGTATGGAAAATTAGAATAGAAACTATTGTATAGAATATATAGAATAGAGTAATAGAATATTAAAGTGCAAAATTGCGTCGGTATTTTTGAAAATTGGAACGGAGCCCACAGAAAATCATTATCTCAGAAGGCATGCATTATATATACGGTCTCTGGCCAAATGTTTAAGCAGTCTCAAGTCTGAATTTTAAGTATTCAGAATTGCAGTGAAAACCACTGTGTCATATACCACTCGGAAAGTACATTTCCTCAGGGAACTCTTTCCATACCAATTTGTTTGCCAAACAACCCTTGCATTTTGCAGAGGGATTATGGGTTGCATAGTGTGACATAGTATAAAGTACAGCTGTCAAGCTTAAATATTTATTTACAACAAAATTATAATCTGCTTCTCTTAAAGGGTCACAACCCTCCAATATCTGGAGCTAATTCCGAGAATGGTTCTATACTACGGTGGACAAGAGATATTATTTTATTGCTCTTGATTCTTATATTTTGAAGGCTTCCTTGTGAGTGCTTAGCTCTAAAAGCACTGACAGACCCTGGGGCCTCTAATTTCAGCGGCACCCAGTACAATGCCAAAATCGCCCTCTTACCTTTTACATAATTGTTGCGGTGCCACCGAGGATCTGCACCCAGTGCCACCGAACATGTTGTGCTCCTCTGAATCTGCTTCTGCTAAAATGCAGCCCCCAAATATTTTAAATAAATAGATGAGTGCCAGGGGGTTGGGGGTGCTGGTGGAGAGGAAGGTGGCCGAGGGAAGTGGCATGAGGTTGGGAGGCACCTAAAGAGCAGGAACTGGGCTAAACAACACGTTATGACTGCTGGTCTTAATGGGGTTGAGTCTTGATGAAATCAGGTGGGTTTTAGGTTCTACGTATCCACACAGAGTTTGAAAAAAATGTTATCAGGCATGAGTTAGGCTTCTACTTGATGCTGTTGATAGATCACCCCTGCAAAATCTAGATGGGTATGGAATATTTCAATGCAACATTTATTTCCTAATGTGTGTTCCCTGCATATTCCTCCAAGCAGGAATCAGACTTAGAGTGCTCAAGAGCTAGGGATGTTCTGCGCTGGGCCTGCAAAGCCTATTTCTTATGAAAATAAATATGTATTTCCCTGGACTTTAAAAGGTATGATCCGAACGCAAAGGGTTACCTTACACATCAGGAATTCTTGCAAAAATTGGGCATAGAGAATGCAACGGTTGACACCGGCCTGAACAGGCAGTTTGTGGCAGACAACTATGTACGCTTTATGGATCCTTACAAAAGGGAAGAAAAGAAGCACATAGACATCAATGAGATTATAAACAAGATCAGGTGAGTACATTACAGTACTTTCAAAGGGTGTGTTCTTCACAATATGCCTACAAATGGGGGAACACTGTCACTAACTTTGTTGTTCAGTCGTTCAGTCGTGTCCGACTCTATGTGACCCCATGGATCAGAGCACGCCAGGCACTCCTGTCTTCCACTGCCTCCTGCAGTTTGGCCAAACTCATGCCAGTCGCTTCGAGAACACTGTCCAACCATCTCATCCTCTGTCATCCCCTTCTCCTTGCGCCCTCCATCTTTCCCAACATCAGGGTCTTTTCCAGGGAGTCTTCTCTTCTCATGAGGTGGCCAAAGTACTGGAGTCACTAACTTAGCTATCTTCAAAACAAAATAAAAAATTTAAAAATTCCTTCCAGCAGCACCTTAGAGACCGACTAAGTTTGTTCTTGGTATGAGTTTCGTGTGCATGCACACTTCTTCAGATACACTGAAACAGAAGTCACCAGACCCTTATATATAGTGAGAGAGTGGGGAGGGGTATTACTCAGAAGGGTGGTGGCAATTGCAACTCATTACCAAACTTAAAACCATGGAGAGACCTGGTCTGAATAGAGACATTGGATTCTTATCTCATACATGACAAAGCTATCTTTAGCCATCTCACCCCTTGCCTTTTCCTGTAAGACCAATTGCAGTCGTTAACAGTCGTCATCATGTTTACCACACCTATCAGCCTATCACCCATTCCCACCACCCTTCTGGGTCCTACCCCTCCCCACCCTCTCACTATATATAAGGGTCTGATGACTTCTGTTTCAGTGTATCTGAAGAAGTGTGCATGCACACGAAAGCTCAGACCAAGAGCAAACCTAGTTGGTCTCTAAGGTGCTACTGGAAGGAATTTTTTATTTTGTTTTGACTATGGCAGACCAACATAGCTACCTACCTGTAACTCGGCTGTCTTCACGCTGCATTTTTTCCAGTTTCAACGAGGTCCATGCAAAGGTTCTCTCCACCCTCCACCAACTGAAAACTCTGGTGTGTGTCCAGGGAAAAGTGGAAAGCTTACATGTCCGAGCTCCTTCATCAAAATGTATCCATCTTTTTTTTGGGGGGGGTGGCAGTAATGGAAGAGGGAATCTCTTTATCATTCCTGATACCCTCTTCTTTGTTCCCTTCTGAAATAACACCAGCTTCTCATGGAGCAGAGCCTAAATGCTCTTCATGTGCCGCTCTTTCAGTTTCATCCTAAATGTTTTGCAGAGCACGTTCATTATCTTACAGTTTAGAGACAGTTCAGCTGACAAAGGGGTCTAAAAAACTTAATATTCAAGAAGGGGGAAAATCCGGGTGTATAATTTTTCCTTTTGTTTTAACTCAAGGGGAACAAATACCCCAAATTAGAAACATTTGAACAGTGATTCTTCAGCACTTCAAGAGAAATACAAAACATTTGCAAGAGAAGATTGGGTGGTGGGTTTTAATTTTATTTTATTTTATTTTTTGGCAGCCTAGCCGGATCCATAGTTTAAAACATATACTTGGGTGCTCAATTTTACTGCCACAATTGGAATAATTACCGCTTGGCAACCGTTTACTCACAGTCCACGAAACGGCTGGATGTCTCGGTTTTCTAAAAATAAGGATAGAAAGAAAGGTTCTGATTGCCCTTTTTTGTTTTGATCTGTGAGGTATAAGTGGAAGATAGCAGCAATGATGAAAAGCTATCATTTCAGCTGTTTAGGCACGTCACGCGAATCTGACAGAGATTCTAGACTGTTGCAGTTGACACGATCGTATTCCACATTTACATGATACTAAGAGGCTAAATATGCTGTCAGGGATCAGGGCCTAATTACTCATGTTGGTGATAATAATACTTATAACTTATATGCTGCATCTCAAGTGTTCGTAGCACTTCACTGGCATTATGTCTGGGCAGGCCGGTATTAACTATTTCTGTATGCAAATACCGCCCTCTTCTCTCTTTACAACTGCTTTATGGCTCTTGAAGGGGAAGTGAAGTCCTATGTCCTGGGAGCAAATGCGTGAAAGGACTCGAAGCTGCCATTCTTCTTGAGAGCCAGTGTGGTGTAGTGGTTAACAGCGGCAGACTTGTAATCTGGGGAACTGGGTTCGCTTTCCCGCTCCTCCACATGCAGCTGCTGGGTGACCTTGGGCTAGTCACACTTCTCTGAAGTCTCTCAGCCCCACTCACCTCACAGAGTGTTTGTTGTGAGGGAGGAAGGGAAAGGAGAATGTGAGCCGCTTTGAGACTCCTTAGGGTAGTGATAAAGCGGGATATCAAATCCAAACTCTTCTTCTTCCCACATGGCAACGTTAATAGCTGGCCGGCATCACCAGGCTCTGTTTTGTCTCCTGGCTTTATTAAACTCAATACCATGAAGGCAAAGTTCTTCTCCTTATTCTGAACGTTGCCCCACTTGCATTCTGAACCGGGGCTTCAAAAATTGTTACCCGCAACACAGCATGCAGCTCACTCAGCCGTGTATTTTGGCTTAAGTCATGGGTAGGCAAACTAAGGCCCGTGGGCCGGATCCAGCCCAATGGCCTTCTATATCCAGCCCGTGGACGGTCCGGGAATCAGCGTGTTTTTACATGAGTAGAATGTGTCCTTTTATTTAAAATGCATCTCTGGGTTATTTGTGGGGCATAGGAATTCGTTCACACACACCCCAAATATAGTCCAGCCCCCCACAAGGTCTGAGGGACGGTGGACCGGCCCCCCTGCTGAAAAAGATTGCTGTCCCCTGGCTTTAAGTGATTGACATGTCACTTACTCTGCCGGTGGCTTAATGAGGCTCTGGGAAGCCACAATACAGGGCTGGAATTTAGGCTGCCTTCGGCTTGGTGAGTCATGCGCCTGAATTATACAAGCCGATCCATTCGGGTTTTTCTTGACCGGGAAAGCTAAACTGAGCCTTGGTTCTCTTTTCAGGGACAAGTACCACGAATGCTCCCAAGATTTCCACAAGGCCTTCTTGGAGCAGGATAAAAACAGAGAAGGCTGCATATCGGTGGCCAACCTCCGCAAGTTGCTGGAAGACTTTAACTGCTGCCTCGGCTACGAACAGTACAGTGAACTTCTATACAGGTTGTTATGATTGCCCCAGCTTTGGATGGATCTATCCTAGTTCAGTACATTCACGAGCTTATCTAACGCTTCCTGCTCAATCAGTGGACTCTTGCTATTATTTGATCTTAAGTACACTGATGATGGACCCAGGTGGCGCTGTGGGTTAAACCACAGAGTCTAGGGCTTGCCGATCAGAAGTTCGGCAGTTCGAATCCCTGCGACGGGGTGAGCTCCTGTTGTTCGGTCCCAGCTCCTGCCCACCTAGCAGTTCGAAAGCACATCAAAGTGCAAGTAGATAAATAGGGACCGCTCCGGCGGGAAGGTAAATGGCGTTTCCTTGCGCTGCTCTGGTTCGCCAGAAAGCGGCTTTGTCATGCTGGCCACATGACCCGGAAGCTGTCTGCGGACAAACGCCGGCTCCCTTGGCCTATAGAGCGAGATGAGCGCTGCAACCCCAGAGTCGGACACGACTGGACCTAATGGTCAGGGTTACCTTTACCTTTATACTGATGATAATATATGTCTGATTTATTTCGATACAGGTAAGCGTCAATCCTTGTTCCAGGTTGCCTTATGCAGCCTGTCAATCAGTATACAATCAGCAGCACAGAAACGGCGCACACAAATCTACTAAACCATTCCACGTATAGAATTCTATATTGGTATTTCAATCAACAGGAAAGCAATGCAAAAAGTCAAAAAGTCAAACAAAGAAGCCACAAACAGTCACTTTGTTTGACTTTTTGACTTTTTGCATTGCTTTCCTGTTGATTGAAATACCAATATAGAATTCTATACGTGGAATGGTTTAGTAGATTTGTGTGCGCCGTTTCTGTGCTGCTGATTGTATACTGATTTACCAAGAGTATTGGCAGCATAGGCTTATTTTTTCAGCTTATGCAGCCTGTCAGCTTGTTCATTTTGGTTGAGTAGGGTTTGAACTTCTCTTTCTGCAAAAGTATGCGATAGGTAGTAGATTTTACAAACATATTTTAATTTAAGGTAGCTTTAGTCCCAGCGACTTTTCGTTCTACAAATAGCGCACCTCCAATTTTTGCACATCTTGACGCATGGCGTTCATCTGGTGCACCTGAAACAAAATTAAACAGTCCAAGGAATTGGAAAGCTCCCCATCTCATGGCCAATTTTAGAAAGTAAGTTGGTTTTTGTTTAAGTATGTGAAAGCTAAAGAGAAAAACAGGTGAACAATACCATTGTTTTACAACAGTTTAAAAGGTAATGCTTTTGGTAACTGTGGCTGGTCCAATAAGAAATAATATTCATTTTATTACTCATTTTCTGGGATTGCGCAGCAACAATAATCTGTACTTAAACTATTGTGCGAATATATGTACTTTTTTGTAGCGAAATAACATCAAGCTTTTCGTGTAAGCTAAGGAACAGGCAATCACTAATCAGAGCAAAGAACACTTGGGGCCTGTTAAATGTAAAATATATTTATCTTTGAGCACCAGAAAACTTAAGATGGACTTGATCATATGGGAATGTAGGATTCAGTAGAATTACATTTTCAAAAAAGATTTTTTTCCTCTCTTTTAGAAGAGACGGTAGGAGGAGAAGAGAAACCTAAACAAAATCTTTTCACTCCACCTATAAATCGAGTGATTAAGCTCCCTTGAATTAAGCCTCTAATAAGAATTTTTGCAGTGTGCTCTTTTCCTCAAAGACTTTTTGATGATAAACACTTCCATTCATTGTAATTTTCTGCAGACTAGTCCTTTCCAGATCGAAAAGAGTCTTTTCTCCCCCGCCTTAAATAATAGAGTAGATTAGCATATGCATTTGGTTTTATTACTAAAATTTTAATACCAACTTGGCAATTTATTCCTCTGCTGAAGTGCGTTGATTATTTCCTTTTCCCCAACATCGGAGCCAGCTTGACACAGGCTAATGCATGGATTGGCATACTCTGCAGCTGCAAGATGCAAAAGCAATGCTCTTGAATGTGCTCTTTAGGGGAGGGGGGAAGTTTTTAGAAGCAGATATTTGGGTCTGTACATTTTATTTCTTTTTCTGGCATCCTCTTTGTTAAAACGGCTTCACCCTCCCGCCATTTAATTAGTCATTGTCACCAATGAATATTCTGATTTTGGAAAGAGTCGTCACTGAACGATTTACAGAGCAAAGAGGCCACAAGAGGTACTTCAGCATTTGATGCCAGAAATGGGATTTGCTGCTTTAGATCTGCACTAGCAAACTTGGCTGAAGAATTTCCTCCTTTGTGAGGAAGAAATCCGGGCTAACCCTATTATTATTATTATTATTATTATTATTATTATTATTATTATTATTATTATTATTATTATTATTATTATTATTTGAGCAAAAGTAAGGCTTCCAGGTGGCCGATTCTGGACACCGTTAAAGCACGTAAAATGTCAGTCTATTTCCTTCCCCCACTCCCATTTGAATTTCCCACCTCTGGCATTGAGCTAAATGTATCATTAGCCGGGAGGAAACGTGGGAAATGCCTTTCTTGGCATCCTCCAGCCACTGCTGGGGGGCCTGTGGCTGCCCCACCACTGCTGAGAAGCATCAGTAGGCACGGTTGCCTGCCCTCTGTTTATGGCAGCGTGACCTCCTTGGCCGCTCTTCCTTTGTGCCCATTCCACAGAGGCAGAAGGCAAGCAGCGGGCGGCACCTTTGAGTACATATCCACCCAAGCAAGCAAGTGGTGGGGGTGAGGATTTTTCCGAACGACTCCCCCAAACCTGGAGCTGTTGCTGCTTTAGGGTCTGGAACCCGAGGCCTCTGAGCCAACCCCGCTTGAGGGATAACAACTGTGGAATTTGGCTGCCAGCCTGTGGAGAAAGAGATGCTTAGAATTGTAGAACTGTGCAGTTGGAAAGGGACCTCACCTAGGCCACCCCACTTCACTTCAGGAATCTCAGCTAAAGCATCCATGACAGATGGGCCATCCAACCTCTGTTTGAAAACCTCCAAGGAAGAAAAGTCCACCACCTCCCAAGGGAGACAGCTCCACTGTCAAACAGCTCTTACTGTCAGAAACTTCTTCCTGATGTTTAGTCAGAATCTCCTTCCTTGTAACTTGAAGTTTGGGTCCTGCCCTGTGGAGCAGCAGAAAACAAGCTTGCTCCATCTTCCATGTGTCAGTCCTGTCTTAAATTTGCGCATCTGGTTCTTCCTGCTTAAGTGTAGAACCATACATTTGTCCCCATTGAAATTCGTTTTGTTGGCTTGGGCCCAGCTCTCCAATCTGTTAAGGTCATTTTGAATTCTGATTCTGTTTTCTGCGGCATTAGCTGACCCTCCCAGTTTGGTGTCAACTGCAGATTTGATGAGCATCCCCTCAGTTCCTTCAACCAACCATTTATAAAGACATGGAACAATAACAGGCCTAGGACAGAATCCTGCAGCACCCCACCTGTCACATTTTTCCAGGATTATTAGTATTGTTGTTGTTCAGTCGTTCAGTCGTGTCCGACTCTTCGTGACCCCATGGACCAGAGCACGCCAGGCACGCCTTTCTTTCACTGCCTCCCGCAGTTTGGCCAAACTCATGCTAGTTGCTTCAAGAACAATGTCCAACCATCTTGCCCTCTGTCATCCCCTTCTCCTTGTGCCCTCCATCTTTCCCAACATCAGGGTCTTTTCCAGGGAGTCTTCTCTTCTCATGAGGTGGCCAAAGTATTGGAGCCTCAGCTTCAGGATCTGTCCTTCCAGTGAGCACTCAGGGCAGATTTCTTTAAGGATGGA
Organism: Lacerta agilis; assembly: GCF_009819535.1. NCBI lineage: Eukaryota > Metazoa > Chordata > Lepidosauria > Squamata > Lacertidae > Lacerta > Lacerta agilis. Next base: position 4,363,523 of record NC_046316.1, on the reverse strand, counting down.
TGAGTTTTATCTTTTTGCAGTCCATGGGACTCTCAAGAGTCTCCTCCAGCACCATAATTCAAAAGCATCCATTCTTCGGCGATCAGCCTTCTTTATGGTCCAGCTCTCACTTCCATACATTACTACTGGGAAAACCATAGCTTTAACTATACGGACCTTTGTCGGCAAGGTGGTGTCTCTGCTTTCTATGATGCTGTCTAGTATCAATGTTAGTATTAGTATTAGTATCAGTTAAATTTACCCACTGGATGACAGTGAAACATTAGTGAGTACTCTTTGGGGTTGGTCATGTGGCAACAGATCTTGCTGTTAGCTCACTTTGGGGATTGCAGACTAGATTCCTTGATCTTCACTTCTCAAAATGGCCCTTGGAGAAAAACAGTTGCTATACAGGACTTGGTGGTGCATCATTTGGTTTCGTTTATGATCAATGTCTACAAATGGGTTTATTGATCCTTAGAGCTACAGGACCAAAGCAGGTGTTAATTTAATTATATGATGTTTTGAATGAATAAACAAATAGCAATTTTAAAATTAATTTTTCATTAATATTAATTTAAATTTTGTAGGGAATACCATCTACATCCTAAATACAAAAAATGCAGTTTAAATCTATGAGATTAATATGATACAATGACAAAACATTTCATCGTGGGTTAAAAAAATATTACAGCCAAGCATTCATGTTTCTATTACAGTGCTAAACAAATCCCAAACTTGAAAAAGGAAGAAAAAAAAGCTTTGATATAAATTCACACTTGGGGGGTGGGAGATGTTCTGTCTGACCTTCCAGTTGAGAGTGAAAGGACACCCCTGTATCTCAAATCTTGTTTGGGTTATCTTCCATTTCTCTTAATTGAGTCCTTTGTGCCACTTGCCAAACTTTATTAATCTCATCTCTTCTTGATAATGTTTTATCATTTTTCACTTTTTTTCTGTGAAGGATGAGAGCTGATACTCTCATACTGATACTAATTGTAGCGCCGAAAGATTTTCTTCTTTGGTCTGGCTTTCAATGACTTATGTAGGGGAAAGGCTGTAGCTCAGTGGAGAGCCTCTGCTTTTTCAGGCAGCAGGTTGGGCTTGGTGGGAGTGACCCCTGTGTGAAATCCTGAATAATTGCTGGCCACCATCTCTGACCATGGGTCCTGCCAGTTGGGGACCCAACGTTGAGCAAGGCTGCTATGGACAATTCCGAGTTAGATGCACCAAAATGGTCTGACTTGGTGTAAAGTAGGTTCCTATGTTCCTAAGTTAAGCAGCAGATACTGAAAGCCAGGAATTTGCTGGAATTTCGCAGCTCACATTTTGACCCCACCCCCCCTTGCAACACAGTATTTCAGGATACACAAGACAAAAATCCAAAGAACTGAATCATCAGTTTAAATATACCGTATGTGGATTGAGAATTGTTATTGCATTGTGGCAAGAGAATGCACTGGCCGAATTGTTTTATGTTTTTGTTGTGTTATTGGTGTTGTGTTATTGGTGTTTGTTGTGTTATTGGTGTTAGCCGCCCTGAGCCTGGTTTGGCGGGGAAGGGCGGGGTATAAATAAAAAATTATTTATTTGTTATATATTTATTTAATACTAACCACGTAGCAATTCTAGAATGATATAAAGCCCTATAATGGAGTGGTTAGTTGCAGCAGCTCTAGTAGCAATGCTTGAGAAATGCGAAATAAATATTCAATCTTCTGTTTCTCTCCCCCCCCCCTTAGTTTAGGGATTAGCATACAGGACAACAAGCTCTCGTATTTTGATTTTATAAGAGTAATCGATGACCGCGCAGCTTTCAAACGGCGGAAAAAGCCTACAGTGCCACCTGTGCCACCCGTCAGTTTTGTGCAGCTCAGCATAGATGAAGCCATGGCAAAAATAAAACAGATCGTTACCTCTTCTTCTGATTTGTTATACAAGGTAGGTGCCGTGCAGCCACCCTGATTTTAGTAGCAAAGCGCCCATCGCTGTGACGAGGAGAGGGAAGGGGATGTTGTGGTTCCCGTCTTTCACCTCGAGGACACAAAGAGGATGTGGAAGACTGGGAGCAGGAGTCATGCAAACAGGGGGCCCTAAAAAAATACCCACGGTGATGCCAGCACCTGCTTTGCCTGCGGAAATCGCACTGCCCCTGCTTTTCGGACTCTGAAAATGGCTCCCCGTGGAAACCCGTCGCAGTATAGAAAGCCTTTCGAAAATGGAGAAGGAAAATACTTCATTTTAGCAGGGGTTTCATGCAAGCCGCTTCCAGAATCAGGACGTGGTTTTCACAGAACCTTGCTCAATTGAGCAGGAATTAACCATCAGATGTGGAGGGGGGGATTAAACCTTGCTGCTTTGGCTGTGTACCCCTGTTCTCTGTTAGGAATATCTATCTGAAGCCTTTTGGATTGTTGGAAAGGCTTCAAACCAACTTAGCACACAAATGGAGTCCAGCAAGTTTCTGCTGCGCACGTACCTGCTGTACGTTCTCACTTGCTTCTCCTGTGCCATCCGCAGAGTATCTTCTTGCACAACGGTGTGTGTGCATACCAGCAATTACAGACGACAGAGTCCAGCTTCTTTTCCTAATCTAGAAGCTTTATTTACAAGGCATAAATTACATTCCAGGAGAGACACACAACATTTTAGCCTTCTCCTTTCTCCGGCCAAAAACGAAAGAGAAAAGATACAGAAACAAGCAAGTATCACATTACACAGAGCCTTCCGGCGATGCTTTTCCTCTTGTGGGTGGGACGACCTGGTTGACCTTGTTAACCATAAAAGCTCCAAACCTCTACACTATCTATCTATCTATCTATCTATCTATCTATCTATCTATCTATCTCCCACCCATCTGGCTGGGTTTCCCCAGCCACTCTGGGCGGCTTCCAACAAAATATTGAAATACACACATTCAAAGCTTCCCTAAACAGGTGGCTGCAGCCAGCACAGGTGTTCACCTGAGCCTTCTTCACATCAGATGGTGTCGTGGGCCAGTTAGGACCTGCTAGCAGACTAAGACTGGCCTGCAAGCCATAGTAGGTACACAACCTCATCAGCCATGGCCCAAGAGACATTGCTTCAAATAGTGTTTTGACGGTCCTGCTTGTCAGTTGAGCTGCACCAACATATCACCACTATGCTAGAGCGGGTACAAAATGACTGACACCTTTTTTCATATGTGGTGTGGGTGCTTCCATTTTTAGGATTTTAGGGAAATATTGAAGATTGTTTCTCGGTCGTGTAATCTGCAATCCCTTGCTTGTATTGCTGTCTTGACCAAAACATCTTGCCATGCAAGGATTTCGTATTTCTCCTGATGGGTCTTGCATGAGGAGATAGCACAGCACTGGAGATACCAAATCCATTGTTTTTAATTGGGGCTGACTTCACAAAGTGTGGTAGCTGGTGCTTCCTTCCACAACTCGCTGGGGGGAGCCTTGAGTGGGTGGGTGGGGGCTACTGTCGTGCTTGAATTTTCATGCCATGGATGTACTAGACTTGTACTTGCTTATTGGTAAACAATAAAAATGATGCACTGAAGGGTCCTTTATCATCTTCTTTTTACCTTATTGTAATATGTCTGAATTGCTTGACATTGTAAGCCACCGTGTTACTGTTTGAATGGGGTCTGACTTCTACAGGTGAAACTCGAAAAATTAGAATATCGTGGGAAGGTTCATTTCTTTTAGTAATTCAACTTAAAAGGTGAAACTAATATATGCGATAGACTCACGACATGCAAAGCGAGATATATCAAGCCTTTATTTGTTATAATTGTGAAGATTATGGCGTACAGCTGATGAGAACCCCAAATTAACAATTTCAACTTTGGGGTTTTCATCAGCTGCACGCCATAATCATCACAATTATAACAAGCAAAGGCTTGATATATCTCGCTTTGCATGTCATGAGTCTATCTCATATTTTCAACTCCAGTAGCTAATGAAAACAATTGCTTACATAAATGGACTTTTCCACGATATTCTAATTTTTCGAGTTTCACCTGTATAAATAAATAGTAAGGCATCTCAAGTGGGCTGAACTTGCAGCTGATTCAGATGTTACACTTACCTGTGTACTTTTCAGACGTGTAAGAGACTTGCACATGTTTGCAAATCCTGGCCCAGCCGCCAGGGTTGACTGCAGCTCCCCTCTTGCTTTCACCACCCAATTATATTTGGAGGGATAGGTCCCACTGCTTGACAGGTCGACACTCCTCATATCTTTTCTCATCCCGGCAAAGCTCTCATGCTATCTTTAAACACCCCAGGTTCTCTGGTTGCCTCCGGTTGCTATGGAGGCCTGTTGTAAACAGCCTTCCCACCTGACACTCTAGATAATGAGTCCTGCCAGAAGAGAATAAGCTATTGAAACAGCTCAGCTTAAAAAATGGTTGAGCGAGGATTCCTTGGGAAGCTCTTAGCGGCGTTTTGTATGTAGAATACTTGAGGCGGCAAGTGGGATGTGCGTTGCCTATGCATTTATTTCCACAGCTCCGTAATAGCTCTACTAAAGAGAAATGACTTCTTTCCAAATGCCGGTTATTTAGAGTTACTTTGCTTCTCTGCTATTTGCAGGCCTTTTCCGCTTTTGACAAGGACCGCACGGGAGCAATTTCCGCCTTGGATTTCCGGCAGGTCCTCCACCACTTCTGCTTCACGCTTTCCGATAAACAGTTCAACCACCTCATCAAACTGCAGCGGCTTCGTGGAGAGCACTCCATAGACTGGAAATATTTTCTGCAAAAATTCAACAACTTCTCAGGGGTAAGAAGGGGCGCAAGACCCTTGTGCGTCAGAATGAGCTCGTGCTGGTTGGGAAAGATTGGGCAGAAACTGGGGTGGTCAGAAGCTGGTCAGGGAAACAATAATCAGTGTGCTCAGGACACAGTATAGAGGGCTTGTCCCCTTTTGTGCTGACAACCCCACCCTCCCTGAAATAGGTTCGTCTGAGAAATGAGTTGCTGGCTCATGGTCAACAGGAATTGGATCACAGGTCTTTCCAGTCCCAAGACCAGCACTTAACCTCATTTACTCTCCAGGATAGGAAAATGGCTCTTTCAGTCCCTCCTTCTTGCTGCGAACCCATCGGCAGAACCTCCTCCTTCCAACCAGGCTGAGCTGCAAACTTACAGGCAAATGAGAGGGCACTGCTTACTTGCAGAAGAGGAGAAAGAGCCTCAATTTCTCTCTGCACTGGGGAAGAGTGGGCTTAATAGTCCTCCTCTCCTTGTGTCGCACAGCAGGTGGAAGAAAGTAGATAATGTTCCTCATGGAGGGGTTGGCGTTTGGGCTCAGGGTTATGTGGGGCCAGATGAGAAGTCAGGTTAGGCCCCTCATGCCACCCCCTGCCTCTCCCTGTCCCATTGCTATTACAAGTCGTTATTATTTCACAGGTCAGAATGCCTTTGTGACCCAAGCAAATAGGTAGAGTGTAGTTTGCAAGCCAAAATGAGCATTCTTACATATGACCCAGTAAACACCTCTCTGCAGTACCCCAGCCCTCATCTTAACTCGTGCCTCAGCCTGGTATCAGCCACCAAGCCTATGGTTCAAAACAACCTACTTGAAGCACATTCACAGGCAGGCATGTGCATCAATGAACATAGGAACACGAATCCAAGACATTGCACCTTCAGTGTGGATAATTTCATAAATGAGGTTTTCCTGGCGTAAAAGCCACGGACAGCGTAGATTTCCTGGTGGGAAATTAGCTGTGCTCATCTGGAGTCCTAAGTATGAATTCAGTGGGACTTGTTAACAAGTAAGTGTTCATGGAATTGTATCCTTAAGCTACAATGTGCTAGGAGTTTCTCTTTTGGTATTTCAGATTGTAGAAACAGGCTGGAAGATAGAAACAGTTAGATAAAAAAAGAAAGCCGCATTCTTGTAGCATGTGACCATTTTATTATTTGAAGCATCAATTCATTTTTTTTTCCAGACTAGGGACAAAAAAACGTAATACCATAGAATAACTTCAAGTGACTTACAAAAAGTTGCTGTAGAAAAATGTCAGTACCCTAGCATGGGCTTTTATGATAGACATATTGATAAAGACTAATGACATGCCACCTGAGGCGAAGGACAGTATAAGAAGTATCATTCGCTTGGTCTCCAGTGCAGAAATCGTTACAGTCATACCTCATGTTACGTTTGCTTCGTGTTATGTTTTTTCCGGTTGCATCCCGCGGCGACCCGGAAGTACCGGAAAGGGTTACTTCCGGGTTCTGCCGCTCGCGCATGTGCAGTAGTGCTAAATCATGCATGCGCACAAGCACCAAATCGCAATGCGTACATGCGCAGATATGGCGCTTCAGGTTGCGGGCTTTTTATGTTGCTAACGGGACTCCGGAACGGATCCTGTTCACAACCGGAGATACCACTGTACTTGCAACAATGTGTGTGTGTGTGGGAGAGAGAGAGAGAGAGAGAGAGAGAGAGAGAGAGAGAGAGAGAGAGAGAGAGAGAGAGCACGCACACAAATGGGATAGTGGGTGCTGGAATGAGCACATCATCTGTAGCATATAGTATAAATGAGTGTTTTGTTGAATGCCTGAACTTCATTCTCTCTGTGCATTCCATTCTGGATTTGGCAACACAGTCCATACCATGAATGTTCCTTACTGGGTCAGGTCAAAAGTGTTTCCAATGTGGGCTCCCATTCAAAAGAATCCTAAAATTGTAGAGTTGGAAGGGACCCCAAGGGTCATCTGGTCCAACCCCCTTTGATGCAGGAATTTCCACTAAAGCATTCAAGATGGTTTTTTTTAAAGCAGAGGTCGCATGGCCATCTGAGAAAAGAGAGTCCACCACCTCCTGAGAGAGCCCCTTTCACTGTCAAACAGCTCTTCCCATCAGAAGGTTCTTCCTCATGCTTAATCGGAATCTCCTTTCTTGTAACTTGAAGCCATTGGTTCGGGTCGTAGCCTCTGGAGGTTTGCCCATGCTTCTTGCATCTCTTCTTATCACTTGACAAGTGGAAGCCGACCGTGTGTACTGCCTTCATTGAGAAGCACTGCATTTGAGATGATATGCGGCCGTATTCAAGTTCTCTCTGTGGAAGTGGGGGGGTTCAGATGGTCCTCTCATTCACACGAGGGAGGTTGTGGGGCAGTGAAGGCTGGCCAAACCTCCTCTGCCAATGCACAAAGTGCATCCAGGCAGTTTCTGGAGAGGCAGTTATGTACCAATAGACTCACGAAGATCTGCTTTACTGGTTGAGCCCGGGAACGCCCTTACACAGAGACATTCTTCACAGAAGCACGAGTCTTTGCACAGAGCCCCTTCACACACCTGCCAAATGGTGGGGGGTGGTTGGGAGGCTTGGTTTAGCCCAACCAACCCTGCAAGCCCCCTCTTCTGTGATGCCCCATTCATACATGCAACCCATCACTTGATATTGCAGTCATCAAGTGAAAAATGTCTGTATGTGAACCTGCCCATCCCCTTTTCAGGTGTATATGAAGAGGAGTGTTTGCCAAATCATCTTTCATTCCTTCTAAATTAATAAGACACATTAAGTGCTGCAATAGGCAAAGTTCATATTGTGGGAGGGAAATATCTCCTTTAACACGGTGCTTTTTGATTGCAGGTTTGAGCACAATTTCATCCCTAGTTACATGAACAATTAACCATATGCAGGCTAAAATTCAGGCATCCCTTCAGAATTCTTCACCTAAGGGGAGTCTTAAGTTTTCCCACCTTGGAATCCCACATTTGATCAGGAGTCTCAAGAGCACTTTCTGTACTGGTGAAAGCAAAACTAATAAAAACCTCTATCATACCTTTAGAAATCAACTGTTGTTTTATCTGTGAAATACGATATCTGAAGTGGTAATAGGACATTGTGTAAAACAGAATACAGGAATCAAGGGGAAAGGTGAAGCCGGAACACTTCTCCCTTACATGCTTGTTTTCTATGTGCAGAGATGGGGGGGGGGGGTTTAAAGAAAAAAAGAAAATATGGGAGAGTGTTCAACCGTACAGTTCCCACTTGCCGTTTTGAAGTGGTGTAGCAGAAGAACTATTCAGCCACTTGTTCTGCTGTTTGTGTTATGCTAACTTTGATTATTTAAAAATAGCAGCTTGAGCCTTGAATAAAATAAGGTTCTGTACAAATGTACACAGAAACAGGAGCAGGTGTGGAGGGGGGGGGTTCCTGCGGGCCAAGCTGTGCTCCCCGCTCCTGCCTGGCCCATGCACCTGAGTCAGGTACCAGAGTAAAGGCTAATGGGTGCCCCTCCCCACCCTGGGGAAGAGCGGAGGCAAAACATTTAGGCGCTCCTCCATCTCCTCACGTGGTTCAGTCCGTTGGCAGCTTTTGGGGGTTTTTAAAGGCACCTCATGCCCTGACTATCCAGCCAATCGGCTTTGCGATAAATGGGCAGGAAGGAAAAGGTGCCCACACCTGATCCCAAACCTGCAAACCTCTGCAGGGATAGGGGTCAGTCCCTGGTGGCAATAGATACATTGTGGGTATTTTCCTACTGATTCGCCTAGTGCCTTGTCAATCGTGACTTAGCACCAAGATGCCCTCTTCTATTTATGGTTTCCCAAAGATCTGGATTCACTTTTATCTGCTCTGTCTAGGGCACAACATGGAGAACAGAATTGGTTTTGGTAACTTCTGGTGCTCCTTCTTAAGAGTTCCAGATCTCAGTGTATGCCACAGCCTGAGGACATACTCAAGCTTCTCAAAGAAGGTAGACCTATTATTGCATGTGCTGTGGACCCAATCCCCACCATTGCTGAGTAGACCAGAGCTGATTTGCTGAGTAGAATCATAGAGTTGGAAGAGACCCTGAGGAACATCTAGTCCAACCCTCTTCAATCAGGAATATGTAGCTGTCCCTTACAGGGATCGAACCTGCAACCTTGGTGTTTTCAGCACTGTGCTCCAACCAACTGAGCTATCCAGGAGAGGCAATGAATGCTCTTTAAGAAAGTTTGGTGCTAGCAGGTCTTAAGGAAGCTTCATAGCCTGACCCAATTTATTTCAGTAACTATCATTCTCTATCAAAGTTGTCATGAAAACCCAACTCCAATATATTCTTGGATTATTTAGATCCATTCCAATCTGGCTTCTGGCCTCATTTTGAGACCAAGAGTGCCCTGATGGTGTGGCCAACTCCTCAGATTAAAAAAAAAGTTAGTCACCCTTCTCCTAGATTTTTAGCAACTGTACCTTTTCCTTGAGAAACAAAACCGGCCACATTCATTTATGCCCTGTTCATTTTCATACTGAATTACTGGAATATGTTCTACATGGGGTTGCCTTTGAAGACAGTTTACAAAATTGACCCAAAATGCTTAGTGGATCTAGCATACTGGAGCATAGAACTCTGTTTTTGTGTCATCTGCACTGGTTACCAAAGTGCTGGAAATGAGTCTCCAAACGTTAGTTTTAAGCTCTAAATAGCCCAGAACCAGAGCTTCTTAAGAATTGCCTCCACTCCCATGAATCTGCCTCACCCCTGAGATAATCTCCTGAGGTCCTGCTTTGTGTCCCACTCCACCGCCTGAGGTGCAGCAGCCCAGCATGAGGAGCATGGCCTTTATGTGGGACACCCTACCCTAGGAATGACTGGCCTCATCCTAGCTCATTTTTTTTAGCCTGCACCAAGATATTTCAGCAAGTTTTTAAAGGTACAGTGTTATAAAACACTCTACTTTCAGCCTGGAGGGAGGGAATGCTACTGCTTACCTAGTAAAAATGGCAACAGTCCCACACAAGGTGGAACCAGCAGACTTTGAGGACCCCCAACATATGCAAAAACATGAAAAAAACTCTGGAGAGAAACAAAAGAGGAGTTTAAAAGCTTTTTATTAAAAAAAAAACTAGAAGAAATGGACTGTTGGTACATGCCTCACTTTGCTCTGAAATGGTTGTCCTAGGTTTGTACTGGGAGTGTGGAAGAAAGTATTGGCCATCTGGCTTGCCGTTCCATCTCTAGAAGATTGTTTCTGTTCTAGCACTCAGAAACGGATGAAAGAGGGTTTAGCTGCCCCCAGAGCCCTGCTCCTTACGGCTTAGCCAGGCTTTGGCAGCTGCCCAGCAGTTCTCTTCATCCTCAACCATTCCCGCCTCTCTCCCTATTCAGGAAGGCGGAGACAGCCCCCTCCTTGCTGCCAAATATCTGAGCATCTTGCGAGCAGGAATATCCCCTGCTTGGTCTGGTGGTGGGAGCCTTGGCACCTATTCCAACACCTCCCCTGCCTTTGCCGGATGGAAAAAGCCAGCCATACACTGACCTGCAGTGCTGTCAAGTATCCCGTTTCCCCCGGGATTGTCCCTTATTTCAAGCAGTTTCCCACTGCTCTCCCTTATTTTTTATTTCCCTTAAAATTCCCATTTTTAATGGAAGCAGCTTCTCCCCTGCTGGCCAGGGACTGGGTGGGAAGACCTCGCCTACTTGGAGAGAAAAGCCTCAGCCCTCAAAGCAAGTGGGAGCCATTTCCCGTGCTTACAGGGGGGTGTATTCCTCCCCCTGCATCAGCCCCTATCCATTGCCGCTGAGCCCCTCAGCCAGCCAATAGGGTTAGCTGGCGGGCGGAGCCTGGCTGCCTTTGCTTCTGGCTCCGCCCACCACTGACATGTGACTGTCCCCGGGATAGGTGAGACTACGGATCCCTTATTTTCAAATCCGAAACTTAACAGCTATGCTGACCTGCCTTACTCACTAAGCTTCTCACCTGTCAGTCCACTTGTTCACTCTTGCCCTCCGTCCTTCCCACTCTTCCTTGTACTTGATCATTTGCCTGCACTTTCATGCTGGGCAAACCCCTCTTTCCCCAGGCACATGCAGAAACAGTATTTTATGATGGAGCCCCATTAGTCTGATATTTGGCTTTTCGATTCTCCACTTAGATGGGTGTTGTTTTTAATCTGTAAATGTATGCCCCTTGTAAATGCATTTCATGTATGTCCATATCGCCGTTGCCCATTTCACCCCTGTTAGGGCCTTAGGATTTAACCTTGGAGTTGGCAACAGAATGCTGACTGTTACAGGACTCATCTTTTGTAGATACTTGACTATTTTAGGTTTAACATATAAATTAATGTAGTATGCTGCTTATTCAAGCATGTTACAAAAAACCTTATTATTATACATTACACAAAACCTGATCGCTGAGGTATAGGTGGAAACACGTAGCAAAAGTCTCCAGCTCTGATCATTAAAGTACGGAAAATTTACTGAACTAGTAAAGTTGAAGCCTGTGAAGAGATGGGTAATAAATGGCACCTCATAAATAAAAATGCAATTCTCAACCGCAGAAGTGAATAATTAGCATACCCCAGAACCATGCAAGTTTAAAATCCATTTTATGCTTAGAAATAGTTAAATGCATTGAAACTAAGGACGCTTCATAAGGTCCCCACTCCCCCCCCCTTACACTTAATTCATCACTAGGGTCTTTTGACGATGCTGATGTATGCTAATGAGACTTACATTCTGAATAATTCTATATAGTTCTGATTTAAATGAGATGAGCAAATTGTCAGCTGAATCACAGTTTTTGTTTCTGTTTATCAAGGTCCATAACTGCACTAGTGTGTACATTTGATTTTTAATAAAGCTAGGGTTTTTTTCCTCCTTTTTCTTTTCCCTTGACAGTTATTTCTACTTGAACAAGGGTTTTCAAATGCGGGTTAAGTTAGTGGGAAACCAAATTAATGTTGTGTGTTTTCTTCCTTTCCTAATGCAAAGCCTTCCAGAAGGCAGAGACTATCAAGTAGAGTTGACTTGAGAGAGAGTCTTTTTACTGTCAGTTTTACTTCTGTAACTGTCTTAAGCATTTCCGGCGCGGTCTGAATGGCTCCCTCAAAAACATGACAGGTTTTCTTCCAAATCCTGGACACGGTGGGTTGCATCCAACCAGATCCATTAAAATTAATGGAGCCAAGTTGGTCTGTGCCATTGTTTTCAGTGGGTTTACTCCAAGTAGGACTAACACTAGCTACAACTTACTAAGTCAGGGAAGGGTAGCCTGCTGCGTACGGCCTAGCCTAATTTCATGCAGCCCTTGGCCTAATTTCATGAATGTTGTAAGTAGGGGGAAACAGGAGAAAAGTGGACTGGTCAACTACTTTTGGCTACCTATCATTCATTTATGGTCCCCTGCCCAGATTACCTCTGAAGTAGTCTGTCAACAGAAAAAATATATATGCACACACGTATGAGGGGGAAATGTGAGAAAGCCTACAAAAGACTATTCAGTAGCACTGTGTCAAAAACTGTCCTCCAATTTCTTAAAAGATTTCTTCTACTGTGAAAGAAGCTTCAGGTTTTCTGCCTCATTCACTTGTGAATTGCTTTAGAATTTTGGTAGGTGTAGGTTTGGGATGAGTCTAGGGCATGCCGATCGGAAGGTCGGCGGTTCGAATCCCCACGACGGGGTGAGCTCCTGTTGCTCGGTCCCTGCTCCTGCCCACCTAGCAGTTCAAAAGCACGTCAAAGTGAAAGTAGATAAATAGGTACCGCTCTGGCGGGAAGGTAAACGGCGTTTCCGTGCGCTGCTCTGGTTTGCCAGAAGCGGCTTAGTCATGCTTGCCACATGACCCGAAAGCTGTCTACGGACAAACGCCAGCTCCCTCAGTCTATAGAGATGAGTGCCACAACCCCAGAGTCGTCTGCAACTGGACCTAACAGTCATGGGTTGTTGTTGTTCAGTCGTTCAGTCGTGTCTGACTCTTCGTGACCCCATGGACCAGAGCACGCCAGGCACGCCTATCCTCCACTGCCTCCCGCAGTTTGGCCAAACTCATGCCAGTCGCTTCAAGAACACTGTCCAACCATCTCCCCCTCTGTCATCCCCTTCTCCTTGTGCCCTCCATCTTTCCCAACATCAGTGTCTTTTCCAGGGAGTCTTCTCTTCTCATGAGGTGGCCAAAGTCAGAGTCAGGGGTACCTTTACCTTTACCTTAGGTATAGGTTTAAGTATCCCTTATCCCTTTGAGATAGCCAAGGGTATCTGTCTGTTTCTCAGCTTTCTGCAGCCTTTCTGACTGCCATGATCTGAAAAAGATCCATGAGAGGTGTTAACCCCATAACATCTTTCCGGGCTTTAATGGTTGTGTGGCATGCCAGAGAGTCTGGCTAGCAAGTGCTTGAAATCTGTGCATATTCTCTTTAAGGGAAAGTCCTTCCTTTAACGAAACAATAATTCTACAGTTACAGGTAGGTAGACGTGTTTGTCTGCCATACCCCTCCCCACTCTCTCACTATATATAAGGGTCTGGTGACTTCTGTTTCAGTGTATCTGAAGAAGTGTGCATGCACACGAAAGCTCAGAACAAGAACAAACTTAGTTGGTCTCTAAGGTGCTACTGGAAGGAAAATAAATTTATTTTTTATTTTGTTTTGAATAATTCTACACTGATTTATTTGTAAGGTAAAGGGCTTCACTTGTGAAACCGCCACAGAAAACATCACCGGACACTTGCTAGCCAGCCTCTTTGCCTCCTCACACTAACAGGAAAGTCCAGCCAAGGAGATCTTTGGTTTTTTTCCAGAAACCACAGGCTCTCAGGAAGGCTGCAAAATGCAGGTCACTGAAGAGATGATTTGTCTATTGAAAGAACTCTCACAAAACTCCTCAGCCGCTGTGAAAGTCAGGTAAGTAGCAAAACCCACCCAGGATCATTTCACTGAAATTTCTTCTCTCCTTTGATAATTTTTTAAATGCAGTTTCTTATTAATTGATGGAGTTTGGAAATACAGAAGAAATTTTCTGCACAGGACTAATACACAGTGCCCTGATTCTAAGCATAGAGGTGAAACTTTTCAGTAGCTAAGCTTTGCCTGCCTGACCAAAGTCGGTGGATTTCTCTGTCCAAATGAACAAGACAGGCAGAGAGGCCTTTAAACAACAACACACACCAACTCTCCGGGGCTTTTCATACACAAAGGCTCAGGAACCTTTCCCTGCTGTGCCCTGAATGCCAACAGGACCTGCACTGAATGGTTTCCTGGAAACTCTACCTGGGGGGGGGGGGCTGTTTAAAAGTAGCTGGCAGAACGTTGACTCTTCAAGGTTCCAGGACAGTTGAACCGGACAATTGCTGAGTTGCTGTAGCTCAGAGCCACTAGAGAGGTACAGTCCAGTTCGGAGGGAAAGGGTTTTAAGCGGCAGAATCAGCCGCAGCATTTTGGAAGGAAGAGCTCCTGGGCACCTTTGCCTAAAAGGGTCTCCTGACCGCCTGCGAGGGTCTGAGAGGCAGAAGCAGGACCGGTGAGGACGATGGTTTTGAAGAGGGGTTGCGTAAGCTAAAAGAGCAGGCCAGCTCTCGATCCTAAGTGATTGTGGGCTGTGCTGCATGTGGAGTTTGGCAGGGCCTGCTGCCTCCTACCCAATTAAGTCCACATTAAGGAAGGACTGTGATGTTAGCCTTCTCAGAGATGGGGCCCTTCGTTTCTCTAGGCCAGGGTGTTGCATTGGGCAAAAGGCCCTTCTTCTGAGCTACAAGGGGTCAGCAAGGTTTACCTCACCTGGGCCAGTTCACTCCAGCAGAGATCCCTCCGTGGGCTGGATCGTGCGTGCGCCCATGATTTCTAGCGTCTGCGTCTGCACAGACACGATTTTCGGCGTCTGCGTTTGTGCAGACGTGATTTCCGGCACCGTGGAAGCAAGTCTCCACGCTGCGCTGCACTGGTTTAGCACAGCGTGCGGAGACTCGCCGAGTGGGCGGCTCAGTTCGGGGGCAGTTCGTGGGCCGGTTAAACGACCCCCATTGGCCACTTATGGCCCATGGGCCTTAGGTTGCCGACCCCTGCAGTGCTCTGGCTTTACCCCCTGCAGGCCTCCAATGTTCGCTTAAGAGAGGTCGCACCAGAGGTTTTGTGGCCATCGTTGCAGAGGAGACTGAACTCCTGGAAGGAATATATGTTAAAAAAAAAAAAAAAGTCCAGTAGCACCTTAGAGACCAACTAAGTTTGTTCTTTGTATGAGCTTTCGTGTGCATGCACACTTCTTCAGATACCTGAATCTAGAATCCTGGAAGGAAATTTGTGTAGACCCTTCTGGAAGAGACCTGTTTTAAAAAGAAGGCAACACTGATGAGGAATCCCAGGCTCCACTGATCAGGGAACACCAACAAAGGAAGTTCCCCTGCTTATAGTTGGGGCTTCAGTGCATATTTGGATCACTGGTGTCCAGTATTGCTCGAAAAGGTACATGGTGACGTGAGGGACCTTGTTGCATCCTTCATGTGGATTCCACAGTGTACAGGTGCTGGTCCTCTCTTTTGCACAGATACGATGCATACCTAGTGTGCCAAAAGACCCATAAAAAAGTCAAAATGCTAGTACCCTAAATTCGAATAAACATCAGTTACAGGGCCAGACTTTGGAAATTCATATATATTTATCTAGATTTGTTCATGTTTCCTGGTATGTTTGTTTTTGACATGAGGAGGGCTACCATCCTGCTGAACCTTCTGTTATCCTCATTTCCCCCCAAAGTTCCAGCAAGAATCCCAGTACTAAATGGCTATCGCATATACTAAAAGAGCAAGAATTCTACAGCAAACGCTTTCCCTGCTCCTTGGACTTTGGTAGTGTGGGTCTTTAGCGCCATTCCTAAATCGGAAGTGTCTGTATCCGCCACTGAAATGAATGCTAATTAATATATACCTGCATTGGTCAGATTCAGTCCTCCTTGGCTTTCACTTCCTTCCTCCTGCTGTCTACATCCATTCCTAGCCTAAAGATCAAGCCTGCATGTTCTTCTAGGCAAGAACCTGTATGTTGCTTATGAAACCCTATGAAACACAATGTTAGGCACACAGTGCTATAGTGATAAGTCACACAGTGCTATAGTGATAACCAAGTGATATTTTTCTTTAAAGACCTGGGTCAAGCAAGACCCTTGGCTTTAGGTTGCAGCTGTTTAATAGAAGGTTTTACATTTTTCTTAACCCGCCTGCTTGCCATTTCCTGCAGCACTTGTTAAATACCGTTAAGTCAATTTCACTGGTGCAGAAAATTGAAGGTGACCTTGTCTGCAGACCTCTTGGCATGACTTCCTAAATGTTATCCTTTGTATATTATCAGTAGATCTGTTTGTGACCCCCCCTCCCCTATGTATGTTCCACTTAGACTGAGAGACAGCATAAGAAATTTGCTTGCCGAGATCTGTCCAATCAAGAGGTCTTTGCCCGTATTCAAGAAGTAATAGGCACTCGCTATCAGACCCTCGAACGGGAGTTTAAAAACGCAGATCGCACAAAAGAAAGCACTGTCTCCAAAGAGGACTTCAGAAATATCTGCAACCGGTGGTTTTTCCTTTTGACTGATGAGCAGGTAAGAAAACTGGTTGGCAGGGATCTTTGGGAGGGGGTGGGGTGTCAGGAGAGCTGCAAGCTTACGACTTGAGGTTAAAGGTCAGCAGGACAGTAGGAGACTGTATTTGCTGTGTCTTTTGTGGGTCTTTCCCTGGTCATTCTGTTCACCCCCCTTCTGGACCTGCAGTAATAAATAGGACTGTCCCCCAGAAAGCAGCTTAAGCAGCTGGAACAAGTGGGAGATAATGTGTCTGTGTGTCATTATCCTCTCACATATTCAAGGACTGTTCCTCAAACTTTTGATGTAGCAGAAGCAATGTCCCCCTACCCGGCTTTAATTTGAATGGGAAGCAAATTTTGCCCTTGTATCCTGGACATGTCTCTATGCTAGTGAGTGCTGCGGCCTTGCCTTCAGATTGGAATTATTGCTGAGGCACAAGATGGCGCCTCCTCTGCTCATGGTGTTGTGACTCTGCCTCAAGGAATGGGGGGGGGGGAGTGAAATCACAATGCCTGATGCAGAGATATAGCATGGGGGTAAAGCCAGAGCACTAACTCATACAGAGGTGCAATGGGCACCCTCTTCTGTGGGGAGGGGGGAAAGGGGTCTTATTTAATCATTTGCTCCTTGTGGCACATGAGTAGTTCTCAGGTGGTGTGTTAGAGAACCCTAGAGCAGAGTTCAGAAACTCCGACTGTATGCAGTTGCCTCCAGAGCAGCATGGTCTCTGAGCGCATGGGAGCATCTCCCGTGTTGCGGCTGGTCCTTAGATATGCTCTTCTGAATAGCTGCCTGTCTGAGACCCACCTTGGAAAAGCAATCATTATATCGCCCTCATTTGACATCAAGGAAGCAATGAAATGTTAAAAGCAGTCAAGTTTCCATGTGGCTCAGCTTGTAGCTTCATTTCAGCTGGATCGTGGATAGCTTTCCTTCCCTACTAAGCTGTTGATATTGTACACATATCCCAAGCTGACGGCCTTCAACCGGCTGTTAAAATAGTCTCTGCTAACTTAGTGCACAAAGCACTTATAATATTTAATTGATGCTTGTAAAACATGTTGCTGTCCTCTGATGTAGTGCAAAGTGTGTTTTGTTTTCTATGATTTATAATATGGCAGAAACTTGGCCAGCGGGGGAAAGTTGAAAAGAAATTCAAGACGTAGGTCTGGCCTTTGAAGTTTAACTGCAACTTGCTGCATGCGTATCAAGGGCTTAGAGGTGATGAGTTTTCTTCAAGGTCTGATATTACTGTTTGTCAGAGAGGGGTTCTTTAAAAAAAAGAAGGAAAAACAAAACTTTACAGTTTGTACATCTGAAATCTAGAACAAATGGTCTACCTTTCTACTGATTCTACATTTCTTAGGAATAAGACACATTGATACTGGCACTTTATTCATAGCTGTCAAGTTTTGGATTTGAAAATAAGGGATCAGCAGTCTCACCTATCCCAGGGACAGTCACATGTCAGTGGTGGGCGGAGCCAGAAGCAAAAGTGGGCGGAGCAGCAATGTAAACTCCAAGCAGACTCGGGCTCGGAGCGGAGCAAAGAGGAGGGCAGCCATGTGCTCTGCGCGATGGAGCCCCATTGTCTTCTTGTCTGATCCCATCAAAACAGGACAGGAAGCAGCAGCTGCTCAAAGGCAGCCAGGCTCCACCTGCCAGCTAACCCTATTGGCCGGCTGAGGGGCTCGGTGGCAACGGATAGGGGCTGATGCAGGGGGAGGAATACACCCCCCTGTAAGCATGGGAAACGGCTCCCACTTGCTTTGAGGGCTGAGGCTTTTCTCTCCAAGCAGGCAAGGTCTTCCCACCCAGTCCCTGCTTTCATTAAAAACGGGAAATTTAAGGGAAATAAAAAATAAGGGAGAGCAGCGGGAAACTGCTTGAAATAAGGGAGAATCCCGGGGAAAACGGGATACTTGACAGCACTGACTTTTATTTCCATGCATGCATTCCTGTTATGACAAGCAACTTGCATTGACTCAGTATCGAACATGTTGAGGTGACAGAATCCCAGAGACATAAAAAGGGGTAACCTGCCCTCTTGCGCCAGTTGTTGGACCCAACCCTGGCTCTGTTGCTGGTACAGCGGCATGCTCACTTGCACAAAGCCTTCCTTTATTTGAAACAGTGGCCCTTAAATTAAAATTTGAGGATTAAATTAGGACAGAGACAGCTCAACGTGGGAGACCTATGGATGACCCAAACACTTGGTCTGAAGGGCCGTTGGAGGGTCTCCACCTAAACACGATCCTGCACCCAGAGTAACAATCAGGGAAATGGCCATTTGCAGCACAGATTGCACACAACCCTTGCTATAGTCCAGGCATGTCCAGCAGGTAGATCACTGGTAGATCAGTGGCTCCCCCAAAGAAGCTAAAAAACTTTGGCTCCCCTAAAAAAAATCTCAACATCTTTCCCTGCACCCCTAAAATGACCTGAACCACCAAAAACAGGGCTTCCCTGAGGAGATCACAGTCTCTTGGAAGTTGGCCACCCCTGCTATATCAATGGTACAACCTGGGCCCAGCGCCAACACCTAGCATAGCTTTTCCTTTCAGCACCAGGACCTTTAAGAAGTTCAAAATGTTTTACTAAATGCCACAAATTGCTGCGTGTCCCACAGGCGCCAGGCAAATGTGTGGCAAGGGCACCATCTGCTTGTGGGCACCAGGTGGTGGTGGTCAGGTGGTGCTGGGTGCCTCTTAGCCATGGCCTGGCCCTGACACAGGCATGCAGAATTAATAATAATAATAATAATAATAATAATAATAATAATAATAAATTTTATTTATACCCCGCCCTTCCCCGCCAAACTGGGCTCAGGGCGGCTAACACCAATAAAATCACAACAAAAACATAAAGCAATTCATTAAAATACAGATTAAAATACAATTTAAAATTTAATTTAGACTGCAGCCTCATTTTTAAGTAGCCCACCAATCACACCAAAAGAATGAAAGGTCAGGGTTAAACTGAAACCAACCCAAAGGCCAGGTGGAACAGCTCCGTCTTGCAGGCCCTGCGGAAAGATGCCAAATCCCACAGGGCCCTGGTCTTGTGACAGACCATTCCACCAAGTCAGGGCCAGTACTGAGAAGGCCCTGGCCCTAGTTGAAGCCAACCTAGCACCCTTGTGGCTCGGGACCTCCAAAAAGTTATTATTTGAGGACCTTAAGGTCCTACCCGGGACATACCAGGAGAGACGGTCCCTTAGGTATGATATGGTAAAGTGACGTTTCCAGGGATGCATGAGCCCTGGGTTCAAATTATGCAGCGTCTGATACTTTGCTTGGCCTTGCATTCGCTGAAACATGGTTCTCTGCTTCAATAGTTCGAAAACCTCTGGAACACAGTGCCGCTCGACTTGAATGGAAAATTGAAATACCCTGCATTCTTGAGGAAGTTCATTCTGGAAGGAGAAATGCCAGATACACCCACCACAAACCACCCAGAGATCCCCAGCAAGCCTGCCACAGCAGCTGAACCAGGGTCACAATTACCGTCACGGCCTCAAACAGCATATTCTCCACCAGCTCCAAAGAAAGTAAGTGTTTCATGGCCAAAGCCAGAACACAGGAAGTACAACCCTGGCTCTTTATTTAAAAAACAAAACAAAAACCAACTTATCCCATTTCTGTCCTTCAAGGTGTTTGGTTGGGACGGGGGGGGGGGGGGCACACCAGGTCCATTAGGTTTTCACAGCAACATGCAAGGTAGGTTAAAGTGAAAGACAGCGACTAGCCCAAGGCCATCCAGGGAATTTTGTGGCTGAAGAGGAATTGGAGCCCAGGTCTTCACATTCCAAGTCCAACACACTTTCTTGGGTTTGGTTTGCACAACTGGTGACTCACAAAGCCCACCAGCAGTTTGAGGAAACTTTTTGTTGTCTGTCTAGGACGGGGGGGGGGGAGCCTGGGCGGTGTGGTGGCGGCTTCCAAACCACGACACCTGTCTGCGATGCAGGTTGTGAAGGCCTGCTCTATCCTATGCCCTACTCTGTGGTGGTCTATCCTGCCCCTGTTTTTCCCAACTCAGAACAGCATTTACCCGGGTATGGGCTAAAAATGGCAATCAAGATGCATTGGTGTAAAAGGGTCGAGGTACTTATGGAAATGTATGGACCAGAAAACTATTGAAACAACTAACGGTAGATTGTTTGGAAAACACCTTAAAATAGCTGGTTGTAGATTCAGGTAGGTGGCCGTGTTGGTCTGACGCAGTAGAAATATATAAAAAATAAAAATTAAAAAAATTGTCCAGTAGTACCTTAGAGACCAACTAAGTTTGTTCTTGGTATGAGCTTTCGTGTGCATGCTCATACCAAGAACAAACTTAGTTGGTCTCTAAGGTGCTACTGGATAATTTTTTCATTGTTTTTTTTATATATATTTCTAGCTGATTGTAGTTAATAATGGAAAACCTGCTTCACTTTATTTTTTAATGGCATTCTTTGTCTTGATCTACTGCCTTGGTAAGTAAGAGATCATAAGAGTAAGCGCCCATGGAAAGGAACCACAAAAAGATGCTGTCTAGGTGCAGTTGAACTCCCAACTACCATCCCCAGCCAATGGTCAGGGGTGATGGGGGTTACATCTGCAGGATACCACATTGACTCCCCGCCTCCTTAAGGACAAAGGAAAAACAGCCATTATTAAATTTGTCCAAGGGTTGGCACACACACACACACACTTTTCTACGTTAGGTTTCTCTACCTATGATGATTGGCAGGAGAATATGTCAGCAGGGGCGTATCAAGGGGGTGGGGGTGGGCGGTCCGCCCCGGGTTCCATAATGGAGGGGGTGACAAATTATCAAGGAACAATGTCTGCTCCGAAGGTCTTATCTTATACTAGGGATTATATAGCTATATATATGAAATTTCATGCATATCGGTTACCAAAATAGCTGTTCACTTGGCTGTTTTCCTGTGTCACGAAGGCTGATATTTCAGTTCAGAGAACACTTACTGTTCCCAACCCTAACCCTGTGGAAAGCCATCTCATTAGACTTTAAATTGATTTTGAGATGTTTTTAGGAGGTAATTTAATTATTGTTTGATTTTATACCAATGTTATGTATCTGATGTTAGCCACCTTGAGCCCGACTTCGGCCGGGGAGGGCGGGATATAAATAAAAGTGTTTTTTTATTACTTATTATTCCTTTGTAAGAAAATATGAAATAACGTAAAACCATTTTTGTGGGGGGGGTGGAATCAATGGGGGGGGTTGACAAGAAATTTTCCACACCGGGTACCACCTGACCTTCCCATGCCTGGGGGGGGGTTGACAAAAAATTATTGCCCCCGGGTACCAATTTACCTTGCTCCGCCCCTGTATGTCAGTTGGCTCCACCAAGAAGACTGTGCCGACTAGCAATACCACTCCACAATCTCTTAGGAAAGGATAATTTTAAGGCCTCGTACCTGAGGTCCTTTCAGGTAGGGCTGAACTCATAAATTTCAGCTTCCACTTATAACAAGTGATGCTGTCGATTTTATATTTCACGGCTTGGAAATACAGGTCTCGTTGGCTCATGATCTGCCATCATATGGGCAGTGAGTACTAGGAGGCTGGAGGTTGGGCTTCAATCTAAGCCAGAAAAAAAGGAATCTTGCCTCCCTTTTATCCACATGACTTTGCCCCAATCCTTTCTTCGCCACTTGCTTGCTGCTTCAGTGGTGGTGGGAGGGGAAGAAGGGAGGGAAGTCTCTCTACTGCAGTGCAGAAGAAACTGCATTCCCCAAGTCCTGCAGCAAGTGCTATTTTTCCAGAAAAAGAGGTGTCGGAACTTGCCATGAACAAGCAATGGCGCCCACCTGAGAGGGGGCCGAAACTGAAAAAAAACCAAAACCATGTAGAATGCAAGGAGCCAGGGAGAAGAGGATGAGGAGACAGCATTGCTCAGAAGAGCTTCCCTGGTGGATCAGGCGCATTTGAATTCTGAACCTCGAGTAAAAGGTGTTCAGTATTCCGATTTTCAAAATGAAGTGAAGATTCAAATAAGAATCCATCAAACGTCTACAGATTTAGAAATCTATTCACTTGGCACTCCTTTTTTTGGTCTTCAATTACGAGTTGGTCAAAATCTTCCTCTTAATTTTAGGACCCAGCAGGCAGCAGGCCTTCTACTGCAGCAGTTCATACTCCACCTATTCTGAACTGTAAACCGATTGAAGGTAAAATCCGGAAACGTGTTCAGCACTGCTGGAGACAAATACTGAAGGAATGTAGAGAGAAGGATGTAGACCACCTGGGAGAAGTTGCAGTAGAAGATTTTTTAGGTTGGTTGTTTTCTTAAATCTTCATTAGTGATCTTGACTAGGTAAAGAAGTGGAAGCAGGAAACAGCTGTCATACTGTCATGCATCAGGCCAGAAGGAGGTTCTGGCTTGTCCTTCAAATAAAAGTTGTGTGAATGAAATTTCAAATTGTGAAGCTGGCCCATTGACTTCACTGCTCTTAGATGCCAGTCCTTTAGCACAGTGATTTCTAGAAATGGCAATTTGGCAAGGCAGTCCGTAAAAGAGAAGAGGTACTCTCACATGAAGCTTTACTGGGGCATACTAATCTAATCTGATGTGTGTGTTTATTTGCTTCATTTATATTTTACATAATAAATTTGTCTCTTCCCAACTTCTCGCCCCATTTTCCATGGTGTTTTAATTTCCCACCCCACCCCCTCTGCTGCACAATCCCTTCTGTTTCTTATACCAGCACATCAATACTGTATTCTCTAATTCCTTCTGTTACTCCTATTTCAAATCCTGCTTGCGAGTTCATCAAACTATAATATAATATAGTTCTAAAAGGGTGTCCATTCTTCCACAAAGAGAATCATTGTTAGATTCTCTTGTTTTGGCTGTTAACTTTGCCAATTCTGCAGAGTCCATCACCTTACTTCTTACTTCCATTTTTTTGTGTTTGGAGAATCCTAGCTGCTGTTGTTACATACATAGACAATTCATTTATATTTTAGATAACAGCAGCAAAAGAAAATAAATCACCACCCCTCCCAACCTACTTTAGTCAGCAAACACTTAGTGGAATAAAAAAGTCATAAAGGTTCTTGGTTATATACCACTTTGATGGAAGTAACAAGGATCTGATGGCAGCCAGCATGTTTATTTTATCACGGTTCTATCCCTTTCATAGGGTCCCAGGTGGCGCTGTGGGTTAAACCACAGAGCCTAGGGCTTGCTGATCAGAAGGTCGGCGGTTCGAATCCCCACGACAGGGTGAGCTCCCGTTGTTTGGTCCCTGCTCCTGCCCACCTAGCAGTTCGAAAGCACGTCAAAGTGCAAGTAGATAAATAGGTACCGCTCCAGCAGGAAGGTAAACGGCGTTTCCGTGCGCTGCTCTGGTTCGCCAGAAGCGGCTTGGTCATGCTGGCCACATGACCCAGAAGCTGTACGCCGGCTCCCTCGGCCAGTAACGCGAGATGAGCGCCGCAACCCCAGAGTCGGACACAACTGGACCTAATGGTCAGGGGTCCCTTTACCTTTACCTTTATCCCTTTCATGTAAGAAGCATGTAAAGGCCTGACTTTAGAAAAGTGTGTTCAGTTGAAGGAGCCAATCCGACAATATTGCATGGTTGGTAACCCAAAGTTCTCCACTTTCGCCACCCAACACAGCCCCCGGATTGTAAAAGTTGGGAGAAAAAAGTGGAAGGGATTGAGGATGGGGAGGTAAATCAGAGGAGCTGAGGTCTCCGTACCCATGCAGCCACATTTGTTGAATCATGTGTCTGTGAACAGGACAGACATATGATTCAACAAACGTGGTTTCCACCATGCCATCTGGTTTGACCTTCTGCAGCACATCTCTGAAGCCAAATCTATTTCTGAGTGTGACAGGGTGCGAAAACAGTAGCTCAAGCCCTGGTTCACATATCTCTATCACGTGACTGCTGCAGGAGACTGGAGGCGGGGGCTCAGTGGAGTCTGTTGAAATGTTCAGCTGTCCTTTCTCCAGTGCAGAGGAAGCATGTACAGCCCTATGGCTTATGAATGCTCTAATATTTAGAATGTTCTAATGAAGTAAAAAAAAAAGGTAAAGGGACCCCTGACTGTTAAGTCCAGTCGCGGGCAACTCTGGGGTTGTGGCACTCATCTCCCTCTATAGGCCAAGGGAGCCGGCGTTTGACCGCAGACAGCTTCCGGGTCATGTGGCCAGCATGACTAAGCCGTTTCTGGTGAACCAGAGCAGCGCACGGAAACGTCGTTTACCTTCCCACCGGAGCAGTACCTATTTATCTACTTGCGCTTTGACGTGCTTTCGAATTGCTAGGTTGGCAGGAGCTGGGACCGAGCAACAGGAGCTCACCCCGTCGTGGGGATTTGAACCGCCGACCTTTTGATCAGCAAGCCCTAGGCTCTGTGGTTTAGACCAGTGTTTTTCAACCACTGTTCCGTGGCACACTAGTGTGCCGCGAGATGTTGCCTGGTGTGCCGTGGGAAAAATTGAAAAGTAATTATAAAATACTTTCTTTGTGTTTATTTGATTCCTATTCAAGAGAATTACTTTATATATAGTCAATATAGGCACAGAGTTAAATTTTTTAACATTTTCTAATGGTGGTGTGCTTCGTGATTTTTTTTCATGAAACAAGTGTGCCTTTGCACAAAAAAGGTTGAAAAACACTGGTTTAGACCACAGCGCCACCCGTGTCTCTTTAATGAAGTACTAAACTTCAAAAATGTGAGCCTATGTTATTCATCCGATTTTGGCCTGTTGCGTTACCCAGAATTAATTGTCACTTTGATGTGCACGTGTAAAGCATGGTTGTTTATCATGTTGTTTACTCTGTACACCTGTGTTTATTTCAGCTATACTGGAAAAATTTAATTTGAATTTAACCAAAGAAGAAAGTCAACAACTCATAACAAAATATGATTTCAATAGTGTTGGCAAATTTGCCTACTGTGACTTCCTTCAAAGTTGCGTGCTGCTGTTTAAATTCCAAGATGTGACCCCTCTGCAAAGGATTGTAATCCAAAATCCACGAGTACAGGTAAATGTTCTCTGGCTACCTGAGGAGATTCTGATGACCAAGGAGATGGCATCTGAAGCTATTTTTGAAGGGAGACAAGTCCAGGGCATGTTGCGCAATAACAGGACATTTGTCTCTCATTTGCTACACTTAATTCCTATCCCTGCCTTCATGCTTGTAACTGTTTTGGGGGAAATAATAGTTTTGGGTTGTTGTTTTTTTAAAGTACTCAGGCCATAATAGACAAGAGGAAATGTGGTATTTTTGATGGGGAGGTTTAAAATGCAAGTTTCCCCACAATTAAATAAAATACACAAAATGAAACAAAACCAGGAATTATAACTATAGTATTCTGCCCATATCTGTTGCTCTAGTATGCCACAGTCTGTTTAACGGTTCTCAAAATACTTTCTTTGCACAACCTTGAAACCTTTTCCTCCAGCCCATACCCCCCACGCCATCTTCTCTGCGTCTGCCATTTGCTAAGTTTCCGTCAGACTTCCTCCTCTGGGAGCTGAGCTGGCATCAGGTATTGGCGTTGCTGGGCAGCTGGTGAAGCCCACTCCTAGGTAAGGAGCCCCACTGCCAATCCCTGGAGCCCTCTGGCAGCGGCGTAGGAAAGGGGCGGTGGGGGAGGGCTGCCCTGGATGTCATCCCTGAGGGGGGGGGGTTGACAAAATCCACCTGAGCAGATCACCGCTGTGCCGGATCGCACCCCCTGGGCAGATTGCCACACCCCTGGGTGCATGGCATGTGCGCCGCTCCGGGTGCTCAAATGGCTAGATCCGCCACTGCCCTCTGGCTCTGCTCTTCCTGCTTCTCCTTGCTGGTTGTCAAAAGAAATATTCCCATTTGCTTGACCTGAGTATACCTGGATTTCCGTTTAAGGCTTCCCAAAAGGGTACATGCAGATGACAACTGATAAGACAAAGATGCTAGGTTGGCTTCAACTAGGGCCAGGGCCTTCTCAGTACTGGCCCCGACTTGGTGGAACAGTCTATCACAAGAGACCAGGGCCCTGCGGGATTTGGCATCTTTCCGCAGGGCCTGCAAGATGGAGCTGTTCCACCTGGCTTTTGGGTTGGTATTTTCTGTTTGATACTTATGCTTCATTCTTTTATTGGTGGGTTATTTAAAAATGAGAGTGCAGTTTTAATATTGAATTTTTAAATTTGTATTTTAATCTGTTATTTTAAATTGATTGTGTTTGTGTTTTTGCTGTGATTTTAATTAGTGTTAGCCGCCCTGAGCCAGGTTTTTGGCTGGGAAGGGCGGGGTATAAATAAAAAATTATTATTATTATTATTATTATTATTATTATTATTATTATTATTATTAAGACTCTCAAGCTCTCATTCAGGGGTTCAGCCCATGGACACGCGTGTGTCAGTGCAGATGTCTACACTAGGAAAGTCTGTTTGTGAAGCGTAAAGTCAAAAATTAAAAAATCCAAGAACTCTGGCCAGGCGGGAGATCAGTTTTAAAGTCTTCAAACAGTTTTATTATTAAGGTATTGGAACAAATTCCAGTTGAAATAAATTCCAGGACAAGGCCTTGTTTCGAAAATTCTTCATCAGCTAGATTTTCATGGTCAAGGTGTACCAAGAACTCCTATTTGTGAAGCGTTGCACAGAGTGGCTGGGGAAACGCAGCCAGATGGGCGGGGTATAAAAAATAAAATAATTATTAGTAGTAATAGAAGATGTTCACAGAGCAGAGCACTCAGGTGTGGGGCCTTTTCTTCGTACACACAATGCCTGAATAGGTCTTCAAGAGCAATGATCTTTTCCCACCTCTTTCTCAGAATCCCCGTGGGCCACAAACACCGACCTTTTTCAATGCAATGATGAGGATTCAGCCCCAGATCCTGCACTGCTGGAGGCCGATGAGGCGAACCTTCAAGTATTATGATGAAAGCGGGACTGGACAGCTCAGTGTTCAGGATTTCAGACAGGTGACTGTTGACTGAACAATGTTTATTGCATTCACTGGCTAGCCTTAATTAGCTGGCAGCAAGGGAACTGATATCCCACCTTTCATGAAGAAGCTCAAGGCGGTGGGCATAGACTAAGGTTCCTCCTTCACATCCACCCTGTGGAGCAGGTTAGGCTGCAAGGAAGAGCCTGGCCCAAGTGAGCTTCATGACGGAATAAAAAATTTAAAAAATCCTTCCAGTAGCACCTTAGAGACCAATTAAGTTTGTTCTTGGTATGAGCTTTCGTGTGCATGCACACTTCTTCAGATATCTTCAGATGAGGAAATGTGGCATTTTTGCTGGGGAGGTTTAAAATGCAAGTTTCCCCACAATTAAATAAAATACACAAATTGTAACAAAACCAGGAATTATAACTATAGTATTCTGCCCATATCTTATGATATCTGAAGAAGTGTGCATGCACACGAAAGCTCTTAAGAACAAACTTAGTTGGTCTCTAAGGTTCTACTAGAAGGATTTCTTATTTTTTATTTTGTTTTGACTATGGCAGACCAACACGGCTACCTACCTGTAACTTCATGACTGAGTGAGGATTCAAATCCACACACTTTGGTGATCAGATGGAGCCTTGCTTTGGACTGCTGAAGTTCAGAAGCCAGCTAGAAAAAGCAGGGCCTTTTCAGTGAAGGCCACCTCTTCTTTTTTAAGGAGGCAAATGAAAATACCTTTACTCAATCAATCAATCAATCACTTTATTTCAGCTTTAAGCTCATATAAAACAATACTAAGGCAAATACACACATTAAATTTAAAATTTAAAGACAATGAAAGCCATAATAAAGATACAAAATTAAATATGGGAATTATAAGGAAATTTCACTTTCCAAACAGCAATCCATTATGTCGCTTATATGTCAGAACAGAAGTTAAAAATTTCGCCGTTTGAAGAGTTACATACTGATCTGTATCTTGCAATAAGAAAGCAAGATAAAAGTCTCTACCAGATGCCCAGGCCATTTATGGATTAATGGTAACAATAAGTTCTTCCGAACAGCACAATATCAGGGACATATAAGCACTATGTGTTGAAGTGTTTCGATCGATCTGTTATCACGGGAACATAAAACCGAGACTTGACCCCTAGAAAATCTATGAAAAAGGGTGTTCGAAGGGAAAGCATTGAAACGCGCTTTAATAAAAGCAAAACGATGACTGGCAATAGAGAGAGATGATAGGTAAGATGGCACATGAGTTGGTGGAATGAGATTACGCTGCCACTCTGTGTCGTCCAATCTTTGATTAATAATTTTCCTTGCTAAGGTAAGATCATAGTTCAAGACTTCTGCGGGCGAGATTCCAATAGATAAAAGTTTAGCATGAATCTTACTGGCCCAAGGGCTATTAAACTCATTGCACCAGAGGCATTGGGCTATGTAATAGTTAGGTTACCTTTACTCCATAAATGAGGTAGCTAATTCCTAATTGCTGGCTTCACATTTAGATTCTTGCTGATCAGCTTACCAGTTTGATGCATGGTCTTAACTTCAAATGTTACTGTATTTCGCTTACACACAGCAGAAGCCCATAACCCAGAGGTTGACGGATCGAAACCATCCTCTGCTAGCCTGGAACAAATATATGTAGACCCATATTCACACAACCCCAAGCAAATGAAGAGTCCCTTTAGCCAGAAGGCAAATGTAACTTGCAAGCATTCAACTTGTGCCGCAGAGAGAATTGAAGCAAATGGTGTTTTTCTCAGCTTTGCATGACAAACTACACCTGCTAAATTCCCTTTTCCACCCAACTATCCATATGACTTCACCTGTGCCCCCCCCCCCCCGTATAGCTGTTCAGTTTTTTCTTTATTTTGGACATTTTTTGTGTTTTTTGCTAAGGCAGGTGGGTGTAAGAATTATATTGAATTACATTATTCTTTCTCACCCACGTGAGAGTGGAACGGAGATTCCTCAAGGAAAATGGAAAAGCCACGAGGAGTCCTATATCTTGTGTTGTATATTTTTTAATAATTGTGGAGGTGGGTCTCCCTGAGGAGGAGGCGCACTGCAGGACACCTTCACAGGCTCTCTGAGCATAATTTGTGTTTGCATATCGAGAGGACGAGGTGGTAGAGATAAACATGTGGGGTTTCTTTGCCTCTTTATTTTTCAATGCCTGCTCTACCTCATAATCCAAACAGGACCTCAGGGGAGCTCAAAAAAACCAGCATCAAAATAAAAGATTAGTAGTTAAAAGAAAATATTTTTTAATTTGATTTTATAGACTTGTCATACTGCCTTTCAGTATGAATCCAAGAAGGTTTACAACGGGCAACAGAACAGCAGCAACATGGCAAGCAGATAAAATAGTCACGAGGGTTTTAACCCCAGGCGGAGTCCCCCGGACCCCGGGGCAGCCCCTGAGGGAAATAACGACGCATGACAAATTGGCCACAACTTTATTAATATTCAGATGTAGGAAGACCTTGGCTCAGGCATTGCGCGTTTATCCTTCCCAGCCCCCCAGCCGGGGTTCTGGGTAACTTCATGGTTATCCAGCATGAGTGGGGAGTGGGCTAGCTCTGGAGAACATATGTTCAAGCAGATAGCCCACCTGCCCCCCATGTTCGCCGCCTTCCAGCGGAGGGCAGTGACGACCTAGGGCGTATGGCCAATGCCTCCCCCTGAGACCCCTTTAACGGGAACCCTGTTATCGCCACCGCAATGGGGGCGGGGGTCACTGCCCCACGCCCCCCAATCTTGTAGATGACTAAAGGATTCCACCCAAGGCCTGCAACCGCCAAAGTTGTGACGAATTGCTACGGGAAAGGTGAAACCAGCCAATGCAGGGAAAGTCCTTTCCGGCCCTTTAACAGCGACCTGGTCATAGCAGCGCCTGTGTACCTGTGTGGCTGTGGAAAAAAGGTGGTTAAACCTGCAAAGTACCATATATACTTGAGTATAAGCCTAGTTTTTCAGCACATTTTTTTGCTGAAAAAGCTGCCCTCGGCTTATACTCGAGTGAGGCAGGCGGTGGGGGCGGCGAGAAAGAAGCCCTTTCTCTCCGCTCGTGCCGCCACCCGCTCTCCCCAGTCAACCATTCCTTAAGAAGTGTACAAGAATGGCGGTTCATTACTGTCCCCAGGCAGCTTGTTCCATTCCTGAACTGCTCGCATAAATGCAAACTTGGCAAAGGAAGAAGAGGAAGGAGCAGTTCAAAGGGCTGCTTTCGGGCTGCTCGTTCCTCCTCCTCCTCCACAGCGGCAAAGGTGAACCGGCTTATACTAGAGTCAATAAGCTTTCCCAGGTTTTTGTAGGAAAATTAGGTGCCTCGGTTTATATTCGGGTCGGCTTATACTCGGGTATATACGGTAAGCGTCAATTGAGGGAGTGGAGGGTGGGGAAGCTCTGAATCCAACGGCCGCTTCCCAGGTATGACTCAAGTTCTATTGTGTGTACTGCATAATCCCTCCCTCTACCTGGCCAATCCCCCTGGCAACGCCTACCCAGCCGGGATTGGGCGGCTGCTAGAGTAGGTGGAGTCCACAAGTATCCCAACCTGGGGAAGGCGATGCCAAGACCAACTGCCAGGAGCTGCCACCGTGATCCAATGGGGCTACTCGCAACCACGCAAAAGGCGCACCCCATTTGATGTGGGGGAACGCTCATTGCCACCACAACTGAGTCCCAATCTGGATCAGGCTTCTGCGCTTGCAATTTACTTTTAAATGGTGTTACATGGAAGTTGCTCTACTACCAGTGAGACATGTTGTCATTAACCACTCAGTAGTTTTACTAACCCCTTTGTTTTTGTTTAACTCCAGTTTCCAGTCCATCTTCAAAGGTGATCCCACTTCTAACACATCCTATGTAAATAATAAGCATCTCCTAAAAGCCGCCACAAAATGAACATTTTCCTTCTCCTAACACGAAAGAAAGAACATCACCCAGAACATGGGGAGTGGGGGAGCAAGAAGTTTTAACCAATCCCCTTTAGCTGCAAGGATATATAAGCCTTTGCTGGATTTTCACCTTTGTCTTTAAAATGAAAGTTTCAGCCACTCTCTGGGAGGATTCTCAACTTTTGATTGCACAAATGCCGGCTTCTTGGTTAGGATTAGTGTAGACCCCAGGCAGGTACAGCAACAGAAAACTTTGGCAATCTGTGGCAAAACCTGGAGAGATCTGGCAGGTTGGAGGTGGAATCAAGGCTTTGGTGGCTCCTTGTTTGTTG
This sequence comes from Lacerta agilis, assembly GCF_009819535.1. Taxonomy (NCBI): domain Eukaryota; kingdom Metazoa; phylum Chordata; class Lepidosauria; order Squamata; family Lacertidae; genus Lacerta; species Lacerta agilis. The sequence continues at coordinate 4,332,091 of NC_046316.1, read as the reverse complement.
CCAAAAAGCATCAGCAAAGGTTTGCATAAAATGGGTATGTGTAAACATATGGATGGAAGCAGAATTATAAATAATTACTATATTATTGCTGATGGGACAATTCCAAGGCTTTAAACCAGACTCAGATATCACAGCCCTTCAAATAGAGGATGTCCTCTGAAAAGTAGTACACTTGACTGTCCTAATCAGGGCATGATCTGGAAAGTTATGGGAGAAAAACCCAGCAGAATCTGGATTTTTCTAGATTTCTGGGCTCGAGTACCAGTGACCTTTGCAGTATACAACTTTCCAGGCTGAGCTCGTAAAAGACTAGCTTGTTAGCATATCTGCTTCTAGAAATGAATTTTCTCTGATTTCAGTAGTGTTACACCCGTGTTCCCCACAGGAAAGCATGGAAATAAAATCAGACATGTCACGCATGTGCGCATTTGAAAAATGATTGTGCAAGGTTTCCCAGATGTTTGTCTATCAATGTCTGAAGACACAAACACATACGACAGCCACATGCTACAAGTTTGCCACAAATACAGTGTAACACTAATGATTCCCATAGCAATTGTGAATACAGTGGTACCTCTGGTTATGTACTTAATTCATTCCGGAGGTCCGTTCTTAACCTGAAACTGTTCTTAACCTGAAGCACTACTTTAGCTAATGGGACCTCCCGCTGCCACTGCACCGCCAGAGCACAATTTCTGTTCTTATCCTGAAGCAAAGTTCTTAACCTGAAGCGTTATTTCTGGGTTAAGTAAGTATGTAACCTGAAGGGTCTGTAACTCGAGGTACCACTGTATGTAGTTGGGTCAACAGTAGGGTAGACTATGTATGCTCTTGTAGGCTCTACGCACTAAAAATGTGCATCCAGCCCTTGTCACACAGAACTGTAACTCCCAGGAGGAACAAAACCAGAACCAGTCCGCAGTGCAAACATCACTTATCATATTGCGCTTGGCCTAATTCACAAATTACCCTACACCCTTGATGGGGGTTGCCATGGGAACATTAGGTAGAAAATAAGTCCAGGTATTCTGTACGAGGCAGTTTTGCTTAACTGAATTGTGTGAATGTTTCAGTTCTGTGTTGGTTGCCTATTGCTAACTTTCCCGGATTGTTCCTAATTAACGATAAGCAATGTCAGTTTTCTGTGTGTCCTGCAGGTGCTCCGCAAGTATGGCATCGACTTGTCTGAAGAGGAATTCTTTCACATATTGGAATATTATGACAAAGGATTAACTTCCAAAATCTCCTACAACGAATTCCTCAAAGCATTCCTGCATTGAAAAGAAAAGAAAAAGGAAGTCTACTCTCCAATCTTGAGGAATCATTAGGCAGGAGAGATGTGATTACGAAATATATGTCCTCATTTTAATCTAATAAAACTATATAAATTCACCCCCTTGGTTAACAGTGTATCAGCAATCTTATAATTCCATCGCGATGCAAACTGGTGATGGTGTCTGGTGAAGTAAATCTTCAGTAGTTGGGGCTATTAATTTTCTCATAATCCATTTAGCAGGGAAAACCGAAAACAATTAAAGTGACGGTTTTGAGGTTCTTAATTGGCATCTCAAAAAGCAATGACTTTATTTTTTCAATTAAAGGGCATTATTAAGAAAAGGAACTTTTAATTTATATTTTAAAAGGCACACTTCTCAATTTTATTTGCTGCCATTTTCTAAATGGATTATACCTAATGCAATTTTCTTCATTATTCTGAAATTGGAAGCCTCAGAATTCAGTGGCGAAAATCCAGCAGAGTTAGGTGTGCTCACTGAAAATTTCTAGGCACAATTCCAAGTGCCAGTCCTAATTTGTAAAGTCCTTAAAGAACCTGGGGCCTGTATATCTAGCAACATCCAAATGCCCTTATTAAAGCTCAAACTGCATGTTTATCAGCAGCCCTGATCCTTGAAGCTGAGAGTTTCACCCAAGTGGCCAGGGGTGATTTGAAGCAAATTAAGTGGTGGGCATTTTATGAAGAAGAGACTTGGGACACGAGATCCAGATGAGATTCAGCATGAAAGAATGCATGCTAGCTAACTTAAAATCAGCTGATTTGGAAGATGTTTTTCTACAATATTGTTGGAATTTACCCCCCTCTCTCTGAGTTATCAGTTTTAGAATTAAGCAAATGATTCTTGCTGGAGATGCAAATATGTTGCACTTTTCTTTAAGCTGTCCAGTAATGCAATCTTTTTGGACCAATATGTTGGATCCGATTAATGAAGTGGCCAGCTGTTCCAATAATACAGAATCCCAGAATAGTGTTTATTATGTTATCTTAAGGACTTGGCTAGTGGCATCAATCAAGTTGTTGTCAATTTACTTACAGCTGTAAAAATGTGCATAACAGCAAAATGGAATAAAATAATCACTCCATTGATAGCTGAATATGGTGGAATATGGAACACAACAAAAATTAACCCAGTAGAAAATTGATTAAAGGAGGACAGAAAAATAAGTTCATTGAAAGACTGGTTGTTTGCAGTTTTTTTATTATTATTATTATTATTATTATTATTATTATTATTATTATTATTAATACCCCGCCCCAACACATAAAAACATAATATAATATCAAACATTAATAGTAACAATCTGATTCAATATAAAAGTCACAATAACTTTAAAATAGCAACTTATATCAAACAAAGCAACGTTCAGCAATACATCAGAATCTAATAGTACCATAAATATCAGGATAATATCAGACTGTACATTTTATTTATTTACTGTGCAGAATTTGTTTATTTTCTTGTGTTTATATTTTGTGCCTGTTGATCCATTCTGTATAATACACTTTTAAGTTTGTATAATGCTAAGAAATGGATGAGCAAGAAGGTTTGCTTTTGTCTATTTTCCTCTTCAATTATTATTATTATTATTAAAAACAAAACAATAACAACCCTTCCCACAAACACATTTGGTGCCTAAAGATATATGATGCAGGTGCCCGGCGAGCCTCACTAGGGAGAGCATTCTATAAACGGAGCCACTGCAGAAAAGGCCCGTGCTCATGTTGCCACCCTCCTGACCTAAGACACATGAGGAAAGGCTTCAGATGATGACTGCAGGAGCAGAGGTGGTTCCTATGGGGAGAGGTGGTCCTTAAGGTAATCCTGAGCCATTTAAGGCTTTGTAGGTCAAAACCAACCATTTTAATTGGGCCTGGAAACTAATTGGTAGCCAGTGCAGTTGGACCAGGATCAGTTTAAAATTGCTCCGGTGAGCAACCTGGCCGCTGAGTTCTGCACCCACTCATGTTTCCGAACCGTCTTCAGAGGCAGCCCTATGTATAACGCATTGCTGTAATCTAACCTTGAGGTTACCAGAGCATGGAAGACAAAAGTAGGCTATCCCCGTCCAGATAGGGGCATAGCAGGGCCACCCGCTGAAGATGATTGAAGGTTGAAATATATTTGGAGTCCTGCAGCGATTTCATGCTCTCTATTGCAGCTTGTAAAACAGTGACTGAGTTTCCCTCCAAACCTCAGGCTTTTATATACATGAGTACCATCTGATTGGCTGATTCTGCTTCCCTCCTGGAGCCTGATTGGTCTTCTCCTGCAGGCCAACCAGTTGTTGCATTCTAGGATCCTACCAGCCTAATAGGTTGATGTAACTTCCTCCTGGGGTCTGATTGGGCTGCTCCTACAAGCCAATCAGTTGTTGCATTCTAGGATCCTACCTGCCTATTGTTCTAGGATCCAAGCTTAGTACATAACAAAGGTACTCCGGGCCACTGAGACCACCTGAGCCTCGAGCGACAGCAAAGGATCCAGGAGTACCCCCATGCTACAAACCTGCTCCTTCGAGGAAGTGTAACCCCATCAAGAGCAGGCAACCTCCCACCCATCTGGTCTAGGGAACCACTTGCTAACAGTGCCTCACTCTTATCTGGGTTGAGCTTCAGTTTATTGGCTCACAACTTGAGTTGCTGGGAAAGAAGATATTGCAGCGCTCCAAATTATTTGCCCGTGTAGGTGCAGAGAATTTAGTAGAGCTGACTGAAAAGCAACACAAGATCTGCATTTTTCCTTCTTATATTTTAGTTCTTATTTTTATCTGTAAGCCACCTTGAGCATAAATAATAGTAGTAGTACTAGTAGTAATTATTATTATTATTATTTAGAAAACTTATTTGCAAGTCTCTCAAAATCAGGAGGGTCTTTTTATCTGAACTGTGAATGTTCAGATCTGCCAAATGTAAAAGTTTGCTATAAGCATTCAGTTCAGATCTGAATTAATGCTCTGGGAAAATGCTTAATTCTTTTTTTAAAAAAATAAAACATGGAAAGGAAGCATGCAAGAATCCACAGATCTGAGTAAGTAATATTGAGGGAGTAATTAAAATTCTGAATAGTAATAAAAGCTTTTAAAATCCTTGTAACCTTTTATGTTTAATCCTCATTTGAAAAGAGCTCTCAAGTTATTCCTTTTTATAGCATTTCTAATATTCTTTGGTCTCAGTAAAATTCTGCCCTTTAAGTGCAGTGTGCTTCTTCCGTGTTTTGGGATTACACAATGATGATAAAATAATTAATATACCAATCTTTGCAATCAAGAGCTGATCCATTTTTAACCACTACTACCCCGTATCTGGAGCTGTTGTGCGAAGAATGAAAACTCTTCACATTTCACATTGACTAGTAGGGGAAAATACAGCAGTTATATATATTTTTTCTCCCAAATGCAGTACAGTAATTAGATCAGATGGAAGATAAGCACCCCTCCCCTACAGAAGCTTCCTCCAGCTCCAGCACTGCGTTACTCCATGTCTTGCAGCTCCTGTAATTCATGCACAGTTGTCAAAATAGCAATGTTCGCTTCATTCTTCCAATTGTCTTTAGGATATTGGGTGGTGTAAGAAGAAACAACGCTGTGGGGGAGGAGAGGCGGGCACCTCACAATTTCTTGGCACATCATGGCAGCGTATTTTTCATTAGTGCTACTGGCAGGAGGACTTGACTCAACAACTCCAAAGGGATTGAAGAACAATATTTTTGCTGTAAAAAGAAATCAAATCATGCAGCTTTCACTCTCTCTCTCTCTCTCTCTCTCTCTCTCTCTCTCTCTCTCTCTCTCGAACACACACACACACACGGCATGGATAACAATTGCCAAACTGTTTTATCCAGCCTTGGGGCAAGAGTGGGGAGAGAGAATGTCACTGAATTTCAAGTGACAGTATTTTGAAATATCCCGGATAACACAGAAAACACCGACTGTTTACAGGCATAACTTTCATAAATCGATAAGGGTTGTGCATTGCAAGGAGAAGATAGCGCTTTCCTTCCCCTGTTGGTGTGTTCAGAGTAAGAATACGGAACACAACAAAACAAAGGCAATTTATTGCCAAAATGTAATTCTGCAAATGGAAAAAAATGAAGCCCGGCAGGCCTCTTACATGACTACATTCCAACCTTCCAAATGGTTACTTGACAAAGTTTGCCCATATTGCAAGTTCTGTGCCCATACTCTGCCCGCTAGGAAGTCTGTAGGATTGCCAACTTCTGATTTAAGAAATACTGGTTCTCTAGGCAGAAGCAGGTTATTGGTTATTATTTGTTTAGGCAGAGCCACCTCAGAATATAATGGATTAAGTGGGAAGTAACAGGTCGGGGAAGGAGTATGACAAGGCTGTATATTGTCTCCCTGCTTATTTAACTTATATGCAGAATTCATCATGCGAAAGGCTGGACTGGATGAATCCCAAGCTGGAATTAAGATTGCCAGAAGAAATATCAACAACCTCAGATATGCTGACGACACAACCTTGATGGCAGAAAGTGAGGAAGAATTAAAGAACCTTTTAATGAGGGTGAAAGAGGAGAGTGCAAAATACGGTCTGAAGCTCAACATCAAAAAAAGTAAGATCCTGGCCACTGGTCCCATCACCTCCTGGCAAATAGAAGGGAAAGAAATGGAGGCAGTGAAAGATTTTACTTTCTTGGGCTCCATGATCACTGCAGATGCTGACAGCAGTCACGAAATTAAAAGACGCCTGCTTCTTAGGAGAAAAACAATGACAAATGTAGACAGCATCTTAAAAAGCAAAGACATCACCTTTCCGACAAAGGTCCGTATAGTTAAAGCTATGGTTTTCCCAGTAGTGAGAGCTGGACCATAAAGAAGGCTGATCGCCAAAAAATGGATGCTTTTGAATTATGGTGCTGGAGGAGACTCTTGAGAGTCCCATGGACTGCAAAAAGATCAAACTTATCCATCCTTAAAGAAATCAGCCCTGAGTGCTCACTGGAAGGGCAGATCCTGAAGTTGAGACTCCAGTACTTTGGCCACCTCATCAGAAGAGAAGACTCCCTGGAAAAGACCCTGATGTTGGGAAAGATGGAGGGCACAAGGAGAAGGGGACGACAGAGGATGAGATGGTTGGACAGTGTTCTCGAAGCGACTAGCATGAGTTTGGCCAAACTGTGGGAGGCAGTGGAGGATAGGCGTGCCTGGCGTGCTCTGGTCCATGGGGTCACGAAGAGTCGGACATGACTGAATGACTGAACAACAACAACAAAACAGGTCAGGGATGGTGTGCAGGACAATATGCGGTGGACCAGAGGTGGAGGACAGCCAAGCTGCAGCAAAAACGTTGAGTTGATGAGGGCTTGGGACCTCCATGGTGTGCTTTTGAACATCAGTACTGGTTCCCTGACAGAACATGATGATTTTACTAGTTAACTCAACAAAACATTGGGTAGTTGGCACCGCAAAAAAAGTCAGAGGTAATGCAAAGTGATAGTCGAAGATGCAATAAAATAAAAAGGAGTGTCAAAGTAAGAGATCGCTATTCAGCTCATTACAGAGAATGAGATGCAGGGATCCTTGATTCCACCCATTTGGACAGCAGAAGATTCTTGATTGTAACCATTTGGAATGCTCTCCTACCTTTTAAAAAAATAAAAATAAAAACTACAGCCATGCAGTAAATTAATACACGTGACAAAGAAGTGGATCTTACCCTAAATGTCATATCTGAAGAAGTGCCATATCTGAAGAAGTGTGCATGCACACGAAAGCTTATACCAAGAACAAAATTAGTTGGTTTCTAAGGTGCTACTGGACATTTTTTAATTTTTAATTTATTTATTCCTAATATGTCAGTTTACTATACAGGGAAGCATTCAAAATATGTCCTCCCTAGTCTCCATAGTACAGTTAAGAATTTGATTACTTCATTCTATACAATGTGTAAAATGGCTTTCCACATTAGCATTCTCTGAACGTCTATCTGTGAATATTTGAAAAAAGGAAGAAGAAAAAAAAAACACATCCACAAACAACCAAACATTAAAAGCAGATGCAACTTCCCAATACTCTCTCGTCATTGCCCCTTTTCAAAATTCTCTCTGAAATCTCCTGCTACACAGAAGGATTGGTGGTGTTTTTGTTTGTTTAATTTGAATGCTATAAGTTGGGAAGAAGCAAGGCAATTTGGGCTGCGTGGGTTACTCTTTGTATCCCACCCACCCGCCATGGGGCGCACAGGGATGTGTTATTCAACTTTATCTTCACCTCGAGCCTGTGACTTGGGCACAGGCCCCACATCCTAGCAGAGTGGGGATTTGTACTCCAGTCTCTGTACATGCCTGCCTGCCCGCCATATTTCAGTTTCAGATGTTTATTTGGGTTACACGGGGTACTGGGTGTTTTTTCTCTTGAGCATTGAAAAGCACGGTGAGGAAGGAGCCGTTCATATGTCTATAGACACAAAGTGCAGCTCTCATCATTTGTGATTCCCCCCCCTCCTGCACAAAGGCTGTCATCCCATGGAGGGCTTACTGTTATTATCTCAAGCAGACACAAAAAGAATTTTGTATTATGTTAATACTTAAAATATGCTAATTTGATGTCTTCACTGTATATCCCCACAAAGTAAGCTTGACATGAATTCTCTGTAACAATACAAAATATCACCATCTTCAAATAAGCAGATACAACACGCTGTTAAAATTACTGTAAAAACAGCCACATCACTGTTTCTGGAGCATCTCTGATTTTTAACAGCATCCTAGCAGAGTTTATTCTTCTTGTGTCAATTTTAAATGAAGGTGGCTGGACAATAATACCATCATGGTAAAACCGCTAAGAGGTTTTACTACAACCAAGCAGTACATACATTTTGTTAAATAAAAATTAAAAAAGGTTTCAGAATATTCTTTATAGTGAGCATGGTGCATATTTAACTGCCTTTCAAAAGGGCGCTGTTACAATGGCGGCACCAAATTTTGAACTGACGATTTGTATGCATGAAATTTGGCTGAAAACAATGTTTTGTTCAGTTTGTAACAGAGAGTGTGAGGGTCCAGATGCATTTGTTGATTATCTTGGCAAACAGGCAGTGAGTTTAGAATATACGGCTGGGTTAAATACCAGGATCAATGCAGTGTAATATCCAGCCCAATCAGGCCCTTGTTATGCTTAATTATCTGAGAGTATCTATCATGTGCTCCTTATAATATGCTGTCACATTCATGGGCAACATTGAGCGTCAAACTACATATGATACACGAGACTTATGATGACACCTCCAGGTGTCTTTTCTGAAATATAAAAGCAGCTCAGGGTGGGGGGCTGGGGGCTGTAACTGCTCCCCCCATGTGGTTTTGCCCATTAAAAATTGGGGAAATTGGGGGGGGAGGGGATTCCCTGCAATGCTGTTATTCCTCAGGGGAAGACTAAAGACAAGCAGCATATGGGTGCCATACTGCCTTCCCCCACATCACTGGGGCAACAGGGGGTGATTTAGAGCAGGAAAATGGTACAAGAAGAAGAAGAAGAAAAAGAGTTTGGATTTGATATCCCGCTTTTCACTACCCGAAAGAGTCTCAAAGCGGCTAACATTCTCCTTTCCCTTCTTCCCCCACAACAAACACTCTGTGAGGTGAGTGGGGCTGAGAGACTTCAGAGAAGTGTGACTAGCCCAAGGTCACCCAGCAGCTGCATGTGGAGGAGAGGAGACGCAAACCCGGTTCACCAGATTACGAGTCTACCGCTCTTAACCACTACACCACACTGGCTCCCAAGTGGAAAGGGTTAAACACCCTCTCCTTCAGGGTCTCCACCCCATCCTATACCTCCACCCCCGGCAACTACATCAACAGTATTGGAAGATCTGGCCATTGGCCCTCCCTGAGTGACTGGCTAACTCACAATTTCACAGGATTATTAAAATGTATTTCCACATTGGGGCATGAAATTGGATATGCATATAGCTGAAGACATCCTTCTTCTTTTTACTAGAGAAAGCGATATATGATGCATCTCTTTCTCTACCACAAAATAGTTAGTAGATCCACACTGTGCAGAAAGCGGGTGGCGCTGTGGGTTAAACCACAGAGCCTAGGCCTTGCCGATCAGGAGGTCAGCGGTTCAAATCCCCGTGATGGGGTGAGCTCCCGTTGCTCGGTCCCAGGTCCTGCCCACCTAGCAGTTCGAAAGCACATCAAAGTGCAAGTAGATAAATAGGTACCGCTCCAGCGGGAAGGTAAACGGCGTTTCCGTGCGCTGCTCTGGTTCACCAGAAGTGGCTTTGTCATGCTGGCCACATGACCCAGAAGCTGTACGCCGGCTCCCTCGGCCAGTAAAGTGAGATGAGTGCCGCAACCCCAGAGTGTATGCAGAAAGCTGGAGTTTGGTGCAGCCCATAACATCCTCCAATTGCTAGAAAGCTTTTAAAATGGGACATTCGCATGTTTCATTCCTTCGTGGGGATTGGCTAAAATGGATGCTTTTGCTCTCATTTTGAAAAGATATCTACAGTATCCATATTCTGCATATAGACACTATACACCATAGTATACTATAATGTTTAAATGTTTCTTTGATAGTCCTTGAATTTTCCTGCCACCCCAGCATGATGCGCCACACTCTTTGAAGAGAGATGGACAGCAGAGAGGAGAGGGCCTATTCTGTTGCTGTGTGGTTTATTCTATGCAGGTCTATCATATCTATTCAGCAAGAGAGCAGCTGTCTTCATACTCTGTCTACCCTGCTGAACATGTTGGGTGTGTCTTTTGAAGACAGGGGCCATAAGCGGTTGTGCATAAGTACTCGGATCAAGGCCAAAGCGCATAAACACCCAGTTTCAAAGTTGTATTGGGATTCCCTTTCTGGTTAGGAAGTGGGATATCTATTAATCATGGCTTATCAGTCTGAATGCATTGTGAATTATACAACAAAGTGTCTTGAACAGCCATTAGCAGCTCTTGTGCTGTTGTGCAGCACAGCTTTCAAAGGAAAATGTATTAGGTGAAATATGCCATTCACAGGCAGAAGCAAAAAAAAGAAAAAAGAAAAAAAAAGAAACCCTGTGAATTCAGGGAAGGCATGAAGACATGAACCGTGAAGTCTTCCAAAGCAAAATTTTATTTTAAAACAGAATCCTAATGTTGCTTAATCTTGTTACTGTAATACAAAATTGATGGGCGACTTTCCTCTTTAGGCAAGGGCGTGTAATTTTGGCCACAAGGGGCTTAAGTTCCCAGTTTGCCCCCTCCCCATATTAGAAGACAGCTGTATATAAGGTTCATTCAGTAGAGCATAAGAATATTAATCTCAGGTTCAAGCCCAACATTGGGCAAAAGATTCCTGAATTGCTGGGGGTTGGACTAGATGATCCTTGTGGTCACTTTCAACTCTACAATTCTATGAACATCATTTTTCTATATAGATGTCTTCTCAGTTTCTCTTTAATATTTTTATAGGTGTTTGATCTATAAAGGCTGCACCCTAGAACAGTTGGGCATGGAAATGAACAAATGGCTCTGGAATTAATTTCAAGCGGTGCCCAAGAGCTGGAATGAGAAATGTCTTGCTGAACAAATTGAGAACGGTGACCATAGTGCCATCAAATTAAACATTGGCGGACAATTGCCAGTTGTAAGAGGACAATTGCCAAGCATGTCCAGCATTCGACTTCGGAAAGGGACCCTTAAAAAGGAATGTTGAAATGGAAAGTCAAGTGAGTCAAAGCTCCTCAAAATGCTTTGGGTATTCAAAATCAAAGTAGTAGACGCTCTGTTAGAATGCATGCCAACAGATCAGGAAAAATACTACTGCTAGGTGGGCAGGAGCTGGGACTGAGCAACGGGAGCTCACCCCGTTGCGGGGATTTGAACCGCCGACCTTCTGATCAGCAAGTCCTAGGCTCTGTGGTTTAACCCACAGCGCCGCCGCGTACCTAGCTGGATAATAAATGGGCATTAAAATGGCAAATATGATCCAATGTACGTGTTTGTAAAGCAATGCACACGGGGGGCAAAAAGTCCTGTTGATGGTTGCTAGACACTGGAGGCGGCATGCTTTTAAATGTAAGTTGTTGGGGATAGTTATGTAGTTAAAAACAACCCAATAACTGCTATCTTCCACCTGTTCTGCCTTTGAGGACTTCTTGAATCATTCTTTGTCTAGCTCCTTCCCTTTGACCTTCCTTACCGCCTTGGGTGATGCTGTTGGGAGTACGAGACTCCCGGTGGCTTCGCTCACAAGGGTCATAGGAATATGCAAGCCCACTCCCCACAACAAGGTGATGATCCAGCGAGTGAGACTGTAAGAATAGGATGCTGGACTTTGGTACAGCTCATCTGTTATGCTTGACTCTTTTTTTCTGTTTGCCATTATGCAGGTTTAAAAGATCAATTTCAATTCACTCTTTGTTAAAATTATGAGCTGGATTGTTTAAATAGCAATTGCTGTGTGTTTTATAGTGTAATGTGGTTATTATTAGTTTGATTAGAAATTGCTTAAGCACCAATATATGTTAAACATTTTTAGATACCTGGTTGCATGTTTTAAAGATATTAACTCTTTGTTGTTGTTGTTGTTGTTCAGTCGTGCAGTCGTGTCTGACTCTTCGTGACCCCATGGACCAGAGCATGCCAGGCACCCCTATCCTCCACTGCCTCTCACAGTTTGGCCAAACTCATGCCAGTCGCTTCGAGAACACTGTCCAACCATCTCATCCTCTGTCGTCCCCTTCTCCTTGTGCCCTCCATCTTTCCCAACATCAGGGTCTTTTCCAGGGAGTCTTCTCTTCTCATGAGGTGGCCAAAGTACTGGAGCCTCAACTTCAGGATATGTCCTTCCAGTGAGCACTCAGGGCTGATTTCTTTGAGAATGGATAGGTTTGATCTTCTTGCAGTCCACTTTAAGAAAACTTATGTTTCGAAAGGTGGCATGAAAATTCCTAATTTTTAAAAGTGCAGATCAAGGAGTGAGGAACACTGTATGTCTAGGAGTGATCTTTGCCACAGATGTATTATATGGAACATTACTGCAGCTGAATGGCAAGAGGAAACAAAGTTGTAAATTAGGAGAAAACTATTAAGAATGAGCTTGCAAATGGATATATAGAACTGTTTTGGGGTTAAAGGGAGCTCCTTATGTTTGACTGTTAAGAGTAAATTGTTATAAATTGTCAACTCAGTGGTCCTCAAGTTCATGTAAAATATGGAAATATTTGGAAAGTGTAGTGACAATTACCAGGAATGTCTGAGCAAGTTTGTTCTGTTTGCATTGTTTTTGAGAAAAACAAACAAACCTAAGGTTTTTAAACAAAAACACTTGAAATTAATGAGATACCATATGTTAATATCGCCTTTGACCTCAAATATGTTTGCAAATGTTTTATTAAAAATATTTTATTAAGAACAGCTGTTTCATGTGATAATGGTCATGAGGTTAGTTTAAATTAAATACTGGAAACAGAAGAAAGTTTCTGTGATTAGACTGTAACTTTAGGATTCAATGATTTCTTATCAAATAAATGAAATACATTCTTTTGTGAAGGAGGGTGACAAGCGGTTAATAGGTTTGGGCAAAGATGGAAATGGTTTAGGATAGTGGTTTTCAACCTTTTTGCTTCCATGTCTCTCTTGACCAACCACATTCTTTCAGTGGCTCCCCTGTGGGACATGGAAAATCCTGACTTACATGGGGGCTCCATTCCAGGACATCATGTGTGTCACAGGGAAGCACGGTGGGGGCGGGGATTCCCCATTCCACCTGTTATGTACTGAGTTGAATAGGATCCAAAATGCAGCAGTCTGATTGGTCCTAGAACAATAGGATCCAGAATGCAGCAGTCTGATTGGTCCTAGAACAATAGGACCCAGAATGCAGCAGTCCGATTGGTCCGCAGGAGCCACCCAATCCAGCTCCAGGTGGAAGTGAATCCGCAACCCGATTGGCATACAGGAGTATCCCGGAATTAGCCAATCACGTGGGGCCCATTGTGTAAATAGTGTATATAAAGCAGACGTTTTGGGGGAACTGCATTCCTCACTACTATGAGCTGAATAAAGAGCATGAAATCCACACTTGACTCTGAGTATATTTCACCACCCCTGCCCAATTTCATCCTCCCATTTTTGGCACACATGTAAGTGGGAGCGGGTGTCTGCCGATTGTGTACAAGTGGGGATTCCCGTTTCACTTTTTACTAGTGCTTGCCAATCTAAATACTCCTTCCAAGTTGCTGCATTTTAAATTTAAGCGTGGGACCCGGGTGCAAGACATTCTGGAAACAGAAGGAAAAAAGTAGTAGGCAAAGTTTGGCCAAAACAGACACCGGTTGGCCACAATTACTGGCAAACATAGGAGAATGATGTCAGGGTTGACACCTGCCTTGATTTTACAATATTATGTCTTGTTGTTGTTGTTGTTGTTCAGTCGTTCAGTCGTGTCTGACTCTTCGTGACCCCATGGACCAGAGCACGCCAGGCACGCCTATCCTTCACTGCCTCTCGCAGTTTGGCCAAACTTATGTTATGTCTTAGTTTTGCTCAAAATTGTTTTAGTTGCAAGATGTTTTGTGGAACAGCGTGCAAATAATGGCTGTAAATAAATGCTTTATGGGGGGGGTACTTTTATTTATGGCCTGAAATGACCTTGGAGAGGACCAACTTTTGCAGCCTTTGCATTGCCACGAATATTACCCAAGTATAGGCTCTGGAGTAAATTTAATGTCTTACAGATGCCTCAATCTCTGTCTAAATTTGTGGCTTTGCAATCAAGCAAAGAGCTCTGGTTGCCTCATTTTGAAAAGTTAGAAAAACCGAAGTAAAGAAATAATGATCAAACCAACTTCAGGTCCTCCCTCAGCTATGAAGCTCACTGGGTGTGACCTTGGGGGCCAGTCACTGCCTCTCAGACTGACCTCCCTCGCAGGGTTGTTCTGAGGATAGAATGGGGAGGGGAGGGAAAGAACCACGTACCCCACCTTGAGCTGTGGAAAAGATAACACAACCGAGCAGAAAGTTCTCCTGCACAAGCCCCTTTCAAGGCTCGTGGGTCACATTTTACAGGGCAGGCAATTCCAACAGTTTGGCATCGCAACAGAGAAGGCCCTCCGACTGGCTGCTATGAGATGTGTAAGATGGGCAGGAGAAAGCACGGCCAGCAGGGCCTGATCTGTAGACTTCAGTGAATGGACAGGTTGGTATGGAGAAGGCAATTCATAGAATCATGGAGTTGAAAGGGACCCCGGGGGTCATCTAGTCCAACCCCCTGCAATGCAGGAATTCCTCGGGGCCCTGATTGCTTAGGTCCTTGCATATGTTACAGTTGCAGCCTTTAATACCAGCTGAACAGAAGCAATTCCACCCCCCCCCCAGTGGTAGCCACATCATCATGGTAGTGTATTAACCCAACCTAAGGCCATTAGGCAAGATGAGAACCTTTGCCTCAGGTTGCAGATTGTATGTGTGTGAAGGGTGATTCAGTGCTCCCTGACACATCTGGCATTACTCCAGCCACCAATGACCGTTTTTCTTGCTCACAAGTCACCGGCTATTACTGCCTCTGCCGTGCCCAGACCCTCTCCCAACCCCTCAAGCCTGGCTTCTACGCAGTAGCAGCAGCATGTGCCTAGAATCCCAGGCTAGCCAACAGCCAAAAAGCATCCCCAGGGTTGCTGCCCATGCCTTGATCCAAGGCAGCCCTTCCTCGGAGGAAGACAATGTGGATGAGGTGGTCCCAGAGAGTGCCTGCTCTAGTTGAAACAACATCCTGTTCTGTGGAAGGACCTTATGTTCTTCAGACGGAATGAGACATTGTGGGATAAGATGGCCCACGAAGGCCTACAAGCATCCATGACAGTCCACTGACTGATGACGTAGCGTTGCCAACAATTTAACTAGGAAGCTGTGCCTAGTGAGAGCAGTGGCAAAGAAGAATGGGCGACTGGGGCACTTTGCCTTAAATGGCACACCAAGCCTCATCGGATCTGCTGGTAAATGTTTTCTAGTGTATGACGAAGCAGACACTTACCAAAAAAATGAGTCCACAACTGCAGCATTTTGAATGTGAGATGCCCTGTTTCTGTCCATGTGTACACCACACAATTAGTAGCTTTAAAAGATTTTTATTCGTCTAACATGCTTGACAGAAAATTACAACAACAATCCAGTTATGCCAAAATGATCCAACACACCTGAAAATTTTCATGACCTCAAAAGCTTCTTAATGTCATTCAGACATAAAAATGCACAATATTCCAAAGAAATATGCTCAGGGGAGAAAATATTCTTCAGAGAATATATCCTGACTTACATAGAAATGTTCTTGAGGCAAAAAAAGGAAAGGCCTCTTATTTTTAATAATATACTCCACCTTTTTTTAAGTGTTTCTGAAGTGCTATGAGTTATTGTAAACATTTTAGACTCATTTATCTGTTTCAGGAAGTTTGTTTATTTTATTTTATAAATTTGTTTATGTTTATTTTATTTTCTGGGGTTGCCACTAGAAAATTTAAGTAAAGGTTTATTATAAAAACAGCCACATTAAAAGTAGGTTGACAATGTAGAATTCCTCCATGTGGAGGCATGACAATGTGCTGAAAGGCTGGTTGCGAACTGGCTGCTTGTCATAGCAGCTTTGCTTTTTCTTGCAACGGTGGCCAGAGATATCTGCCATCTACCTGCCATCTAGCCTGGTTTGCACTAGCCTTTCTGTGCAAAGTTATATCTGCACATCCAATCTTGTGAATAAATGTAATCCACAGTAATATATATTTTCAGAACACATAAGGTTGCCATAAAATGACCCTGAACTCCACATTCCTGAAGTTATGTGTCTATATATATAGAAGAAGAAGAAGAGTTTGGATTTGATATCTCGCTTTATCACTACCCGAAGGAGTCTCAAAGCGGCTAACATTCTCCTTTCTCTTCCTCCCCCACAACAAACACTCTGTGAGGTGAGTGGGGCTGAGAGACTTTAGAGAAGTGTGACTAGCCCAAGGTCATCCAGCAGCTGCATGTGGAGGAGCGGAGACGCGAACCCGGTTCCCCAGATTATGAGTCTACCGCTCTTAACCACTACACCACACTGGCTCTATATATAGTAGTTAAAATCCACATTTATGTTCCCTGCGATGTGCTCCACAGTTCTTAAGCATGTTTGGATCAGCTGCATGCACGCACATTTGCCAGCTTGGGTGAGTGTGGAATTGACCTTTGAGAACTGGGCTGCAAGGGCAAAAGCTATGGCTATGGACGCAGTAGTGGCTGAAAATGCAGCAAGTATTTCAAGCCGCATTTGCACATCATTGTACAGACGGTTGAAGACAGTAGGGCTTATTTCTAAGGAAACATGATTAAGTTTGCCCTGTATGAGATTTAACAGCTGCAGAATTCATTAGGGTTTTTTGGGGGAGGGGGCTTTTTAATTCCTGAGTTTACATTTAATTTTAAACTACTTCTCTTTCATTTTTTGTGCTGTATACTGCATTTTGGTAATCTCCACCATAATATCACTTTCCATATTTAATATCCGATGGAAGATTTTTTAAAATTCTCCTATACAGTACTGGGTTTTACAAGACTGGAAGATTTGAAAAGTATGTGCCATAATAATGTGCTTCTTTTGACCTCTTAAATACACGGAGAGCCATTTTATATCTGTAATAATAGTCCCAAGAATCTAGCACAATTATATTTTCCCCTCACTGTGATTATCCTGTGCTGGCATTTAACACACATGAAAACCGTAAACCTTCATAAAGAACCACTTGGCTGAAGAGTCATGTCATTTGAGTAAGTCCAATATAGCACATGGAATATACATTAGGCATTGATGCCTCTTGATATAACATGGAATGCACGCCCCTTTTCTGTATTAAAAAGTCTTTTTAAAATGATGAAATGTTAGATCTGTTGAAGTATTTCTAGAAGGCTGTGATACCAGATAACTCTGGTGTCTGTCCATTCTTGCCTCTCCAGTTATTTCATAAAGAGAAAAGAAAAACACGTTCATAATTTAGCATATGCTTAGTTTTTACATTAGCAGCTCTGTGCTGCTAGCCAATGTTTTACGCAGGTTGCAGGCTTCACACTTCTGCGTGTGATAATCATGTGTTCCTTGGAGTAGGCAAATCGATAACTATAGGTGGATTGAGTGGCTGGTAATTCACTGTACACGCAGAAGCATTCACGTAGGTGGTCGTTCCATCAGCCATAACTCCGTAACCTAGAATTTAAAAAGAGAGTTGTTATTACTACTCAGTTGTACTTGTTAAGACATCTCATCAAACAAGTTTGCCAAGCATTGTAACAAAATAAAGCAAAAACAGAATAATATACAGAATAACTGTGATCCCGCCCCCCAAAAATCAGAGTTAAGTCTGAAAAATCCAGCTTGGCATATGATTCAAATATAAAAAGACCAGCACAATATACAAATCACAGGAGCTAAAACCACCAGCCAGACCATATATAATCTTCTCTCTTTTTTTGGCTTCAAATTAACTTTCACTGGAGGATGTTAGGGAATCCGGGAATTCAAAACGGTGGTTGTTTGGCAAAGGCAGTAACAGGAATGCTAGACTGATATTCTTCAAGTATTTTGAGTCTGCATTTCATCAGGAAAAGAGCTTCAGCGACTACATCTAAGGTTCCACCGTGTCCTGGCATTCGAAAAGAGACGAAAGTGGCAGAAAGTGCAGTGGTGTTTTACATGGTGACCTCATTGCATCACACCCCATGGCAAGGGCTTTGTACCATAACTATGTGCCGAAAAGGATGAAGCACCCTTTTCTACTGAATGATATCACTCCATCTGTCTTCACCAGAATACAGTGGTACCTCAGGTTACAGACACTTCACATTACAGACTCCGCTAACCGAGAAATAGTACATCAGGTTAAGAACTTTGCTTCAGGATGAGAACAGAAATCGTGTTCTGGCAGCACGGCGGCAGTGGGAGGCCCCATTATCTAAAATGGTACCTCAGGTTAAGAACAGTTTCAGGTTAAGAGCGGACCTCCAGAACGAATTACGTTCTTAACCTGAGGTACCACTGTATAAGCAAACAGCATTCTAACTTCCATAATGTTCAAAAACATTTCAAGAAGAAGCAATATAAAATACTGGCCATCGTGACCCAGGGGGATGGTGTATAGGGAAGTTGTGCAGAGATATGCTCAAATTCTGTTTCCTCCAGTTTAAGTCTCGTATATTCCGGCATATAAGACGACTGGGCGTATAAGACGACCCCCAACTTTTCCAGTTAAAATACAGAGTTTGAGATATACTCGACCGCAGATTCTCCACCCGGCGTATAAGATGACCCCCGACTTTTGAGAAGATTTTCCTGGGTTAAAAAGTAGTCTTATATGCCAGAATATACAGTAGCTCTGTGTTGAAACTCAGCCCCAATACTTTTCCTCTGGAAGCCATCTTGCCAAGGCCTGGGAACTCAGACCCTGCTGTGGTCTTCAGGGTGTGAACGAGTCCATTCTCACTAAATCGCCACTTGGCATGCAGGGATGTTGTGGAGCTCCTTGGCCTCTCACAGCAGGGTCTGGACCTCCAGGTGGTGAACATTAGGACCTGAAGGTCACTTATGTGCTCAAATAACCAAATCCATTTTGTATTATAAACGGACATTTTTGGATTAAACTCAGAAATGAACAATAGTAACGTGTCAGTTGTCAAACCCCTGGTTTTTGAAGGGAAAATCATTCCTATTCCTCTTGCACAAAGAAACAATGGAGGTGTTAGGCTACTACTGTGCTTGAAGGAGGAGTCCAGATTCCTGTTTCTTCCTCATTACCTGCCCTCAGTGTGAACTAAATGGCATTAAGGACTCAAAACATGAGCTTTCACAAACCACAAACGTTGGCTACAGCTTGTAGTTAGTGATAAAGAGATCTTAGCCAAAAGCACAGGTTCAGATAGCACAGTAAGCCAAATCTTAGCTGAACTCAGCATGGTGCAGCAGGAGGGAAAAAAGGAACAAAGCAATTTCTGTCTCTATTTTGTATGTTTGCATGTCACTCGAAACCAAGGGTAGCCAATGTGGGGCCTTGCAGATGTTGCTGGACTGCCATCCATTCCAGAGCTTCCTCTTCCCACCCCAGGCAACTACTAAGCTTGCTTTTCACCAGCCGTTATGAAGACACCCCCCCTTTTTCTTTGTACTCTTTCATGTCCTTGCTTTTATCTTCAACTGCATTTCCATGCCTCCTACTCCCTCCTTGTTTGCAGCCCCCTTTTGCTCCCATTAGGGATGCGGGTGGCACTGTGGGTTAAACCTCGGTCCCTGCTCCTGCCAGCCAAGCAGTTTGAAAGCACATCAAAGTGCAAGTAGATAAATAGGTATCGCTCCGGCGGGAAGGTAAACAGCGTTTCTGTGCACTGCTTTGGTTCGCCAGAAGCAGCTTTGTCATGCTGGCCACATGACCCAGAAGCTGTAGACCAGCTCCCTTGGCCAGTAATGCCAGATGAGCGCCGCAACCCCAGAGTCGGACACGACTGGACCTAATGGTCAGGGGTTCCTTTACCTTTGCTCCCATTGTCACCTCCATTCCCCCTTCCCCCCAGCCTTCTCCATATTCTTCTCAACTCTCCCTTGCACACAGATCACCCCAATTTCCATGCTGCCTCTTCTCTCCTTTATGCACTTACTTCATGATGATATGCATTACTGTATCTTTAAGATGAATGGACTCTTCAGAGCGAACCTGTCAGTTAGCTTCTTCAATTAGAGAAAGTTCAGTTCACTTGACAGATATTGTTCATATATGGGTTTTGGCTTATAAATACATATAAAAGCATGAGAAAGTTGGCAATACTCCGGCACTGTTTGAGACCTTTAAAAAAGAAAAGGCTGGAAATGCCATGAAAGCATTGCAGGCTCCGTCCTTCAGCTCCTAAGTAGCTGTGCTGCTTAGAAAGTTCAGTAGCTTTTCCTAAACAGTTTTTAAAGTTGCTGGAGATAGAACTGGAAAAATGTTTGAAGAAACTCTCTTGGGGGCGGGGCGGGGAGAGAGAATTTAGGATTTCATCAGACCTCAATAAACTGAAACTGAGCCCTGGCTGAAGAACGAGCAGTTGGCAACAGCACTCGAATAATGGTGATTCTGTCACCGTTAGAAAGGGAGCAGCTGAAAATATAGTTTCAGGTGGGACATTTTTGCTAGGGAAAAAAAGTTTTAGAGGGGAGAGAACAGTATGTTATTATTCCTCCCCAAGGTTCTATAAATGACAACTGCAGATGTAGCTTTGGTTGGTTGGTGGAAGATTTCTACTGCTCACAGCATGCAGGAACTCTATAAAGAGTAGCTTGTTGTTCTAAGGCTGTCTATAGCAACTTACTTGGGAGTTCTTCCCTGAGGAACCTGAACGTCCCAGGATAACATCTAGCTTGCCGTTTCCTACTTGTTTTCTTTAAGTTCCTGTCACCTGCAATAAATAATGTTCTGTATCCTTTATCATGCTGTTGCCAAAGCAAACACTACATACTCACCAGAGCATTGTAGTGGACTGTTTAGTTCTGGGTAGTATTTGTGCTGCAAGTTGTGACAGCATTGATTTGACTGGTTTTGCTGGCACAAAAGACGAATTATGCGCATTGCAAGAGAGTCTATCTCAAGTATCCACGTGTGGAAATAACCGATCACCCATCTGGCGGTGGGTGCCATTTGCGGGCCAGTGCGCAGCACCCACGATCTCCCCAGAGACAAGCCAGTCTGCCGGAGCTGGCCTGCCTTCCTGGCGCCGTGGACTATTGGGGTTCCCACCAAACCTCTATTTAAACTGGCCAATCTGCGGCGTCACTGGTGGCAGTGCCAGGTGAGCAGCCCATGAGCGAGAAGGCTTCACTCCAGTCCGCTCCGGGGTTTTATAAACAGAGCAGAGCCAGCTCTGGACGTGCAGTTGGCTCAAGAGCTGACCTGCATGTGCCTGGGGGGGGGGGGAGTTGTGAAATGTTTATTTGTATGATCTAGTTGAGATTCCTGTATTGCAGGGGGTTGGACTTCCAACTCTACAATTCTATGATTCTGTATTCTATCACCATGCTATATTTCATACTGGTTTTTAAATTTCCTTGAGTTTCAAAAAGCAGATTTTTGCATGTCAGGAAGGGTGCCTATGTTCAAAAATCACAAGTCCCTTCAGTTTATTGGACTAATATTGACACTGTTAAAACACAATTCTGGAACTCAGAAGCATGCTCCTCCATCCTAGAA
The DNA here is from genome assembly GCF_009819535.1 of Lacerta agilis. Lineage (NCBI taxonomy): Eukaryota > Metazoa > Chordata > Lepidosauria > Squamata > Lacertidae > Lacerta > Lacerta agilis. The sequence goes on along the minus strand of NC_046316.1, from coordinate 4,310,607 downwards.
GTAAGCTCCATGGTACACAATAAGACTTGCTCAGGAGTAATTTTGCTTAGGGTTGTGCTGTTAAATATATTGATAGAATCAGTGTAACTGATTATTTATAATGTGATGTTCGTAACAGAAATAAAGGCACTGTTGTTTTAGAAAAAGATAGATAAATATGTCACATCAATTCTGGAAAAGGAAACTACTGACGTTGTTTAGTAACTAGCAGACAGTTGTCCCTAAGGATCCAAGTACTATGGCTTTTCTTTTAGAAATTTTAGGGAACTAAAGTGGACACAATTCAGGTGAAATCAGTATTAACACAGTATGTTACAACCTAGGCATTCAACAATAGTAAAAGAAGTTGGACCTCTTCAATTTGTATTTGGTGGGGTCCGGCGTCTAATGAAAGTTTGACCTGGAATTCAATCTATACACAAAAAGAGGCTTTCTGACCTTCATGGATGTGTCCAAAAACATGAAGACGTGGTTGTATTCGTCTCTGGACTGTATTCAGCAGCTCAACACATCCCACTCTTTGCATTTTCTTAGGAACCCAATCTAAGAAACCTTTAGAATAAAAGATACAGTACAAAAGAAGAACAAAGAAAACAGATATTATCTGAGAAATTTTATACCCTGAATTTTAAAAATGCACAGCACTGAACATCTCTCCCTAGTTCTTGTGACTGTGTCTGTATGAAGAATTATCTTTGAAAGTGCATTTATAAAGAATTTGAATAAAATGGAATAATCAAACTATGCAAACATAAGGGATTAAGACTAATCTTACTGCTAACAACAAAGGTGTGTGTGTGTGTGTGTGTGTGTGTGTGTGTGTGTGTGTGGTAGATATGGTTTTAAATAAATGCTACTAAAATAGTATTTGTACAGTTTAATATTAAACTAAGTGTATAGTTTAATAAGCTTAAGACATATCTGCTGTTTTCCTGCATCCAGCTATTCTTCTGCTTTGAGTCCTAGTGAAATAAATTGAATACCAGCCATTATGTTCAAACCATGGTGCCTAATATCAAGTTCTCATGGATTACAGGCAAACACCTAAAATGAATGGAAACGGAAATGGAAATTTGATGACTTAAAAGTATTGTTGCCCCCATGTGAGAAGAAAAGAGTACCTAATCTTATGCATAGTATATTGGAGTTTCTAATAACATTCCTGACAAGAATAAAATAATCTCAAGGGGGAAAATATTGTAGTTATTCTTTTTTAATCTTCGGAATAAAAGTGCTTAATCAGCAGTATAGCACGCCATTTTTAAAGACTCATTGTTAGTGCTGTGGTTCAGCAGGGTGAGAGATGTTAGCAGTTGCCAGCTGAGGTCAGAAAGTGATCTCTCATTTCCATTATTGTTCCTATTGCCTCTTTGTGGTGCTTACTATGTTAAAACAATGGCTAGAGATTAAAGAGCTACAGTGAAGGAGCCTTATGATAAGGAAATAAAAACATGCGACATCAGTTACCAAACGGCAGGAGGGGAGAGTGCTGTTGTGCTCAGATTCTGCTAGTGGCCTTCCCATAGGTATCTGGTTGGCCCCTGTGAGAACAGGATGATGGACTAGATGAGCCTTTAGCTTGAGATCCAGCAGGCTTGTGTATTTTCTGCCAGTTTCAGCCATATGGAAGATTTCTAACCAGAATTCTGTGCACATTACCTACATCATGCCAAATGCTTCTGTTCGGTTCTGTGTTCTGCTGGGACTAGCAAAGCTTTTAAAAGTTATCTGTAAGGTGCTCAACATGCAAAATAATAATAATAATAATAATAATAATAATAATAATAATAATAATAATAATGGCATATAATCTAAAACAACCCTCAAATCAAAGGCAAAGTTTGCGCAAAGTGCTGCAATACATATTAGATTCTTCATGCTTCCACTTGTTGCAAGAGTCTTGTGCAAGCGAAAGAAATTGTTCTACAAAATGGCCATTCTAGGAACATAAGAAGAGCTGTGCTGAATCAGTCTTAAAGGCCGATGTATTCCAGTATCCTGCTCTCACAGTGGCCAACCAGATGCCTGTGAGGAGCTAGCATGCAGGAATGGAGTGCAACAACATCCTCCCCATTTGTGATTTCCAGTAACTGGTATTCAGAGCCACACCGCCTCCAACGGTAGAAGCAGAACATCACCAGCATAACCCTTCCGCCAAGGACAATTGCCCAAGGAAGGGAAGGTACATAATGGAAAAAGTATCTCCCATATAGAATGTCCTGAGCAGCAAACAGAGACTGAAACTCAAACCACCGCTGGTCCGGTGGCTGGAAATAGTTAATTATAAATAAGCGTGTCTGTAAAGACAAAAAGTATTTCCACTTCAAAAACTTTGCAAACTAAAATCCATGAAATTAACTTCTCCATTAAATTAAGCATTATTTATGTTGAACATGTTTCTGTTTGCATGCAATATCAGCCTTCTGAAGCTTCCCCATATGTTTGCAGCTTATTATGTACACCTGACTACACAAACTAAGAATAATTGATTACACCTAGCTAACAATTAGAGATTGCTTTAGATTCCCCCCGTTCCTCCCCAATGCTTGGCTACTTGAAAACAGGGATCTGTAACTGGCAGGAAAGTATAAATCTTTGTCACCAACAATCAAACAGACTCTTTGATAAAGACATAAAGGAGAAATGAAAGCTTGTTTAAAAACAAAAGACAAAAGGAGTAAAAGTCCCCCCCTAGAGAAAAGAAATAATTTTGAATTATCCATCCATCCAGGGATGGATGTAGAGATTTATTCATATTGTATTCTAATTCTCTTCCAACTCTATGATTCTATGATTCTAACTTGAACCAAGGGCTCAGGATGGCCCGCTATGCACTTAAAACAACAATAAAACCTCAAAGTAAAAATCCACTAGGTCCCAACAAGATCAAATATATTCCTGCCTAACAACCTTATTACCAGCATAACCCCAGGCATGTAAAACTAGTTATAAATGGATATACTTGTAGGAAGTGGTGGCAGAGAAAAAACAAAGTGCATTTCTGTGGGGAAGTGAGCACTGCGGTTGAGGATTCTGATATTTCAGGATTCTGATATGAACTGAACATACCTCCTCCCAAACTAGATGGGAACTTAGTTATTTCACTGGCTTTTGCACTTCCTGAATATTCTGGCAGCTTTTGTTTTTGCTCATTTTTTAAAAAAACACACACATGGATTTTGAGAGAAATACATTTAGAAAGCCATTATTTAAAGACTTTTTTTTTGCAACATTCACAGATTAAAGTATAAGATATATGGATGACATGGGCCAGAAATATGTTGATCTGAGCATTCTAAAGCAATACCAAATCATCTTTAAACTCGTAAGTGAAACATGCATACAAGATAATTCCAAAATTGGGTAAATCACTAATGCTACAAAATTCATGATGCTGGGATAGCTCAGTTGGTAGAACATGAAACTCTTAATCTCAGGGTCGTGCATTGCAGGGGGTTGGACTACATGTCCTCTGTGGTCCCTTCCAACTCTGATTCAATAATTCTATGAAAACGAAATTTATTGATTAGGATTTGCAAATCCCTCATTCCTTCTCATCAATGAACATGCCTTCAGAACTCCTGATGCACCTTTAAGCAAACAATTTCATCAAAAGATCATGGGTATTCTTGGAGGGGAAAGTTATGATAAAGTTTTAAACAAGTCAAAAATCCTCACGAAGACATTTTGCCTCCATTCCTTCCACCTGAAAAGCTATCTAGCTTGTTGGAATGAGTAACTGGGGGGGGGGGGAGAACGGACATTAAAGAGGGTATTCCTGATGTCAATTTTCTAGGTTTATTCCAGACATCTATTATTGCTTCCCTAACTGCATTTGGCAACATAATTCCTGAACTTTCCCCCATATCCATTCATGATGAGGACACAATATCACTCTTTGCTGTCACATTCAGTGAGACCTTCAGCATTCAATGAGTTTTAAAACCTGAATACTTCCTTACACAACTCAAGTTTGCTACAGCCATATACACTCTTGCCCATTCCTTTCGAACCTCCCAAGCTCTCATCCAATTCTCCAACTTTCACAATGAATAAGAAAGACTACAAGGATTTCGGGTGGGCAATTTAGCTTTCATCTCTGGGGCTTTGTTAACTACAACTAAACTTGTACTTCTAACATTATTTCTGGAAAGTTTTTACCTATAAAAAAACTTTGCAGTTAACCTCTTTGGCTTAGGCTCAAAGCTGTCTGTGATTTAATGCAAGGAGCAGGATTCAAGTCAGACAGCCTGTTGCAACCTCATCCCATGGGCCCTATAGAGAAGAAATAAGCTGTCACTGGAATTATGAAACAGACAGCCGCTACATCTTATTGGAGTCTATAATAAATCTAATGTCACAGAGCAATAACTACCTCCAGTACACTTTCTAGGGTGACCTGCTAAAAGTCCCCAAAACTTTCAACAGTGTTGTAATATTTTTTTTTGGGGGGGGGATAGTAAGACTGCAAATTTTCCTCTTTTTCCAAAGCATATGGCACCATAACTATCAGCTCATTAAAGTACGTCAACAAGAAAAACAGATATTAATGGAGACACTGTTGGCATCAATAATATTCTGCAGCTAGGATAAATTATACGCAACCTGTATCTATCAGGAAATTTAAGAAGTCTCAACAAAGATTCAGAATGGAATAATAACCCATTTCCAGAGGTCTTTCCTAACACTTAGGGAGTTAGAGCATGATCCAGCTTTATATTCCATTGTTCAAAATTAGTGAGCTTAAGCATGTAGGTGAGTATCTCCTATTGATATAAGTAGGAGCTCAGTTGGTAGAGCATGAGATTTTTAATCTCAAGGTTGTGGGTTCGAGCCCCACGTTGGGCTGAAGATTCCTGCAGTGCATAAGGTTGGTCTTGATGACCCTTGTGGTCCCTTCCAACTCTACAGTTCCATGATATTATGATTATAATATCCCACCCATCTGACTGGGTTGCCCCAGCGACACTGGGCGGATTCCAACAAATATAAAAACATAATAAAACACCAAACATTAAAAACTTCCCTATACAGGGCTGCCTTCAGAGGTCTTCTAAAAGTTGTGCAGTTATTGACATCTGATGGGATGTCCATCTAAAGTCGATTCTAAAGTGCTTAACTCTGGAAGTTCATATATTATCTTGTTCACATGCATTCATTCACTAATCCTTGGAATCTTTTAAGATAGATAAGATTTCTTTATAGTCATTGTAAAGACAATGAAATTGGATAAAGCCTGACAGCCCCACCTTTGCTTCCTCTCTCTGTGTCGCCTTCCACTCCTCCCTAAGGGAATAGTAATCCATGGAGAGCTTGGTATTTTAGCTACTTCCACCGTAACGTTGTCTGGGCGAAAATAATCAGCTTGTAACTGTAACCCAACCCTTAGGAGTTCCTGCCAGCTGTAGATCTTGCGTGTCGCCATCTTAGATCTTAATAACTGCCATAACTGCCATTATTCCTTCAGGAGTGAGCTATACCCTCTTAAAGTGACAAATCTATTCATTTTCCATTTAAACATTTGCTCGCCAGCCTAATGTACTCACACAAGTAACAAGTAACAACAATAACAACAATAAAATCCATATGAACGTTAAAAGAAAAAGGAAAAGGGAGAGAGCATTGAGCCGCTGCATCTGTGCACGCCGCCATCTTAGAACCAGTTAGGCTGGTATTATTGTCATCACATAGCCAATGGAGGGCTGAGTGACAGTGTCATGTCTAAGATCATACAGTGAGTTTATGGCTGAGATGCACTGGGAGCTGGGAAGGTCTCATAGCTCATGTTACACGAACCACTATATTACACTAGCTTTTAAATATGCAGGCAAGCTGAAGTATGGGAGGTGATTCAGTTTTTCAAGATAAACCAGTGACTCCACAGCTCATTAGTAAAAGCTGGCATTCAGTGAATGAACATCTTGTTATGAAAAAAGAGTTGCATCCCATTCTCTGAGGAATGCCCGTTTGCTTCCACTGAGCTCTGCATCTTTGCAAATATAGCACATATTGCAGACACCCCAAAGAAACAAAATTTTGTAGCACTACACTAGAACTTCACACTGCATAAGCAATGTGTGACTATAGTTTTCCTATATCATTGTTATAATCTTGGTTATTTCAATCATTAAATTCCTGTAATTATTTATTTATTATTTTATTTAATTAAATTTGTATACCAGCCTATACCCTTAGATATCAGGGCGCTTCACGACATAAAATCCTAATACAATGGTACCTTGGTTTACAACCATAATCCATTCCGGAGGTCCGTTTGTAAACCAAAACAGGTTGTAACCCAAGGCGCGCTTTCGCCAATGGGGACTCCAAAAATTTTTTGTTCATAATCCCAAAAAATGGGTTGTAATCCAAAAAAAAGTTGCAAACCAGGACACGCACTTCCGGGTTTGATGTGTTTGTAATCCAAAACATATGCAAACCAAGACATATGCAAACCAAGGTGCCACTGTATAAAAAAACAGAAATCAGGACTGCAAGCATGGGTGGAATACTGTTTTACTCTAAAGCATTGCAGAATTACACCCCTTTAAACCCACACATTATAAGTGGCAGCAGAATCTACAAACTATTACTTGCAAGGACAGAACACAGATAAATCATGACCCGAAACATTTTTCAGTGTTTTCTTACCAAGAGGTGGTCCATGTGTTATAAGAATATCTATTCCATCTGGAATTAGGTTCCATTTCTCTAAAAGTGCTTGGCCTCGCGGAAGATTAAAGCCCCAGCCATAAAACCAAGGTTGCCTGCCAAAAAAGGGAGAGATTTTCTTCAGTGCTATATACACGTTTGATTAGCCAGTTAAGACCAACCACAAAACATTCCGTTCAACGTTGTTCATAATGGAGACAAGTACATATTCTGGGTTGCATGGTTTGGGGGAAGATTCCTCCAAGCTGTGTAAAACAAATGAAAATGTTTGCGTTGTGGTGTGGTGTGTGCGCGCACACACACAATTAAGAAAAGAATTACTAACAGCACCTATTTTGGTTTGTGTACTTTATATAATGTGGACAGGTCACTTTCTGTTTCTCTCAGTTTCTCGTTTGTCTAATCTTAAATTCAGTTCTACACATTTCAATATCAGTTTGTGAATACTGTGTTGAAGTAAGAGTAATGAAAATGCAGCTAAGAAGCTCAAATAGTATATATGACTGACACCCTTCTTTGGAAACTAAACCAATGTCCAGACTTTAACATACAAAAACTTTACTTGCAGAAATTTATAGTTGTAGATGAATTAAAACATAATATTTAAAGGGACATGCTTCTCTAAGCATGGTCTTAGGGTCTCTTCTTCCAACTTCCAAACAACTGTATTTTCCTCTCTTTCCAGAGCTCAGCACTCAACCTTCTGTATCTCAATTAGGACATGCCTTGCGGGTCCTATGAGAGATTTCCACTGTTACCTTCTTCTGCAGCTTTGCTCTGTTTCTTTCAAGCAGGGAAGATGCACTCCAACACTCTATTCAACTTAGCAGTGCTCACTGCTAAATTCTAAAATACTTAAATAAAATAAAATAAAAATAAAAATCCTAAAATTGTAAAGTATCATAATCTCCTTCGCTAGATACCTCCCATGTGACCACCTTTAGCCAATCACATGAGAACAATTCAGTTACCAACCAAATTTAAACACATAGTAATCCATACAAACATTTACAATTTCACTGTATTAAAATATTATACTGTATTGCATTTTAGTGCAAATTTATCCTAATATACAGGGATATATGGAATTTTGCCTGTTTCAGACATTACTGCAATGTTATCTTTTTGTGCGTTATTTTCATTGATATGTGCATTTTGTGGACTCTTTAATTTAGCATATATGCACTTTGTATTTGGTTGGAGCACGCCACTGCAAAACCAAGAGACGTGGAAATTTTAAAGGGTGGCTGTGTTTTAGTTGTGTATCATTTCAGAAAGTGCAAAGTAGGTAGATTCACCTTTACATGCAAACTGAATCAATTTTCTTCTCCCATTCCTGCTTGAGAATAATCCATCAACCCCAATGTGGTTTCCTGCAGAATAAACTGGGAATTCTAATGTGAGATACTCATGGTGAAAACTGAAGTAGCGCTGTCTATGCTGGATTAGTCCATGTGTAACTTTTTTGTTTCTGGCTCCACCCACTGCCAGTTTGCAGACCTTGATGGATTATCCTTGAGGCAATGCAGCCCTGGAATGTAGGAAGGCATTTGGAGGGACTCAAGTTTTCGTACCCTACAGCACTATTATGTGACAAACTGACCTTTCCCGACTTGCCTTTTCTAGTTAGTCAAGGAACATACACCCTACCCTCCTACAGCAACTCCTCAAGTAATACACAACTAAACAGTTGCCATCCACCCTTAGGAACATTAACTTGGAGATTAGGGGTGTGCAACTTGTAATATCAGCCTGTTAATGAGTCAATTTGGTCCCTGCACAGGGTCAGATTAAATGCGTCCAAATCAAAACATATCTTACTGCTATTGTGTAAAATTTAGCAATATAGAAAAGTAAGATCCTTGCCAATTATTAAAGCTGTACTGGAAACAATAATGTGTATTAAATTATACACAACTCTGTCCACAGCTTAAATGTTTCTAACAAATTAATTGGCCATGCCTGCTTAGCCTGCTAAATTATCTTATTAAAACAAATACATCAGTTGATATGGTATTTAATTACGATAGGAGTTTCACCTGTAGATGGCATGTCCAACCATTTTTAATGGCCCGAAAGGCAATTGCCTAAATCGAGATGTATATTAACAGCAATGTCAGCAGCACTGAAGTTCCTATTGAAGGGAGGGGGGGGCAGTTCTAAGAAGAATCTGATAAAAACAAAACAAAAAACTAAATCTCTGGTTTCCAAAATCTGAAATTAATAACTAATCTTTCCAATTACTCAATTACTAGTACTGTATATAACATTTTATTCTGGCATTTGATATGCTAATTATTACTATTCCAATCCTTCATATTCAAATATTTGACTCTGAAGTTACCATTTTAAACTGTATTCATTATGTAAGGAAGTTAAAGGGATTGTAATCTCAGTAATTAAAATTTATCACTACAGTGGCAAACAATTGCTTCCTGGCAATACTACAAGTAATGGAGTGTGGGGTTGATACTCCTGAATATGTTTGTGGGTTTTTATCTTTCTATGGACTGCTGAATGGGGCTTTTGCTATATCCCTTACAGAAGGAACAACAAACAACAGACTGTTATAATTTAATAAGTTAAATGATAATTGCAACGTTAGTGCTTAGCAATATAGGCACATCAACTACACTTCTTTTACAGATGTTACTTTGGAGAAGGCTTTACACTACTTCCTTGCTACATCAACAAAAAACAGAGAATTCTTTCAAGAAATGCTCTGAACTATTCTTTGTATACTGCATGGCAAAGACAAAAGGAAATACCCCTGAAGCTGCAATTTATCTTCTTCCACTACTGATGAATTGCTAGTGCTTTCAGAAATTAACGTGTTGTCTGCAATCTTTCTGAAGCTTTTTTCATATTTCCTTTTGTGTGTGTGTGTGTGTGTGTGTGTGTGTGTGTGTGTGTGTATTTTGGAATGCCTGTAAAATACTGCATTCCTGGAGCTATTATAAATGCAAACTAGCCTGAATATAGAATAAATTTTATTTGAGAGAATAAGTTCCAAGTTACTGGTAGAAAAAAATGGAAGAAATGCTCCAGAATGCTTCTCCCCTCTCTTTTGAGGACACTTATTTTCTCTCTGATCATGTCACCCCCTTTATAGTCTTTGTAGTATTGCTGTTTCACTTGGAAGTCCTTAATGTTAAAGTTCGATATTCCATGACTATCAGAACTACAAGGTTTTACTGAAGACAGATGTGAAAACCATCCCTCCCTACTCCTGTTTCCAGTCCTCAAAAGTTCTAACTCCAAGTATACTGCAGGTGGGGAAGAGACAGGCAGATGCAATACATATAGGGTTAATACAAAATCGAAAATTCTTTCTAGTAGCACCTTAGAGACCAACTGAGTTAGTTGCTGGTATGAGCTTTCGTGTGCATGCACACTTCTTCAGATACCAGATATAGGGTTAATATTAGTGCATGATCCTATTTTACAGACAGAAAGATAATCTAACAGGCTTCCTCTTTTATTGCCAACATCAGGGAGAGAAGTCAATATGCATATATTGGCTCTCATTTCCTATGCACCATTTCCCATCATTTTGTCTCCATACAAGTACACCTGGAACTGATCCCATGTATATCTCCTTAACACTCCATGGTGCTCTTTATGATGCTATTGTAAACAGCCATTGCCTTTATGGCCTACGGTGCATGTCCAACCAGTAACCAGCTATAGAAAAGCTCATAGATTAGTATGTTAAGATAGGAAATATGCCCACCAATATTTACTTATTTCCATGTTCACTTCTAGACCACCATCCCTCCTGCAGAAATTTCAACAAATCATGGAAAATACAGCCAATTACAAACACACACACAGCTGCATACCAGCATCAACCTGTAACAATTAAATGAACTCATAAGCAAATGGAAAACTAGCTTTGAGGCTTAAAATCACAGCTGCATCAGGAGGGAATTCCACAAATGGGGTGCTGCCACAGGTAAGACTCTGTATCTTGTATTACTGCTTAACAGGCCAAGTCAATGCATCAAAATTTGCAGGGCCTCTCATGCACATCTCAGAGCATGGGTTGGCAGATACTGGAGTGGCACTCCCTAAAATATATGGGCCCCATGATATTCAGGGCTTTATATACCATTACTAACACTTTGAATTGGTCCTAGCAGTCAGTGGTTTAAGAATCAGTATTATATGATCCATTTCACTACATAGCATAACAGCCAGACCATCTCCATGACTAGCCCCATATAGGGCACACTGCAATACTCCAGTGTGACACTGCCAGAGTGTGGAATAGGGTCCTTGTGTGGACAAGGGTCAGGCTACCCTTGTCAAGGAATGACCATGGCTGGTGAACTAGCCAGAGTTGGGCACAGGCATTCCTCACCAATGGGCCTTCAGTGACAGCAGCGGGTCATTGAGCATCTGCTTCATCAGGGGAAATATCTCTAATTCCCAGACATTATGAGTTACCTGTATTATCAGGATTCAGTCTCAGCTTAATGGCCCTCATCTAGCCAATGCCTGCCTCCAGAAACTAGTCCAGCACTTTGCACAGCCTCTTCCAATTCAAATGGAACCAAGAGAAAGAGCTGGGTGTCATCCACACACTAGTGACATCCTGTGCAAATCCTTGAATGAGACTTCCCAGCAGCTTTCATAGATATCGAATAGCATGGGGAACAAGGTGGATCCTGGTGGGATCCCACAGCACAAATGCCATGGGGTCAAGCAAAAGTTCCCCAATGCCACTTTCTAGGAGTGGTCCTGCAGGGAGGACCAGTGGTCCAACTCCAAACCTGAGCTGCTCCAAAGCAAATAGTATCAAAAGCTGCTGAGATGTCTAGGAGAAACAACAGAACTTCACTTCCCCCTTCTCACGCCACCCATCTCTCTCTCCCAATAAAGGTTATTAATCAAAAGCAACCAAGAGTGTTTCAGTAGCAAATTCAAGACGGAAGTCAGACTGAAACTGTATTAAACAATCATTTTCATCCAGGTATGTCTGAAGCTGACTAGATACCAACCCTTCAATCACCTTACCCAGGAAAGGAATATATGCAACAGGGCAGTACCCATCTAATAACTAAGGGTCCAGGGAGGACTTCTTAAAGAGGGGCCACCCCACCGCTGCTTTGAAGGCTATGACTCCCTCCTGCACTGAGGCACTAGGCACTCCAAGGATCCACCCAGTCAATCCATCCTGGGGGTGTGTGAATATAGCAACATAAAATGCAATATACTACCTTTACATTTGTGAGTGTAGTACATTGCATTCTTTTCAATGAAATTAGGTCTTTGTGAAAGACAATTCAAAAGTTGTCAGCTCTGTAGAGAACTTGGACAGAGGTTGTTTCTCCTTACACATGAATAGGTGTACAGTACTGTATACTATCCTGTCATCCTCTCAATTCCAGATTTTCAATTATCACCTTTCCCCTTAATTTTCTCCTTCTATAGTGGCAGCAACAATACACAATCATACAGCACAGAACTTTAAAAAAGGAATATATTGGATAGTGGCTGCTTTTCTTTTTGGTCGCACACAAAATATTTCAGGTAGACACAATGATGGCTGGTTCTCACAGTAAGTTAGCAGCTGCCTTGCACTACACAGACTGTAGAAGTCTACTTGTGTGAGCAGAATGGTATGAGAATCCTGAATTGATGTGAGTTCCTTACTCCTCTTCCATAGGTAACCCCCCAAATAGGTTTCCATCAGAGGCAGATTATGGCCAGAGCTACTGGTTCTGCGGCACTGGGAACTGACACTACAGGGTGCTGCAGGGCTTTGCAACTATAACATATTGAATTAAGTAGAACAGAAGGTGGGAGGTGGCACAAAATTTTGGCCTTGCACAGGGCACTGTTGAAATTTTAAAGACTGTTTCCATGTAGACAGGCATGATGAAAGGTGTGTGCTGATTTTTTTCAACTTTCAAATTACAAAAAATGATGGGTGCTAAAAATTTGTAACATGACTTGGAAATTCAAAAGATATTTTGGTTAAATTAATCTAATTTAGTTTTGCTTTGTAAAATTGCATGGAAATTATTAAAAATGATTTCAAGTACAAGCAGTTATATTAATATTAATATTTATTTTTATTATTTAGCATTACCTGACATTTTCAGAAGGTAAAATTAAAATCCAGTGGTTTTCCAAAAGCACTGTATGTGCTTCTTCATCCAACGTAGACTTACCAAGCTAAATGTCTAATCACAAACATAATAGCAATTTGAATGCCTCAAATCCAAAACCATATTTTAAAGACCTTTCATTGAAGAAATTTGCAAAAATTAAGTTTCACTATTTAAAATGGCACACAGGACTTCAAAACTCTAACATTACAGTAAGGTAAAGGGACCCCTGACCATTAGGTCCAGTCGTGTCCGACTCTGGGGTTGCGGTGCTCATCTCGCATTACTGGCCGAGGGAGCCGGCATACAGCTTCCGGGTCATGTGGCCAGCATGACTAAGCCGCTTTTGGCGAACCAGAGCAGCGCACGGAAACGCCATTTACCTTCCCACCAGAAGGTAATTTATCTACTTGCACTTTGATGTGCTTTCGAATTGCTAGGTGGGCAGGAGCTGGGACTGAGCAACGGGAGCTTACCCCGTTGCAGGGATTCGAACCGCTGACCTTCTGATCAGCAAACCCTAGGCTCTGTGGTTTAACCCACAGCGCCACTTGCGTCCAAACTTATATTTAAAGCAACAAGGGACTGAATGCAAATGAATGAACCGGCTGGCAGAGGAGAAATGTGTGACAGACACCCTCACTTAAGATAGGTGCTGGGTAATGTGACTGATATTCTGGATGTGTTAATAATTTTTTAAAATACCCTTTATTACACAGCAGAGGTCTACAATTGCATGTTTCAGATTTCACAGCAGCAAAGATTTCACTTCAGTGAAGGCTGCCCAGTGTCCACTCATTCCATCCAGAGCTTCAGAGTATGAGGAGGAATGTCCGGAACAAAACTGTATGTTTAATTAATTAATTAATTAATTACACTGCAATTAATACTTAAAGACACGAAACCTTTTAGAGAAACTTTTAAACAGCACCGCTTAGCTATCCGTGCAACATCCACTCAACCCATTCTAGGATTCCAAATCCTTAGGGAACCAAAACTGGGTTTCCCTCCCTGACCCCACTCAAGATAGTTCAAAACCCCAACTGCCTACACCAGCCATGTCCAAAGTCTGTTTCAGGGGCCTAATCCGGCCTGCCGGTCGGTTTAATCCGGCCCCTTTGGTCGGCCCCCACAGCCCTTCACTTCATCAAATCTGGCCCTCTTTGAAAAAAGTTTGGACATCACTGGTACACAGACACAGTTAGTCCCCTCTCCTACTGAGAGTCTAATTGCTATCTGATTCCAGGTCCCTGTCTATCCCACTGGTTGCCATGTCACCAGGAAGTGGACAAGAGGGGTCCACTCACTTTGAACGTGAGGCAGGACTACGGCCCATTGCCTCTCGACCTCCCTCAGAAGGCTCAATCGTTTACATGCCCCAGGTGACTGGCAGGCCAAACAGACCAGTGGGTACAAAAGGAAACAGGCAGCTTCAACATCTGGCCTATTAAAAGCTATTGGAAGGAGGGCTCTATAGCTTGAATGTCAGGGGGCTTCTTGAGTAGTTTTTTGACCTATTGGAGAATGGCAAGGGTGGGATGAGAAGCAGTCCTTGGACCAATCAGGGAGGTAAGGTTGCTCAATCTCAAGCCCTTCCATTGGAGAAATTGAGAATACATCATGGGGGCAGATCCTGCTAGTTTCAACCACATTTAGGGGACTAGCCTAGTGTCACTAGTTCACTGACTGCATGCCACTGAGGTGGACCCAGGGTCTGTCCATCACAAGATGCTCTAAGCCCAACATAGAAACACTATAGGCTGCTACAGGATGGGCACAGTTCTCCACCCCTCCACTTGCAGCCAGGAGCAGAATGGTCATTTTTATTTTTCCAAGCAAGTAACATTTGTGGATTGTTTTGCCAGGCTACAGTAGTCACCAAAGTATGGCTGGAATGATGACCTTTCCTTAGCCTGAAATTGGCTTCCCCCAAAATTATCTAAACAAAGCTTCACTTTCATTACACATTTCAACAGATCTGAAAAAATGAGCTTTTAATGAAAATATAATCCTGCTGTTCTATTGTTTTCCTTGCCATTAGTTATGGGAACTGTGTCAATGAATGTCTTTGCAATGTACAAACAGATTCCCAGTGATTTCCAGTAGACAGTGCTCAGCCAAGCCCCACTGAATTTCCTGGTTGTATCTTCTGATGCAAATGGTGATATGGATTTGCTTGCAGGATCATCAGATGCTATATTTGACTAGGTGCCCCCAATTACAACTAGATATCTATAGATATCATTGGAGTTTTTGGTGCGTTTTTAAAGCTGATACTGGATAAACAAATGGAATAAGGAATAACAAAGTTATCATATAGAAAAGGTCAAATATTGGAGAAATCTATAGTTATAGTAAAAGTATAGCAAGGGAATAAAAATAACCTCTATTTTTTTTCACACCACAGAAACTGAGGGTTTCATTGGGTCCTAAGCAAAAAATGCAAAATCCCACTGCTATCATTTCCTCCGTTAGTCCTAATATTCATAACCCACATTTTTCTTCTTAGAAAATGTGTTTTCCTTTATGAATGGAAATGATCAGCTTATTATGGGACAAGATATGTCCATCCTTCTCTTCCCTTGGAACTGTAGTATATATTAAAATCCGCCAAGGGGGTTGGACTAGATGACCCTCGGGGTTCCCCTCCAATTTGGTTTTTCACAGATTGCTGTTTGCTCCGATTCAGCTTTAAAGTGCAGCCCATGCCTGGAAAGTATGCAGGAAAGGTAAGTGTGGATGCATGCAGGAAAGGTAAGTGTGGATAAGCCCTAAGTCCTGCTGACATGAATGAGCTTACTCCCATGTTTGTGGGTTTAGGACTGCTAGCTGGGGCTGGTGGAAGTTGGAGTCCAATGACATCTGAAGATCCAAAAGACCCTCATCCCTAATTTAGATTTCCGTGGAAAGCCTTACAGCTGCCTGGAGGCTTTAAACAGACAAAGGATGTTGTTGTGATGCCAGAAGAGATAAATGGATTAACGATCAGAGACATTAAAAGACAACTGGAGATGGCAGAGAGAAAGGGCCTCGTGCCCAAACTGAGGTGACCAGAGAAGACAAAGCTTCTAAGCTCTTGGCAACTGGTTTGGAAAAAGAACGGAAGACATGGAAGAAAAAGGATTTCCCCCTATTTCCTCAAACCAGGATGAAGCATGAATATATAGAACTGAGTATAGTTTAATGAAGACACAACAAGCAAGTAAGTATGGACTATTACACTATTAAGATTTGTTGGAACCCTTGGGGAGAAATTCATCATACTTGATCGGAGAGGGATTATTTTGGGCACTTAACGACAACAATAACTGAAGAGCTACTTGTGGACTTTTTGTATGGAAAAAGGCGGATTTGAGATGCCTGGGCATGAAGATTGAGAAAACAACACCTAGCAGATTGAGAAAAAAGCTGGACATTAATACAAGCTAGATGTCATCCTGAAGTGGATACTTTGAATAATTGTCATACACATAACTGACAGACAATCGGAGGACCCTCTCCCCCTCCTTTTCTCTTCTTATCTTGCTTTTCTATGATCTTTAATTCTTGTTTTCTCTCTGTTAATTCTATCTATATTTATGCTTTGGTTTTTGAAGTTTCCAATCTTGGATTAATGAAGATACACACAGGAAGGCGATGAGCGGAAGATGAAGGGCCCTGTGTGAGGGGCAGGGAGAGAGGATCTCCCAGGGTGGGAGGCTGGGGGAAGCTGCTCAGTGAGAGCTGCGAGAGTTCACTCTTCTACAGCATGTGTAGAATAAGGATTAAGACAGGGGTCAGCAACCTAAGGCCCATGGGCCAGAAGCGGCCCGCAGAAGTCATTTGACCGGCCCCCAAGCTGCCCCTGAACAGAGCTGCCTGCTCACAGGGGCGTAGGGAGCCGCTTTGCTGCCCGGGGCGGAAATGCAGAGGGAACTCCCCTGGGGGTGGGGCGCCGCTCCCTTGCGCGCGCATACCCTGACGTCACGACGCATGCACCGTGACGTCACAGCGCCCAAGCAGCATCCCAAGTGGACTGCACATGTGTGGACATGCACAGTCCATCTTGGGTGGCAGGCGCGAGCGGCTGGCACCCCTTCCGTGCGGCGGCATGGCAGGTTTTAAGGCTGCAGCGCGCAAACAGCAGCACAGACACTGTGCTGCTATTCACACACTGCAGGCTTAAAAGTTGCCACGCGCTGGCGACGCCAATCACGGGGGTAGGGTGCAGCCCTGAGTGTCACCCCCCAAGGGCGGTACCCGGGGTGGACTGCCCCCCGCCCCGCCCCTGCCTGCTCATGTGCTGTGCTAAACCGGCACAGCAGGGGTCTTACTTCTGTGGCACTAAAAATCGTGTCTGCGCATGCGCAATGTCGAAAATTGCGGGTGCACGCACGATCCAGCCTACACAGGGATCTCCGTGGGACCAATCTGGCCCAGGCAAGATAAACCTTGCTGACCCCTGGGTTAAGATATCATTGTGAGGGAGGGCTTTGTGTTTATTTTCTCTTATTTCTCTTCTCTTTCTTCTTTATTTCCTTCCTTTGCTTATTCTTGCTTGTTTCCTTCTTCTTTAGACCAGTTTGGCTGTTATTGTATTTATGTGGAAAATTCTTAATGAAAATTTAATTTAAAAAGATCTTCACACTTAAGTTAGACTTTAGAGCATTTGACTTAATATCTGGAACTAAGGTTCTGAGTTACTTTCTAGGAACTTCTGTGTGATTTTTTTAAAAAAATATGGCTCATACAACATTTTATTTTACTTTATACCGGTACTTTTATTTTACTTTCACTTGATTAAATAAAAGAAGTAAAATTTAAGCAGATGTCTGGGAAAACATTCTCTCACATATTTCTGGAACATTAATCTACTTAATGTATCTAAATGGCCATGCATTTCACTAAAGAAACAAAAGTATTCATGACAAAGCACTGTATTCTGACAGATTTCCTTTCCAAAAGAGAAGAAATTTCTTTCAGTATTCTATATCCCATATAAACTGAATGTTGTTAATGCTGTGACAGAAAAGGTTTTGCTACACACAAGGAGAAGAACTGAATTGCAAAAAAAAATTGTTTACAGCCTAATTAACCTTATGTTAAAATGTATGAACAACTTTTACAGGTCAAATACAAAAGGACTGAATTTCTGCTAGCTCTTGGATGCTGCTTTATGTACAGAATGTCTGCCTCTTTGCTGTAAAGTAACCATTGGAATAATTTTCCTACAGAATGATAGTTGCTATGACAACCATAGCAAATTTTCCTTTTCTGAAACAGATGTCTCATTTAGTTGAAAATTAGAATGTGAAAAACCCATGGGAAAAATTAATTCAAACTTTAACAGAACACTGACTACAATATAATCTCTTATGGGTTAACCCCTTAACATCTCTTTGTACTCCTATGTAACCTTCAAATAAATTCTAATTAAACCAATTTAACCTCTTATAAATGACCTCTTTAGCTATAATTAGCACTTTAGTTTTCTCTGAAGTATTCACTTCTGCTACCATAATAACAGAAATAAGTGAGACTAAAAAAAAAGTGGACAAACGAATTTCAGACTAATTATTTATCAGTTTCTGGTTGTATTCAACTTCTGCTTTAAAAAGGGCCGGTGTCATTCAAATTGTGCTATTTAAATGGGACGCACCACATTTGTACATGTAATTTACTTTACATGGCTATAGTGCTTTCTGTGGATGTGATCTTTAATTGACATGGAAATTGAGGGTTTACGCCCCTCAAATGACTTTAACAGTTGCAGAAATGAACAGGGCATGAACACAGGGGAAAAGGTCCAGATGCAATCTGGTTGTGGTCTCATTTCTCAGAAAAGTACAATCAGGCATTTCACTATTTTGTTTCCATAAACTGGCCAAAGAACACGAAGTATTATGTCCCTGTTAATTCTAGTTTAAATGCAGATAACTATAAGTGTAATAAATAATCTATACCTGCCTTCATTCATGTGAGCTAAACAAGCCACTGAAAGTAATGTAAGAATGCTCCCTTACATAAATTGGTGAGCGAAATAAAAACAAAAAAACGCCCTTAGAGCTCAGTCTGGCGCATATAATTTTAATTGTCCCAAAATTGAAAAAATGCCTTATAAAGACTGTTCTGGTGAATCTCTTCTTTCAGTTTATCTAACAATGTACTATTCTTGTAGTGGTCTATAGCTCATCAATAAATTGCACATTAAACTAAGGCTTTCACATTAAACTAAGACACATTTATTGTTGTCATCATCCTATTATGCGGATGAAATAAAATTGTTTCAATCCTGCACACCCAATCATATTATTTCCAGTTACCCAGGTTCTAAATATATTGGTCATGATTCTCTGCATCTCACTGAAATAAACTGGAGTTATAAAGCAGCCTTTTGCACAGTTCCAATTCATCTAATGGGGCTTGCATGGAAGAACTTCCTTAACAATCTACTCAACCAAGTTCAATAATGTCAGGGTAATATTTGGTTACAGATAGCTGCGGAATACTGTTGTTTGTACTGAAAGTATCAACAAGCAATAATTCAAAAGGAAGCCCTAAAATGATTCAGAAACTTAGGGAACAAATAATATTGATCAGGGAGGCCGTGACATTTTGGAACCTCCCGCTGCACCGCCACAGCCAGGGAAGAAGGGTTGAGTGAAAATCTACATCAGGAACAAGGAAATGCAGCTGCGGGGGGGGGGGGGGGGTGAGACACATCAGGATCTGCTGCCCTGTGGATCCTGCCGTCTGAGGCGGTCACCCCTCATTGTTTGATGGATCCTGATATTAATACATTTTCACAAACATGCCTTATAGCAAGTTAGATCCTTGGGTTCATCTAGCTCAGAACTGCCCACATTGATTGGAAGCAGCCCTTCAGGGATTGGCAGGAGTGTCTCCCAGCCCTACCTCTCCCCACTGGGGATTAAGCTTTGGTTCTTCGTTCTGCAAAGAGTGCTCTACTACTGAGCACCAGGGAAAGTTGAAAGCTTACACGCTACTTGGTGACATGTTGGATGGCCTAATAAAAGTTATTGCCCTAATGTAAACTCCACAAGGGAGAAAGAGAAAGCAGGAGGAGGAGAAAGCCCCCCTCCCATCTCCAGGTGTTGATGCCTTCAGGTCAAGTGCAGAGTGACTGCAGATAAAGTTAACCGTGTTGGCCAGCAGTCCTAGCCCCTTTTCTCTGGGGTGTCTAGCAAGTGACTTAAAGGTAAAGGACCCCTGACAGTAAAGTCCAGTCACAGACAACTCTGGGGTTGTGGCATTCATCTTGATTTACAGGCTGAGGGAGCCGGCATTTGTCCGCAGACAGTTTTTCTGGGTCATGTGGCCAGCATGACAAAGCCGCTTCTAGCGAACCAGAGCAGCGCAGGGAAACGCCGTTTACCTTCCCGCTGGGGCACTACCTATTTATCTACTTGCACTTTTTGGCATGCTTTCAAATTGCTAGGTTGGCAGGAGCTGGGACCGAGCAACAGGAGCTCACCCCGTTGCGGTGATTCGAACTGCCGACCTTCTGATCGGCAAGCCAAAGAGGCTCAGTGGTTTAGACCACAGCACCACCCATGTCCCTACCCACCCGCATCCCTACAGCAAGTGACTAAAAGGTAAAGGGACCCCTGACCATTAGATCCAGTTGTGTCCGACTCTGGGGTTGCGGCGCTCATCTGGCGTTACTGGCCAAGGGAGCCGGTGTACAGCTTCCGGGTCATGTGGCCAGCATGACAAAGCCACTTCTGGCGAACCAGAGCAGCGCACGGAAACGCCATTTACCTTCCTGCCGGAGCGGTACCTATTTATCTACTTGTACTTTGGTGTGCTTTTGAACTGTCCCAAATTAAGCAAATGGATCCCTGGGCAGGAAAAGTGTGAAGTGGCAGCAGAGGCTGACAGGGTCAATGTGAACAGGGACCTACACTCTTCAGTTTCATTTGTAAGTATTCTAATAGCAGTACTCACTGTTTTACTCGAATATTTACAACATTCTTAACCATCTTTGTTTGCCCCAAAGGGTATGGCAGAACTCCACGTCGCATTTAAATTTCAATGAGGCACAGGTGAAGTTTCCAAGGGACTCTGTCTTAAATTAACATTTTTTAAATGAAAGGGAAAATGAGACACAGAAATCAAAATTTGCTGGTACTTTTTTCTTTTCTTTTTTGCATTTCTGGTATTAACTATTGTTTTTTTCTCCTTTTTCAAATTATACATGGAATCATTCACCTTTTGTTTAACAAGAGAATTCATGCATCTCTGACTGGAAAGAAGAAAGACTCGAGCTGTGACTAATGTGAAAGGATTGTTTCTAGAAATTAATTTGTTATAAAACAATGGAAAATAAAACTGAGTAAGTTTTATCTCCATAACTAAGACAGACAAGATAGGAACACATAGAAAATAATGTTAACAGAATGCTGAATATATACAATTGTGTTTCCTCCCCACCCACCCCGATTCTGCCAAAATTTAGTCTGATATGCAGGGAACAATGCCTCTTTACGAAAGGGGGTGGTCCCTGCCTGTTTGAAGGAGGCAGTGGTAAAACCACTCCTTAAGAAACCTTCCCTGGATTCGGAAAACCTAACTAACCACTGGCCAGCCGCTAATCTCCCTTTCCTGAGCAAGGTTCTGGAGCCAGTGGTCCCAGACCAGATCCAAGTGATTTTGGAATAAACTGATTTTCTGAATCCATTTCAATTGGGGTTTAGGCCTGGTTTTGGCACAGAAACTGCTTTGGTCGCCCTGTATCGAGAGGTAACCTCTGTCGAGAGACAGGCAAAGGAAACATGTCCCTGTTAATTCTTCTCAACCTCTCAGCAGCTTTCAATACCATCAACCATGATATCCTTCTGGAGCAACTCTCCGAACTAGGGGTGGGTGGCACCGCTTTGCGGTGATTCCAGTCCTACTTGGACTGTCGTTCCCAGAGGGTGTTACTTGGGGAATGCTTTTCAGCCCCATGGAACCTTAAATGTGGGGTTCCGCAGGGCTCAATCCTACCCCCCACATTGTTTAACATCTACATGAAACCGCTGAGTGGCGTTATCCGGAGGTTTGGAGTATGTTGTCAGCAGTATGCTGATGACACTCAGCTCTATTTATCCTTTACATCTGCAGGTGAGGCAGTGAAAGTGCTGGACCAGTGTCTTGCCTTGGCAATGGAATGGATGAGAGTCAATAAATTGAAACAATCCAGATAAGACCGAGGCACTGTTAGTGGGTGGTTCCCTAGACCAGATGGGTGGGAGGTCGCCTGCTCTTGGTAGGGTTACACTTCCTCTGAAGACCTCTGGGTATAGGGCGGTATATAAATTCAAATGGTGGTGGTGGTGGTGGTGGTGATGGAAGGAAACACTGAAGTTCTGAGGTGGGTGGGAATAAAAAGTCATATATTTAACACTAAGATACACACAGCAAAAAACCAACAACTCAATGATAGCTCAGCTTCAGTCAAATGTAAGGGATACCATGTGGCTATTACCTTTTGGTTTTCCAATTTGAGATGAACTCTCTATTTTTCACTTCTTCAGATTTCCCCCCTAATTAAAATTGGTGTAAAAGCAATAAAAACCAGTATTTTATTAGGGTCTTGCCTAAGCACCTTATAGCCTGGCCTAGTAAATTACCTCGAATTATGTATGATCAGGTCTCAGGGCATTCTTCAAGCACATTAAAGAATAAGAATTGGAAGACGGCGTTGAGTCTCTGCTTCACCAAGTTTGACATATATACTAACAGTAAGGCATTCTGTCCTTGCCTCATCAGTGCTTGCTACATCTTAGGCTCCAGAAAACAGAACCCAGTACTTTGAATAAGAGAACACACCCTCCTGCTTTAGATTTGTATACAGACTGAGAAAAGCTAAGAAGCTAAAGAACTTCTGATTCTTTGTCCACTACAGTTGTACCTTGTTTCTCGAATGCCTTGATACTCATACGTTTTGGCTCCCAAATGCCAAAAAACCCAGTAGTAAGTGTTCCAGTTTTCCAACGTTTTTCGGAAACCGAACGTCCAACACAGGTTCCGCTTGAGTGCAGGAAGCTCCTGCAGCCAATCAGAAGCCACGCCTTGGTTTTTGAACATTTCGGAAGTCGAGCGGATTTCCAGAACTAATTATATTCGACAACCAAGGTACAACTGTATATATAAAATTCTCCCCGCTCTCACACACACATAAGGGAAGCTACCATTATGAGCCTGGAAACAAAGGAAGATTTCACCTTGCAATAAAACTCTCAATGCCTGAAGAGTGAAGTTATCACCCCTCTTTTATTGTCCATTCCAGGTCACCCAACCACTGCCACAGTGTCCTTTCTCTGAGCAGATCAAGATAAGCAGGTGACAACAAAGGTTGCAAGGTTTTTAGCTGTGGCAATTAGAATAAGACCCACTATTTTACTATTGATTCAAAATCCTAAAGTATATAATTGATTTCTTGTTTCTATTCTTTGTATATCGTATTGTTGTTTTATTGCTATGGCCAATGGCTGGCGCAAATAAAGATTCATTCATTCTCGCAGCAAAAAACAGCATGAGCCGAAGCAAGCACCATTTCCCCTCAGCTGCCACAAGCTAGCCAGCTCTGAAGAATGGATGGGTGAAGCCTTGGCTGGAACAACAGGTGGCTGAGACCCCTATTGCTTGGACCTGCATGCTCCCCCCTTTTTTAAAATGGGTTTGCTAATGTGCAAATAAATACGTTTTTAATACGGATGAAACTGCAGTGCTGTCCCTATTTATAATGTTGGTTAGTAGACAGGGTATAAATACTCCTAAATAAATAAATATTTCCCAGAAAAAGGGACCTTTTTATCCTGGTTCTGAAGGTGGGGGTGGGAATCTCCAGTTACAATTTCTCTCTGCAGCTCTGTTTATTCATGAGTGTATGTACCAACACACACTCATGGCATCTCTCCATGAGTCACTGCTTTTTTTAGGTACACCCATGAAGAACAAAGGTTGGACTCCTCTAATGATGGCTTATTTGTACCGTCTTATACTTTTGTGGTGTAAAAGAGTGAAGTGTGCCTTCAGCTGCAATTCAGAAAAGAACTGTGTCTGAACTACCAGATTTAGGAAACACAGTCCAGTCTGAAACAAACAAAGCCAAGACCAAGCTATGTGTGAGACTCTTTGTATAATAGGAATTTCCCTGTGTGAACAGGAATCCTGAAGATTAACCTCTGTGGCTTACATAATTTGATAAATTTCCATGAACTGCTGCTGGTGGGGGATAAATTTCAGAAGGGCAAAAGACTAAAGAAAGTAGGATATATATGGAATAAACATATTTTAAAAATTTACAAGGAATGCCTAAATAAGATCCACTTTTCAATTTAATTTCTCACATAAGGCTTTCATTTTTTTCCTTCCAAAATACCAAAAGTAATTAGACCATATGGACTAGCTGCTTGCCAACTTTTTTTTCTAATTCAAAGCAGGCTTCAGTTAAATAAGCAGAAAATAATAAACTGAAACGTGTGTGTGTGTGTGCGTGCACGCACATGCATATTATATGTCTAATATGTATACAAAAATTATTAAAAGCTGAAACTATCTCAGTAAAATAAAGAGGACAAAAAGCACCTCTTCTGACTTTCTGCCTTCTGTTTATCTGGTTAACGACAAATTAAGTGCACCAAAACAAAGGCACAAACATGGTATTTCAGAAAAAGCTCTGCCATGCACCTTCTCATTTGTACACAATTTGTATATATGGGTGATATAAGTAGTGAGCTCCTTGTTATTTCTACAGAGGCAACCAAAATCTGGTAGTTTGGATTTGTTAAGTACCGGTAAATGGGCAGTCTGTCTCACCCCACTGGAACAGAGCTGTGGCCAGAAGAGGAGGGAGAATTCTACTCAGATTTAAAATTATTGGCTGGAGGGAAGCATTGTTGGAGTATCAAAGGCAGCTTTCTATCATATACAAATTTACCTGGGAGTAAGTCTCATTCAACATACATATTGGGATTTGAATCTGAGTAAACATGTGCAGAATTATACTGCACATCTGGAGCTAACACATTAGTTTAAATGGCTCCAACCCAGCCCCATGTGCCTATATACCACAGAAATGAATGGAACTTAAATATAAGTAATTGTACAGTGACTTTTGCCTTTATGGCAAGTAAATGGGGTTTATCCATGGATGCACAATGGCAAGATTGCCCCTTAAGAATGGACACCCTATTAAATTAAGAACAATTAGTAGCAGAAGTTTTTATTTTATAGCATATACAAAAAATAACACCCAAACCGTAAAAAAACCCAGATGTTCCTCATAAAATTAAACTTTTAAGGAAATGAGGAAAAAGGAAAAGAAAAAGAAATGCTTTCGGGGATTGGTTGTTTTTTTAAAAAATTCCTGTGCTTTATGAACTGCTTGAAAATGAAGCAATTCCCCATAGTGAAATTACAGGTCTCTGATTTTGTAGGCCTTAAATTAAAAGACAGCTGAATGGAGTACACTTCTTAACTTACTCTGAAAATTCAATTATTTTCTCTTAAGTAACTGAAAGCTGAACTACGTGTTATAATACATGCGTGCAAGGATTAACACCCTTCAAAAATAAGTAAAGATTTTTTTACTATGATTACGGTATAGCAAATAAAGATCTAAAAACATTGTGCTGAAGTAAGAAAATTCATACCACAATCATACAAATAAGAATCTGGTATACTTTTGAAATTATCCTGCATATACGACCATTATAATAAGCAAGCAAGCAAACAATTAAATTTAACTGGAGGCTCATCTCTGGTTGTGACTGAGGAGGAGCTTTTCATCCCATTTTTTGTACTTGCTGAGGAGACACACGCTATATCACATACTATAAATCTAGTTACAGGTAGGTAGCCATGTTGGTCTGCCGTAGTCGAAACAAAATAATCCCCCCCCCTTTCCAATAGCACCTTAGAGACCAACTAAGTTGGAAGGACAGATCCTGAAGCTGAGGCTCCAATACTTTGGCCACCTCATGAGAAGAGAAGACTCCCTGGAAAAGACCCTGATGTTGGGAAAGATGGAGGGCACAAGGAGAAGGGGACGACAGAGGACGAGATGGTTGGACAGTGTTCTCAAAGCGACTGGCATGAGTTTGGCCAAACTGCGAGAGGCAGTGAAGGATAGGCGTGCCTGGCGTGCTCTGGTCCATGGGGTCACAAAGAGTCGGACACGACTGAATGACTGAACAACAACAACAACAAAGTTTGTTATTGGTATGAGCTTTTGTGTGCATGCACACTTCTTATCTGTCACTGTTTGTATTCTACTTCACGGTTGTTTTTTACACAAAGCCCCATACATCATTAAAATGGTGCAAGTGCTTCATGCAAGTTTGGCATGGGTTCACCCACTGACCTTCTTCCTTGTCACTGCCCCAGCCTCCTTCAGTATTATTGTATTTGCATTTTTGCATTGAATTTGTTCCATTATATGCCAACAACAACAAAATGTACCTGTTCAGCCATACATTGATCATTCTGTCTGCTAGCACAAGCTAAAATGCTGGATACTTTTCAGAACCATATTTGGGTACTTCACATTCCTAGAAACTAAATGCCATTTAATCCCATGCAAGCAAATGCAACATATGGAAACCCTGAGCATGTGCAGGAAACATACATTGAGGGACAAAGGGCACACATATGTATGTACATCATCTGATGACTGACGCCTCAAATGATGACTACCATGAGTGAATATATCACCACTGTATTCCATGGACTAAGCTTTCATATCACATTCACAGTGCTTTTCAGTGGAATCGCCTCTAACATTCAGCTACTAGGCACAGTGTGTATAGTATGTGTGAATACAGTATCTTCTATATGCTCCAAAGAATACTAAAGCCTCATCAAATTTAAGACATCAACCTCCCATCATATAGCAATATAGTGGTACCTCGGTTTTCGAATGCCTCTGTGGTCAAATGTTTCGGAACTCGAATGCTGAAAACCTGGAAGTAAATGCCTTGTTTTTTGAACGCGCCTCGGAAGTCGAACAGGAAGGAATTTTTTATTTATTTTTATTCTGTTTGACTATTGGATCTTTAGTATGAAATAAACCTATCAATTTTGATGTTGCATAGTATTTTACTTATGGAGAAACATTTAATGAACAATGAAAGAAGCTCTGAGAAGTATCATTAGTAGAAGAGGAATAACTGGAATATGAGTTGACATTGTGGATTGGTAGTTGCTGTAAGTAATATAGAGACTGCAGTGGTCAGATTATCCAAACACAACTCAAGTTCAAACATTGTGTTTATGACCCTGTGAATCATTCCAGCCAATCTGGAGTTCTAGATTCCATGAGCAATCCTGGTTCACAACCTGGTGATCAGTTATTGGCTGACAATTTCAGTGATTACAGGAACACTTTTTCAGATTCTGAGGTTGCTGCTGGCCAATAAGATTAGCAAGCTCGCTAATTGTATTGTATATGTGAAAGAGCACAGTAACAGCTGGGAAAACATAGGCAAAAGACCAGATGCCTTATCCAGATGTGCTCTTGTGCAACTGTTGGGATGATGTTTGTGCAACCCAATTAGAAAATGAGTAATCATATCTATCAACTGGGAGGAGAAGTAAAGATCTGAATCCAGTTTTCTTCGACAGCTTATTTGAACCTCACTTGTGCAAGGGAATAATTGCACACTTTTCCTCATCAAATAACCTGTTCAGTCAGCAAATTTAGAAGAAACTCTACATCAATCTTATCAAGGAATAGAGTGTTCAACTGTTTTCTCACCTCTTAAAATATTTTAGTTGGTGAAAGCCCATTTCCTTCTGAGAAGAATAGATAGCACATAAGAAAAACGCAGGGTATATATTTGCATCAACCCACCACATTATAATTCTGATCTTTTGAGGCTTTATGTGGGTGACTAACATCTAGAATCACTTTTGGAAAGCAACAATGAAACCATAGTTATAGGTGGAAGACTACAATCCCATCCCATATATGAAAACCCACAAGGGAACAATTTACTATTCCTTAACACATTGCCTAATGACTCTGTCATCCAAATCAGCCTCTGGAAAGTGGCAGCAGTCTCCAGTGGCGTAGCAAGCCTCTGCGTTGCTGGGAGCGGTGGCAGCGCAGAGGCACCCCCCTGGGGGAGGGGCACGGCGCCTGCGTCGTGACGTCACGCCGCACATGGATGCAGAAAGGGGAATTTGTCCCCTTTCCGTGGCTTTTTTTCGGCAGGGGGTGGGCCAGCGAGGAGGGGGTGACAAGCGTGACACCCCCCTCGCTGGCCCACCCCCCCCACCAGAAAAAAGCGGCGGAAAGGGGGAAAAAAGAAGCAGAGCAGGCGCTTGAATGCACCTGCTCTGCTTCCTTTCCCTCCCTCCCAGCGGTTTTTTTCGGCGGGGGGTGGGCCAGCGAGGAGGGGGTGTCATGCCAGCGTGACACCCCCTCCTCGCTGGCCCACCCCCCACTGAAAAATAGCCGCTGGAAGGGGGGAAAAGTGACATGCCCCCGTTCAGGGCTCGCCCGGCGGGGTGGGGTGGGAGGGGCCGGCCAAAGTGTCACCCCCCTCCCCTGGAACTAGGGCCGGCCCGCCCCCCGCCCCCCCTTGCGACACCCCTGGCAATCTCCTTCATACAGTAAGAAGAGGCCGGTGTTTGAAAACCTCTTCCTAGCACTTGCCCTTTGCGTTGTAGTCCAGATGAGGATAAATCAAGAGGGGTGAGGAGCTTCTTACCCCATTCTTATTCCAAAGATTAAGTATTACTGATTAAGCAATATCTATTTGTTTGGGCAATGACAGCAATACAGTGAACAGAACCTGTCAGGAGGAGGGAAGTCCAGTTCACTTAGCCATTTGGGCAGAGCAGCTGCCACTAGAAAGAGCAAGGATCTGCTTTAGCAGCATCTCTCTGCAATTTGTGGAAGTGTTTGCTATTGTATAACATCATCTACTGTTTCCGCAGTGCAGAATATATTATTTAAGAACACCACTACTTTTCCTTCCTTGTACCTCCAATGCAGGTCTTTTTTGCATCTACATCCATGAATCGATGTTTTGACTGTGAAGATACCAAGAAAGAGTCCAGAAATATTGTCAAAGGATAATTACTATGTTTACATTAGATTTACAAATTAGTAATAGGTGCCAAAGTGGTATGCCACAGAAAAAAATACTATTGGGAATGGTAGGTATTTTATTTACTTCGTAATTTTAGAAGCCAATCTTAGTTTTGTATTGGCTGTATTTATAGGAGACACAAAATTAACTTGGAAGATCAAACTGAAAACAGCAGGTGGATAGGCAGAAAATACAAAACAATTTGGATATTGGAGATAAATGGGTGCATTTCAAGTTAATGTGGTTTTGAACTTAGATAAATGCACAACAATCAGCAGGTGGGGAGGATTAACACCAATACAAGCATCAAGCTGGTGAATGCCAATTTTCATTTTTTTAAAAAATTGCAATATATTTCACAGTTTATTCACACTGTGAAAATTCACACTGAGGTATGTGCATTAGGTCTGACAACTTGTTTCCTATATACCAGACTTATGTGACTTGTAAAGAACAACAATATAGAACTGTAAACCACAGAAACCTCAATATTTTTTTAAAAGGTTAAAATTGTATCAAAGTTTACTGTGTGTTTATTGAACTTCCAACACAAGTATACACCTTGATTATGCACAGCCAGTGTTCCCTGTACGCTGTACTAAAACTAACGAAATTGCAAAGAAAAAGCTGCATTCTGCAACCTGTATAAATAAAACAAATTTTCCTGATTTCACCAGGGATGAGATAAGAAGTTTGGCAAGGCACCAAAGTACTACCTGAAGACCAATGGAAAATGTTATGTAACCACAATACTGGCTTCTGATATTTTACCAGATGTTTTGCAAATGCTTTCACTTCTATTTTAGCAGCCATATATTGCAGTACTGGAAATCTTATTGTTTTAAAACAGAAGTTGATGATCCCCAAAAGCACATCATATTCTTCACATAATATCATATTCTGTACTTTTTTGCACTTCAGTGGAACTGTGGAATACACATCTTCTTCATGAAGAATTGGGACATTCCAATCCTACAGAACACATAGAAACAAAATCACCAAAAACAAAACCCAGTGGTTGTGAAAAACAATTAGGCTATGTAAATGTATGAGCTGAATTGTATGAGCTCCTTACCAGAACTATGACGAGTGCCAACGACTGCTGGACAGATCACCAATTCCACGATGGCTATGA
This sequence comes from Lacerta agilis, assembly GCF_009819535.1. NCBI lineage: Eukaryota > Metazoa > Chordata > Lepidosauria > Squamata > Lacertidae > Lacerta > Lacerta agilis. The sequence goes on along the minus strand of NC_046316.1, from coordinate 4,280,599 downwards.
AGATTATACCTCAGGACTCGTTTGATGAGAATGACAGTGAGACTGAACGCAAGATTGACAGGAAAAGGAAGGCCTTTCAGATCTGGCAACGAGATAGGAAACTGTGCCACTAAGAAAAAAAAAAACCTATGCCAACACTAAGGTAAGGCTGAGGTTCAAAGAAGAACCAGAGAGCTAAAGAACATCTGGTGGATAAAAAAGCCCAAGAGATCCAGCACTTAGCCAACATGATGCACAGAGTTTCTTTAAAGCCACAAAGACTATCTATGGGCCAACAAATCATGGCTCAACAGACGGTACCACACTTCTAAAAGATAAAGAAGCTATTGCACTGCACTGGAAAGAACATTAACCACAACTCCCCCATAGCTGCTGATGTCCTCTCACAAATCCCACAAAAACAAATTAGAAATGAGCCTGCAGTATCTCCAAAACTGGGAGAGTTGTGTACGGCTATTAAGCAAATGAAAAACAACAAAGCCAGCGAACCTGATGGGATAACTGTCGAAGTCTTCAAAGTGGGTGGAACTGAACTTACATAAGCTAATCGAAAAAATCTGGGAGACAGAGGAGATCCCAACAGACTTTAGGGATGCCAAAATTATCGATCTCTTTTTTTAAAAAAAGGAGAAAGAATGGATTGCAGAAGCTATCAAGGTATCTTTTTATTAGCCGCGGCCAGCAAAATTCTTGCAAAGATCTTAGCAAACCGTCACCTCACAATATCCGAGGCTACCCTTCCTGAATCCCCAAATGGTTTTAGACATTCCAGAAGGACAGTGGACATGATTTTCACCACTTGAAAGCTTCAGGTAAAATGCAGAGAGCATAACCAATCCCTGTATATGGTGTTTATTGACCTGACTAAGGCCTTCGACACAGTAAATCGTAATGTCCTGTGGACTGTCCTTATGAAAATCAGTGCCCAGATAAATTTGTGAACATCCTTCAGCTCCTCCATAATACGACAGCAACAATCACAGATAACAATGGCTCTAAGTGAACCTTTCACAGTGGGATCAAGTGATAAACAGGGTTGTGTTATCGTCCCAATTCTATTTATTATTTTCATTGCCATGATCCTACACATTGTTGAAGGAAACTCCCCACCGGAGTAGAAATCATATATTGAAGAGATGGAAACCTCTTTAATCTGAGTAGGCTGAAAGCAAAGAGTAAGGTTACCATAACTTTTGTCATAGAGCTTAAGTATGCTGATGACAACGTAGTGTGAGCACACTTAGAGGATGACCTTCAAACCATCCAAAATATCTTCGCAGAAAAGCTTGGCCTATCACTCAACATCCAAAAAACCAAAGTGCTGAACAAACAAACACAAAACAACCCCTCTGCAGTGCCACAAAACCAACTCAATAGTGTAACGTTGGAAAGTGTCAATCACTTCTCCTACCTGGGCAGTTATCTTGCCACAAGGGCCAACATTGATGCCAAAATCCAGCATCGCCTGAGCACTGCAAGTGCAGCTTTCTCCCGATTGAAGGGCAGAGTGTTTGAGCACCAGGACATTTGCAGGGAAACCAAAATACTTGTTTACAAAGCTATTGTACTACCAACCTTACTGTATGCTTGTGAAACATGGACCACTTATAAATGCCATCTCCAGCTCCCTGAAAGATTCCATCAACAGTGTCTCCAAAAAAAAAAAATACATATCACTTGGGAAGACAGGCAAACTAATGCCAGTATACTGGAAGAAGCAAAGATCACTAGTGTCAAAGCAATGATTCTTCAACATCAATTTTGTTGTACTGGTCATGTTGTTCGGATGCCCAATTATCATCTTCCAAAGAAACTACTCTATTCCCAACTTAAAAATGGAAAGCGTAATGCTGGTGGTCAACAAAAGAGGTTTAAAAACTCTCTCAATGTAAATCTTTAAAACTGTAGCACAAACACCAACAATTGGGAAACACTGGCCTGCGAGCGCTCCAATTGGAGAACAGCCATTACCAAAGGTGTCATGAACTTTGAAGACACTCAAACTCAGGACAAAAGGGAAAAATGTGCTAAGAGGAAGGCATGCTTAGCAAACCCTCACCATGATCAACTCCCTGCTGGAAATCTATGTCCCCACTGTGGAAGGATGTGTGGATCCAGAATTGGCCTCCACAGTCACTTACAGACTCATTGTTAAGACCGTGTTCATGGAAGACAATCTTACTTGGCTACAAGTGATCGGCAAAGAAGAAGAAGAGTTCCTGCATCACCATGGTTGGATATATCTTATACAATTGTAAAATTGTAGAGTTGGAAGGGACATTGAGGATCATTTAGTAAAAACCCCTGCAATGAAGGAATCTCAGCTAAAGCATCAATGAGAGATGGCCATTCAACCTCTGCTTAAAAACCTTCAAGGAAGGAGGGTCCATAACCTCCTGAGGGAGACCGTTCCACTGCCAAACAGCTCTTACTGTCAGAATTATTTTCCTGATATTTAGTCGGAATCTCCTTTCTTGTAACTTGAAGCCATGGGCTCGAGTTCTACCTTCCAGAGCAGAAGAAAACAGACTTGCTCCATCTTCCATGTGATAGCTCTTGAGATATCTGAAGATGGCTATCATATCTCCTCTCAGTTTCCTCTTTTCCAGGCTAAACATACCTAGCTCCTTCAACTGTTTTTCATCCAGTCCCTTGATCAACTACTCTGCACACGTTCCAGCTTGTCAACATCCTTCCTAAATTGTGGTGCCCAGAACTGGACATAGGACTCCAGGTATGGTCTGCTGTCTATTACTTCCCTTGATCTGGACCAGGGGTAGGCAACCTAAGGCTCGTGGGCCAGATGCAGCCCAATTGCCCTCTCAATCTGGCCCGCGGACGGTCCGGGAATCAGCGGGTTTTTACATAAGTAGAATGTGTGCTTTTATTTAAAATGCATCTCTGGGTTATTTGTGGGACATAGGAATTCGTTCATAATTTTTTTTCAAAATATAGTCCAGCCCACCACATGGTCTGAGGGACGGTGGACCGGCCCACGGCTGAAAAAGGTTGCTGAACCCTGATCTGGGCACTATACTTTTGTTGATGCAACCTAGAATAGCATTAGCTTCATCAAGCGAGCCCACTCCATTGAAATCCCCCATCACTATTATTCTATTGTCACATATATCAAACAATTTCTGTTCCAATGTTGTTGTTTTTTAAAAAAAATTGGCCCTCAATAAGCTTAATTCCTTAATTCACACCCTCCATCAACACTGGGGAAAAAACATAGGGAAATACATTTTCTGCACATTTTTCCATTCCACAACTCATACTGGCTTTGGAATGGTGATTTGCATCAGGGTGTCAACATAAAGGGAAGAGTTGAATATCCCTCCCTTTTCCACGTTGGCTCTCCATAACCTGCAGCTGCTTTTAATCAAAAGAATAAGACAAAAATGATGATTTGGGGAGATGTATTTCACATACATCTCTGGCATCATGCCAACTTTGGTTCCAAGAATAATATTTCACATTTCTGATGACATGGGCTGTAGACTATAAAGGATTGTGCTATAATAAATCTTTTGGTCTAAAAGGTGCCTGAAGACTCTTATTTGTTCATTGTAACTATCAGGGCTACCCATCTGAAATTTCTTATGAAGCCACTGACTCATACCATAAAATGTTGGAATCAAACACAGCTCTGCAGAATTTCATACAGGAGTTCTCCTCAGGCCCATGAGCAAGCAATCCTTTTTTTCGTATGTCACCTTTCGAAAGTTAAAACCATGCTCAAGGCAGCTTGCTCTCTCTATATATACACAGCCATATTGAAACATTTCCATATAAATAAGAAAGCTAAAATAGCAATAAGAATTTTTACTATCAGTAACAGAAACAACCTCCCCACCACCACTGCAACAAAACGTCCTAAACAACACCCCAGCCCATAAGTCTGTTCAGGAGCCTCAACTTTTGCAGCCGGGCCCCGCCCTCCCAGTTCAGGTGGGAAAAGGCCTGCAAGGCAGGGAGCTGGTCTTCCAGGACTCATAGCCAATATGAGTTCCACATACTCCAAAGTAGTTCAACAGCGCCACCCAGAGTGTTCAGGATTTCTCACCTCCACTGTGAACCTGGATTAGTAGTTACAGTGGAATCTGGGTTCTCGAATGGCTTAGTTGATGAACAAATTGGCTCCTGAACAGCAAAAACCCGGAAGTAAGTATTCCAGTTTTCAAATGTTTTTCGCAAGCTGAACATCAGATGCGGCTGTTGACTATTGTTTCCAGGGCGCCTGTGCCAATCAGAGGCCACACCTTGGTTTTTGAACATTTCGGGATTTGAACAGACTTCCGGAACAGAAGGTTCCACTGTATTTCTGAACATACACCCTCAAGCTAAGCCTCTTTTCACAAAGATTAACTGGTGAGAACTGGCTAGCTTTTTTTACTTGTAAGCACCTATTAGTTCTGGGGACGCAGGTGGCACTGTGGTCTAAACCACAGAGCCTAGGGCTTGCCGATGAGAAGGTCGGCGGTTTGAATCCCCGTGACAGGGTGAGCTCCCGTTGCTTGGTCCCTGCTCCTGCCAACCTAGCAGTTTGAAAACACATCAAAGTGAAAGTAGATAAATAGGTACTGCTCTGGTGGGAAGGTAAACGGTGTTTCCATGCGCTGCTCCGGTTTGCCAGAAGCAGCTTAGTCATGCTGGCCACATGACCCGGAAGCTGTCTGCGGACAAACGCCGGCTCCCTCGGCCAATAAAGCGAGATGAGCACCGCAACCCCAAAGTCATCTGCGACTGGACTTAATGGTCAGGGGTCCCTTTACCTTTACCTATTAGTTATTATTATTATTTATTCAATTCATATCCCTCCTGAAGGCACCCAGGGTGGCACCCATAATTACTAGGCTTGGAGTAAATTCCTGATTGGCCACAGAGACCAGTGCCATTAAAGATAGAGCACATCTCATGACTGGGCAAAACATCAATCTTTTCCCGCTTCTTTTGCTCTCAGGTTCCCATAGACTTCAAACTGGGTTGAAGGGAGGAACCCTTGGCAGTAGGGTGTAGGAGCTTCTCTGGCAGCTGATCAGTCCTTGGATATGGCAGGAGATTCACTGTGTCTGGTGGCAACCTATCATCATTCTTTTGTTTTTTGTGGGAGATCCTATATAAGATGGGGTCTGCCAGTAAGGAAAAGGCCTCCCTGCCTCCGATTAAAGCCCTATCTGAAAATGCCAGGGATTATTCTGGGTTTCAACACATCTATCATACTTCCTCTTGTGTATGAGGGGAAGGCAGAATATATATCCTTCCATGCTATATGGAGTTTTGATAAGGACCTGTATTCAAATATTTATAATCTGCTCCCTGATAAGTTGAAGATGCTTTTCAGTTGATCAAAAGTTCTTAATTCATCTAATTTATAAATCATTTAACTGTTGAAACCTTATTATAAAATATATGGAATGGTTTCCACAGTGCTTTTTTCTAGAAAAAGAGGTGCAGGAAGGAACTGCCAAGAAAAAGAGGTGCAGTGCTGCCCAGATCGCAGCAACATACTGCATGCTGCCTCCAGCATGCAGCTATGAGAGCCATTCCAGCAGCAACACTATAGAGGTGCCAGAACGCAACAAAGGGGTGCCGGAATTCACCACAGAGTGAGTTCTGGCTGGGAAAAAAACCCTGGGTTTCCATTTTTTGCTGTTGTATAACCATCAAAATGTGAACAATTTTAGAATGAATCAATTCTGTTAAGTTTTTAAATACTTACCAAGGGGAGCCATATATCCTGAAGCCCCTTACTGTCACTTCTGAATCCTGGAGGTATATGCAATTTGTTAAGAGAGACTGCACATTTTCGTAGCTTTCTGGCTTCAGCTTGGATACAGAGGGAAAGTAGTAAAAGTCCTGCTTGATTAAGTCCGCCATGAACTCTTGGTCAAACGTCAATTCATGATTGCCTGCTATCACGATCTTGTATTCGTATGGTAGGCTGCCTAAATGGTAGGGAGAAAACACAATAAACCCATTTATTGTTACACTTATATTTTTTTTTTAAACCCAAAATGAAGTATGCATACTCAAATTATGCCACCGATGTTGCCAATCATTCCAAAGGAAGTCCAAAGATGAAACTCACAGTGGTTAACTCTAGGAAAGCAATATGGCTTGCCCTTCTGCAAGTGCTTGTCAAGTCAAACCCTTTAAATATTTGCTTCTTGTGGGATAATAACCAAAGTGAATAATTGTTCAGTGATTTTTGCACATTTGTAGAAATTTTACTTACCATAATTAAGAGTTATAATTCATTGCAAATTAAAAGTTAATTTCAGTGTTTCACAATAACAGCTGACAAATTTGTTTGCGTCATTACTAAAAGTATCAAACATGTTCAGGTTTTAAGTATCTTTTACGTTGTTTACATGAATGGCCATTATTTGACTAGTCAATTGATCAACTATTTATGATCCAACTTTGTTCCCCAAGCACTGTTCTACTCATTTGAGTTCTGATACTAGAAGTGAGGTCAACTACACAAAATGCACCTGGAAGGCAAAAAACAGGTATGGAGAAAGTTCAGCACCTCTTACTCAGGTACATATTTTGCTACTGAAATACGGTACCTGCTCCTAGCGTGTTTTTGACATTTCCGTACTTAAACACACAAAACTCATCTATCACATCTCACGTGGCCCTGTCAATATAAAGTGGGGTGGGGGGACCATAGCAACATTTACTAGCATACTTTAGTACTTCGGTAAATATCCATTCTTACTCATTTCCCCCCTAGACACCTATTTTTCTATACAGGCTAAAATGGATCCCCCCCACCATGAAATCCTATCAAAATTACTCATCTACATGAATATTTATTTTGAAATGATAGCTAACAAATCTAGCTTTAATATAACCTAGACATATGTACTTTTAAAAATAAAAGTCCACTCTCTTTCATCTCTATTCTTTACTGCACATCAGGATCTTCTGCCCTTATGATAAAATTAGATTCATTCAAAACTCTTCTTGAAATTTAAGATATAATTTCAATTGCAGTTTGAAAAGACTTGTCTCCTTTTCATATATACGTTGACACCAACATGAACTGCTAGTATCACGCAAGTGCTATAGCTGTTAACAAGCTTCTAACTGATGTAGTATCCTAATAAAATGTAGAAGAAAATTCAGTACTAAACTTGCATGAACAATTCCATTTCCACTGTGATTTCTAAATGATTTCCAGCTCATCTAAACCTACTCAATCTACTAAACTGAAACCTGTAAGCTGGTTATAGTTGTTGCTTCAACTAATGTATTTATGTCATGCTGCTGTCTATGGATGTTACTTAAGCAAATTATCAAATGACTTTAAATGTACAGCAACATTTATCATAGAGGGAGCTGCATCGTTGTGGTTATAGGTCCGTCAGCTGTTCAATTAACAACTCCATTTTTGATGAGTTTGCAGTACAGCTTTTTTCAAGCTTTTCCATACCTATTGGCAAGTCAGAAAATGACCTGATTATTTTCCCCAAACTAAGTATTAGGCCACAATCTTATAAATATTTATGCTTGCTCAACCACAGAAGAACTTGCTGTTCAGTAGTTCTCATTCACAGAGCTATATATGTTCTGATGCACAAATAGTTGCTTGCTTGGAGCCCTGGTCCCTAGTATTTGACATCTTGGTCTATGGAAGCATTAATGAGTTGGAAGAGGGCCAATAAACTGAAGCCACATCCTCACAAGACGGAGGCACTGGTGGTTTCTCTGTCTGGAAATTGGGTGAATGGTAAAGCTAAAGGTAAAGAACCTCTGGACAGTTAAGTTCAGTCAACACTGACTATGGGGTTGCAGTGCTCATCTCGCTTCAGGCCGAGGGAGCCAGCATTTGTCCACAGACAGCTTTCTGGGTCATGTGGCCAACATGACTAAACCTCTTCTGGTGCAACAGAACACCATGACGGAAGCCAGAGAGCACAGAAACACTATTTACCTTACAGCCACAGCAGTACCTATTTATCTACTTGCACTGGTATGCTTTCAAACTGCTAGGTTGGCAGAAGCTGAGACAGAGCAACGGCAGCTCACCCAATCATGCAGATTTGAACTGCCAACCTTCCGATCAGCAAGCCCAAGAGGCTCATAGTCGCACTAACCTGAAATGTCAGATTCAGCGCTGAACTTGAGGATCTGAACTTGCAAGGAGTGACTATTTCCAGGGCCACTGTGTATTAGCTATGGTTGTTCCTGGACCAAGACAGCCCGGCCACACCTCTTCCTGTATCAACCAATTAGGACTCTGAGGTTGGCAGAGGTCCCCCTTCTTGTTGTCAGCTGTTGCACAGCAAGTGGCAATACGGAATCAGTCCTTATCCATAATAAAAACCCAAAATGGAATTCTCTCCCTCAGTAGGCATAGCTTTGATGGAATTCAGGGATCAGGTTAAAATCTATCTGTTCTCCCAGGAATTTAGTGAATGAAATCTAGACAATTTGAGGTCTTGAGATGTGTCTAACCACTGCTGTCATCTATTATGGTTTTAAAATTAACTTAGTTTTATATGTTTGTTGTTTTTTGTGTAACATATTGTTTTATAGTACACTGGAAATGGCTCTGATTCTTTTGTAATGAACTACAGCCTACAAAGAAATTTCTAAAATAGACTGGAAAGAGAAGTGGCTGAATTGCAACTTATCACCAAACTTAAAACCATGGAGAAACCTGGTCTGAACAAGACATTGGATTCTTATCTCATTATACATGACAAACTATCTTAAGCTATCTCACCCCTTGCCTTTCCCTGCAAGACTAATTACAGCCTTTAAGAGTCGTCAACAAGTTTTCCACACCTATCAGCTGATCACCCATTCCCACCACCCTTCTGAGTAATACCCCTCCCCACTCCCTCACTATATTTAAGGATCTGGTGACTTCTGTTTCAGTGTATCTGAAGAAGTGTGCATGCACACGAAAGCTCATACCAAGAACAAACTTAGTTGGTCTCTAAGGTGCTACTGGAAAGAATTTTTTATTTTGTTTTGACTACAGCCTACAAGGTTAATGAATAAATAAAAACACAGCAACAGAGCACATACTTTGCATCCCACATACAGAAGATCCTATGTTCAGTCTTTGACATCTCCAGCTAAAAGAAACTAGTAACAGCTGGTTTGAAATACCTTTTCCTGAGTAGAAAATATTTATCTAAATGGACATGTACATTCTGTCCTGGTACAAGGCAGCAGCTTCTTATGCTCCTAATCAAATGCATGGAGAAGCCATTCAAAGTGAGGAAGCTACTCTATCTGAAGTAAATCACTGGACTGGAGTGAGCAGGATGAGATATTCCAATCAGATAAGTCAGTAGAATGTGGTTGCACTAAAATCCATAGCTACTCCAGTATAGACTGGTTGGTGGAGTGCAGTCTTATGATCTAAAGTTAAATTATGCAGAATACTTTTGCCATTTCAGAGTACTCTGAAAGTGTTCTTTTGCAAGGTAAATTGCTTCTGCATTTGGGCTTCTTTTATGAATTAGAAAGATAACATACAATTTCCCATCACTTAAGCATAACATAACAGACATGGCATGGCAATTACCACAAATATTGAAAATCCTTCTGTACTAGAAAGTCTTGTGTATTATTTCCAATGATTTCAAATTAATTTCCAAGACCAGGAGGTAAAGAAATATGCAACTGTTTCTCTACCTAACAGGCAAGTTTTTCTTGAGCAGCAGACATACTTTACTGCATGACAAACCAGCTTTGAAACTTACAGGAGTTTGAAAACCAGTTCTTAACTTAGAAAAGGAGCCTGCCTTTCAAAGAAGAAGAAAAAATTGACTGGGTGCCCATTTAGGCATGTCTAAATTAGCTTTTCAGATGCTAAATCAAATAGTGCAAATTATTAATAAATAACAGGGCACAGTGATTAACCTAATGTATATAAAATTTAAAAGCTCTCACCCTTTGATATATTTCCTAATATAATCAGGGTAAAAGAAGCCCTCAATGCCCTACTAAACCTTTTCTGTCTCTCTCCATAGTGTTCTGTATACTGCCTATGTTTTTGGTGTGACAAGAGAGAAAAGAACACTTGTAATATAGGATCCCAAGAAGAATGTGGGTTGGGGAAACTGTAGATTATTAGCCAGCTCAGCAAATGATAGTGGGAAATTGGAATTTGGTTCCTTGGTGTTTATTATGCTGTTGGATCCCGAAGGTTCCTTCTTGTCTCCCATAGCATCTATTTGAAGCTGCTGAGCAAGACTGTATGAAGATTTGGAGTGAGGAACCATCAGTATACTGATGACACACAGCTCCTTTTTGTTGGGACTCAAATGAGATAGTAGACATGTTCAAACAACATCTGAAAGCAGTAATGAATTTGATGAGGGCCAATAAAATTAAGTTTAGTCCAGGTGAGACGTAGATGTTTCACCTAACCAGGAAGAAGATGTTCAATCTATTCTGGATGAAGCTGCAAACCTTCTAAAATATTAGGTTCACTGCTTGGTGGTTTACGTAAGGATGATACGTATGTTGCAACCCCTTCGTGAGCTAGCATGGTCACAGTGGCCCATGACCTGTTAACCTCCCAACTTGATTAGTACAAAGTGTTATACATGGGGTTGCATTTGAAGAGTTACCAGAGTACAGTTAGGCTGGGACTGACTAGAGAATATAGTCAAGGGACCCAAGGGACTGCCATTTTCACAGATGCCTGCCCGAGTCCCTCATTTACATGTGAAGTCTACATTTAGAAGTCTACATTTGGGTCCACCTACCATCTGATGGCAGGTGGGTAGTGACTGGGATCAGGGTTTTCTCATTTGTAAAAGCTCATATTTAGAATTCCTTCTCCAAAGAAGCTCACCTGACACCAGCTCTGAGTCTTCTCAGCTCCACTGCCCATACTTCCAACATGTTTCAGTATTATCTTTATAAATCTGCTGTATTTCTTGTTTTTATTGTAGCATAAGCTTTTGGGGACTAAAGTCCAATTCACCAGATGCTTGAAATTTAATTCTCAGTTGGCAGGTGTATATACACCTATAACTAGAGCAAAATATAATTAGCCATTTTTTTATTTTTTTGTGTAACCGCATCTTCTCCATATCCCTAACTTCTTCATCAGTAACTTTGTGAGTGTGAGTTCTGTTTTTCATTTTTCACTTCATTCTTTAATTTGATGGTATCAGTCTAATGGGCATGTGTCTGTCTATAGCTTATAGCTGATAATTGCTTTGTTTATTCATTTTGAACATTTATTTTACAAATTAAGGAATATGAAATGGATTGGGGGAAATTTTAATGTGCCAGCTAAAACATAGTATTCCAATTTTCAAACTACTTTGCACTTTATAGTGAGGATTTCAGCATTATGAGACACTGTGGTCCATATTATTGGAGCAACAAAAGTAGGATATTACCACATTTCAAGGGCCCCATTCACCTTATTGATCATCATGTTTTTCAAGAATAAACAAAATACAGTGGTGCCCCGCTAGACGAAAATAATTCGTTCTGCGAAAATTTTCGTCTAGCGGGCTTTTCGTCTTGCGGAGCGGCAATGACAGCCGCGCTCCGCAAAACGAAAAAAAAAAAAGACGAAAATTTTTCGTCTTGCGAGGCAGCCCCATAGACTTTTTCGTCTTGCGGGGCAGCCTTCCGCTAGACGAATGCCTTCGTCTAGCGAGTTTTTCGTCTTGCGAGGCATTCGTCTAGCGGGGTACCACTGTACTGCCAAGGTTCTGAAAACCCGTTTGTAGTACTTATATTACTCAAAATGATTCCCAGCTTTGATTTATTACACCTACACCAGAAAGGTCGCCTTGGCACTTAGGCACCCTATCTTTCCTGATCACAGCCTTCCCAGCAGCCCTACGTTTTATAAAAAAAGTAGGAAGAGGTTAATTGCAAGCTCTTGGGCAGAGGACGGAGGGTGACAGGAGAAGCGGGGGCAGCTGCAGTTGTACATTAAAGTTTACAATTTTTAAATGGTCAGCAGTGCACAACATGGGCAGAGGACATCATTCCAAAATCTATTACTGCTTTGTTGGATGCAGAGTACTAATGGGTGAGCTCTCCCAAACTAGCTGTAGATCAACTAGAAGTTTTGTTATAATCTTATAATTTGTTATAATCTATGGTTTGGTTGGGAGATATTTTTCCTATCTATTACTGATCATTGCTTTTAGTTTGTTATTGTTGATTTTAATGTTATATTTCCTTGAGCTGTGTTGTATGGATTCTTCTGCTTTGTGTGCTGCTTTGAGACTATTTTTGTAAAATGATCAATAAATAAAATAATAACAACAACAACCAGTAATGAGCCAAATTCTCCCCCCCCCCACCAAAATCTGAAGAAAAATTATTTTATGCCAATGTAATCCACGGTTTGACAAAATGAACTCCCCCATCACCACCAGCCCTCCCCATCCCTTAAAGATCTCACTGCCCGCCCGCCCAAGCAGCAGGATAATAAGGGAGAGAAGAGTGAGAAGGCTTGTTGCTTCCCCTTTATCTTCATCTCCCAGGCAAGCTGCTGTGCAGCCAATGGGCCAAATGTCCTTCAATTTTGTAGTGCAGCATTCTTCTGGTCAGTGCACCACACACATTAAGTGGGGAGGACAGAGTCAAACCTGTCTCCTCTTTTCTGTCAATCACTGCTATTTTCCAGAGAAAGGAGAGAGGGTGTTTTGGGAAGTAGGGCTTGTAGTAAGGATTTTAGAGAGACAGAAAGGGTCTGACACAGATAGTAGAGGGAAGCTGGGAATTCTTCTATGGCTTGGATTTTCTATTCTTTTAGCAATGGATAGAAGAGATGACAATTATCGCAATATACGAACGGTTTACTTTTAGACGCAGATTGTGGACAGATAAATACAATTCTATTTGGAATGCATTAAAAAAATATGTCTTGTAAGTAATTTCACATTAATTGGAATAACTGCATTACTTGTATACCTATATTTTGTATTGTATCACTGTTTCAAATATTTTTTTCTTTCCTTTCACTTTATTTTCTCACTGAAAACTCTCTCTCTCTCTCTCTCTCTCTCTCTCTCTCTCACACACACACACACACACAAGCTGTGTAACACATGTTTAGATCTCTGAAAGAAAAGTAACGGTATATGTTAATGACAAAGTCCAGCAATGGGGGGTGGCGCAAGTAGGGGGCAAGCTCCTTGTTTAGTGGGGCACCTGCTTCCCCTCTGCCTTAGACCAGCCTGGTTTACCAGTGTTTACTCTTGGTTTGTGTGCACTACATTCTGACCTGCTCCAGATTCCACAAGGACTCGTTCCATTTTTTGTTGGCTTTAATTGCTGCAAGGAGCACCAGTTCTGTAACTGAGCCTAATCAATTTACATAGATATGCTTTTGCATCCTTTCCTATGCTATGTGTGAAAATAAATAATACAAATGATAAACTAACCTCAGTGAGACATATACACAAGCTCCTAACAGCAGTTTGTGCTCTGTTTTTCTGCAGATATTTTATTGAACAGATTTTAGTATTCTGTAAGAGCACTGGCAACCATATAAATGCTCACTTAACGTTTTCTCTTTCTCATTTCAACCTTTTAGAATACTGAAGTGAGTGATACAGTAAAGACAGTGTAACTGTCTTAGATTGCATTTTAAGCATCTCGTTGACAGTTCTGTGTTTAAACACTCGGCTGATGTCTGGGAAATTTACATTAACGTTGAAAATGAATACACCTTATTAAGTAACCTATAAACTGTTATATCTAAGCATCATTGAATAATAGAAGCTAGCAATTAAATTCAACATTAAAATATCAAATAAATACTACAATCCAGCACCAATATTAATAGAAAGGAAAAAGGCAGGTGTGGGTGTATACGCACACACACGGGAGAAAAATTGTCTTGGCTCAAAAATATACCTCCATTTTGAAACAATTTACTTAAAAGAAGTAATGATTTCAACACAAATTATTTCCAAGTACATGTGATGAGGATAACAACTTTCCATATCCAATATTACATTTATAGTGGTCAGACAAATCATTTCCTAAGAAAATTGACTAACGTATACTTCCTTACTTGGTATAACCTCCACTGAACTCAATGGGACTTGCTTCTGACCAGTGATGTGGGTTTTCTAGGGGAAAAAATCAATGGGGATATTTTCTGGGGGGAAATCCCTGGGCAAATTCAGGCAAAGCTAAAAACATTGAAACTGCCATGTCTAGTACTGCATTTGCAATCTGCACCCATTCATTGTTACTACTGGACTTTTGAAACAGAATTTTTTCAACAACAAAATAAAGCACTGGATAATTTACCTCTCCACATCACTGCTTCTGACTATAGACATGTAGAGGATTTGTAAGAGAGTAACTATGGGATGTACTACATGAGAAATCTTCTCTACAATCCTTATATGGAGGCCATTTACTAGTGCTGTTTCTACATCGCTAACCTACAGTTAATTACTATTAAAATAAATGTCATTTTATTATTATGGTATGGAAATGAGTACCTAAAGAAATGGTACTATCCAAAAAAAAGTTGACAGGGGGGTTTAGTAAAAAAAAAATGAGAATAGGTAGAGAGATACTTCTGACAAGTTGTGCATATTGCCTTTAAAACAAACAATACTTAGATTTTGAAATGCAGTAGATGACAGGCAACAAGGCATGAAAGCCTGGGCCCATAGCTTTGTGACTTTGCCTGCTGGCAAATACCCCTTTCCATCTGATTAAGAGGGTTGTGGTGGGGCAGTTGCAGGGACTCTTATGTATTTCAACCCCCAACATTCTGGGTTCAGGCCTGATTATGGGACTGAATTGGCTTTGGCTGACCTGATGGGTGGCTTTTATTGGGGGAAGGAGGAGCGTGACCCTGTTGTCCTTACTTGATCTCCCAATGGTCTTTGATACAATGTTATTCTCTCGGTGAAATGGTTGTTGGAGGCAAGGTTTTACAGTTCAGATCTTATATACAGGGTCAGTTTCAGGGAATAGCATTAATGATTATTGCTCAATCTCCTGGCAGCTGTGCTTTGGGGTGCCATAGGCTGCCATCTTGTCAGCAATATGAAGCCATTAGGGGTTTGGGAGCAAAGAGTCATCAGTAGAGTGATGATATCTACCTCTAAGATGTGAATCAGGAGAGGTCATGCTTGCAAGCCCTGTACCTGCTGCTTGGACTCAGTGGTGGGTTGGATGAGGAAGAAAAAACTACCTCTGAATGCTGACATGACAGAGGTGTGCAGGTGGGTGGTTCCCAAGTCTGGATTATTGCTCAATTGTTCATGGTTTGCAGGTCCTCCTGGATCCATCTCTGTCCCTAGAGGCCCAGGTGACCTCAGTGACTAGGAGTGTCTTTGACCAACTTCAGCTGGTGAGACAGCTACAGCCATTTCTGAACCTGGATAATCAGACCACTGTTTGTAACTGGATTACTTCAATGTGCCCTGTGTAGGTTTGCCCTTCAGTTTGGTTGGGAAGCAGCAGCTAGTGCAGAATTCAGCAGCTGAATTGCTCGCTGGGGCAGACTAGTATCACCATGCTACACAAGTGCTGAAAGAATTGAACTTGCTGCCAGTTAGTTAGTTTCTAAGCTAAGTTCAATATTTTGTTTCTGGTGTACAAAGTCATATACAGCTTGCGACCAGGATACCTAAAGGACTTTCTCACCCCTTATATACCCAATCTATATGATCTTATCAAGAGGTCAATACAGGAATCAGGCCTTTAGGGTGATGCCACCTACTCTTTGAAACTCCCTCCCATTAACTATCAGGCAGTTACCACCTCTGTTGCCTTTTTGGTTCCTACTTAGGACCTTCCTTTTAAAACAATCTGTTTTAGTGTAGATATTCGTCCCAGTCTGCATCTGTGCTGGATTTGAAATTGTTTTTAATATTATTTACATGTGGAATTGTATTTAATTTTCTGAATATATGGAATTGTTTTTAACTGGTGATGTTTTTACTGTGAAATTACTTTGAGCTATTTTATGGGAACCCATTTATAAAAGGAATAAAATAAAATAAATAAAGTTGGGCAACACTTGGAAGAATGCTTGGAAACTTCAGGAAGAATGTAATAACCAAACACAAAGAAAAGGGACACAACTATGAAAGAAGGACAGTTTGACTGGCATTAAAATGTGAGAAAAGGATTTCTGAGGCTAGAGAAAATGGCAGTATATATTTGAATATGAGAGGAACCAAATCTAAGAAAGTAATAAAAAAATGTTGTAAGGGGAGGGTTAAATAACGCAATCTGGGATGCAGCAAGAATATGTGGGAAAGGGTGAAAGCTCTTGCCATATGGTGTCAATTATTCCTTCAAACAAATTAGCAAGATCACAGGCATAAAGAGAGCAGGAGAAGGAGGGAGGAAGAGGCACATGGGGTAGTTTATTGAAAACAAGAAATTCTTTCAAGGAATCTGCATAAGTTTTTATATGCTTAGTGTAAATAAATTGTATACTAATTAAAACCCCGAGAACTCTTTGTCTGATATTTAAAACCGTATCCCACTAAAACAGCATGCACTATCCAAAGAGGGTACTACCAACAAGAAGGAAACATCAAAAGCAGAGAGAGAAATTCTCTACTATAGAACCAGTGTGAAGTAAATCAACATGTTGTCGCAAATAGCATTCCAGCTAAAACCACAGAATTCATATATTGTACCACAAACAACTTTTAGAGTATTTGAAGGGAAAGCACTCTTTATGAGTTCCTGCCAGGAACAGGAGAATCAAATGAGTAACTGCAAAGCTAACTTTAGGACGACGGTACTAAACAAGAAAGCTGGGGAACTGTTCTAATATAACCTTTCGCACTAACAGAATCATTATGCATGCAAGAGAGGGCTAACAAACGAGTGGAAACAGGGCAAAGGAAGAAAAAAACATTTCCTCCTTCATTTCCCCCTGTTGGCAATATACCACCTTCCTTCAACTTTCTTTCCTCACCTCCTGCTATGAGGGGAGAGAAGGTGACTGACCTCAAAGGTAGCTAGCTAGGTGTGCTCTTTCCGTGGTGTTGTTGTTGTTGTTGTTGTTTGTACCCCGTCCATCTGACTGGGTTGCCCCAGCCACTCTGGGCTGCTTCCAGCAAATATAAAAACATAGCAAAACATTAAACCTTAAAGAGCTTCCCTGTACAGGGCTGCCTTCAGATGTTTCCTAAATGTTATATAATTACTCATCTCCTTAACATCTGAACTTGGCTAAGAGCTCTGAGCCTCCCATAGAGTCCTTCTGGTTCACAGTTCTTGTACCGCAATGGAATTAAAGCCACACCTTGGGTAGCACATACTGCTAGAGATGCTTCTTCATAACAACTGGATTGGGAAATGGCCATTATGATACTAATTTCACTCACCACCCATGATCTTTTAAGCAGTTGAGGCTGTCTTCCCATTAACTTGGATCAGTGGAAATGATTTCCCACCTGATTCCAATTAACCACCCCAAAGGGCTGCAATTGGGGGGGGGGATAATGGGGAGGAGAACAAAAATGGGGTTGGGCTATGATAACACATGCTCCCCAATCCTAATTTCTCTCTTACATTAAACTTATCCTCTTGTCTACTTACTTACTTACTTACTTACTTACTTACTTATTTCCCCCCGCATTTCCCCTGACAAGGACTCAAGGTGACTTACATGGGGGCAGTCCTCAGTTTTCCCAAACAGGACTCCTTTATTTCTTTAACAAACTAGTATTTTTCTGCTTTTCTCATCTGTGAGCTACTCTGTTTTATTGCCCTATTCTGCACAGTCCCACCATACTATATTATTTATTTATGTTAAAAAATTATATACTACCATTTCATGTATAATATCAAGGTGGTGTAGAATGATTGGACTAAAACATAAAATACTAGAAGACCAGTACAAAGTAACTCTGAAAACGACTGGCTGGTAAAGAAAAAATAAATAGCTGCATAAACCTATCAGCCTAAAAAGGACCTTCAAGAGACACATGAAAAGTCCATAGCAAGAATGCCTGCCAAATCTCTGTTAGAAGAGATGGGACTAGTGACTCTAAATACTATGGGGGGAGAGAGAGAGAGAGAGAGAGAGAGAGAGAGAGAGTTTACAAGTAAACATTTTTGCTTGAATGGCTAGCTGATACAACTTTCAGGAAAAGAATACTAGAAAACCTAATTGTCCTGGTCACCTCAAAGAACTGTCTTGCACAGGACTGGATTAAATGGCCACAGAACAAAGGATCTGTGGCAGGAAAATGAACATCTGTAGGCTTTGGCTATTTCCTTGCTCTCAATCAGGCTTCCTCAAACTCAGCTTTGGCCTACAACTCCCATGATCCCTAGCTAGCAGGACCAGTAGTCAGGGATGATGGGAATTGTAGTCTCAAAACATCTGGAGGCCGAGTTTGAGGAAGCCTCTCTCAATGGTTGCGCAACCCCACCCTGGTGATGTGATGAGGGGCCTAGCCACCCTCCCAGACAGGGAGTGGCACAAACTCCCTCCACTCGCAATAAGTGGTGAAACAGCATTTCCTGCTAGAGAATGGGGAAAAGCAAAGGTGTCCTTTTTACGGTACTTTCCTTCCTCCTAAAACATCCCCATATAGGACACCCACCCCCTCACTCCAGAGTACTCACTAAGCAAATCATTCTTCCCCTCCACCAACCAGTGTTAGAAACTCAGGTGTATAAGCTGGGTGCCAAATGGCTCGCTCCTTAAACCAAGGATACAGTCACCAAAACGCAATGTCTCGTTCCCCTTTGGGGGCAAGATGGCTCTTAAGTCTTATTTTTCAAATAATGGACTGACTGTGATTAATTAAACATCTGGCTATTTCAAATGACAACCTTGAGCTAGGTTAAGAGCTTTGAGAACGTTAAGAAGAAAAGTCACTTGATCCAGGGACAGTCTAAATATATATTGGCCAATTCCTACCTCTTTTTCTTAATGGTGACTGCTCCTGCGCAGAAAAAAGCATTTTGGTTCCAGAAATTGATTCCCTATTGTGCAGATAAAATATAACTGATAGAATTCTACAGGATGAGGTATTAGTGTCTGAAAACAGTCCAGATCCAATGATGCCGAGGCATGCACCTCCAGATGGTGGAGAGGTCTGGCATTATCCTGGCACCCAGGCATCTTCACTTGGTTGCAAGTGGTCAAAAGCCAGGTGGAAAATGTGCCTGGCTAATTTTAAACACTACTCCAAACCTCTGTTTCTTCCCTTCCTCAACTGACACCCTAACTTTTTGTATCTCAATTTCTCTCAACCACACACTAAACTGAATGACACATAGGTTGCCAAACTTCTGATTCTTTTATATCTTTATTCACCCCTAGACAAAAGTCAAAGGTGCCCACAGAAAACAATGGGGGGCGGGAATCAGAAGTTTAGTGTAGCTGTGACTCCTCTTTGGTATTCATTGTGTACCTGGAAGTTCCTTCTTCAGGCAATGATATCTTACTCTATTTTCCCCTACACTCAAAACAAAAACAAACAAACAAACAAAAAAATCCTTCCAGTAGCACCTTAGAGACCAACTAAGTTTGTTCTTGGTATGAGCTTTCGTGTGCATGCACACTTCTTCAGATACACTGAAACGGAAGTCACCAGTGTGCATGCACACAAAAGCTCATACCATAATGACTTCCGTTTCAGTGTATCTGAAGAAGTGTGCATGCACATGAAAGCTCATACCAAGAACAAACGTAGTTGGTCTCTAAGGTGCTACTGGAAGGAATTTTTTTATTTTTTATTTTGTTTTGACTATGGCAGACCAACATGGCTACCTACCTGTAACTTCCCCTATACTCTCAACTCTGGAAGCCCTGAGGTGGTTATTGGGCATTTTGTTGAATTCAACATTTTTTTTCTTTTATATTTATTTATATTCCTTTACAAATGTATATACTCCAGCATTTCTAGAGGGTTCCCTGAGTATGTAGAAACTCCTTCCTGATTTTGGTGTCCTCATTTTGTTTCAAACTAACAGGCATCCAACCACCCAGTTCACTACCAAAGGGAACAAGAAACACCTATAACAAAATGTTGCAGTGTATTCTTCATCCTAACAGGAGTATTCCTGTTCAGGGTTCCACACAGTAATTCCATTCAAGCAGGCAAGTCTACTCTTCCCCTGACCTCCAGTTTTCTGTTCTTCTTTTTCAGCTGTCCCAGCAGCTGAAAGGAAGGAGGGACTGTCTTTTGCCTGGTATGTTAGCCCATTCTGATATTGTGTATGATAAGCCTGCTGCTCAATAAATTTCAGAATCTCTTCACTACTTGAGTTTTGTGTTTGCTTTAGAGCGCCCTAATAAAGAACCCCTTTTGCCTTTGGCAAAACAGCACTTTCAGTTTTCATTGACCTGCTTTTGGGGTTCTTACCCCCTTAGGATTTTAAGAGTTTATTCTACAATCTCCATATTCTACAATCTTCAGGGTTTTCCAGACATGCCAATATGTTTCTCATTGGCCCTGTTTTAGATCCATTCCCTGTTGGCACTCACCAACCGAATTTGCTGTTAAAGGAAGAACCCCATGTGTGAAAATGCCCTCAATGTTTAAGATGCCTAATGCAAAGGGACACAACATGATATGAAACAGAAAAGTGACTTTAAATTCTGCACATCAACACTGTTCAACACTGAAACAAGAGCTAAGTTGATGCCTCACTAAAGCAGTTTAAAGGAGGAGGGCATAATCTCTGATCACATCCAAACTACCCATCTGAATATTCCATCATAATCTAATGTGGATGCAGAAAGGATTTAAGACTCAAAATGCTCTAATTCCATCTGCTGTGAAGCTTTCCATCATTAAAGCTGGTCACTGATATATATTCGCATATATACAAATTCACACATCATTATACCAGTTAGGCTAGCCTTCTAATGACAAGAGACTCAACAGTGCTAAAAATATACACCACTCGTCATTTTCTTGCTTTGCTTAAAATAAGTCTTAACTCATACCACTGCTTCAATCAGCTCATGACATATGAAATCTATTGTGTTCATTCATACCAAAAAGAATTTTTTTCATCCTACATGCTTACTTTAGGACTATTCGTTTTAACAGGGTCTAAAAATATTCAATGCTATGTATGAATCTCAGTTTTCAGCCATTTTTCCTATTCTTTTGAGAGATAATTCAGGAAAATATCAGTCAAAGTGGAAATCCATGATTCATGCGAATAGTGGGGCAGCCACTTAGTGATGCAAAACTAAAGCTTATACTTTAAAAGCCTATTCCAAACAATATAGGAGTGCATGTAGATTACGGCTTGCTTGCTTGCTTGCCCAATGGAAGAGAATTTCAGTGAACAATGCCAACAGTTTCTACAAAAGGCATCTGCATCTCTAGCCAAGGCAGCAACTACATGCTTGTGCTTTGCTTTGTTTGGATTTCAGGACTGCAGTGCAGCTGAGCCACAAACAGAAAAATTATCAGCCTCTGGGGTAAATAAATGTTTGCCATATTTGCAAGAGTTGTTATGCAAATCATCAAAGGTTCAACTGTTAAGTTGCAGCGAAGTTTAAAAATTCAGGAAGCAAAAATTCATGACTTCAAACTGCTGCTTCTTACAGCTGAGGCACACAGTAATCTGATTTTGTCACTGTGCTGATCACTTACTTCAACACCGACAAAATTAATATTCATAATTCTCAGAAGCAGAGGTATGGTTTTATTCACTGGTTAAATGAAACTAGCTTTAGAAATTATTTGTAACGCTATACTCACCTAACCACTCATTGAATTTTTTAACTTCACTAGGCAGTCCCAGTTCAGTAAAATCACCAGCATGTATTAAAACATCACCATATGGCATTTGGATAGGATCTGTTCTGGAGTGAGTATCGGATACACAGACAAAACGTGTGTATCCTGGAGGCTTAGGAGCATCATGTGGAACAGGATCCACCCTATGTAAAAAATATTGAGGAATTATTACAAAATGTAATCATATGACTGTGTTTTTCACACATCTAGTTTGCAAATCCAATACACTCTCACCATGTATGACACAGCAATTCAGAATAGTCAAGCAGACAAGAAGTACATTTTTTAACTCAGGATTTTCACAATTGTTGGACAAAATGTAAGTGTAAAAATAAATCAGAAATGCTTATTACTTTATAGCTGTTTTTCCTTATTGCAAATGAATAAATACCTCTTCTTGTTGAAGTTCAGTTAACATACCATTTAGAGAAAACCTTTAAATATATTTTTCAAATACATTTTTATCAACTTTTCACAATAGTTAAATCAATAACTGGCTTATGCATAATGATAGTAATTTGGAGAGAGAACAGTTTACATGATCTGGATTGCAGATCTACAGATATTTTGAGTGTGTGCTGCAATCCTAATTCCACTCACCAATGAGTAAACCAGATTTAATTTAAGTGGTCTTACTTCTGAGTAGACATGGTTAGGATTACAGCTTAAATAACAAATTCTGTAATATTTACATTAACACAGATTACACATAACTGAAACGTCTGTAAACTTTCAAGGAAAACCAGTCTGAAGAAGCTCAGGAAAAATAGCCGTTTAACAACAGGTACAGAGATTAGGCCTGGGCGATGTAGCAAAACTTTGCCTGAAGCCGGTTTAAAGATAAAATTGCGAGAGCGATTACAGAATTTCCTATCGGACAACGTTTCATGAATCCCCAGTGCCGCTCCCAGCCAGCATTGCGCACTTCAATCAGGCCACTTGATGACCCCCCCCCTAGTGCTTGGCCACACCCTCCCTCCGCAGCCCAGCCACCGGCCTCAGGAATGGGGCTTGCCTGCCTGCTAGCCAGTGACTTCATTTCTTTCCCTGGCCACACAACCACTGGCAGGCTGTCCCCTCCTCCTTGCACTGAGTAGAATGGTGGCTCCTGGTAGCCGCTGCTTGCACAGTGAGACTATCGTTGGGGCGGTTCCAGGGAGAGCGGCGGCACCGTGGTGCAACGGCATGCAGTGCGCCAGCTGATGTGCTCCACCCAGGGCGGCGCTGCCTGCCCGGCCTCACCAGGAAGAGGCAAAAGCTGTGCATCCCCATGGCTGGCGATCTATTACAATGTTGGAAAGCAGATATCGCCCAGTTCTAGCAGAGATCATTTGAAACATAAACATAAAAAGGGTATAAACTGAGTTGTGTCTACCAGCAGCTGTAGAAGCAGTTTGCTGTTGGAAATCTTGCTTGCACTGCCACTGCAATACAATCTAGGGGCAGGTCACATCCTTACTGATCATTGTCAGGAGACAGCAGTGGAGGGTAGGGCTCAGTCAACAGCCTGGAAGCTTATTGTTGGCCCTTGCTGAAGTCAGCAACTTGCGCCTGTGCCAGAGGACAGCGAGCTGCCAGCAGCCACATACCTGCACAATTCTGACAGAGCCACCAGCACTACCCACTGCCAGCTCCCAATGGCTACTGGAAAGGCATACTTTCCTTTTTCTCTCAACTGCTCCATTGCAGTGCTTCACCAGCCATTTTTTGTTAAGTTTCATATGCACATGTTGCAATACATTATAAACACTTAATGCTAAAATATCTAACATCGTGTACCTTTGCGTAGAGTATTAAGCCCCGAAGTTTCACAGTGCAACTGGACGTTAACTACTTCATATAAGTTAGATATAATGAAACATACCCTTTTCATAAATCAGTCTAGGGCAGTCTATTTCCTAGATATTTTCATGATGCATAACATAGTCCAAAAAGTAGTTCCAGAAGTCAGCATTTTAAAGGGAGCAACAAAATATGTAATCATGAAAAAGCCAGCCAGAACAAAAAGAAAAACCAGGCTTTAACCCAGATAGGGTGGCAAAAAATATCAATACAGATATAGCAAGTGTGGCAGAACTAGTTACTGGTAGCTTCAGGTTTCCTCAGTCCTAATTTTCCAAGAAATCACCAGTCTTTTGACTCCACTCTCAAGGGTATTTTTAATCAGCAAAAGGAGACACTGTGCACAGTAATTTGCCTGCAATGTTCCAGTCCTAGTTCAGGCCACCATTAAGACATTTCAGATTAAACTTAGTATTTATAAAGCACTTCACATAAATTATGAGCACCTTATTTATTATTGTACACAATAAATGAATAATAAATTACCAACTCAAAAAACCCTTGCAGAACAGGTAAGGTAGATGGGCCAAATATTCTCTGAAGATCTTTGAGGCAATTTCAGAGGTGAAACTGTAGCTGAAAGTACTCTCCCTTTGTCCTAATTTCCCACTATAATTACTTGTGTATTGTGGGGGTGCTGGCAGCACCCTAAGTGCAATACAGTGGTACCTCTACCTGCAGACATAATCTGTTCCAGGGTGCCGTTCGCACTCCGAAAAGTCCACAACTAGAGCGGTGCTTCTGCGCAAGCATGGAGTGCGACAGAGTGCTTCTGTGCATGTGCAAAGCGCGCAGAACACTTCTGCACATGCAACGAAACCCGGAAGTATACACTTCCGGGTTTGCCGCATTCGCAATCCGAAAAGCCGCAACGTGAAGCCAACTCCACAAAAGGTATGACTGTAAATCAGTTGACTTAAAAGGATGCTTACAGGTAATCCTTCTCTGACTGTTCTGAATGGGAAATTGCCAGCTCTATGATATGGTGAGAATAAAACATTGCTTCCCCCTCCCCATTTAATCCCCACAACAACCCTGTGAGGTGGGTTAGGCTGAGAGGCAGCTGATTTGAACGCTGGTGTACACTTGTGAAGAAATCCATGACCTGGAGTATGCAAAGCAGATTGAGGGTATATGGGTAAAAATGGCAGGAGAGAGAAACAACAGCGGCCTTACTGTGGGAGTCTGCTACAGACCGCCAAGCTAGATTGAAGATTTGGATGATGCCTTACTAGAGCAGATCACCAAACATTCAAAAAGGAGAGATACAGTAGTCATGGGAGACTTCAATTGCCCCAATATCTGTTGGAACTCAAACTCTGCCAAGAATATAAGGTCCAACAAATTCCTCCATGGCCTCGCCAACAATTTAATCTCCCAGAAGGTAGAAGCAGCAGCAAGGGGCTCATCTATCTTGAACCTGGTCCTCACCAACAGTGAAGAACTGATCAACAAAGTATTTGGAAACTTGGAAGAAAATGATCATGTCCTCCAGGGTTTCATCATACAGAGGCAAGAGACATGCACTCTGGACTTTAAGACGGCCAATTTCAAAAAGCTTAAGGAGCTACTGGATGAAATCCCATGCTCAGAAATACTCAAAGAGAAGGGAGTCCAAGTTGGATGGGTGTCTCTAAAAGCAGAAATAATGAAGACCCAAATGCAAACAAATCCAATAAGAAGCTTACCAATGAGCTGAGAGTTAAGAAGAGCTTATATAAGAAATGAAAGAAAAGAGAAATCACAAAGGAGGAGTATACACAAGTAGCCAACAGTTGCAGGGGGGTCAGGCAGGCTAAAGCTCAGAATGAGCTCAGGCTTGCAAGAAAGGTTAAAAATAAATTTTAAAAAGGTTTATTTGGCTATGTCCAAAGCATGAGAAAAAATAGGTTAAGTGGTAGGTCCTCTGTGTGGAGAAGACAGAGAAAAGCTATCATTCATTCATTTCCTGTCCACCTGGCTGGGTTTCCCCAGCCACTCAGGGCAGCTTACAGCTTTAATGAAAACATAATAAAAAAATCAAAAAATCAAACATTAAATAAATAAACCAATACATCAACAGTAATAATAATCATTAATAATAATAATAAACAGTTTTTACCCAAATTAAAATAAACGCCAACCCCAACTAAACAATTAACCAACACTAACTCAACAAAACCTAAACAGGGAGAAGACGGAACTACTCAACACCTACTTTGTCTCTGTCTTCACCCAAAAGGAAAGTGATAACAGAATAAATGATGTAAGGAGGGAGCTGGAGCCCAAGATAGGAAAAGAGGTAGTAAGGGAACACCTAGCTACTTTTTTAAAAAATTGAATCTCCAGGGCCTGATGAGCTGCATCCAAGGGTACTAAAGGAGCTTGTGGATGTAATATCAGAGCCTTTGTCTATGATATATATAAAAAAATTAAGGTCCAGTAGCACCTTAGAGATCAACTAAGTTTGTTCTTGGTATGAGCTTTCGTGTGCATGCACAAAACCAAGAACAAACTTAGTTGGTCTCTAAGGTGCTACTGGACAATTTTTTTATTTTTTAAAATATATTTCTACTGTGTCAGACCAACACGGCTACCTACCTGAATCTTTGTCTATGATGTCTGAGAATTCTTGGAGAACAGGTGAGGTCCCTGCAGACTTGAGGCAAGCAAATGTTGTCCCCCATCTTCAAAGGGGGGGCAGAAGACCCAGGTAATGGCCCAACGTATTCTGTTTGCATGTCTAATGCAAACGGTGCATGTTTGGCTTTTGAAAAACATATCCTATAGTTTTGAACTCATTAAGCCTATTACTACTCCTATCCTGGTCAAGTTACAGTTCACTAACCTAAAGAGAAAAAGGATACTGTACTAGTTTTTATTCTTTACCAAAATATTTTGCAATAATGTCAATGCTTCATTTGACTGTTATGGCTAAATATTTTTTTCTTTTCCTTCTGGCTCTCAACTTTATTAGCACTGTTCATTTTGCAGTTATGATTTTCCATGTTACATTAAAAGTAAATCACCCTTCAGAGCAATTAACTTTACAGATGTTTTCACGGTACACAAAAAGTCAAAACAAACACATTAATCTAATTACACTTTAAGCACCCTGTGCCTTTCACATACTGTCAGAATCAAAGTAGGATTTGTCATATGGGTGCTCACACTATTTCATTAGTTGCTGCCATTCTTTTGTCAGTGCAGATCTCTTGAATCTCTAGCCAAACAATGAGACTTGTTTTGTTCTTTAAAAGGCTTCATATTAAAATAACTGTTCATATAAGCGTGTGGGGTGGTTACTGATTAAGGGTATAATACAGTACTAAGCTCCTGCAATTGCCTATTGCCATTTTATTAAATATCAAGGTAAAACAACACAGAGTTTTCCCTTGCATCTCTTAATAAAAATACATGTTTCCCCAAAACACTATTCCCTCGATTCCTGCTTTTGACTGGCCCATCAAATACCACATTGACATAGCAATAACCATTCAGAAGTCTGTGTATAGCAATAACAGAACTAGAATACTTACATTTGCACATGTGGGGGCTGGAAACGTCCCTGGTTAATGTTGTAGAACGTGAATGCCTGTGTCGGGTTTGAGCTGTACTCGTCAACTTCAATTATTAGTCTACTGTGCTGATGCCTTCTAGCTGTCATAATGTGCGACTGGGCAAAAGCCATGCTTGCTCTGTGTGATGATGGTGGCGCTTTTTCAGGGGGTCATCTCCACTATCTTCCTATACTGGCTAAAAATATCCATGTTCGTTCCATACCTCATCATGCACAACTTCTGAAAACCTAGAAGCAGATTGGGGGGAAATGTAGTTGGCATAAGTGTTTGACAGTTAATCTGCCTGAAATACACTTTATTTAATGTCAGAAGGAGATTTAGGAGAGGAAGATAAATGCTAACAACTTGAACATCTCATTACAAATCTCTCCAACTCAGCAACTTGATGATTTGATGTGTGTGTGTGTGGGCTGTGTGTGTGTGTGTTTTAGTGGGTGAGTAAGGAGGAAAACAAACTTATCAAAGAACACATGGCACAACATGTTCCAATGGTAAGGACTTTGAATCACAAATATACTGAACAATGCAATAATGCTTAGAAATTGCATGTCATTTTTAATGTTTTGCAAACACAATTATTTAACTTTAATTCCCTCCTAGTCTAAGCATATAAGTGAAGGTTTATATTATTGCTGCAATCTACTGCATGCCTGTGCGTGAAGAGATTACAACCAAGTGTGTATTCCAAAGAAATTAGTATAAGGTCTGTTTTCTCCTATGGTTCAATGGCACTCATAAAACCCAGAGGAATGTTGTAACAGTTATAACTGAACAGGCTTTGTTGAATCTGGAAAATGGGTGTCACAAATGTACATTCCTTTAATTATTATTTTATCTCACTTAATTTTTTTATGAATTTTCATGAAAATATTTTTTATGACAACTGGATCTACCAAACCCAAATTGTTGCTCCCACGTCTTTAAAAATACCACAAACAAATAGCACAATAATGACTATCTAAGGTTTGTGCTTTTTGTCTGCTTTTCTATATATTTACTCAAGACTCCACCAAAATAATCCATTTTCAAAACCTGCAGCCTATTATTTTGCGTTGATCAACCACTTCCAGTGTGTTTAAAAGTATGTTATAACATAGCCTGAGATCTGCGGGTCGGGGTAGAGCATACACACAATTCTGTAAATGTAAACAAACATGTCAATAGAAATAATGCTGTTTATGCACTTTCCCTTTTGCCAAGTTTCGCTTTGTAAAATCAAACTATATGTAAATTTGGTAGGATTTTTTTAAAAAAAAGTTTAACAGCTTGTGGGGGAATTGCAGAAAACCCTGGAAAAATTAGGCATGAGAACTAAATCATGTGCAGCTTCCCCTTTGGATTCTAACCATATCATTGGCATCAATTTGTTTGTTTACTGTACAGTGGTACCTCGGGTTTAAGAACATAATTCGTTCTGGAGGTCCGTTCTTAACCTGAAATTGTTCTTAACCCGAGGTACCACTTTAGCTAATGGGGCCTCCCGCTGCTGCCGCCGCACGATTTCTGTTCTCATCCTGAAGCAAAGTTCTTAACCCGAGGTACTATTTCTGGGTTAGCAGTGTCTGTAACCTGAAGTGTCTGTAACCTGAAGTGTCTGTAACCCAAGGTATCCCTGTATCAGGATTTTATCACCTCCCAATCTAACATATTTTTAAAATAATTTCATCATTCCAGTCTCAAAATTTCATACTTTTCTCTGCAAGCACCAACAGTGGAAACTTACAGTTTCAAACCACAAATGTTTTCACCATCGCATTCACATTGTCAGTGCTGCACCTCCTGAAAAACACAAAAAAATTAACAGAATTAATATCACTGGAATGATCACATTGATGGTTATGCCCCTCCAAAATAGCTGACAACCTGGTTTGAAGGAAAATCACATCTTCTATTTGAAAGGAAAACACCCAAAACTGTGTGGAAAAAAATACTCATTGTTTATTTGGACTTAGTCGTAATAAACTGGGAATGGGCAATTTGCTAGCTATATTGAAAACATTATTATAAGTCCAGAAGGCCACATTCAGTTTGTGAGACAACAAACCATCATTCATAAAATAGTTTGGAGATGATTATTACTTAAATTATGATCCATGTTTGCTCATAAAATATATATGCTGTAAAAGCAAAATGCATGCTTCATCGTAAGTGCAATATTTTACTGTTTATAAAATAAGTTGTATCAGCCCAATAACATTTTATTTTCTGCATAAAGAAGGGAAACCCTGTAACACAGAAATAGAACCATAGTCTTCAGAACAAAACTCAAAAAGGATTTACAATATTACATATCTTGGGTTTATTTGGCCGATCACATATTTTAAAGACATTTTGAGTTGTTATAGAATGACAATGTGATTGTTACCTTACTATAGTAGAAAATAGAACCAATGTGATTATTGTTATAGATTTTGTCATTTCTAACCCTTGAGCACACTAATGTATAAAGGTGGTATACAAATTGAAAGTGAAATGAAATGAAATCATGCGATTTATAAACAGAAGCACAGGGAACCATTCCACTTCTGAGAACAATTCAAAATGCTGATTTTGACATTTATAAAAGGTTTTATGGGTTAGTACCAGCATGTATATGCTGGTTCCTTAAAGTGTGAGTCAGCAAACTTGTGAGAGTTGAGTCAGAGAGTGGCTCAGCACAATCTAAAGTAGTTTGTAGCAAGTTTGCCCTAGGCCCCTGCCTCTTGGCTCAAACGCTGGTATGTTGAATGGGCACTCTGCACATGCCCCAAAATTCAGAAGGCGACTCCAATTCAGCTCCTGGGAGAAATCGATGTCTTTTTCCCATCCAAGTGAGAAGCCAGGCAGGAAAGGGCTTTGGAGGGAGGCGTTTTTGCTCCGGAAGACCCCTCCCCACCTCCCCAAATGCCTCTACACTCCGGGAATCTAGTCTGGTACATTTTAAGCCACAGAGAGGGACAAGCTGCAGGATCAGATCTCTCTGCATCTTTTTCAAAGCAGGACCCAAAGAGGAAATGCCCACAACACACCTCAGTGACACTTGAGGTTCCCAAATGAAACTGGCAAGAAAAGGTGAGGCAGCAATGCAAACGAATCGGGCCGGGACCTAAGAGGTTTGGATGCAGAGCAGACCCTCCCCAGTGTGTGCGGTGTTGCTGAGCAGCTGACAAATCTGTGCAAATGGGAACCTGAAGTAGGTTGCTGCTTCTCTCTTTCCCTGGCCGGGAGATGGGAGGAACAATGGATGAAAAGGTGGGGGAAGATTTGGGTGGGTTTTTTTTTTTTTTACAAGGCTGGGACGCGGGTGGTGCTGTGGCCTAACCCGCAGAGCCTAGGGCTAGCCGATCAGAAGGTTGGCGGTTCGAATCCCCATGTCAGGGTGAGCTCCCATTCTTCGGTCCCTGCTCCTGCCCACCTAGCAATTCGAAAGCACGTCAAAGTGTATGTAGATAAATAGGTACCGCTTTGGCGGGAAGGTAAACGGCATTTCTGTGCGCTGCTCTGGTTCGCCAGAAGCAGCTTAGTCATGCTGGCCACATGACCCAGAAGCTGTCTGCGGACAAACACCGGCTCCCTCGGCCTATAGAGCGAGATGAGCGTGCAACCCGAGAGTCGTCCGCAACTTGACTTAACTGTCAGGGGTCCCTTTACCTTTACCTTTTTACAATGAGGGGGGAGGGAAGGCTTGCAACTGGGAATTTGGGGCTCTGCATGACAAAGTGAGAGGCCATGATGGCTTAAGGATTTTCATGAAGGTCCTACCTAGCATTTTGGTGGCAATTGAAAACTATGAAGATGGAGGTTTTGGTATTAAGCACAGCACAATCAGCACTTAGCAGTTTTGAGGGGAAATTCCCATGAAATGAGATTAACAACCCCAGATTGTAGTACTTTTTGATCCAAAAATACACGATCATAATTTGTTTTGTTAATGTTTTTAAGATATGCAAAATGAGAAGGTTTGTAGATATTTACCTGATTTATAAGCAATTTAGTCAAGTGTCTAAAACTAGATGCAAGTTAAATGTCTTGCTGGATTGGAGAAGATTTGTCATATGTTATTCTGTTGTATCAAAAGACAATTGTAGTTTCTGCCCTCTGCTCAAGGAGAACGTAGTTGTAAGAGCCTACATTTGTAGACAGCTTGCAAGTGGAGGGATCTGCAAACCAGTTGGTCTAAACCAGGGGTCAGCAAACATTTTCAGCAGGAGGCCATTCCACTGTCCCTCAGACCTTGTGGGGGACCGGACTATATTGGGGGGGGGGGGGGTTGAAGGAATTCCTGTGCCCCACAAATAACCCAGAGATGCATTTTAAATAAAAGCATGCTGATTCCCAGACCTTCCGTGGGCCAGATTTAGAAGGCGATTGGGCCAGATCTGGCCCCCAGGCCTTAGTTTGCCTACCCATGATAAACCTTCCTCTCTGTCATTTTTGCCAAAGCACAATAGTAGGCTCACAGGGTTGTAGTCAAAGAAGTCATTCCATTCACACAAAGACTTCTGCTTGTGCAATTGAACTGACCCTTCCTCTCCTCGCTCCATGCACACTCCAGATATGTTCTGAGATCCCCCCAACCCTCTAGAGAACATTTGGAGGGCACACAGGGACATGGGGAGAGGAGAGTGTTGTGCCGGCAGAAGTCCTTGCACTAACAGGATCATTGGATACAGCCCACACAGTCTGTCTTGTTTCAAGACTCTGCGTTCCTTTCCACAAATCATGAATACCGTAAAATTTTGTTTGATATATATTTAATAATAAAAAGAATGAGTAAATCCCCTGTACATGGAACTCAGACGTGTGGAGGGATAAATGGATCAGTGGATGCCTCAAGAGGCAAGGAAAACCTCAAGCTGCAGGGCCATAGCCAGGAGTGTTAGAAAACAGTGGCATCATTGTGAGTAGATTCTCTGAGAGCTTCCACATCTTGCTTTCTGCACTAAAAGGACTAATACAACTATCTGTGGCATGTAAAATCAGCTAGTTTTTAGCCTGGCGTGACCTTTCAGAGGTAATACATTACTACTTTATGCACCTCAATAAAGAAATCTCATTCTGTGAGATGAATAGGTGTTTATAGGACTTTGGATTTTTGCTTTTTTTGCTGAAGAATATTTACTCTTCACTCTAGCATATTCCATCATTGTTGACATGCCTACAAAAAGTAATTCCATCTTTTGCATTTTGCCATTTGTCAATCACATTTTAGTTGCTCTTTTTATTTACAGATGAGGCAATATTTCTCTGAACTCTTCCTTCCTGATTTCCATTTTTCTAACTCTTTGCTTCTGCTTTCATAATGTCTCTCTTTCCACTATCTACTGTTCCCTGTTCAACTTTTGCGATACCTATACAGTGTATTTCACAAATCCCAAAGACACACCCCCATAGTGATTATCTCTTATAACTGCAATCTAATATTGAAACAAAAAACTGCTCACATACAGCATAATATTTATAATGAAGGTGGGAAATACATAAAAATAACAAGAGAGAAGGTGGAATGTAAGAGGTTAAAGTGTGGGGAAGACAAGTGCATTTTCATGTGAGATTTGCAAATCTATAACATGCTGATGATGCAAGAATAAATTGAATGTTAGGGGAAGGTAGGGATGAATTGATATCCATTGGAAAAAGATGGTATAATCAGATGGGTCAAAGTAAAAGTATTTCATAAAATTATTTCCTAGCAGTAGAGGCAGATTTCCGGCAGCACGAATGGTTCCCCAACACAGAGCGCAGGAGGCAAGGGGGCACCCCCTGGCTTCCTTTCTAAAGTCTAGTAAGCGCTGGGCTTTGGGAAGGAGGTATGACAGGAACCTAGATTCCCGCCCCCCCTTCCCAAAACCTAGTTAGCACTTGCCCAACTTTGGGAAGGCAGCGGGGTGTCAAAGTTTGGCCTCACACAGAGGGCCATATTACCAAGGTCCGCCTCTGCTAGCAGGCCAAAACAGGTTGGGGGGGGGCTGATCTTCTTGGACATGGAAGGGTTAAATTCTCATTTCCCTTGTGCTGCAGTCCCTGTACATATAGTAACTCTCCAGATCATTTAAAAAGTGTGTGAGAGAGATGGAGGAGCATCTGAGATCTCATCTGCTTCTGAATAAGATAGACAGGTTTCTACCTTCTAAAGCCTGTTCACAATTCATCTGTGTGTGCTTCTCAGTGCTCCTCTATATGGCCTGTACACTGAGCCTCATACAGATTTGCTTACATGAAGCTTACATGGTGAGCCACTTCCCATTAACCCTTCATTCATTCATTCATTCATTCCAGTGCATTTCCCTGTGACTTCCCTAACTGCAGAAAGTCTGCGCATTTGCTCCACTAAGATACCCTAGCACTTTAACTCACTTTGATTGTGCAAACGTAAATTTGCACAAACCTAAATTATTGGTAAGCACTTGAGCCCCTCCAACAGTCTGGAGGCACCTTCATGCATACAAGTTCCTGCACATGGAGGAAATAAATATTAAGTATTATCTTAACAGAAGCACTACCCCCTTCACCTCAGTTGTAATCCTCATTCTCTTGCTTGACAACAGAGAATAGCTACGCAATGAAGCACTTTGCTAGAACTGCTGCTTGTAGAGTTCCAATTAGTTCCTCACTCAAACATAGGCACATCACTTCTTGTTTCTCAGCGGCAGTAACACTCCCAGGAGCCCAGCATATAGGATCACCTCCGCCTTCAGGAGTGGAGGAGGTACCAGATTTGGGATTTCTATTACCTAATCCAGAGGTTTTCAACCTTTTTGGGTCCATGGGTCCCTTGATCAAATACATTCTTTCTGCGGCAGCCATGTGGGGCTCAGGAGCCCAGTTAGGTCACCCTTGCCTGCAGAGCTGACAGCCTCTCACCCTTTTTCAAACATCCTCCCTTGTGAAGTGTTCCCTCTCTGAGCTGCCCCTCCCCTGCCCCAAAGAGAGGTGCCTCCTCACACTGCCCCACAGGAGCCTGGGACTTGCCTGTCCATTCCCAACAACAAGGGCTGGCGGGCTGGCTGGCTGGCTGGGTTCCCTCACCCACTTGCTTGCTTAACCCAAGGACACCTCAGCTCCTGGCAACCAGCACCCCCTGGCCAGCCCCAGAGGCACCATTCACCTGGGGAGCTTATAGCCAGGGCTGCTGCAACAAACAGCTGTGGAAGCCTTGGGGAGGCAGAGATGCAAGAGAGCATCAGAGGAGGGAGTGTTGCCCATGGCACCCCGACCATTATTCAAGGCACCCCAGGGTGCCAAGGCACACTGGTTGAAAACCACTGACCTAATCAGTAACTTTCCACCAATTTATGGAACTGACATCAATACTAGTATGAATTGACATTTAGGCATCTGCAGTCTGAAGTCATTGATGTGCGTAAATACTGGAGGAACTGAGAACCCTGAAATAACAGTCTTAGTTGAAAATGTAAATGAATGAACCTTTTTCAAAAGTGTAATTTTAAGTTGAAACTGTGCCTAGCACGGAAATATGCACTTACAAGCCAACTCATTAAAATTTGACTGCATTATATATCTGCCATTACTGTCAATGGGAGTTAAACAAGCATCTTGAAAGGAGAACCAAGTCCTTTGGGACACTTTAAACTGCAATCTATAGCGATTTCTCACTTTCTCTCTCCACTCCCATAACTTTCTTGAAGACAGCACAATTATGGATTAGTATTCAAAACCCAAAAACCTAAGCCTATTTCTATCTAGAAGTAAACATGAAACATTTTTAAACCACTTTGGTTTTTGAGCAGTTTATTTATATAATGGTCAATTACAACTAAGTGCACTTCCAGATTTGTAAGACTAGTCACTAAAAGGCAAGAGGCTATTAGGCAGAAAATCTCCTGTGTGTCCTGCAAGAAGAAACAAGTCTGTGATTGCCTAGGTCAGTGCAGCCTGTTGCAGATCAGCTAAAATGATATTGCAGCAGTGACCAGTTCAACCACAAAGTACGGTAAAACTGAGGAAACTGAGGAAAAATTCAATGGGCTGGCAGAGAATTAGGCATTGTGAGTGCAGGGGACAGGACAGCAATTCAGAGAGGCCAAAGGACCACAAGACAAACACAAGTACCAAAGACAGATTTATATAAGTGTTTATATGCTAATGCTAGACGCCTCTAAGCGGGAGTGCTTTGTCTTGGAGGATGGCATTGATACAGTAGGCATAATAGAAACCTGGTGGAATGGAAAGAACCAGTGGGGCGTTGTTATCTCTGGATATAAAGTCTACAGGAAGCAAAGAGAAGGGTGTACCTAAGGTGGTGTCGCTCTGAACGCCTCAGACAGCATTCAATCCCACTAGCTGGAAATCCCCAAAGTGACAGATACTTCTATAGAATCATTGTGGGTGGCGATACTGGGCCCCAAGGGTCCAGGGAGATCTTGAGATGATTAATGAAATCACGCTTCAAAAGAGGACACATTGTAGTAATGAGTGGCTGAAACTACCCTCACACAGACTGGCTGCATATGTGCTCCAGTCATGACAAGGAGGTAAAATTTCTAGAGACCTTAAATGACTGTAGCCTAGAACAACCTTGGCAACCTTGGACCTAATTTTGAGAGGCACCCAGCACCTGATGTGAGATGTATGTGTTGTTGAGCCATTTGGGAGCAGTGACCATGGTGCTATTCAATTAAATATACATGTAAATGATCAATTGCTAAGAAAATCCAACACAGTGCATTTGATTTCAAAAGAGGAAACTTCCCCCAAATGAAGAGGAAGTTGGTAGAAAGGAAGTTGAAAGGCAAAGTCAAGAGGGTCAAAGCACTTCAAAATGTTTGCAGAGTATTAGAAACTCAACTGGAGTGTATACTGCAGATCAAGAAAGGTATCATGAGGGTCAAGAGGACACCAGTGTGGTTAACGAGCAGAGACATAGAGTTGGAGGGGACCCCAAGGGTCATCTAGTCCACCCCCTGAAATGTAGGAATCACAGCTAAAGCATCCATGACAGATGGCCATCCAATCTCTGCTTAAAAACATCCAAGGAAGGACAGTCAAAGAAACTTTTAGAGGTAAGAAGGTTTTCTTCAAAAAACTGAAGGCTTGTCCAAAAAAAGAAAGCAAGAACACAAACTTGGGGTGGGGAGGTGCAAGCAGACAGTAAGGAATGCTAAAATAGAATTTGAAGAACACATTGCTAAAAATCTAAAAATGTTAAGTCCAACATTCAAGTCTTTGAATATATTAATAGCAGGACACGTGTTCTTCCGATGCTTTTTTTTTAGGAGGACGTACAAAACGAACTTATTCATACGTTATTGGTCGATTTCCCAGGACACTCTGAAGATTATTTGATGTAGTGCAATTATTATCCAATTATATTTTACATAACGAATTAATGATGATAAATCTTGTCAGACTAAAAATTTTAAAATATATTTTAAATTGTATTTCTGATAGATTTTATGTTTTAATATGTGTGCTGGTCGTTGACCGTAATAAAATTTGATGGTGATGATTAATAGCAGGAAATAGCAAGGAGGCAATTGAACCCTTGGATGATAAAGGAGTTAAAGAAGTGCTAAAGAGTGATAGGGACTGAGGAGAAGCTGAATGAATACTTTGCATCTGTCTTCGTGACAGAAGATATGGGGCAGATCCCTGTGCCTGAACTAACCTTTGCAGAAGGTGAGTTTGTAAAACTAAGGGAGATAGTGGTGGTGAGAGATGAGGTTCTAGGCCAAACAGACAAAATAAAAACTGAGAAATCACTGAGTCCAGATGGAATCCACCCGAGAGTACTCAAAAAACTCATGTGAAAATGCTGATCTTCTAACAAAAATATGCAACTCGTCTCTCAGATCAGCATCCATACCCGAGGACTAGAAAGTAGCCAATGTAACATGTTTTTTTAAAACACAGATCCAGCAGAGATCCTGCAAATTACAGGCTGGCTAGCTTAATGTCTGCCCCCAGAAAACTGGTGGAAAGTATTGTTAAAGATAAAATAACGAAGCACACAGGAGAACAAAGCTTACTGAAGCAGAGCCAGCATAGCTTCTGCAAAGGGAAGTTCTGTCTCATAAACCTGATAAAGTTATTTGAAAGTGTCAACAAGATAGAGGTGATCTGGCTGACATAGTGTACTTGGACTTTTGAAAAGCTTTGGACAAAGTACTCACCAAAGACTCCTCTTGTGGATCAGGAATTGGTTACGAAATGCATAACCAAAAAAGAGGACAAACAAGGACACGTTACCATAAACTCTGCAGATGCTGATTTAAATGTATAGGTGCAAATTCAGACACAACAACTAGAAACACATCTCATCATAGAAGAGAGGACAGTGATCAGGTTCCTTGTGAGTCTTCTCAGTCTACTGCCCAGGTATTGTTGAAGAGCCATCCAATTGGTGTTGGTGAGCCCCCTTCTCTATTGGAGTTGGGCAGAGAGTCCTTCAAATAGAGGACTGTCATCTATTAAAGAAGACACATGGACAGACTTCCTGTTCCCTTTCCTCAAAGCTCTCTTCTCTTGCATGTTTCCTTACCATCCCATGCCTTAATTTTCTCTGTTAACATTTCTATGGCACTATCACTTGTCTCTAGAAGTAATTTAATGAAGTGTAGCCTCACCTCCCTGTCTTCTCACTTCTCATTTCTGATCCTTCATATGCTAATATTTCTCCTTTTCCCCCCTTATGAAGCATTCCCTTCCCCTACTTCTGTTTTGCTTTCTCCCCAGGAAATTCCATTTAAGTGCAGCATGTATGAACACCTGTGACTATACATAAATTGTCGCCCACTCTTATCCAAGTCCTTGTCTAACATATATATAGGATAGGAACAATCTATCTTCATTTTATATCTGTAAAATGAGATGGGCTCCAAATCTAATTAAGTCCATAAATAAAGAATTGTAGACAAGAAGGATAACATTTTCTTGGTAAGTTCTTATAAATCAGACTAATTCCATGCAAAATGTAAGAGGAAAACAAAGGAACTGTTCATTTACAGCAAAATTAGGACTCACAGTGAAAGACTAATTATATTCGTCAGTGTTCTGCATCAAAATGACACCTGACCATCTATTTATTTAATGACTCCAAATCCAGATATTAAATGTTTTTTCATGATTTACTTTCTACAATGATAAAATTGTGATATAGTAAAAATAGTTTTCCTTTACCGTGCTAGACTTTTTAAATTTGTTACAACTCAAAATATAGCCTGATTATAAGAACAATTCATTTGCTTGCTGCCGGTTAATTACCTAACAAATTTAACAGGATTTTTTTTAAAAAAAGAAAACATTCACTCTTTAATTAGTTTCTAAAACTAATGGAGAAAAATGATTCTTATGTTACATTAGTCATTTTATTTAAAAGCATTTATAAAGGGAAGTTTAAACAGAAAATGAATGGTGCTGTTGCATGTATGCCTTGTGGTAAAACAAGAACTGATGCAGGTTTCCAGAAATCTATTCACAAATCTTTGCTGCAAAAGCAACAAATAATCCTTTGACGCCTGAGAAGGTAGGCTGTAATCAAAAAAAGCTTAAGCCATTATTATTATTATTATTATTATTATTATTATTATTTAAGCATTTCAAGTGCTACAGGTCTCTTAGTTTTCAATCAATCAGAAAGAAACATAGGTACTGTATATGTTATAACCTATAATTTAAGAAAATCTTCATGCTCTCCTTAATAATCAAACAATACCAATGAGTTAGAGTGCAAATCATTTAGGTTGCAATTCTACACATTAGAGTTAGGGTACACCCACCCACCCCGACCAGAAAAAAAAGGTTTGCAAGGCCTTTGGACAGGAGCTTTATAATTTATGAACAACGAACTGTTATACTGTTGGTATTAGTTAAATGTGAAAGTAGAATTTAAAATAGTAAAAATGCAGTAATTTCATCTGCTGTCTGGCTTGGTACTATCACTAGAAGCTAAGTCAGTGGTTTTTGTGACCAATTCATTTAAGGATTTATGTTTAGAAAATTCAGGCAAAAATATTCACCTATAAATAAATTCATAGTGAATTTGTTTTCTGTTTTTCTTTTTATTATGTATTTTGTGTTTTTCTCTTGTGAACTGCCCTGAGATCAACGGATGAAGGGCACTATACAAATTTAATAAATAAATTAAATAAAAACAAAAGTTAATTGCACTCCTAGCAAAAAAGAAGAAAAAGTGCCTTCTACTTTCAGTGGAAAGGAACATCCAAACATAAAAAGCTAGCTTGCAGCTTCCAAATGCCTTGTGACACTCAAGTCTCACTTTTTTTTTCAGCCCCATAGTCCCCACACAAATAAATCCCAGGACATTCCAATCCCACTCCTACACACCAATTCTGGATCCAAATCAGTTCCCCCTTGCTGTCTTCGGTCATTGACCCCTTATAACCTCCCCTTACCACACTATTAACACACCACAACACAAGTACTGCCTTTCTGTTTCCTAAAGTAAGGCACCAATGGATCTGACATGGCTCTCCATATCACTTCTAGAAGGGTTCTACTTCATCTTTAGGCAGGTTATTCATCACTATTTCAAATGTATAACCTAAATCAATTTAAAACAAAATAAAAAATTCCTTCCAGTAGCAGCTTAGAGACCAACTAAGTTTGTTCTTGGTATGAGCTTTCGTGTGCATGCACACTTAAATCAATTTACTCATTATCTATCTTCTGTGAGCAGATGTAGGGAGGGGGGGAAACAGCTTAAAGCTGCCAAGCATAGTGCCACCTTTTTTTCTTCTTCTCTCCTACACACCTAATGTAAGGACAAAGAGGGAGTAGGAGGACTTCATTACTAGGAGTAGATGGTTTTACACTCAAATTTTCATTAACGTGTTTATGATGCAGAAAGGAAGTACTGTATTCCACATCCTCAATCGACCAACTCCTTCCAAATCCAAACCGAAAATGGAGACATATTTAATATGATGCCAGCATAGCAGGGAAGGTTTTCAAGGGAAGGTGATCTTATACTGAAAATGGCCTTCCATTGCAAGACTGCTAGAACAAGATGTGGCAACAAATTTCACATGCAGTACTATCATCAAATTAAGTAATTAAACTGCAGATGATGGTGGTAATGGTTAATTGATGGTTAATTGAACCCACCAGACATAAGATCTTACAAAACACAAGATCAATAGGACCCTTTCCAGGCACATCACAATCTAAACAAGGATGACACTGGTATTCATGTATTCTATTATAAAAAGTAATTAACTCCCTTGTGGATAGCAACTTCCCTTGGAAGTTTTTGCCTCATCTACTAAAGATGGTCGGACTGAAATTGTTTAGGTAAAATAATGCAAATGAGGTCTGTGAACTTCCTGAACTATCTGAAGTGAACAATTATTTCCATAACTTTCGTGAGTATTATTTGTTATAGCTTGCCTATAAAAAACTGCAACATAAGGGTTGTTCAACAAAACCATAATATGCTACTTCTCATAAGTGGCCCAGAAACTTAAGCCGTGTACACACAATATATTTAAAGCATGCCCCTCCCTCACCCAATTATCATGGGAACTGTAGTCCGTTAAAGGCCCTGGGAATTGTAACTAGGGGTAAACCAGTTTCCAGGATATACAACCCCGATATCTATAGAACATGACAGAAGGACTGTAACAACTATTGGCCATCTTTACACAGAGACCAATAACACCTCCAATATAACAAGCAGACGTAAACTATAGAAATAAACATTAACACTACTATAAATGAACAAGCTACAGATTTTACCTTTAAGATTGGATCACATTATTATTGTAAAAATGAATTCCTAATTCAAAAAAGCAGC
Source organism: Lacerta agilis (assembly GCF_009819535.1). Lineage (NCBI taxonomy): Eukaryota > Metazoa > Chordata > Lepidosauria > Squamata > Lacertidae > Lacerta > Lacerta agilis. Next base: position 4,239,719 of record NC_046316.1, on the reverse strand, counting down.
TAAAGGTATTGGTATCAACTGTGAGATAGATTCCTCAGTCACACTAGATAGAACATTGCTTACAAGATATAAAAAATCCTAGCAGTCATATCACTTCCTAAACCTTAAGAGGGAGAAAAGGAGAGAGAGAGTGTTCATAAATATGCACTGCACTAACTTATATATGCATACAATATACATTCCCTGCAGGTAGAAATTTTAAGGTTGCAGTTTAATAAAAATTGCCTATCATGTGAGATAATGAAATAAACCTTGAGATGACAGTTTAAACATATCATTACGACTCCATGGCTAAATTACAGCCTAGCATATACCAGCTTTTTGCCATACTTAACAGCATATGGGATCACACTTTGTAAGATATCAGGAAAATACATTTATTAAGGCAAAAGCATTTTAAACACAGTATGAATTTAAGTGTCCAAATTTTACATGTCCAAAAACATTAAACTATTGTTGTTTTTGTTTTTCAAGGTCCATTGCATCCTACTGTTCTCTTCCAGATTCTTAAACTCCAATATAGTTTCTCCAATATTTTCCCCAAAGGAATTATCAATGGCCTGCTACCTTGAACATACCACTGTGCTTTACCAGAAGGCACTTTCAAAATTTAATACCCTCAACTTGATTGACAGATGTGCAGGAACAATAGTCTGTTACAGCATGGGCTAGTGACTTTTGCTACATCCAACATTAACTAACATAGTGGGGCAGGGGGCGGGGTGAGACACCAGTGCTTCGGCAGGGTGAAGGCAATGAATTCACCTACTGATCCCAAACAGAAAAACAATGCTTTAGGTCACTAGCCACTTGTTTCATTACTACCGCGGCACTGACGAAGTAAAATGTAGGGCAGAGGACACATGTTGTCCAGTAGAAATCCAGTGTGCGATGCTATAACCCAATCTCCAAGACCCCAACGCAACTGAAGTTAGTCCTGTGGCAGAGAGCGCCACGCAATTCAATGGCATTTACTTCTGAGCAAACAGGACTTGACCTGCGAACCCCCTTGAATTACATTTAACTTCTTGCCTGGGTGTCAGCAGGATGCAGAGGCCAACCTTATGCACATTTTACCCGGAAGAAACACTTGATGATTTCAGTGAGCATCCCTAATAATAAGCCTTGCCTGGGCTGCAGGATGATCCGGGTTGGAGCTGGTTTCCAAGGAATTATTTAAACATTTCCAATTTTATTACTATAGGGGGGAGGAAAAAGCCAAGCATATGCACTGGAACGAAAAAGTGCCGGGTTTGGAGGGAGCATGTGCTTCCGAGCATTAGCAACCGCTTTGCAGCGACCCTTTGCAAAGTCACCCGCGGACAAGATGCAGGAGACTCTTAAGAAATTGGGAGAAGGAGGAGGAGGAGGAGGAGATGCTCCGGGAAAGAGCAGAGCGGCGGAGCGGAGGCGGTGTGCGGAGGGAGAGCGGCCGGAGCGCGGCGGAGGGACGGGGAAGCCCGCCTGGCCGAGGTCTGCGTCCTGCAGCCTCCCAGCCCTGCAATGCCTCCTTCGCCCGGAGGAGCCTCCGCGGGAACTCGGCAAACTCCGGACTAACTTCCCTGCTTCGCGGCGGCGGTGGAGGAGGAGACCCTGTGGCCGGCGAAGGAGACCCCCGCCGCCGCCCCGTCTCCTCCTCCTCCTCCGGCTCCGCTTTGTTCGGAGCCCCGAAGCAGCCGGGAAGAAGGATCTAGAAGCGGAAAGCAGGAGCCGCAGACACGCGAACACACACACACACACACGAGCCGGGCGAGGGGGGGGAGGAGACGCGTGACAGGCAGGCAGAGCGCGGCGGGTCCCTTACCTTCTTGCGAGACGAGGCGAAGGAGGAACCTGGAAAAAACAACAAAGCCCGCGAAACCCCTCAGCGGGGAGGAAGGGGAAGGAGAGGAGCCCAGAGGCTTCCCAGAACCAGCAGCAGCAGCAGCAGCCGCGCTTTCGCTCGCTCCCTCTCTCGCCTGCCTCGCTGGCGTGAGGGAAGCGGCCCCCATCGTGGCTTCGGCGGGGCGGGCGAGAGAAACGCCTCCCCGGCAGGCAGGCAGAGGCAGGCCGGCCCCCCTCCTCCTCCTCTTCCTTGGGCAGGGGGTGCCCGCCTCGCCCCCGCCGCCAATGGCAGGGTGGCTCCCTCAGCGCCCCCCGCCGCCCGCCCCTCTCTCCGTCCCGCCGAGGCGTCTCCTCCCTCCCTCCCTCCCTCGCTCGCTCGCTCTCCCGCCAAGACTCACTTCTCCTCACGGAGCCCGTCTCTGCCTCTCGCTCTTCTTCTTCTTCTTCCTCTTCCTCCTCCTCCTCCTTTTAAAGCGCGCGGCCATCTCTGGCAACGGGGCTCCCGGTCTCCCCTCCCCCTTCGCCCCCCACCTCTTCCTGGGGGGGGGGGGCCGGGCGCCTCACGACCCCCGAGCGAGAGCCCGGTCCGGTCACCACCGCCGGCTCAGCCCCCTCAGAGACGCGCCTCCGGGCGCCTCCTTCCCTCGCTCGCTCGCTCGCTCCCCGGCCTGAGGAGAAAGAGCGAAGCGGGAGGGGGTGGGACGACCACTCTGAGGGGGCACGTTGGGGCCGCCCTCGCCCACCGACCCCGTCTGGGTCGCCGTCTCCTCAGCCGCGGCGCCACAGGCGGGCGGGCGGGGCGAGTGGTGTGAGGGATTCCGCCGTCCGCACGTGTGGAAAGGACCTCGGGGGTCTGAGGGACTCAGCAGTTCCGGGTTTGACCCTCGGGGGCCCTCCCAGCCCTATAAGCCTATGACTATGAGGGAGAACCAGATGCACCAAAGAAAGATGGGGGACACCTGGCTGGGCAACAGTTAGTACATGTGAAAAGTGTCTTGGGGGACCACAAGCTGAACATGAAGGAACAGTGTGATGCAGCAGAAGAAGAAAAAAGCTAATGCAATTCTAGGCGCATCAACAGAAGTATAGTGTCCAGATCAAGGGAAGTAATAGTCCCACTCTATTCTGCCTCTATTCTGCAAAAAGATCAAACTTAGCCATCCTTAAAGAAATCAGCCCTGAGTGCTTACTGGAAGGACAGATCCTGAAGTTGAGGCTCCAGTACTTTGGCCACCTCTAGCCTTTGGACTAGTAGAATTCATGCTAAACTCCTGAGTTATGGAATCTCTCCTTCAGATTCCCTAAAAATAGATCAAATTACTGCTCAAAGACTGATCCGCCAAAGACTGGATGACATCGATCTACAGCGAAATTATATGCTGGGGGGAGGTGTTTGTTCACCCCAGAACATCGGTATCACCTTAACTTACTGCGTTCCATCATACCTCTCCTCCCTTTCGACTGTTGTCCATAGACTGGCCTTCACCAAAGCGAGGTTCAATGTTTTCCCCTCCAACGTCCTGAGACACAGATTCTCAAAGGGCCAAGCCTCCGCCATGTGCGAATGTGATAAGGAGACACTGGAGTCTCTCCAGCACATTATGTTCGCTTGCCCCTTGTTCAACGTGCCACGGGCAAATTTGTTGGGATCAATCATACAGAAACTAGAGGGCACCCCACCAGAATTCCACCTCGCCCAAATTTTGCAGGATAAGGATACTCATACGACCCTGAAAGTGGCAAGGTTCCTGGTCGCTGTCCTTACCCAAAAGCGACGCCAAGGAGCACTACAAGCTAGCTAAGGCTTAGTATGCCATTCTATTTTATTGTTACTGTGGTGTTTTAGTGGCTGTTGTTCCCACTTGCACAAGTTGTTATCTATATTTTGTTTTTGTTTTTTTACTTGTATGGGCCTATGGCCGTAAATAAAATTCTATTCTATTCTATTCTACTTTGGCCACCTCGTGAGAAGAGAAGACTCCCTAGAAAAGACCCTGATGTTGGGAAAGATGGAGGGCACAAGGAGAAGGGGACGACAGAGGGTGAGATGGTTGGACAGTGTTCTCGAAGCGACTGGCATGAGTTTGGTCGAACTGTGGGAGGCAGTGAAAGATAGGCGTGCCTGGTGTGCTCTGGTCCATGGGGTCACGAAGAGTCGGACACGACTGAACAACAACAACATTCTGACTTAGTCAGACCACACTTGGAATGCTGTGTCCAGTTCTGGGCACCACAATTTAAGAAGGATGTTGACAAGCTGGAACGGGTGCAGAAGAAGGTGACCAAGATGATCAAGGGTCTGGATAGCCTTATGAGGAATGGTTGAAGGATATGGGTATGTTTAGCCTGGAAAAGAAGACTGAGAGGAGATATGAGAACCATCTTCAAATCTCTCGGGGGCTGTCACATGGAAGATAGAGCAAGCTTGTTTTCTTCTCCTCTGGAGGGTAGGACTCCAACCAATGCCTGCAAGATTTTGGCTAAACGTCAGGAAAAACTTTCTGATAGTAAGAGCTGTTCAGCAGTGGAACAGACTCCCACGAGATGTGGTGGACTCTCCTCCTTTGAAGTTGAGATTTTTGCATGGCAGGGGTGTGTTTCATATATTATGTATTTATCTGCAACATTCTCTTTTTGCCCTTCTGCTAATGTACGGTATGTTGGATGTTAATTCAAGGTTCATTATTGTTCCACAGGGATATCTCTTTAAGAGAATGAAAGAAGTAAATTGACCTAGTTTTCCAGCTGTGGGACAGTGCAGCAGGTGATGCTGAGTTTGTCTTGATTTGGGCGTGCCAGTAATCGGGTACGGTATATAAGGAGGTCTGCGTACCTTCCTCAGTGCCCTGGGTGGTGGGTCACCGTATGGGTCATGTTTCTGTAATGTAATGTAATGTTAGCTGATGTAATTTCTGTTATTTTTGCTTTTCATTAAACCACTCCTAGTTTTGCTCTACAGTCTCCTCAACCTTCTTGTTGTGCAGCTGCTCTGCTCAGCTTAATATGCCAACATCTGGTTATGGGCCCAGCCATTGAGTTGATGACTGTATAGTTTTGGAGTTGGAGAATAGCTTAAGAAAGGTTTTTTCTTTTTGCTGCTGCTGTTGCGGTCCTGTGCGTTTGAGAAGCAGAATGGTGGACCGGGTTTCTGAAGTTGAGAAGGCTTTGACATTTCCACAACTTACTGATGAAAATTATAGTTTGTGGTCATTTCGGGTGGAGGCGCTCCTGACTTCACGAGATGTTTGGAAGTATGTAACTGAAAACCCTCCTGACCCTATGACTGATGCCTGGTCGAAAGGAGATGCAAAAGCCAGAGCATTAATTAACTTGGCTGTGAGTGACCAGCAGGTAGTCTATATAAGAAACAAGAAAACTGCTAAGGAGATGTGGAACAGCCTTGCAGCAGTTCACGTCAGAAAGGAGTCAGCGTCTGCCTTAACATTCTTTAAGCAGCTGTACCAGACAAAGTTGCAGCCTGGTGGTGATTTGGCAGCACACTTGAGGCGTCTGGAGGCGATACGTGGCGAATTAATTCAAAGAGACATGGTAATACCTGACATTCAATATGTGTTTATTATTCTCTGTTCGCTTAACAAAGACTTTGATGCTATAGCTAGCCAGATATCTGCCGCTCCACCGGCACAACTAACTGTGGAAGGGGTGACGGCAAGATTAATGGGCGAGCTGGACAGAAGGGAGGCTTGTGAGATAAGCACTCCTATTTCTGGAGATAATGAGGAACGCCGTAAGCAAGTTTGTGGAGATTCAGCTGCGTTTAAAGCTGGCAAGCGTTGCTGGGTCTGCAATAAACATGGCCATGTTGCCAAGGACTGCAGATCTAAAAGGCAGCAAAATGCTCCCAGGACTGTTTCAGGTCGTAATTCACAAGCAACGTCCCAGCAGTCAGCAGCGTATCGTAAAGATGGACACGAGCCCCAAGCCTTTCATGCTCGGACTACAGGTCATAGAGTTAAAGGGGCCATGTGGAATTCTTTTGTTATCGACTCGGGAGCGACGACCCATCTCTGTAATGACCGGAGCTTGTTTGTGTCTTTTGAAGAGGAGATTGGCAAAATACATTTAGCTAACTCTGACGTTATGCAGTCGTTTGGCAGAGGTACTGTGAAACTTGACTCTTTAAACATTACCATAGCAAATTGCACTTACTGCCCTTCAGTGGACAATTTATTATCAGTAAGTTGCTTTGCTCGACAAGGGATAACTGTGCGTTTCACTAAGAAAATATGTGAGTTTTTCAAAGGAAATGAACGTGTGTTATATGCCCGGGAGTCTGGGGGTTTATATAGACTCTATTTCCAAAAGTATTCACAACCTCCTGTAGATTGCAAGGTAATACAGCCAAAACAGGGGTTGAAAAATGTAAAACCACATTCTGGATGTATTCATGAAGCGCACAGACTTCTAGGACATTTGAACTTTACTGATGTGCTTAAGACAAAAGATATTGTTGATGGACTAAACTTGAAGCCATGTAAATACTATATGCAATGTATATCCTGCTGTAAGAATAAGATAAAAGTTGCACGCAAGGGTAAATACTCAGACAGAAAAGTAACGGACGTTTTTGAGCGTTTGCATGCTGATTTGGTCGGGCCACTCCCTAAATCATTGGGATTTTCACGATACTGGCTCACTTTGATTGACCAATTTAGTAAATATGTTTGGATTTTTACAATTGCTGATAAATCCCAAGCATTTGAGAAGTACAAAGTTTTTTGCAACTGGGTAAAAACCCACTTTAACAAACCTATAAAAAACCTATTTTCTGATAGAGGAGGGGAATTTATTTCTGAGGATTTTGAGAATTTCCTGGAAGCGCAGGGGACTACTCATGAGTTATCCTGTCCCCGAAGTCCCTGGCAAAATGGGCTTGTTGAAGTAGCACAGCGTGATTTGCAGGCAGGTGTTAAAACTTACCTGCATGATGCTAATTTGCCTAAAGAATTTTGGGCTGAAGCACTCCATGCATATACTTATGTGAGAAATCGCTCTTATCATTCTGGTCTAAATGTCACTCCCTATGAAATGTTGTTTAAAAAGCGCCCTAATCTAAAATATCTACGAATTTGGGGTTCAGATGTGATTATGCACTATCCTGCTAAGCACAAACTGGATGAGCGAAGTGTTCAAGGAAAATTAATGGGCTACCAGCAGGGGGCGTACAGAGTTTACATACCAGCAACTGGCAAGTTTCATATAACCAGAAGCATGATGTTGTTGTTCGTTGTTGTTGTTCAGTCGTTCAGTCGTGTCCGACTCTTCGTGACCCCATGGACCAGAGTACGCCAGGCACGCCTATCCTTCACTGCCTCTCGCAGTTTGGCCAAACTCATGTTAGTAGCTTCAAGAACACTGTCCAACCATCTCATCCTCTGTCGTCCCCTTCTCCTTGTGCCCTCCATCTTTCCCAACATAAGGGTCTTTTCTAGGGAGTCTTCTCTTCTCATGAGGTGGCCAAAGTACTGGAGCCTCAACTTCAGGATCTGTCCTTCTAGTGAGTACTCAGGGCTGATTTCTTTGAGAATGGATAGGTTTGATCTTCTTGCAGTCCACGGGACTCTCAAGAGTCTCCTCCAGCACCATAATTCAAAAGCATCAATTCTACGGCGATCAGCCTTCTTGATGGTCCAGCTCTCACTTCCGTACATTACTACTGGGAAAACCATAGCTTTAACTATACGGACCTTTGTCGGCAAGGTGATGTCTTTGCTTTTTAAGATGCTGTCTAGGTTTGTCATTGCTTTTCTCCCAAGAAGCAGGCGTCTTCTGATTTTGTGACTGCTGTCACCATCTGCAGTGATCATGGAACCCAAGAAAGTGAAATCTCTCACTGCCTCCATTTCTTCCCCTTCTATTTGCCAGGAGGTGATGGGACCAGTGGCCATGATCTTAGTTTTTTTGATGTTGAGCTTCAGACCATATTTTGCGCTCTCCTCTTTCACCCTCATTAAAAGGCTCTTTAATTCTTCCTCACTTTCTGCCATCAAGGTTGTATCATCAGCATATCTGAGGTTGTTGATATTTTTTCCGGCAATCTTAATTCCGGTTGGGGATTCATCCAGTCCAGCCTTTCGCATGATGTATTCTGCATATAAGTTAAATAAGCAGGGAGACAATATACAGCCTTGTCGTACTCCTTTCCCAATTTTGAACCAATCAGTTGTTCCATATCCAGTTCTAACTGTAGCTTCTTGTCCCACATAGAGATTTCTCAGGAGGCAAATGAGGTGATCCGGCACTCCCATTTCTTTAAGAACTTGCCATAGTTTGCTGTGGTCGACACAGTCAAATGCTTTTGCATAATCAATGAAGCAGAAGTAGATGTTTTTCTGGAACTCTCTGGCTTTCTCCATAATCCAGCGCATGTTTGCAATTTGGTCTCTGGTTCCTCTGCCCCTTCGAAATCCAGCTTGCACTTCTGGGAGTTCTCGGTCCACATACTGCTTAAGCCTGCCTTGTAGAATTTTAAGCATAACCTTGCTAGCGTGTGAAATGAGTGCAATTGTGCGGTAGTTGGAGCATTCTTTGGCACTGCCCTTCTTTGGGATTGGGATGTAGACTGATCTTCTCCAATCCTCTGGCCACTGCTGAGTTTTCCAAACTTGCTGGCATATTGAGTGCAGCACCTTAACAGCATCCTCTTTTAAAATTTTAAATAGTTCAGCTGGAATATCATCACTTCCACTGGCCTTGTTGTTAGCAAGGCTTTCTAAGGCCCATTTGACTTCACTCTCCAGGATGTCTGGCTCAAGGCATGATACAAACTGTAAAATGGAATAGAGTTGCTGTTTTTCAAGATGATGATGGTAGAGATGATACTGAGGTGGAAGAAACAGATGAAGAAATAGAACCTGCAGCAGGGGATAGTGGTGAACCTGAAGATGTAAAGCCTACTGGGTCTAGTGATTTATTTGAAAATTTAAAGTCACAGACACCTGAGGAAAGATTAAGCTCTTTTGAATTTCCTGATAGTAAGCAAAGTCCACAGGAGCTTTCTCAGTCTGACAATAATAATTTAAAGTCAGAAGCTAGAAGCCCAATTAGCTCCACTGATTCTGAAGGGTCTAGCTCTTCTTCAGGACTGAGACGTTCCCATAGAAAGAGACAGGAGCCAAAACGGTTTTCAAAAGAACAGTTTAACACTGTGTATGCCAATAAGGCAACCTTTGAGCCTAAAAGCTACAATGATGTTCAGAAGTTACCTAAGCATGAAGCTGTAAATTGGTACAAAGCCATGGATTCTGAGATAGCTTCTTTAAAAGAGCATAACACTTGGTCTCTTGTACCACAAACCCCAGAGATGAGAGTCATTGATTCTAAATGGGTTTATAAAGTGAAAATGAATGACAAGAATGAAGTTGTAAGGTACAAGGCTAGATTAGTAGCCAGAGGTTTTCAGCAAGTTCCAGGTGAAGATTATGATTTGTGTTATTCACCAAGTGTAAAGTATGAAACTGTTAAGCTTTTGTTGAAAGATGCATCCCAACGTGGACATTCTGTTTATCATCTAGATATAAAAACTGCCTACTTGTTTGCAGATTTAAAGGAACAGATTTTCATGCGTGTTCCTGATGGTGTATTGGCTACTGAAGGATTAGTATGCAAACTGAATAAGTCCCTTTACGGTTTGCGGCAAAGCGGTAGAAACTGGCATCAGACTTTGGCGAAAGAATTGTTGAATTTTGGTTTTTCACAAGGAAAGGCAGATAACTGTGTGTTTATAAAAGAAAATGTAAATTCTGTAACAAAAATATGTGTGTTTGTAGATGATATATTAATTTCTACAAAAACTAAACGTGAATATAACCAGATAGTGTCATACCTACAGAAAAAGTTTGATGTGGTAGAATTAGGCAAAGCTAAAAATTACCTATCCATGCAAATTGAAGAAGGCAAGAATGGTTCTTTTCTGATTCATCAAACTGTGAAAATTGATGATCTTATTGAAATGTTATGCTTAGAGAATGCAAATGGGAAAGAAACACCTATGGTGTGTGGTTTCACTTTTACAGACAAGGATAAACCATTCCTTAACAAAACCTTGTATCGTTCTGCCATAGGCAAGCTTAATTTCATTCAAAGAATTTCAAGACCAGATGTAACGTACGCTTTTCATTTTCTGGCAAGATTTGTAGAAGAGCCTACTACCCAATGCTTTACTGCTCTCAAAAGAGTGGTGATGTACCTTAAACATACCAGACATTATAGGTTGGAGATTACACCATCTATTGAAAAAGGTTTAGAAATATATTGTGATGCATCTCATGCAGTAGAACAAAATAGTTACAGAGGTGTATCTGGTATAATTATGTGTTATAATGGATGCCCTTTTGAATGGAAGTCACAGAACCAAACAATAGTTTGTCTCTCCACAACAGAGAGTGAGTTGTGCGCATGCACTCAGGCCATTCGTGATGTAGAATGGTATCTACAAATATTTGCAGATTTGCAAATGCAAGTCACACTCCCAGTAAAAGTTTTCCTTGATTCCCAGAGTGGACTTGCTATCCTGTGTTCAGAAACTAATACACAACGTACTAGAGTCTTAAGATTACGCTTACAGTTTGTAAAAGATTTGATTGCTGATAAAACAATTGAGTTTCAGTATGTTCCAGGTGACCATCAAATTGCGGACATTTTTACTAAGGCACTCCCGAAGGTCACGCATGAAAGACATGTACGAAATATGTTGAATGTTTGTGTTTCACACTAATGAACCGCAGGGGATATGTTGGATGTTAATTCAAGGTTCATTATTGTTCCACAGGGATATCTCTTTAAGAGAATGAAAGAAGTAAATTGACCTAGTTTTCCAGCTGTGGGACAGTGCAGCAGGTGATGCTGAGTTTGTCTTGATTTGGGCGTGCCAGTAATCGGGTACGGTATATAAGGAGGTCTGCGTACCTTCCTCAGTGCCCTGGGTGGTGGGTCACCGTATGGGTCATGTTTCTGTAATGTAATGTAATGTTAGCTGATGTAATTTCTGTTATTTTTGCTTTTCATTAAACCACTCCTAGTTTTGCTCTACAGTCTCCTCAACCTTCTTGTTGTGCAGCTGCTCTGCTCAGCTTAATATGCCAACACGGTACTCAATGTGGCTAACATTGTAAAGTCGTGGCTTACAATCAAACATGATATGAAGTGGGTGGGGGGAAGAATTCGGAGGAAATTAATGCACAGAACTCTGCACCCAAAACCAGAAGTCACTTATGGCTCAGTTTAATCTACCTCACAGGGCTGCCTACTGTGACTTGTAGCATGCTGTTGTGAGTCATCAAAAAACCATGCTGGTAACAGTACACTAGAGCAGAGGTCTTCAACCTGACAGTAAGAGCTGTGACAGTGGGGTATGCTGCCAAGGAGTGTGGTGGAGTCTCCTTCTTTGGAGGTCTTTAAGCGGAGGCTTGACAGCCATCTGTCAGGAATGCTTTGATGGTGTTTCCTGCTTGGCAGGGGGTTGGACTGGATGGCCCTTGGGGTCTCTTCCAACTCTAGGATTCTATGTTTCTACTAGCTGCCTGGCCACGCGTTGCTGTGGTTTTGTTTTGTTTTGTTTTTGCTTTTTTAAATTCTGACCCCGAAAGTATTCTGGAAGCTCCTGTTTTCATTCTTCCCTGTCCCTGTAGAGTAGGGGTCAGCAAGGAGGTATTGATCACTTGGGACTGTGTGTTCATCATGCGAAGTTGCGGCGGCCATTTTAAGTGAGGGCACTGGCCACTTTATGGAGGCCTACTGCGGGCCTTGCTCTGGTTTTTGTTTACTGTAAAAGCGCAGAACACAGCATTTTGCCAAAAATGACAGGACAGGTACAGAATAGATATGGACTGTGGCTAACGTCATGGGTACAACACTTATTATTAATTAATGGCTGTATTTTTTCATCTATAAGATGCCCCCATGTCTAAGACGCCCCCTATTTTGGAGGACTCCGTTTTAAGAAAATGGGGGGAGACATATCCGTGTATGAGACGCCCCCTCTACAGGTCTCAGGGTGGTTCACGGGATAAATTTAGAATATAAGACCACAAACTACATAAAACAAAAACAACCAAATTAACCCCCCCCCAAAAAAAACACATTTTAAAAGGGCATGGGATGTCAATTGGCCAAAGGCCTGGTTAAAGAGGAACATTTTTGCCTGGTGCCTAAAGGGGTATAATGAAGGCACCAGACGAACCTCCCTGGGGAGAGCATTCCACAAACGGGGAACCACCACTGAAAAGGCCCTACTCTCGGGTTGCCACCCTCTGGACCTCCCATCGAGGAGGCACACAAAGAAGGGCCACTTTCCAAACATGGGCATAGCCAGGCTTTATTTTAGGGGGGACAGAACCAAGTTATATGTGACACAATTGTTCAGTTTTTTATTTATTTACTTGATTTAGGGGGCAGCTGCCCCCCCACTACGCCCCTGTTCCAAAACAGCAGTAGGAGTGTGTTGTATGCAAAGTTAGCCGAGGTGTGTACACAGCCTGCAATTACCTTCAGAACTAAATTATCTGTCTGCATGTATGAATGTTATTAATGTGAGATTAAAAATCAGTTACGCCCCAATGTACTGTTACACACGTAGAAGATGCAGAAACCAATTTAAACATCGCTTGTGCAAATGGTTTAGAATCCCACAAAAATCATGGAAAACAATGCATTAGAATGGTTTTGTAAATCAACATTTTGCTACTTTTTTACACCGTGATTGTGAAAACAGCAGGAAAAACGGGATATTTGTAATCTGAGGATATTTATACATTTGCCATATCAACAACAACAATTTATTATTTATACCCAACCCATCTGGCTGGGTTTCCCAGACGATGAAAGTTGCATACAATAAAATATCAAAATCAAAAACTCACAGTGCCAGTTAAAATATACCCCCAGGAACAGAAACACTTCACAAATAGAAATTATTTCAACTAAATGTCAACAGGGAAGATGCCAGACAAATCTCCCCAGGTATAGCATACTGTAGAGTGGGTGCTGTTAAAGCAATGATTCTTCAACATCAACTTTGTTGGACTGGTCATGTTGTGCGGATGCCTGATGATTGTCTTCCAAAGCAACTACTCTATTCCAAACTTTTAAATGGAAAGTGTAATACTGATGGTAAACCAAAGAGGTTTAAAGACGGTCTCAAGGCAAATCTAAAAAATTGTAGTATAAACACTGACATCTGGGAAACACTGACCTGCAAGCGCTCCAGTTGCAGAACAGCCTTTACCGAAGGTGTCATGGGCTTTGGAGACACTCGAACTCAGGACGCAAGAGAGAAACGTGCTAACAGGAAGGCACGCTTGGCAAATCCACACCGTGATCAACTCCTGCCCGGAAACCAGTGCCCCCACTGTGGAATGACAATAAAGCGAGATGAGCACTACAACCCCAGAGTCGTCCGCGACTGGACCTAATGGTCAGGGGTCCCTTTACCTTTACTTTTATTTCAACGTATCTTGAATTATGGTTGTGATCGTGGCCAGGAAGCTGCAGGTAGTATTTAGTTCACATGAACTAATATGGAGCAGAATAGTGTGATACTTGTGGCAGCAGGGAGGTAGCGACTGTATCTCAACTCCTGTGAGATGGGACAGTGGATCATCATTCATGGACGAAATGAAAAAAATGTTTGCCCATTACTGCTTTAAATAACATTTTTGGTCATTTACATTAATGCTTGATGGAGCATTTAAGGGAGCACATGTGTCTGTGTGCGGTGATGGTTTATTTATTTACACTATTGCATTCTGCTCATTCTGCCTGTCAGACAATTATTACATTTGAAGTCCCTCTGATCATTGTCCTCTCAACACAGAAAAGTAGCAGAACAGTTATTTCAATATATTCATTTATTAAAAACATTTCTATACCGCCTATCGGCAATGATTTCACAATGTGTTGTATGGCAATGCAAAGATATAAAAATACAGATGCGCACACACATATAAATCAAATTAGGAATATATATTTATATTTCACATATATTTATATACCAGCTGTTGGGTTCTGTTTGTGTTATACCCTCTGTGGCTTTCATTAAGTACACATGGGGCAAAAATAAATGAACTACAAATGACAAGACATTGGGAGAGGTCAAAACTTGTTCCCCCAGGAAATGGGGGTCTCCAAGGGAATTTTTTGTGAGAATTTAGGATTAAATGATCAAGTATTTTAAGTACCTATATACTTGAGTATAAGCCTAGTTTTTCGGCACATTTTTTGTGCTGAAAAAGCTGCCCTCGGCTTATACTCGAGTGAGGCGGGCGGTGGGGGGCGGCGAGAAAGAAGCCCTTTCTCTCCGCTCGTGCCGCCACCCGCTCTCCCCAGTCAACCATTCCTTAAGAAGTGTACAAGAACGGCGGTTCTTTACTCTCCCCAGGCAGCTTGTTCCATTCCTCAACTGCTCGCATAAATGCAAACTTGGCAAAGGAGGAAGAGGAAGGAGCAGCCCAAAGGGCTGCTTTCGGGCTGCTCGTTCCTCCTCCTCCTCCACAGCAGCAAAAGTGAACCAGCTTATACTTGAGTCAATAAGCTTTCCCAGGTTTTCGTAGGAAAATTAGGTGCCTCGGTTTATATTCGGGTCAGCTTATACTCAGGTATATGCGGTATTCGCCATTCTGGTATCTTAATAATTATTGGAAAGTAATATTGTTCCACTAATTATTTTGTTGTTCCCTATGTTTTTCAGTTAACCACGAAAAATTTCTAGATAGCTTTAAAAGAGTATTAAATGGATACATGAAGGAGGGGGTCTATCTTGGTCGCTATGCTCTCCTCCACAGAAAAAGGGGTGAAAGTTATTTAAGAGTAGAAAAATAGAAAACTGAGAGAAACAGAAATTGACAGGTTTGTCCATTCCTAATCAGGTTATATCTACTACACAAGGGATCAGCAAACATTTTCAGCAGGGGGCCAGTCCACTGTCCCTCAGACCTTGTGGGGGGCGGACTATATTTTTAGGGGGGGAGGCAAATGAACGAATTCCTATGTCCCACAAATACCCCAGAGATGTATTTTAAATAAAAGCACACATTCTACTCATGTAAAAACACCAGGCAGGCCCCACAAATAACCCAGAGATGCATTTTAAAGAAAAGGACACATTCTACTCATGTAAAAACATGCTGATTCCCGGACCGTCCACAGGCTGGATTTAGAAGGCGATTATGCCGGATCCGGCCCCTGGGCCTTAGTTTGCCTACCCATGTACTACACCAACAGTGGTTCTACTAAATACAGTTAAACGTCATTAAGTGTATACTAACTTTTGTCCTCCTGATTTGTACTTTATATACTGTATAGCGCTCAAGGGGAGATGAGGTTCTTGTTAGGAATAGGTGTAGGGTCTACATGTGGCATCTTTGTCCCATGGGTCTTATTAGGTTGGCAAGTCTGTTTTCCCAAAACCACACCAACCTGCCCCACACCCGACATGTATAACACAGACGGAGCTGCCAAGAAATAACCAGGAGACTTAAAATGTGTTGGCAATGGTTCTTTGTCAAGTGGGGCCTGCATTTAGTGCCTTTTAAATTTGGAGCCAAATGTAACCCCTCTGGGAATTGATCCACTTGGAAGATCCTGACTGAAGCCAAAAGTGGGGCTTGCAACTGCCAATCAGCTGACTGGCGGAGCCGGCAAACTCCACTTCCTTTGACCAAATTGTTTTATTTCACACAGCATGGGCAAAGAAAGCATAAAGGCAAGCATGTCCCTTTCAGCTTCCTTTATACTTCTTTTGCACACACACAGTTTGAAATAAAACCATGTGGGGAAAGGAAGCAGAGGCTTGATGACACCGTCAGCTGCAGCTTGTTTGCAAAGGAATGTGCTTCATCAAGATGCCATGGTGACCTCAGGTGATTGACAGGTGAGTAGCATAGGGGTTTGGCGTGTATCCCTCAGCCCCCTATGAAGAACTAACAGGCATAACAAGGTCAGTCCTGGGATAATGGATCCATCACAAGACACTGGTCTCCACAGATGGCTCTCCCACAGCGCTGGAGGAAGTTCTATGGCCCATTTGCCGATCGCTTCAGCTTTTGGACAGAGACTTCCCTCTAGATCTCTCTAATGGGATACCCTGCGATCATGCTGCTGTGATGATCACACACACACACACACCGCCACCACCAGAAATTAGACTAAAGGATTCCAATCATTGCCTAATCCGTAGGGGAAATTCCTTCATAGCTCCAAATACAGCAACCATTATAAAACCACAGCAAAAGCCCACAGAAAAGAGTCCTGGAAGAAAAATGTTAGGACATTGACACAAAAGCTTACCTGACTTGAGGGTGGGATGGGTAGGTGAACATGGTGCCAAGGAGAGGGCCAACCATGTTTTATTGGGTGGGAGCGAACCAGAGTGAAAACTACTGAGTGAGAGCCAATGTGGTGTAGTGGTTAAGAGCGGTAGACTCGTAATCTGGTGAACCGGGTTCGCGTCTCCGCTCCTCCACATGCAGCTGCTGGGTGACCTTGGGCTAGTCACACTTCTCTGAAGTCTCTCAGCCCCACTCACCTCGCAGAGTGTTTGTTGTGGGGGAGGAAGGGAAAGGAGAATGTTAGCCGCTTGGAGACTCCTTCGGGTAGTGATAAAGCTGGATATCAAATCCAAACCTTTCTTCTTCTTCTTCTTCTTCTTCTTCTTCTTCTTCTTCTTCTTCTTCTGCAGTCCAGTCCACTGCCAGGCCATGGGCCTAGCCAGCTTGGCCAAATTCATAAGGAGGTTAGGCAGGAGCCTCCATAGTGCCTTGTGGCCAGCCTGAGGATTATCAACGGTTGGACGCCTAATGGAGTTTACTCTGAGGGGTTGCATGGCCAGACACAATGGACCACAACTGCCGCCCATCCTGGACTGGGTAAGCAGCTCTTTCACTGCAATATGTTCTCTTTGTTACTCTCTCCCACCCCCAACTCAAAAAATGGCAGAAGAACTATGTATTACGATTTTGTGTCAGCTATTATTCCCAGCCAACCCGACTTTTCTCCGTTTTTCAATATTCCCTATATCTATTTTTAATCATTCATTGCAAAAACCACTTTGATATGCCTGAGCGAAGGAATGTGTTCCTCCAACATCAAACAATAACCACTGTGAAATTCCCCTTTCCCTCTTCGCATATTCATTCAACAATTTTATTTATTATCCATTTATTATTTATGGCATGAACAACTAAACTGGCAAGGAAGGTTAATTATTTTTTCTCTCTGACAAAGCTCCTGTGCCTTCAGCAACTTCAAGACAAAACAGCAATCCAGCTGTTCTTGTTGTTGTTGAAGTTCTGCAGTGGGCAATAAGGTGAGTTTGAGGTAGAGAACAGAGTGTCCTGCCACTGCTGAAATGAGAGGCCTCTCTTGGTTTTCCCTGACAATGTCACAGCCACAGACCTGAACCCATAATTTATCATTAATTAATTAATTAATGCATAAAAATACAAGATAAAAAATACATAATACATAATGAAAACAAAACAATAGCCCCTCTTCCCCCACAAAAGACAAGTTTGCACACAAGTATTTTACAATCAAAACTAAATTTCCTTTGATGCAACATGAAAGATGACACAATGCAATGCAGAGAATTGTGGGGGCACTGAGTGAGGAAAAACAATAGTACAGTGTGAAAAATCAGCTTTCAGTTTAGCCTAGTCTTTAAATGTGTTCCAGTGAGCATACAAATAGTGACCAAAAAGTCAGCACCACACCATAAGGTTACTACAAGGCCTATCCTGGAAGTGTAAGTTGCCCCTTAGCAAGCTGACAAATTGTGAAAAATTACATATATTCCTTTAAAACAGTGAAAGCAGGTAAACAGAAAAAAAATATGAAGATGATTACAATATAAAAAATGAAAACATTACAACGGGGCTACTAGAAGTACTGAATAGAAAATTTTATATAACAACAACTTGAAGATGGAAAATAAAATGTAAGGAAGCAATCATTTCCCCACCACCCTCCCTCCAGCCCAGCTAACTTAAAAGCAAGAGAAGAACATTTTAGTATATTATAAACAAGTATTCTAAAACAATAAGAACAGTTGCTTAAATGAATGAGAGGTAGGATATATTCTACTTGAGATAGACTTAGAGGCTTTGAGAGATGAGGAAGGTCCATATCTACCAGACCTGCTCCTCCAGCCTTTGGGTAAGGATATTTATGGTTTCCCGAAACAAAATTTGGTTCATACAGCATTCACCAAGCCATTGTCCATTCGAACAGACACAGTGCCAAGCCATATGTCCCTTTAACATGTGTCCCCGCAGAGGCTTCATACTTCCCAAATGCTGCTGCCATGGTCTGGTCTGATGCCAGATCCTAAGGAGGAGGAGGTGAGTCAGAAGTTGCAGGACCATGGATAGCTCCAAGCAAGCAACTTACTCCAACAGAAGTTGGAAGCAGAAGGAGCCCTTTAAGCCAGTGTCCCCCAACCTTGGGCCTCCAGCTGTTTTTGGCCTACATTCCCATCATCCCTGACCACTGGCCTTGCTAGCTAGGGATGATGGGAGCTGTAGTCCAAAAACAGCTGGAGGCCCAAGGTTGGGGAACACTCTGTCTCTTGGCTCTCTCTTCCAGGCCCCACCCCCTTGTAGATAGCTCCCAGCTTTGAAAGGCCAATGCTGGGGCCTGAAGACGGGCACTCGTCCTCTGCTCCATTGCTTTCCTGCTGGTCAGCTTCCTGCAGCACTGGACCAAGGAATTGCAGTGGGAGCCTGGGTCCTCAAGGCTCAGGGGGAGGACAACTGGGAGGTCTTGGTGGTCCAAAAAGTTGGCACAACTCCTTAGCTGCTGCCTCTGCAGCCTCTGACTCTGGAGTGCGGCTGGGTGCTTGGATCTTGGCACTTGGACCCAGAGTTGTAGAGCACTGTACCCTTAAGAGCTAGTGGGAATGCAAGAACCTCAGTCTCCATTTGGGTTGTTTTTAAATATTATTAGAAGGGTCAAGACAGCACTGAAGAGTAGTCTGCTGCTTGAAGGGGGGGGAGGCAATAAATGCCTAGAGTAAAATGGTTACTTTGAGTTTCTTTGCTAGAGATTGATGCAAGCAGGAAACATTACTGCTGTCATATACGGAACTGATGCACAAACAGAGATATCTACTTGCACTACTGTTACAAGAATACTGTGTGTTTTAATGCTTGCTTATGTTGCTTAGCAGAAATCTATTTTTAATTGAAAAAGGCAACTATTTTATGTAACATTCTCCTGTTTTGATAAGGTCCTTGTTTGGGGTTCCTCTGTGCCCTTTGTTCGTGTTTAATTTTCTCTTGAAGAATGCCCCCCCCTTTTGTCTGTATATTTCATATAATCTTTTCCATTCCTCATCGTCCAGGTTGCTGTTTATAAGAGGAGCTGCCAAGCTTTCAACTCGTTGTCATCAATAGGTTGTGGATGACAGACAGCACGAATGTTGGCAAGCTCCCATTCCCCTCTTTGCCTTTCCCAAATGCAATTAAGGCACACTCATACTGCAGAAGAAAACCTACAGCTTTGCTTTGCTTTACCCTAATAAGAGAGCAATTAAGGCACAGAAACACATGAGACGCCGCGGCAACCTTAACCCGTTGTGAGATAGAGACTTAGAAGTAAGTTACTGTCAAGTGACATGGAACAGCCAGCTTGGGGGAGAAGAATACAAAGGGAATGTCTACCTGCTGACCTCGTCTCTCTCTCTCCAGTCTATTCCCCAATCACAAATCTTCATCTCATCAACAAGGCACTGTTTTTATGGTTTAGGTACCAAGAGGAAAAAAAATGCTGTGTGGCACTCAGGAAAGAGAGTGAAGAAGGTTGGGTGTTGAACACGAAACACAAGCCAGTGGTTAAGAGCGGTAGACTCGTAATCTGGTGAACTGGGTTCGTATCTCCGCTCCTCCACATGCAGCTGCTGGGTGACCTTGGGCTAGTCACACTTCTCTGAAGTCTCTCAGCCCCACTCACCTCACAGAGTGTTTGTTGTGGGGGAGGAAGGGAAAGGAGAATGTTAGCCACTTTGAGACTCCTTCGGGTAGTGAAAAGCGGGATATCAAATCCAAACTCCTCCTCCTCCTCCTCCTCTTCTTCTTCTTCTTCTTCTTCTTCTTCTTCTTCTTCTTCTTCTTCCTTTTATTTCTTCTAAGTTGTTGTTGTTGTTGTTGACAATGGTTATGCAATTCGCGAAGTGCCCAATGATGCACAGTATAGAGAAAGTAAACAGGGAAATTATTTTCTCCCTCTTACATAATACTGGAACTCAGAGCCGTCCTGAATCTTCCATCATTCAAAACAAAATAGAAAATTCTTTCCAGTAGCACCTTAGAGACCAACTGAGTTTGTTCTTGGTATGAGCTTTCGTGTGCATGCACACTTCTTCCATCATTCAGCACAGGTTGTTGGATGATTCAGGACAAAAGAAAAATCCTTCTTTGCGAAGTGCATAGTAAAAATGTAGTGTTCACTCCTGCAAACTTTAGCGACGGTCACTAACATGGGTGGCTTTGAAAAGAGGGTTTGACTGATTCGTGGAGGATAAATTTATCAATGACTGTATTGTAGCTCCACAGTTGGGAGCAGCATGCCTCTGGATATCAGCAGTCGGGAATTGCGGGTGGGCAGAGAACTGTTGCCCTCAGGTCCTGCTTGGGGGTCCCCATAGGCATCTGGTTGGCCACTGTGAGAACAGGGTGCTGGATTACCGTAGGGCTGCATTCAGACATGGGGTTTCCTGTGTTAGTTTAACTGATTAAAAGAGCTTCTCTCCCAATTTCTAACATTTTTTCACACTGCAGTACCTGTTGCATTATGAAACTGTGGCTGTCAGACCAATACACCAGCATGTCATGCTAAAGTTCATTTCATTTCAGTGGGCCATGGTGTGGCACAAGAATCACCACCGGATACCATTGTTGCTCCCCCACACCTTCTGCGCATGTGTGATTCTGATTCACCCATGAAAATGGCAGGAAATAACATTTTGCCAGTATACAGCTGCAAATTTTGTCACTTTACTGCTGTGATTTTCTGGCTTAATGGGGTTGCAAATGGATTTTTCCCCCAGAAACAATCAACACCGAAATGAGTGCTAAACTTTCACTGTATTCCACTAGATTGCCAGACGTGGGTTTTATGTGATGCAAAAGACCAAATAAAATGCAGAAACTATCAGGTAAGGAAACATTGGGAAAACATAATAAACCGCCATCTGAATGCAGCGTTGATAAGCCTTTTGTCTGATAAAACAGGGCACTTCTTATGTTCTTAAGGAAAACTGGTGATGACATTGCTTGCATAGTCCAATTTTCTTGGACTCCTAAAAGCAATATTATAACGTTACCAGCTAGTTTGTAACCCAGGTTGACAATGGGACATCCAAGTCAATGGGACTTAAATGACATTATTATTATTATTATTATTATTATTATTATTATTATTATCTTGTACCCTGCCCATCTGACCGGGTCACACGAGCAACGAACACACCAAAACATCAAACATTAAAAGCTTCCTGAAACAGGGCTGCCTTCGGGTGTCTGCCATGGTTCATCAAGGACAATATTCCAGTGTGGTGTAGTGGTTAAGAGTGGTAGACTTGTAATCTGGTGAACCGGGTTCGCGTCTCCGCTCCTCCACATGCAGCTGCTGGGTGACCTTGGGCTAGTCACACTTCTCTGAAGTCTCTCAGCCCCACTCACCTCACAGAGCGTTTGTTGTGGGGGAGGAAGGGAAAGGAGAACGTGAGCCGCTTTGAGACTCCTTTGGGTAGTGATAAAGCGGGATATCAAATCCAAACTCTTCTTCTTCTATTCTGTTTTCAGCTGTGGGCAGTCAGATCCCTCTGGTTACTCACAGCAGAATGTGAAGAGTACAACTATAGAAAGTACAGAACATGACAGCTAGAAAGTTGACTGGAACCA
The DNA here is from genome assembly GCF_009819535.1 of Lacerta agilis. Taxonomy (NCBI): domain Eukaryota; kingdom Metazoa; phylum Chordata; class Lepidosauria; order Squamata; family Lacertidae; genus Lacerta; species Lacerta agilis. The sequence continues at coordinate 4,217,979 of NC_046316.1, read as the reverse complement.
CACAGACGACATGCCTCACCAGTTGTTGTTTTGAACTACACTGGCTCATCATCTGTTTCTGAGCCCGGTTTGTTTCTTCCTAAGTGAATCCATTTGTCAAAATTTCAAAAATGCACAATATTCCAGAACATGTCCTGTTCCTGAGATTAGATCTGGCCACGGTCACAACATGCCCTAACTGCATCCAGGTTGGATTACTGCTGTGGTCTCTGCATGGGATGTGTCTTTGAAGTATCTCCAGAAACGTATGTTGGCCCAGAATGTGGCAGGAAAAAGGGGAAAGAATGCTGTTGGTTGGAGTGGAAGGGAACGGTGGTCTGTCATCTGGACTGCCAAACCGTGTTTGTTTTTTGCACACCCACCTCAAAGTAGATAAAGCAACTACCCTCCTTTGGACATGAGCTGAAGGTGAAGCTGAAGAAGTGGCATGAGGGGCAGCAGAATGGAGGTGGGATCATCAGGAGCCACTTGAAGAACTTGCTTAGAAACCTCACCTTGGTGACTCACTAGCGCACATCACAAGTTCAATGAAAGATCAGCCAGTCAATGAAAACACACCCGATAATTAAAACTCTCAAAGAGGTTGTCATTAGTGTCCAGAGAAGTCTGAATGAGATCACAGTTAAGAGGAGACGCTGCCTATACTGTTTTGTATTACAGTTTCTTTGACTGAATCTTTGTATCTCATCTCATACATCACGCATCAGATAATTGAGATTCAAGCATTTCAACAAGGACAATTAATTAATTTCCAAGTAACTTTTACTTCTGTCCAATGCTGAACTATCCAAATCCTCTCTGCCAATAACAAATGATATATGTATAACTTTGTTTTCAGCCAGAGCTCAGCTCTGACACTTCTCAGGTCGGTGCCATGGCCACTCTAAGAGAACAAGGTGAGCTCTGGCACCTCTTTTTCTAGAAAAAACAGCACTATAATTATATAGACTTGCTCAGTTCCCACATCTCCCTGACATCCCAGAATTACAATGACTTGATTGTACAGCATCATCATTCCAAACATTAATCATGTTTTATCCAAACGTTCTGAATTTTGGGACATCTCCACAATATGTTCAAAGGTAAGAGGGACACCTGTGGCTCTGGCCACTATTCTTTTTTTGACCCCCACCTACTTGGCCCTTGGCCCCACCCACCACTGGATGTGGCACCCAGAAGGCTGTTCAGGAGACAATGTGGTCCCCAGGCTGAAAAAGGTTCCCCACAGGAAGTGAAGTCGGTGATGATTCACTGGGCAAAAGACTTTGGGTATAATATTATGTTAGAGGACTGGGAAAAACTGTGGAAGGAAGGAATGAAATTTACTGCATGTAGTGCATTAAAAGAAAATATGTTAAAAATGATGTACAGATGGTATATTACCCCAGTCAAGTTGGCAAAGATGTATAAGGTTGATAATAAGTGTTGGAAATGTAAAGAAAAAGTTGGTACCTTTTATCATATGTGGTGGGAGTGTAAGAAGGTAAGAGGTTTCTGTGATATGATATATAATGAAATAAGGAAAATGTTGAAATATACATTTGTCAAAAAAAAACAGAAGCTTTCCTATGGGGGATTATAGGCACTGACATTAAAAAGCAAGATGTTAAACTTTTCCAATATGCAGTGACTGCGGCAAGAAATTTGATAGCACAAAGGTGGGAACAGGAAGAAACACCGACAAAGGAAGAATGGATAGTGAAATTGATGGAATATGCAGAACCGGACAAAATGACAGGAAGAATCCGAGAACAGCAGGACCAGAATTTCATCAAAGACTGGTCTAAATTTACGAACTATTTGAAAGATAATGATACTCAACTGAATACGTTTATAGGACTTCAAGAAGCTTTGTAGATAAATGAAGAAATATTATTGTAATTACGAATTTTACAGTGATTATTATGTATATGATAGTTTAAGCAATGATAGATTAAAGATGTATAGATTAAAAAGATAGAAATTTGAAAGCCATGTGGAAGGTCTGAGGGAAGTCACGGCTATGAAAGCCAGAAAGGCGGAAAATATGAATGAATATATGTGAATTAATCTTTTTATTTTGTAGTAGTTATGTATTAAAACAATAAAAAATATTATTAAAAAAAGAAAAAGGTTCCCCACAGCAGCTCTTATACCATGCTGACTGACTAGTCACTAAAACATCCTTAAGAAGCAAGATGGAGCTGGACAACATGAAGTGGTTGGATCTGGTACAGAAAGTGGGTTCGTCCTGTGGGGGAAACTCCTGGAAATAAGATATGCAGCAGAGCATTTCCTAAATTAAGAAGGGTTGCACTTACAGTGCTAAGTAAGATGATACCTTTGAGCCTGAAAAGCAGAAATCTTTTCCCAAGGTACATCAGACTGACAAAAATAAAGTGCTAATGAGGCAGGAACTGCCTTCTTTCTCTGCTTCCTGAATGCCACTCGTATGTTGCTCAGCTGTTTTCCATAGCAGGAGAAACGTACAGAATTGTGCTTTCCCCCTCCAACGCAGGCTAAAAGAACTTCATGTGGGCGGTTAGGCTTTTATGGTTTCTGCTATTTATATGGTATTACAATAAAAGAAATGTTCACCACATTTAAGCATTACACCCATATTGCTCTGGGAAGCTTTATTATTTTCATTCACCAACACATTTCTCTCCTACAACATCTCAGCTCACGCCAGACAATAGTCAACAAGCCCACGGCCGCTTATGGTTTTAGGCCTCTTCTTGGTGCTTCGCTCAGGCTTGCAAAATGCCTGGCCCACCCACCCAAAGGAAACCACAAGCTTTGTAACTTGGCTGGATAGGTAACGCTGGGGTACATTCTGCCCTCGAATCTGTGTTGGAGCTGGGGGCAGAGCACTCTGGTTTCGGGAGTGGAGCCCAGAGCTGGTCAAGGCAAGAGTCCCACGGGTTTTGACAGGGCTAGCAAATTTTGACAGAGCCCAGCATCAAATCTGTTTGTTCATTTAAGATGTTGTTGTTGTTGTTGTTGTTCAGTCGTTGTTGTTCAGTCATGGCCGACTCTTCATGACCCCATGGACCAGAGCACACCAGGCACGCCTATCCTTCACTGCCTCCCGCAGTTTGGCCAAACTCATGTTAGTAGCTTTGAGAACACTGTCCAACCATCTCATCCTCTGTCGTCCCCTTCTCCTTGTGCCCTCCATCTTTCCCAACATCAGGGTCTTTTCTAGGGAGTCTTCTCTTCTCATGAGGTGGCCAAAGCACTGGAGCCTCAACTTCAGGATCTGTCCTTCCAGTGAGCACTCAGGGCTGATTTCTTTAAGAATGGATAGGTTTGATCTTCTTGCAGTCCATGGGACTCTCAAGAGTCTCCTCCAGTACCATAATTCAAAAGCATCAATTCTTTGGCGATCAGCCTTCTTTATGGTCCAGCTCTCACTTCCATACATTACTACTGGGAAAACCATACAGACCTTTGTCAGCAAGGTGATGTCTCTGCTTTTTAAGATGCTATCTAGGTTTGTCATTGCTTTTCTCCCAAGAAGCAGGCGTCTTCTAATTTCGTGATTGCTGTCACCATCTGCAGTGATCATGGAACCCAAGAAAGTGAAATGGGACCAGTGGCCATGATCTTAGTTTTTTTTATGTTGAACTTCAAACCATATTTTGCGCTCTCCTCTTTCACCCTCATTAAAAGGTTCTTTAATTCCTCCTCACTTTCTGCCATCAAGGTTGTATCATCAGCGTATCTGAGGTTGTTGATATTTTTTCCGGTTGTTGATATTTTTAAGATGTACAGATTAACTAAAAGATAGTGTGGGAGGGAAGAAAAAGCCCGTCCTGCCTCTTCTTTTCTGCAGCTGACCTGTTTGTTTGTTTTTGGCCACCCATCCCTAATGACACCCCTCAGTTTTGCCATCTCAGGTAGGCAGCAAAACCAGCAAATTTATTGGGTTCCTGTGAAATATCTTTGTTCTTGGTCAGTTCCTAACGTAGCATTATGCTGCCATCTTCAGAATTGCTTTCTCTTTCCTGCCATGTTGTTTTATGGCAACAGGACACATCAGCAACTTGCTATCGCGCTTCACCATCATCGCCAAATTCTGTCTTTTGTTTACAGTGTAGACTTAGAAAAGAAAGAAAAAGAGAGTGTTTTTGTGTGTAGCCTCCATGCTTATGTCTGCCTCCATGCTTTCCACACTGCCAAGCACAGTCAGTACTTGACAAATAATAATTAATATACATGCAGCCTGGATGTACAAATATGGAAATCTCACTGTTGTGCCAAATCGCGGGACTTGGATACCCTGTTAAAGTTCTCTTGGGTCCACCACTTGGCACCAGTATTTGGCTTTCCATTATATAAACAAGAAGGAATATATACAAGCAGATGTGCCCCTTGAGGCAGGAATATTTGGACAATGTTCAAACCACAAAGCAAATGAAAAACAGGGGTGACGGTAATGGTTACAGTGGGGATGTGTTTGCAGTAGCTAATAGGGTAGAGGTTGAAACAGAACAGAACTTTCTTGTTCTGACAGTGAGTTCACACACATACACACACACACAGGACTTTTCACCCACCTCAGCACTTTCCATTGGAAGCACCCAACACATCCTGCTGTGAGCCATCTTACAATGCCATCTTTCCCAACCTGATGTACCCAGATACTGTTGGGCTCCAACTCCTCAGCCAGCATGACCAATGGGCAGAGCTGATAGGAGGTGTTGTCTAAAACATCTGAAGGGAAAGGGTGCAAAGGTGTCAATCAGTGATGGGATCGAGTGATGTGTGTATCTTTGTCCATCCATCTAATGCCAAACACTGGGAGAAAGACGTTCAAAAGCTTCTCTGCCACTCTGAGCTAAAGATTTTATGCAACTACAAAGGGTTATATCCTAAATTCCAGAGCAATGGACTGAATCCACGCATGTGAATTGCCAACCCAACATCTTACTGCCAGATATTAGGGGAGCTGTTCTGTAATGACTTAACTCAGTTTGTGGCATGTGAAATAACCTTGTGGTGGCATGGTTGTTCACATGGTGAGTGGGTGCGGATGACCCTTATTATCACACATTTGCACCTCTAGCAGTATGGCCATAGTAAGTTACCACGTGGCAGATGATCACCGATATCCACTCACTGTCTCTTCCCAATTTCCTATCCCGTAGTCTCAAGAAGAAGATAATTTCAAACTATAAAACACACAATAGGTAAAGGTAAAGGGACTCCTGACTATAAGGTCCAGTCATGTCCAACTCTGGGGTTGCGGCGCTCATCTTGCTTTACTGGCCGAAGGAGCCGGTGTACAGCTTCCGGGTCATGTGGCCAGCATGACAAAGCTGCTTCTGGTGAACCAGAGCAGCGCACGGAAACGCCGTTTACCTTCCCGCCAGAGCGATACCTATTTATCTACTTGCACTTTGACGTGCTTTCAAATTGCTAGGTGGGCAGGAGCAGGGACCGAGCAACGGGAGCTCACCGTTTATATATATTCTGCTTTTCCAACAACAAATGTTGAGCTCAAAGTGGCTCACAATAATCACAATAACATTAAAAAACAACAAACATTGCAACCACTGTACTACCAGACACAATAGCATATACAAAGCAAACAACAAACTCATAAAAATGATTGGTACGATTCAAGAAAGTCATAGTAATTCAAAATTTCAGAAAATTTCAGAAATCACTCATCAAAATGATTACGATATTACAGCATGTACTTAAGCTGTGAGTAAAAATCCCGTTTTTTGTTGAGTCAAAATCAGTTATCACTTCATGACAAAAACTGACAGACCATCTAAGGCAGAAGGGTTGGTTCTAGGGCAGACATTGGTGTACCACAACACCCTAAATTTCTACATAAATGAGAATTTGGAGAATTCTGCTGACATCACTAGCACATGCTAAGGCCTATTTGTCACTGAGGTGAAAGATACATTTGTGCCTGGGCTGTCTGTATCCCTTCTAGCATGACTGAAAGCTCTTCCATTCTGAAGACCTCTCTCCACATACAAAACCAGATGTGAGGGGGAAACAGTTTTATGTTTTCAACCCAAGGCAAAAGCAGTGTTTTCGAGGGACAAGGTGCGCTGGCAGCTGGGTTTGCTGGCAATTTGGGGCTGGGTATGGCGGCTGCCAGGACCATTACTCTCCAGGGACCTTCACATACAATGGATCGCCCAGCAGCCAGAGGTGGTGAGTCCCATTTTGCCACTTCCCTCCCCACCCTGCTGGTCCCACGGCTTCCAGCGAGATCTTGTGCACGCTGTGAGATCTCATGAGATTTCAGCGAGATCTTGCCAGAAACCAGTGCTGCTGCCGCCACCGCCTCTCTTGGGCCTTGCCTTGTCTCCTGGGTGGGCCGGCCCTGCCAGCAAATCTGTAAGAGATGGGGATCAGTTATATGGCTGGAGATAACTTTTATATTGTAATAAATCTAATACAAAACAGTCCAAACGGAAATGTCCTTGTTGTTTCCCCCCTTTGTACCACGGGAGGCGTGTTGCTATAAGATTAGACAAATTTAAGGATAATTCTCCAGAACAGAGTCGTAGCAAGAGCATTTTTTAAAACATATACAGCATCGGTGCCAAGTGATAGATTGCGCCAGTTCTTACATTCCTTGCATTTCTAGATGAAGCTGGGTGGCAACAAGTCTAGACCTTTTCATTATCATTATTATTTTGAAACAGATTAAATGAAGCCTTTGTTATTATCCATTGTTCTTCATGCAGTTCTCCTTCCATTTCTCCCACCCTTCAGATAATTATTACTTGTCTTTGGTAGACCGAGAGAAGCCGCATTCCTTTAGCGCCAATAAACATCAAAGCAATGTTGCATGTAACAGCATGGCTGTTGCAGTCTTGTAGCAGATCAGCCCAGTAAAGAAACTAAGAATGCAATCTTGCGCCTACTTGCATGGGAGTAAGCCCCATTGAACTCAAGGAGACTTGTTTCTGAGTCCAGTTCCTGTACAGGGTTCCTGTATAGTCTAGTTTCTGAACTAAGGGGTCCTTTTAAATAGATATTGTGCAATGGTGCTGTGGGTCCAGACTGGAAGTTTTCGTTGTCATTATGTATCACATCACCTTTCCCATTGGTCTTAGTGGTTCGTTGCGCCAGGGCGCCGGCCTCTCAGGGGCGCCCTAGCGAGTGGGGGAGCTGCGCGGCTTTGCCGGCAGCCTGCCCTTTCCCTGCACGCCCACCAGCTGCGCCCCGCCAACTATATGGCTGGCCGGCATGCAGCTTCCTTTCCAAGCCTCTGCATCTGCTAAAGACAGATTGTCCTCCTCCTGCTTCCTGGTAAAAGGCGGCGCGGAGCCTTCCCGGGCGCCCCGACGCCGGAGAGCATGTCCGCCAGCACATTTTCCTGCTTGATCGCTGCCACCACGCTGGATATCAGGGCGGTGAGGGAGGCAGAGGACATTTTCCACCACCCTCTCGCTTGTTTTGGAGTTGCCAGGGGGGCACCGAAGGGATCTTTGCACCACAGCGCCGGATATGCTTAAGACGGCCCTGGTCACAGCCCTCTTCTCAATGCTCTTCCATAGTGGTGGCCTCTCTGAGAATAAACCTTGAGTCGGTATTATCTGTGGTGGGGGTGGTACAGGGTTGAGCATCCAAATCCATCAGACATAGACCGAAATCCAGAACCGTTAGTTGTGCTTCAAGGCCAAGCTTAGATGTGATGGTAAACACATTGTTTGAAGTACCTGTTTAGGGAAGTTTTTAAATCTGATATTTTAAATGTATTTTAATGTTTGGTGGAAACCGCCCAGAGTGGCCCACCCAGAGTGGCTGGGGAGACCCAGCCAGATGGGCGGGGTAAAAATAATAAATTATTATTATTATTACGGTATTATTATTATTATTACTTATATGCAGAATTCATCATGCAAAAGGCTGGACTGGATGAATCCCAAACCGGAATTAAGATTGCCAGAAAAAATATCAACAACCTCAGATGCTGATGATACTACCTTGATGGCAGAAAGTGAGGAGGAATTAAAGAACCTTTTAATGAGGGTGAAAGAGGAGAGCGCAAAATATGGTCTGAAGCTCAACATCAAAAAAACTAAGATCATGGCCACTGGTCCCATCACCTCCTGGCAAATAGAAGGGGAAGAAATGGAGGCAGTGAGAGATTTCACTTTCTTGGGTTCCATGATCACTGCAGATGGTGACAGCAGTCACGAAATTAGAAGACGCCTGCTTCTTGGGAGAAAAGCAATGACAAACCTAGACAGCATCTTAAAAAGCAAAGACATCACCATAAAGAAGGCTGATCGCCAAAGAATTGATGCTTTTGAATTATGGTGCTGGAGGAGACTCTTGAGAGTCCCATGGACTGCAAGAAGATCAAATCTATCCATTCTTAAAGAAATCAGCCCTGAGTGCTCACTAGGACAGATCCTGAAGCTGAGGCTCCAGTACTTTGGCCACCTCATGAGAAGAGAAGACTCCCTGGAAAAGACCCTGATGTTGGGAAAGATGGAGGGCACAAGGAGAAGGGGACGACAGAGGATGGGATGGTTGGACAGTGTTCTCGAGGCGACTAGCATGAGTTTGGCCAAACTGCGAGAGGCAGTGGAGGATAGGGGTGCCTGGCGTGCTCTGGTCCATGGGGTCACGAAGAGTAGGACACGACTGAACGACTGAACAACAACAACAAAAACAACATTATTATTACCATGCTTGTTTTAAAAAAAATGATTATAGATGTTGCAATGTGTTTCTGCACACAGCCTGGCCTGAATGCAATGGAGAAGAGAGAGAAAATTCTCTTCTGGTCAAAAAAATGTTTTTGATTCTCAGGGAGAGTTTGGGTAAGTATTTGTTTGGATTCTTTGGGCCTCAGATGACTGGCTTTAGTGGAGGGGTTGGGTTAGAACTTCTGAAACCTCTCAGTTCATTTGCCTTCCACTTTTCTAAAAGCAAGGCTCTCAAATGAATTGGCACCCATTTTTAGCATTCTTTACCTGAGGACCAATTGTGCCCTATAGATCACACTGTCTTTCCCCCCCCCCAACCCCCCACCAGTCAGCATGACATTTAAAGGCTTAATTATCTCTTCATATTTTCCTTTCCAAAAACAATGGCACTATTTTGTGTATTTACTTTCATGCAAAACCAAGAGAGAAATTGAATTATAATTATAATAACTCAAAAGCCAATGCAATTCTGGGCTGCATCAATAGGAATATAGCATCTAGATCAAGGGAAGTAATAGTACCACTGTATTCCGCTCTGGTCAGACCTCACCTCGAATACTGTGTCCAGTTCTGGACATCACAGTTCAAGAATGATACTGACAAGCTGGAACGTGTCCAGAGGAGGGCAACCAAAATGGTCCAAGGCCTGGAAACGATGCCTTATGAGGAACGGCTTAGGGAGCTGGGTATGTTTAGCCTGGAGAAGAGAAGGTTGAGGGGTGATATGATAGCCATGTTCAAATATATAAAATGATGTCATATGGAGGAGGGAGAAAGGTTGTTTTCTGCTGCTCCAGAGAAGCAGACACGGGGCAATGGATTCAAACTACAAGAAAGAAGATTCCACCTAAACATTAGGAAGAACTTCCTGACAGTGAGAGCTGTTCGACAGTGGGATTTGCTGCCAAGGAGTGTGGTGGAGTCTCCTTCTTTGGAGGTCTTTAAGCGGAGGCTTGACAGCCATCTGTCAGGAATGCTTTGATGGTGTTTCCTGCTTGGCAGGGGGTTGGACTGGATGGCCCTTGTGGTCTCTTCCAACTCTAGGATTCTATGATTCTATGCTCATACATGCACAAACTCCCTTCTGGCTGCAGGAAGGATCACTTGGATTATAATGGCCACTTTGTGTTATTGATGGGATGTTGACTGGAAAGACATTTTAAAAATACTATTATCTGTGGTGGATCTAGCAGTGCTGTGAATTAATATTTAAACAAAATGATGGTACTAGTAGAAAAGCCAGGGTTATAAATTAGTTAATATACATGTGCTACAACTCAAACATTGTGGGTGGCATGCAACAAAGTTTTACTCAGAGTAGACCTCTTGAAAATAATGGACCAAACTGAGTACAACCAGTGTAGATGACGTCTGCACTGCCTTGGTCATGTAGAGTGGAAGATGGCAGGATCCCCAAGGGTGAAGGCTGGCAACATCCACCCTGCCCTGGGATTTCTGGGAGTCCCTTGCAGTCAGCCACAGTGTCTGGAGACAGGCAGTCAAGTAGTTATGTATCCACAGCAGTGACCAGAGCCTGGGAGAAACCAAGAGAGAAGAAGCGCCCTGGTGCATCTGCAGCAGCACAACCGGATGCCTTCCTGTGCCCCAGCTGCAACAAAACATGTCTCTCCCATATCGGCCTCTACAGCCGCAGCAGGTGCTGCAACCTTCCCCCAGTTTGGCGCTTTCCTTCGTTGTCTCCTGAGACAAACAGATGCCAGCAAGAGTAAAACCTAGCTGGATTAAAGAACCTGTGTTCTTTAATTACTCTCTGTAAGTGACCTATTGAAGTATAAAATTATAAAATTTATGAGCAAATCTAATAAACTAAAATCTAAACCTATTTAAAAAAATTTGGGGAGGGGAGACTTGATATTGAATGTTGGTTCAGAATTTTGTTTTCTATGACGTTTGGGGGGGGGTAGTAAAACTTTCAATAGAAACAGATGAGTTGAAAGTGATTATTTCCAGTTGCAAATCGCTCTTCCACGTCATTCTTCTCTGCTGAATCTCTTTGCTATTGTTATGGAGAATTCTGCCATCTGGTGACAAAACATGGAAGCCGCAGCCATGATGCAAGACAAAGGGCATATTCACGCCAGAGCCAAGCATCCAGAGGTCCTCCTGAGACTGATTTTAAATCAACTGTTAAATCCACACATGGGGTAAGATGGCGGGAGGCACTTGAGGGACAGATTGGTAGCTGCATTGGCTCTGGTGCATAGTTTTTCACATTTGCTCACAGATAATCTTCACATAAGGATGTGGGTGGCGCTGTGGGTTAAACCACAGAGCCTACGGCTTGTCGATCAGAAGGTCATTGGTTCAAATCCCCGTGATGGGGTGAGCTCCCGATGCTCGGTCCCTGCTCCTGCCAACCTAGCAGTTTGAAAGCACGTCAAAGTGCAAGTAGATAAATAGGTACCACTCCGGCGGGAAGGTAAACGGCATTTCCGTGCGCTGCTCTGGTTTGCCAGAAGCGGCTTAAGTCATGCTGGCCACATGCCCCGGAAGCTGTACACCGGCTCCCTCGGCCAATAAAGCGAGATGAGCGCCGCAACACCAGAATCGGACACGACTGCACCTAATGGTCAGGGGTCCCTTTACCTTTACCTAATCTTCACTTGCCCTGGAGGTGGGGGGATACTACAAGACCCAAAGTTTTGCTCTTGGATACATTCAAGGCTGCTAAAGAGCTGTTAATTTGAAGAAAAAATGCTGAGATTATTTTCCTTTTTGTTTTTGGCGCTCCCTAAAAAAAGCTCCATCAAAAAGCAGGTGGGAGTTCCTGCACTGTGTGTGTGTGTTTGTGTGTGTGTGTGTGTGGTTTTTCAAACATTCCTCTTCTGGGAAAACCCTTTCCATGTCAGCTTGCCACCTGAGGAACGCATGTATTGCTGCCCTTGAAACCACTACTTATCAAACCTTTATTATGCATTTATATGTAAAATCGCAAGAGAAAGAATCACATACAGAAACTTTAAAATATATATACACAAAGAAACAACAATTAAACTCATAGGCTGATCGTATGTGTGTATTAGTAAAATCTAGAATTTCGTCCTGTTAAAGTACTCCTTGAAGCACTGGTGCCAAAAACTCGGCTACCCCCCGCAGTCACCCCTTGGTCAATGTCAGAGAGACAGAATCCAACACTTCCACCATGCTGCGGTTTCAAACCGTCCAAAAGGGGGTACAACACGCGTTCATGCAGCGTACTGTGTAGTGGACAATAAAAGAGAATATGCTCTACAGTGTCCGGGACATTCAGGGAACATCTGCAGTATCTCTTGTTTCTGGGAATATTCTGATATCTACCCCTGACAAACGCCGAGGGAAAGATATTCAGTCGGGCCAACATAAATGCCCTACGTTGGGCTGGTATTATTAGTTTGGCAACATAGTTGACCCTGCTATCTAGGATATTTAAATCATAGAATATGGGAGAGCAAATTTTATTTACTGCTGCCACAATATTTTGTCTCTCAACATACTTTAGTCTAATTAGGACATTGTGAAGGATATGTTGCTTGCTTGAGTTGTACAAGGGCTCCAGCTCGATGCCTATCGATCTGATTTTATTTTCTAGGAGTTGGTACCATCTAGATTTATAGGAGTCCTTAAGGAGGTCAGAGAGCAAGCTTGATGGTGGACAGCGGAAATGGCAGCGCAGCCAGTATTTTATAGCAGTGGTCCAGGCCCTTGAAACCATGTGGACTTCGGTGGGCTCGGTGGGGTGTTTCAGTGTGCAGAGAGCATTGGCCAAGGCAGGCTGTGGGGCATGACCATTCCTTGAAGCGACCCAGATACCGGTATGCTTTGGGCCTCTGCCCAAACCTGTTTAAAAACCACTCTTTTCCCCAACCACATCCTGTAAAATTAGTGTGCTGCCTAGAGATAAAGGTGTTCGTCCTGAGAATAATCTGATGTAGCCTGAAATGTAGGGAGTGCCCCCTTTCCAAAAGGGAACCTCCAATACCAGCTCTTTGACTCCCCCTGTTTGGTGGTGCTGTTCATCTTAGACCAAGGATAGGTGGGTCAAATTTGAAAAGAGAAAACAGGATCACGGGGATTTGGTTGCATGCTGCAAGGCAGGAATGGTAAACTGGGAGCCCAATTTCACTTGGAAGGAAAATCAGCATTTGTTTTCAAGTTGTAACAAAATGCTTTAAACCAGGAAACGTCCGTCCCAGGCACCACCACCGAGTTTCTAGCACATTTGGTTTCAGACTGGATGGAGCCCTGCAGATTGAGAATCCTGCACTGCGGGAGGTTGGACTAGATGACCGCTGGGGGTCCGTTCCAACTCTGTGATTCTATGACACTTTGATATTTCTCCAGCCATCTGCCCTCTCCTCAGGCACACCTTTCACCAGACTGCTGGACAAAAGTGCCCGTTTTTGCCTGTGGCCCCACCCAATGCTGGCCCCAGGGCCCCAGAAGGTGACCCATGGATAATTTCACAGATCTGTCATGCCCCCACCTTTTCCTTTTTCTAGAGAGCTAAACAAAAACTCTCCAGCTGCTGTAACCTTTCCTCATGGCTTAGTTCCTCATGTCTGCATGTGTTCCCACTCGAAAATGTTCTTTTTAAGGTGCAGAGACCAGAACTGTAGATAAGAATCAGTGTGTGGTCCCACCATATAAAGGCCGCGGTGACGCTGACCGTGTCCTTTTCATTTTCAAGCTTTGCTCGAGAGAAGTGAGACTGGCCCTGATGCAGAAGCCTGCCCAGCATTCCTGCCTGGAGAGCCACTGACTGAGAAAGCCTTCTTGTTTAGTAGACATGACATTCCACAAGGAGGCAGCAGTGTCTTTGTCAAAATTAACACAGAGCATTTTTCTTCCTAAAGTTTAATATTTGTGAGCAGTCAAAGTGGTTGTGTAAGCTAGGACTTGCACAGAAGAATTCCCTAGCGGAAGGGTCTGTGCCACGAAGCAGGCTAGCTTTGCACAATATACAGGTGAAACTCGAAAAATTAGAATATTGTGGAAAAGTCCATTTATGTAAGCAATTTTTTTCATTAGCTACTGGAGTTTAATATATGAGATAGACTCCTGAAATGCAAAGCAAGATACGTCAAGCCTTTGCTTGTTATAATTGTGATGATTATGGCGTACAGCTGATGAGAACCCCAAAGTTGAAATTGTTCATTTGGGGTTCTCACCAGCTGTACGCCATAATCATCACAATTATAACAAATAAAGGCTTGACATATCTCGCTTTGCATGTCATGAGTCTATCTCATATATTAGTTTCACCTTTTAAGTTGAATTACTGAAAGAAATGAACCTTTCCACGATATTCTAATTTTTTGAGTTTCACCTGTATGCCTATAGTGTAAATTTAATAGAGTTTATAAAATCGGTGTTTGACTCAGGAGCCCTGCAATTACAATAGACTTCACTGCGTATGCATTTTTTAAAAAGTGCTAATTTATCCATTTATCCTTAATTTCACTGTTTGGTCTTTTTTTCCTCATGGGCCACCTGGATAGGACTTGCTAAACTTTCAGAAAAGCACACGTTGCTTATTCCCGCCCTCTCTGTGCAGTGCCTGGGTCATTTTCAACGCTGTGCCCCAATAACCCCACTTTGTTTCCTTTTTGCCCACATGCATGGCCATGTCTACTACAGATCATTTTTTTTAAATTTTGCATCCCCCTGGTCCATAGGTTACCAAAGAAGCGTTGAAGGGGCATGCCTAGGGAAGCTGCCCAACCTCTGTGCCATCATGCAGACCTCCAGGTAGCCCATACCAGAAACGCTCTGCTGAGAGAGATGGTAGCTGTAACTTGGCACTAGGAGAGTGCAAAGGCAGATCCGAGCACACATTCTGCATGCAGAAGTTCTTAGCTGCGAGCCACAGCATTGCCACATAGTTGTTGTTGTTGTTTAGTCGTTCAGTCGTGTCCGACTCTTCGTGACCCCATGGACCAGAGCACGCCAGGCACGCCTATCCTTCACTGCCTCTCGCAGTTTGGCCAAACTCATGTTAGTCGCTTCGAGAACACTGTCCAACCATCTCATCCTCTGTCGTCCCCTTCTCCTTGTGCCCTCCATCTTTCCCAACATCAGGGTCTTTTCCAGGGAGTCTTCTCTTCTCATGAGGTGGCCAAAGTACTGGAGCCTCAACTTCAGGATCTGTCCTTCCAGTGAGCACTCAGGGCTGATTTCCTTCAGAATGGATAGGTTTGATCTTCTTGCAGTCCATGGGACTCTCAAGAGTCTCCTCTAGCACCATAATTCAAAAGCATCAATTCTTTGGCGATCAGCCTTCTTGATGGTCCAGCTCTCACTTCCGTACATTACTACTGGCATTACTACATTACTACATTCCGTACATTACTACTATTGCCACATTAAAGGATCTCAAGTAACAAGATGTAGAAAGAGCTTTGCCTGAGATCAAGGAGAGCTGCTGCCAGACAGGGGCGTAGCAAGGGGGGGCACCCCGGGTTCCATAATAGAGGGGGTGACAAATTATCAAGGAACAATTTTTTTGGGGGGGGGATTAATTTTTTTTGTTGAGTTGTTTTTTTTTTAAAATGCCTGCTCCGAAGGTCTTATCTTACTATACTAGGGATTATATAGCTATATATGAAATTTCGTGCATATCGGTTAATATCTTGACCCTCCTCCACCAAAATAGCTGTTTACCTGGCTGTTTTCCTATGTCGTGAAGGCTGGAATTTCAGTTCAGATAACACTTACTGTTCCCAACCCTAACCCTGTGGAAAGCCATTTAATTAGACTTTTATTTGATTTTGAGATGTTTTTAGGAGGTAATTTAATTATTGTTTGATTTTATACCAATGTTAGGTATCTGATGTTAGCCACCCTGAGCCCGACTTCGGCCGGGGAGGGCGGGATATGAATAAAAGTGTTTTTTATTATTACTTGTTATTATTCCTTTGTAAGAAAATATGAAATAACGTAAAACCATTTTTGCGGGGGGGGGGGATCAATGGGGCGGCTGACAAGAAATTTTCTACACTGGGTACCACCTGACCTTCCCATGCCTCTGGGGGGGGGGAAACAAAAAATTTTTTGCCCCCGGGTACCAATTTACCTTGCTACGCCCCTGCTGCCAGACCACATAAAAAACACTCAGACAGATAAACCACTGGGCAGAAGAACTTAAGTGGAGCCCTGCTGGATCAAAGAATGGATCCAGAACGAACTATGCATCAGAGTCAGAAGGGACCACGGCGGTCATCTAGTCCAACCCCCTGCAGTGCAGGAATCTTTCCCCCAATGTGGGGCTCAGACCGTCTCTGGTCCAGCATACTAGACTAATGTCCCACCAGAAGCTCTGGGTTCAGCTCCCTGTGCGTTTGGTAAGAGGAGCAATTTTTGGGGTGTGTGGTAATTTTGAATTTATTTGTATGCTGCCCTTGAAATCCATTTGTGGATGAAGGGTGATTTATAAATGTTTAAAATAAATAATTAAAATTAAGCCAGTAGGCCTAACACATACATCTCAAATGCAGCAAGTTAGGTGAGGGTCAGTTCACAGATTATAGCCTACAGAGTAGGTCTCCCCATGTAGTTTTCATTGTGGCCATCAACGTCCATAACTGGGCCCGAGGCTGAGTACTTACCGGTATATAAGCACCAGCTTCCATCCCCAGTAATTTAAATTAAGCGGTCCCAGGTAGCAAGGCTGAGAAAGGCATCTTCCTGAAGGCTTGCAGAGCTGCTGTTCGCTCGCTGGAGCCTTAAAACGCGGCACACCACGGCACCGGTCAGAAGGGGTGCCGGCCGATCGCGCCCGCCATCTTGGGTGGACATGCGCAGTCCACCCAAGATGGCGGGCACGATTGGCCGGCACCCCTTCCATGCGGTGCGGCAACCTTTAAGGCTGCAGCGCGTTGCAGCCTTTTAAAAGTTGCCGCCGTCAATCGCGGGGGTGGGGCCTGCCCCCACAGTGTCACCCTCCCCAGGGCAGTACACGGGGCGGTCCGCCCTTCGCCCCCTTGCTCCGCCCCTGGATGCAGGCCTGAGCAGTGTGTTTGGAGGCCTGGGCTGCCCAGAGGCAAGAGGTGGTCCAAAGGAAAGCTGGCAGAGCAACGCGTTTGGGACCAGCTTGGCTGAACGTCTTGCTGGAAGGAGAAATCCCAGGCGCCATCCAATTGTCTTAGGGACTCTACTCTGGATTTCTACTCCTGAAGACTTCCCACAAAGCTGCAGAGGTTTAGGAGCAGAGTTTTCCTTCTTCTCGATGGGCTACCCTCCCAGGTTGATGAGCTCACTGACGGTTTGAGACCCATCGACTCAGCCTATAGTGAGTCACAAACCCTAAACTCTTCTTTCCCCCCCTGTAATTGTTTATTTTATAGCACTAACAAGAAACTTCATGCTTAACAGGGTAAGATAAGCCAGCCAGCCAGATTGATTGTTGGAGTTTGTTTCAGAGAAGGCCATAAAAATATATCCTAAATTAGAAAGTTGCAGGCATGTCTTTCGTAAAATGTAAAGGAGCTGTACAAGCTTATGCCATCACCTCCTATCATCTGCTTTCTTTCTTTCTTCCTCCCTCCCCTAACTACACAGAGCTCCCCAAAGCCAAAATCTCCCTTGGCTTAAGTGCAGTATAGAAGACAAATTTATTCAAGGGCTTTGTAATTGTCTCTCAAAGTTAAGAACTCTTTGGGATTTCCTTTTCCAGCTCCTAAATCACAGTCATATGTCTTTATATATTGGAGCGGCTTCTTGACATCTTACTAAAGAATGGAGTTACTTGAAATTTGTGTGATAGTCTCGCCACAGTTCTCTCCAAAAAGAGTCAGAGCCGTGGAAACATTTAGCAAAGATAGCAACTGGAGCAGTCAGTAACTCACTTCACATGTCCCGTGTCACCATTTGTCATCGACTTTGAAAACAATGGAGGGGAAAGGGTCTACTCTGGAAGGCAGCTCAAGTTAAAGACTTGCTGCAGAAACTTGATGAAGCAATGGTGTCTTTATTTATTTATTTCCAAGCCCCTGAAAAGAAGAAGAGAAGACCCAGCTCTTCAGGAATTATTTCCCTTAGCAACAAAAGCTATATTCAGGATCTCCATTCAGGGAAGGGGGAAGGTGGTTACAAGTTGATGAGTTTAGAGCATGGGTAGGCAACCTAAGGCCCGGGGGCCGGATGCGGCCCAAATCCCTTCTAAATTTGGCCCGCGGACAGTCCGGGAATCAGCGTGTTTTTACATGGGTAAAATGTGTCCTTTTATTTAAAATGCATCTCTGGGTTATTTGTGGGGCCTGCCTGGTGTTTTTACATGAGTAGAATGTGTGCTTTCATTTAAAATGCATCTCTGGGTTATTTGTGGGGCGTAGGAATTTTTTTTTTTTAATATAGTCCAGCCCCCCCCACAAGGTCTGAGGGATAGTGGACTGGCCCCCTGCTGAAAAAGTTTGCTGACCCCTGGTTTAGAGACCCCCTGTCAAGTACTCCCAGTCTCTGTGGCCAACTCATGGGTTCTACACAACAATGAATTATTATTAGAAACCAATTAAGTGGGTCTATGTACTAGTTATGACCTTCATTTGGTTTGTACAAGCCGTGCAGCCACAATTTCTTTGTCAATTAAAAGGGGGAGAAGGCAAGAGAAGTGACATCATCTGCCCAAGCACTAAGCGATTGCTCCTCCTTGCTCTGGCAAGTGAATGAAGTGATAATGAGGATTTCAAGTTTTCCTGTACTTGTGACAGATTAGCCTGAATGAGGGAAATAACCAAGAGCAGTATGGATAATTGTACCCTTTGATGGTGTTCAGGATAGCAGTTTACACTACTTTGCAAGATAGTTTGCTTTTTGATTCAGAGCTATTTTCAGCCAACTGAAGATCTTCTGGCAATGCTCAGTTTGGGATCATCCACGCTTACTTTTTACCTTGCACTTTATAGGCTCAGGTCCATGCTTTCTGGGTCTGGGTCTGAAAAACCTGCTCTTTAATGCTGAATCGGAACAAACAGCAGTTTGGGTTTTTCATGGGTTGCCAAGTGCGTTAAATAACAGGTTTTCGTGAAGAAAGTGCTGGTGGGCAGAGGTGAGGGCTCTGACATAGGTTGGAAAAGTGTGGACCTGTGCCCACCAGGGGAGGGGGGAATTAGTGTGGATGAGTCTTACAAGTGCACCCAATGCAGTCATAAATAAGCACCAATGGAGCTTTGCTGACATCTCACTAATCTGGTTAGGGATGTGAACCAGGTTTCCCCAACCAATTTACAACATGCTAACCATTGTACCACCCTTTGCTAGCTCACTATTCTATGACTGCTTGCTGATCCAAAAAAAATGTATAGCGTTATTCTATACTGTGTGTTTAATGGCTCAACAAGATGCCTGCATTTTTTGGTTCTCTTTTGGTCAGGGAAGAAGTGTTAGAGATCTATTGGGGTGGGGTGGGGTGGGGTGGGGTGGGGATTTGTTTATTAATTTCGTAGAATTTGTACACTGCTTGATTGTAAAAAGAAAGAAACTCTCTCAAAGCAGTTTACAAAAGAAGGAGAAGAATTAACAACAATAATTTAAGACTTTTGAAAAGTTTAAATAACACTACACTAAAAGCAGATTTAAACCCTCACCACCAAACCACATTATGGCTTGTTTTCCCCATGAAAATGTCACAGTGGAGCACAGAGTATGTTCGCCTTGGTGTTTTGAAAGCTCTGAGGACAGAACATGTGAAACGACTTACAGTAACTTGTCCCACCCAAGGTCAACAACAATTTGAAATCATTGGCATTTAATTATTTGGAACGTAAAGTAGGACTTTAATTTCCCTTTGAAAAAACGAGTAAGCAGCCTCCTCAGTTTCTATAAAACCACATGAAAGGGTGAGAATATGGGTGGGGAGGAACACCCCCACTAAGATTAAAAACTGCAACTGGGATGACACAGTCATGGAATTATTTTGGCCGTGTTCTGAAAAGGAAATCTCATAAGAACTTAAGAATGGCCTGGCTGGATCCGACCAACAGTCATATAACCCACTTGTCTGCTTCCACTGTGGGAACCACAACGTTCCTGGTTATTCACACAACTGTGCCTGAAGGCATCAGCCCTCCCCTGCCAAATGAAAAACATTAGCATTAACGTGTTTCCTCCAGGATTTACAACCTTCTTATTGTTCTTAAAGTTTGCTTGGGGAGAGGATTTGGGTACCAGGGTTGAAGAGTAGCACCAGGACTGTTTGTGGCGTAGTCCTGCTTTGAAAACCATCCCGATTCCTCCACGGACAGGCCACCCGCCAGTCAAAATTCAAGAGGCCTTCCTTGCTGTAACCGCTGATTGGCTGGTTGGTGGTTATAATAGCAATCTGCTTTGCAGTCCATCTGCAGATATGAATTGGATTCGAAGCACAGCAGCAGGTGGGCTTCTGAATCCACACGGCACCTGCAAATGGCAAGCAGGGCTCCCTGACAGTGTTGACACAGAACCTCTTTGGCTACGCTAAGGAATTCCCAGAGGGAAACTCATCAGGGCATGCTGGATCCTGCTTGCAAACGAATTCAATTTAAGCTCCAAAGTGTTGGTGTTGTTAGAATCATAGAGTTGGAAGAGACCACAAGGGCCATCCAGTCCAACCCCCTGCCAAGCAGGAAACACCATCAAAGCATTCCTGACAGATGGCTGTCAAGCCTCCGCTTCAAGACCTCCAAAGAAGGAGACTCCACCACACTCCTTGGCAGCAAATCCCACTGTCGAACAGCTCTCACTGTCAGGAAGTTCTTCCTAATGTTTAGGTGGAATCTTCTTTCTTGTAGTTTGAATCCATTGCCCCGTGTCCGCTTCTCTGGAGCAGCAGAAAACAACCTTTCTCCCTTCTCTATATGACATCCTTTGATATATTTGAACATGGCTATCATATCACCCCTTAACCTTCTCTTCTCCAGGCTAAACATACCCAGCTCCCTAGGCCGTTCCTCATAAGGCAACGTTTCCAGGCCTTGGACCATTTTGGTTGCCCTCCTCTGGACACCTTCCAGCTTGTCAGTATCCTTCTTGAACTGTGATGTCCAGAACTGGACACAGTATTCCAGGTGAGGTCTGACCAGAGCGGAATACAGTGGTACTATTACTTCCCTTGATCTAGATGCTATACTCCTATTGATGCAGCCCAGAATTGCATTGGCTTTTTTAGCTGCTGCATCACACTGTTGACTCATGTCAAGTTTATGGTCTACCAAGACTCCTAGATCCTTTTCACATGTACTGCTCTCAAGCCAGGTGTCACCCGTCCTGTATTTGTGCCTTTCATTTTATTTTATTTTTGCCCAAGTGTAGTACTTTACATTTCTCCCTGTTAAAATTCATCTTGTTTGCTTTGGCCCAGTTCTCTAATCTGTTAAGGTCATTTTGAAGTGTGATCCTGTCCTCTGGGGTATTAGGCAGCCCTCCCAATATGGTGTCATCTGCAAACTTGATCAGGATGCCCTCAAGCCCATCATCCAAGTCATTGATGAAGATGTTGAATAAGACTGGGCCCAAGACAGAACCCTGTGGCACCCCACTAGTCACTTCTCTCCAGGATGAAGAGGAGCCATTGATGAGCACCCTTTGGGTTCGGTCAGTCAGCCAGTTACAAATCCACTGAATGGTAGCATTGTCTAGCCCGCATTTTACCAGCTTCTTTACAAGAATATCATGGGGCACCTTGTCAAAGGCCTTGCTGAAATCAAGATAGGCTACATCCTTGTTGTTCTTAATTAAATTTATTAGTCACTTTTTTACCGTGGCAACTCAAAGCAACTTACCATTTCTTTAACAAAACGAAAAACACATTAAAACCAGCATCCCACCCAGGCAAAAAGACCATAGGTAGTTAAAAGCCAAAAGCCATATGAAAAAGGTCAGTTTTTGCCAGACACCTGAAGATGGTGCCAGGCGAGCTTCCCTGGGGAGAACATTCCATGGGCGGGGAGCCACCACTGAAAAGGCTTGTCCCCCCAGACCTCCTGTGGAGGGAGCACATGAAGGAGGGCCTCAGATGATGATCACAGGGTCCGGGTAAATTCATATGCAAAGGGATGGTCCTTGTGGTAATGAAGTCCTGAGCCATGAAATAATGTAGAAGCCCAAAGCAACACTTTTAATTGGGCTTGGAAACAAATTCATGGCCACTGCAGGTGGGCCATAGCTACAGGCACCTACCCATTGGTGGACAATCAGCATGTGCCTGACTGCTGACACACACACAGTTTTTGGTGCTGAAAGGGGGCGGGGAGGGATCGGAACGGGGCAAAATCGACTTGCGCATGTTCCGCTGATGCGCGCGGCTGCTGGGAACGGAACTCCGGTGTAAGCACGAATTCCCAAGTATACGAACCCGCTCTGGGAATGCATAAAGAAGATCGAGTCCTGCTTCCAAGGGAGCATGCCTCAGAAACAAACGCCCCGTTTCAAATCGGAAAGAATGTATAAATAAATTAATTAAGCGAATGTTTATACTTGCTTTTCTATTAGGAACAAAAAAAACGCGGCTTACAGTAAAATAATGCTTACAGTAAAATAATACAGTACAGAATACAGACAATAAAATTACATCATGAAAGATATCAACAATCTGAATAAACGATGATCCCTGAGACCCACTGAGACCCTCTCTTGATGGCACCTCTTATGTATTTGATTCAAAGGGTGAGGGCATGAAGAAAGGCATTCTTGCAGGCCACGCTCTATTATTAAATAAGGCCCTGTCCGTGTAGACCAGGGGTCCCCAGACCTACCAGACCTCGGGCCGCTTCCTCCAGCGCCAATTGCGCGGAAGGCGGGGGAATGCGCGCCCACACGCTATTTCCGGCGCACTTTCGAGTCGGCGGAATGCCGAAAATAGTTTGTGTGTGTGCGCACGGGCCTCTGGAGACCCAGAAGTGTGCCAGAAATGGGCCGCTGCGCTGCGCCGGTAAGAGCGGGCAGTGTCAGCGAGTGGCGGGGGTTGCCGGGGGCCGGATAAATGAGCCCCTCGGGCCGCATCCGGTCCGAGGGCCTTAGTCTGGGGACCCCTGGTGTAGACTCACCAAAGTCCTACCCTGTGCATCTTTCAGAAGTCTTTTAAATCAGTGCCAATCTGGGTTGCCTTTCGGTACTCAGCTTAAATTAGCAAAGTGCAGACATTACAGTAAGGTTTTAATTGAACAAAACAAGTCAAAAACTGTTGGGGGGGGTTATTTGTCTCTATCCATGTTTTCCTGTTATTTGCCACAGTCCCCCAAGGCTGGGGTGGGGAAATCTGAATCTAAATAAGCAAGGAATTGTCACGCCTTTGTCCAAGTGTTTCAAGGCCACTTACTCCGGAGTAATCTTATTGGCTTTCTGGACTTTGAATCTACACATTTTGTTGTGGTGGGGGGAGGGCAGAATCACAAATGCAAATGCTTTCTGTTTCTTGACTGTGATGATTAAAAATGACAATGCCTAGAAAATATATCTTGTCAATTTTCTTTCCATTGAATAGACTGACTATTTTCCAGTCAATGCACTTGAAGAATATCAGTTTTGGAAGTTTCCCACTTTACTTAAACATGGAATACTTTCAGAGCTAAACAGAAAAGAAAAAATTGAATAACAACTTAAAGGCATTTAGTTGAAGGCAGCTAATGATTTCAAATTATAACAGAATTGCTGCCGTGTTTTATAGATCAACATGGAAATAAAATCCCTCCATATTTGCCATCCGATATGTTTTTCTTTCTTTCTCTCCCCCGTCAGCAAAATAAAATAAAATACGTAAAAACAGAGTTTTAAATCATGCCTGAACATGCAGCTAAATTTGATGCATCTCCAGAGAAAAGTGGGTAAATAAATACACCATTTTCTATCATCTCAGAGTTTTAACACCAGCCTAACTCTCCAATAACTAGCAGAAGATTATAGTCTTAATTCTCATTTGCTGGCTAGTTTAAGCCTCTCTAGGGAACTGTATTGGCTGCTTGTAGTCTCCCCCCTCTCCTTGAATCAGCAGTATCAGGAAAGACTTATTATGTTACTAAAACATATAATGTAAAAAAAAGTTTTTTTTAAGTAAAAAAGGACAAAATCTAGAAACTAGGAAGGGATGGAAAAGGGAAGTAGCATAAAAAGGAAAGCATATATAAAGACAGAGGGAGCTAAGCCTTTTTCAATAGGGGCAGTCTGAAATAACCATGGTTTCTTCTTTGAGTCGTGAGAATAGCTATTTTCTTGTTTAAAAGCTTAAAGAGCTATTAAGATGGGCAAATCACTGGTAAAACAGCTGGAAATGTAAATAGCAATTTAAACAGTCCATTGCCCCTCAATCTAAATGTGGAATGTGCGGATCTACTTCAAAAAAGTCCCTCTGGTTTTATTATATTGTCAAGGGTAAGAGGATTGAGTAGGGTACCCTTTTCTCAGTGGACTTGAATGGAGACGGTGTGCTTTATTTAGCAAATCCACAATTTTTTTATTTTTTTTTATTTGCAAGTGAGCAGACGGATCTCTAATTTCCACGCCATTCTCCCTTAGAGACCTCCTTCAATCGCGCCATTCTTTCATTATGTGGAACTAATGAAGTGCTCCGCAGCCTTTAGCTCTCCAAAGAATCCATTGCTCCAGGAATATAGTACTTAAATAAAACATGTTTCGTTGGCTGACTTCAAAACAATATTCTTATAAAGGAAAAGGAAAGGGAGAGGAGGGATGAGGTGCAGAAGAGGCCCAAAATCATTGGATGCAAATGAGTGGATCTTAGTGGATGCTATATAGAAATACACTTTTTAAAAAGATGAAACCTCTCTTCTACCAAGATGCTCTCTCTTGTGGCCCATTTCCAGAATCAAAATCAGCAGAGTCTCAAAAATATCAACTTTGCAAAACACATTGGTTCCCAATTATTTATATCAATAAGCCACAAGTTAAAAGTACTACAGGTAAAGATCAAACGGCCCTGTTTATTTAGTAGTTTGCTGGAAGGCTTTTTGAAGGTATATTAACAATAATATCTGGTGCTTCATAAAATGCCTTTTATCTTTCATACAAATGCTTTCTTTTATTGCACAAGTGACCATATTATTCATGGTTGCATGAAGGCCCCCCCCCCCTTGCCCACTTTCCCATCGATAGATCTCCCCAGTAATACAAAACTACTTGTTCCTACTTATCACTCCAGACCTGTGTCACTAGTTTTTGCTTTTTAACAACTTTTGAACACCTGATGCAATAGATGTTTGCCAACCTAAACCCCTCCCATTTTTTCTCGTTCACCCCAAGAAGCAATCAGCTGTCTTCCCATCCTCAATCTGAATTTACTTTTAGTGTATTTTCCTTTCTTCCTATTCCTGCATTATCCTGCTCAATTTTAAATGATTGTTTCACATGATGAGTTCTTACCTAAGACAAGCTCCAGTTGTGAGAATCAAGCTCCAAACTTGGATCAGGCTAGGAATTGGAGGTGGGTGGTGGTGGTTGTAAATTTTAATTTTCAATTTTAATCAGCCACCATCTTCTCTTGTGTTGCTTATCTTTCTTTATTTAGTCCTCAGTTCTAATTTGCAGCACATTGCATCTTGGCTTTAGCAAGTGAAATCATACTATCATCTTGATTACTGTAGCGCTGGCAACAAGATGTCACTTGGCTCCATCTCAGTAAAAAATAGAACAAACTGTAATGTCTGTTTTTGTGAAACAACTGGTATTTTTGGAAACTGTTGCAACTGTGCTATTTTCAGCTAAATAATTTTTAGAGCATACCCTTTATTTTTCTAAAAATCCCCACTATTCTGCCAAATCTGCTTCTTTGGGGGGGGAAAAGTATATAAATACCTCTACACAGACAAATGATGTTTCAAGGGATGTCATCACTCAATTTCAAGATCTTCTTTTGCTGGAGCTATAGCAGCACAAACCTAATTAGCCACTGCTGTTCCATGATAATAGACATATGTTTTGAACAGTGTCAAACCAACAAAGGCCTGGGAATTGAGAATGCTGGTTCAACCTTTTAAAACATATATATTTAGCTTAGGTCTCGTCATAATCTGTATTTTGAACACTCAATGGCTGAGTCTATCATCTTGTTGTTTGAATTGTGTTGCTGGATTTAACAGAAACTACTGTACCTTCATGGTACTGGATAAATTAGTGGGAAAGATTGAGGGCACAAGGGGAAGGGGATGACAGAGGATGAGATGGTTGGACAGTGTTCTCGAAGCTACTAAAATGAGTTTGACCAAACTGTGGGAGGCAGTGGAAGACAGGAGTGCCTGGCGTGCTCTGGTCCATGGGGTCATGAAGAGTCTGACACAACTAAATGACTAAACAGCAACAATAGTCTATGACAAAGGCTATCCTGATTTCAGAAGCAGTCTCAAAAAGAAAACCATATACTGTATACATAAGACACCACCAAGGCTTGGTAAAGTGTGTGATGAATGTGTGTATTGGAAATGGTCAGGATTTAGACTTGCCTCGGAAAGAAATGGATACTCTCAGCCATATTCTTGGCCCTGCATATAGAATTATAACTAATATTTAACGGATAAAAAGTAAACATTTCAAAATATAAATTTTCTTCACATCTAAGAACAGGCTGGCCGCTTCTTTAGAACACAGACCGGTAAGTCATGAGATACAAACCAGCAAAGCACAGGCCCCATTGCAAGTAGTTCCCTTGCAAAGCTCTTGTTCCTGTTGATGTGTTTTGTGTATGAGGCTCCCCGCTGTTTCATACCCATGACTTTGCCTTCATCTACTGCAGCTGGAGAGTCAACACCTCCTGCTGTCAAGACAAGTGCCAGCCCAACACTGATCTAACCTCCAGAGGGGAAAAAATAGGCAATTGTGGTTGGAGGATTATGTGCAAAATTATCTATTCTCGATTCTCTTGTTTGGTCATGCTAGAGTGTGCCCTTGTCTACTTACTTCATCAACATCTGGAGGGGACAGTGTGCCCTAGCAGGGAGGCATAGAGACCTCTCCAAAAAAGGATGGAGCAGATCTGGTGACTCATCTCCATCCACACTAGGATGGTATCAGACAATTATGTCCAAAGACTCAATAGGATGGAGTAGGGCAAATCCATTGACACGACAAGTGGGATACAGCTGTTATCCAGCAAAGCCCATAATACCTTAGGAGAGAGATTGTGGAGGGCAGTTAGTTCTCCTTTCCCTCAATGTTTGATAGTATCAATCCATTGCTGGAGTTTAATGGACCTCTCTGAAGTCCATGCTGGAAATAAACATTATGAGTGGCTTCAAAACCATTTTGGCCCAACAGGAAAAATAGATGTTCGTCTCATATGTATTCCAAAAACATACTCTCAACAACGTTAATATAAGTTCATCATTAGGCAACGCAGTGCTATTTTTCTCGAAAAAGGGGTGCTGGAACTCACCATTAATGCCTCTTGGTCTCTTATAATGGCCGGAATTGAGTTCTGGTGAGTTCTGGCTGAAAAAGAGCCCCAGAGCAAATCACGTTTATTAGCTGATTTTCATACACAAACGAGTGCCCCAAAGCAACATAAAGCATAAAAAGTAAAGGTAAAGGGACCCCTGACCATTAGGTCCAGTCGTGGATGACTCTGGGGTTGCGGTGCTCATCTTGCTTTACTGGCCGAGGGAGCCGGCGTACAGCTTCCGGGTCATGTGGCCAGCATGACTAAGCCACTTCTGGTGAACCAGAGCAGCGCACGGAAACACCGTTTATCTCCCTGCCGGAGCGGTACCTGTTTATCTACTTGCACTTTGACGTGCTTTCGAACTGCTAGGTGGGCAGGAGCTGGGACAGAGCAACGGGAGCTCACCCCGTCGCAGGGATTCGAACCGCCAACCTTCTGATCAGCAAGCCCTAGGCTCTGTGGTTTAACCCACAGCGCCACCCACATCCCGGTAACATAAAGCATAAAAGACATCAAAACCCCATATGAAAGAATCCTTCTCACCACGCTGAAAAGTGAGCCCACACCTGCAAAAAAAAACAAAAAAACAAAAACAAATCCAGTTGTTAAACTTGAGAGCCATAGCTGAGTGGTAGAACCAATGTTTTTGCAAGCACAAAGTTCCAAGTTCAATACCTGGCACCCCCAGGTTAATAGTCAGGTAGCAGGCAGTGGTGATGGGAAAGACGACTGCAGAAGATCTTGAAGAGTCCCTGTCAGTGTTCTGCCTTTGTATAAGGCTGTTTCACATGCCTAACTATATTTCAGCATCTTAGCTCTTTCCATGATCATAGCCAACAGGCATCAATGCTGATTATGATCCAATATTAATGTATCTCATAATTTTTGTATGCTTTTCTGTCCAGTGGATTGTTCCTATTTGCCCCGAGTTCCACTTTTTCCATCATGCTGCTAACATTGTGTCTTATCCAGACGACGGGGATACGATGGGGCGATATCTAAATATTTCTGAATAAATATTATTTTCCCCATAGCTACCGTGGTTGGTTTCAGCACAGCACACTTTCCCCCTCATTCCAAAAGAAGACACATAATAAGATCTATTAGATGCTACTTTGTGAAAATGTTTTGTTTATGCTGAAAAAGGTGTTTCCCTGCAAGGGAAAAAAACTCTGACAAGACTTGATAATGTAAGGCTAATGGCATTTCCCAGCCATGTTGCAGCCAGTAGGCTAAATTGTCTAGGGACAAGCATAAGCTCCCTCAGCCTGAATCCAGAGATGAGCACCGCACTGCAAAGTCAAATTTGACTGGACTTAACTTTGGTGCTGTGGTCTAAACCACAGAGCCTAGGCCTTGCTGATCAGGTCAGCAGTTCAAATCCCCGCGACGGAGTGAGCTCCCGTTGCTTGGTCCCTGCTCCTGCCCACCTAGCAGTTCAAAAGCACATCAAAGTGCAAGTAGATAAATAGGTACCACTCCGGTGGGAAGGTAAACGGTGTTTCTGTGCGCTGCTCTGGTTTGCCAGAAGCGGCTTAGTCATGCTGGCCACATGACCCAGAAGCTGTACGTCGGCTCCCTCGGCCAATAAAGCGAGATGAGCGCCGCAAACCCAGAGTCGTCCACGACTGGACCTAACGGTCAGGGGTCCCTTTACCTTTTCTCCCATCTGCCTTGGCTACCATTCCATATGATCAGAATGATGGTCACAATTTAAGGGCAGTGGCGGGGGAAGTCAAACCTATGTGACAATTTTTCTGGGGTAGCTGTGTCTCTGGCCAACTCCAGCCCAGCTGCAGAACTACTATGCTGATCTAGAAATAGCTACATGGGCATGTCTATTGTTTTTATGCATACCAAAGGGGGAAACAGGTCTGCCTCCAGATTTTTGTGGGTCGCAGGAAAGAGATTTGCTGTGAGGTCTTTCCTCCACTCGTACGTAAGCAGACTTCAAGTGAGCAGTAGGCGTCCAAGTGAGAGCAGCGAAGGCTACATTTGGTAAAGAGCCAGGTGCTCTTTTCACCTCAGCCCCTTCCTCCTCTCCAAAAGGGACTCCAGAACTCTCCCCTCCTCGTTTACACGAATGGGGCAGACCTACTTCTCCTTTTTGTCTTGGAGCATAGAGCAATGCTTTGCACAGGGCAATCTGTTGCCTGAGAGCCTGCTCCTACAGCATTCGTTGGCTCGCCCCAGCAGTTGGCTGGCGGCCATAAGGTGGATCTGGACACCAACATCAGTAGAACAAGAACCAAATGGGTGAGTTTGCAACCCTCCTCAATACTGAAGCCTCCCCTGCCAGGCATTGCAGCTTCAATGGTATCTGGGAAAGCAAGAGGTGGAGTCCAAGAGGGTGCCTTTGCCCCAAGAAAAGAAACTCTTGAGAGATGGCATACTGGTTGTGAAAGGCCATGAGTAAGTTAATGAAGACAGTGGAGGACACCCTGCTTTTGAGAGCTCTGGTCCCAGCTGCAGCTGCTGGTGCCTGTGCACAATTTATTACGTTTCCTAAAAGAATTACTTGAAGCTACGTCTGAAAAATTGGTCCCAGAAAAGATTTAGCCTTCATGGTGCTACTGGATTCCAGTTTTTGCTAGATTAACACAACCAGCCCTTGTGTGCCTGCTCTGTATCTTTACGGGGAATTTAAAAAAACAAAAACAAAATCCCATTGTAACAAATGTTCTTGAAATGTATGGCTCCATATGGTTTAATTTCAATCTATCCAAGGATGGGCCATTTAACCTTGGTGTGAATCTTACTCTCCTGCTGAAATTGCAATAGTGCTCCTGTTCAGAATATTGTTCTGGAGGCTTAGCCAGCATCACAGGAATACAAAATACTTTCACTGAATTCACTGCATGTTCCTTTAGAAGGTTTCCATCATTTTTCATGTTTTCCATGTCTCGGCAATTAGCAGGAGGCCGCAGTTGTGCTCAGTTCCTGCTTGTTGGCTCCCCATAAGCATCTTGTTGGCCACTATGAGGATGCAGAACAAGATGGGCCATTGGTCTAACCCAAGAGGGCTCTTATGATTTACACATCTGAATGAGGCGAGTTATATATCCAGCATGATGTGGAGCTGATTCAGATTTCATTATTCTCCATGTTATTTTGCTACCTAGAAGTAGCATGTTTATTAGAAATCTGTTTTCAGAGGGCCCTTTGACATTAAGATCCCAAGCAATGCCAGCATGATTTCTCAGTGGTTGCTGCTGCCATAAGATTCCAACAGAACAGCCTTTCTCATCCTTGGGTCCCACACCGTTGAAAGACCCCATGGACCAGAGCACGCCAGGCACTCCTGTCTTCCACTGCCTCCCGCAGTTTGGCCAAACTCATGCCAGTTGCTTCGAGAACACTGTCCAACCATCTCATCCTCTGTCGTCCCCTTCTCCTTGTGCCCTCCATCTTTCCCAACATCAGTGTTTTTTCTAGGGAGTCTTCTCTTCTCATGAGGTGGCCAAAGTACTGGAGCCTCAACTTCAGGATCTGTCCTTCCAGTGAGCACTCGGGGCTGATTTCTTGAAGGATGGATAACTTTGATATTTTTGCAGTCCATGGGACTCTCAAGAGTCTCCTCCAGCACCATAATTCAAAAGCATCAATTCTTCGGCGACCGGCCTTCTTTATGGTCCAGCTCTCACTTCCATACATTACTACTGGGACATATACATGTAATAAATAAAATAATAAATTCTGACCTGGTCATAAAGTTATTGTGGAAGACTGTAAAGTAAAACAATCCCTACATAAAAAATTCTGTCAGACAAGAAAGGAAAATATGGGAAACCCCCAAATCCCACTTCATTTAAGGGATTTTTGAAGTTCATTCAGTCAAATAAGAAAATTAATGGCTGGTTCACCATTATTTGATTACCAACAATATGCCCATTATTTGATTACCAACATTTGTTGACTGTCAGCTGGAAGTGTGAACAGTCTCCAGGGAAAAGCATTGCATGTGAATGTTCTGTTGCAATGATCAATCTGCGATGACTGCAGCAGAAACGTTAAGTCAGCACTTGATGCTATAGTCAGCAAATGATAAGCATATACATTTTTGAACTGAAAGGAGATACCAGTGAGGGGGGAAAGTATTTGATCCTCTGCTAAATTTGCCCATTTGCCCTCTGACAAAGAAATGACCAGTCCATAATTTTAATGGTAGGTTTATTGTAGCTGTGAGAGACAGAATAACAACAGGGAAAACCCCCAGGACCACACAGGACTGTGAACAAGGGAACCCATAAGTTTCCAGACCATTGGGAAAAGATTATTCCCCTCCATCAGCTCTGTGGATCTAGCTCTGTGAGACTGTACAAATCTGGTTCTCAACCCTTTAACTGGTTGCTGCAATGTTGGAACTGACATCCTCCAGCAGTTAGGCTATTCCTGGGAAGCGTTTCTTACATGGTGCCTACTGTAGATTTGGTTTCCAGCTCTGAATCCCCGTTATTTTTCTTCAGTGTGAAAATTGTGCATTCCTCCTGGTTGTTTTCTTTAAAAGACCAATAATGAGAGGAAAAAGCAAATGCCTGCCAAAAATTAAGACCCGTGCCCTCTTCTTTTTTCTATTTCAAAATCACAGTGATTACTTGAGTTGAAATGCAAAGTGTAAGTGCTATTTTTTTATATTAAAAAATCCAACCAGCTGAAACCAAGAAAGGGGACACTGAAAATAGTCTCAAAAAAGACTACTTAGTGTTCTCTCCAGTCCCATACAATTCCTAACATTGTAACACTGTCAGCCTGGTCCTAAACCTGTCTTTTTTTCTGGAAAAAGCTTCAGTTTAGTCAGAAATTCTTTTGTTGTGAATTGAGTCCATTGGTTCAGGTTTCTACCCTTTGGAGAAGCAGAAAACAAGCTTGCCCTTCTTCCATGTGCCAGCCCTTCAGATACCTGTATTTGAAGATGGCTCTCATATCTCCTCTCAGTCCCCTCTTTTCCAGGCTAAACATACCCAGCTCCTTCAACCATTCCTCATAAGGCTTTCCAGACCCTTGATCATCTTGGTTGCCCTCCTCTGCACCCATTCCAGCTTGTCAACATCCTTCCTAAATTGTGGTGCCCAGAACTCGACACAGGACTCCAGGTGTGGTCCGACCAAGGCAGAATAGAGTGGGAATATTGCTTATATAATTTCCCTAGATCTGCAGCCTAGAATGGCATTAGATTTTTCTATTTTGCTGCTCCATCACACTGTTGACTCATGTTAAACTTGTAGTCTACTAAGACCTATACTTTTGTTGATGCAACTTGGGGCTGCATTATTGCTGCAACACATACACCAAGGGTCACACTCCATATACAGCAGCTTCAAAGTGCTGCAGCAGCTGGCCAGCAATTCCTCTATTAGGCAATTTTCTGGCAAAACTCCTTCCTTGCAACATTGGCTTTCTGTCTCCATTATGCTCTGCTTGTAGATTTGTAAATAAAGCAAGCTTTTTAAATGCTCTGTGTCTCCAGTGCTTTTTCATTCAAAGAAACCAAACTCAGGACTTGCTTATGCCTAGGGCTTGCTGATCAGAAGGTCGGCGGTTCGAATCCCCGCAACGGGGTGAGCACCTGTTGCTCGGTCCCCGCTCCTGCCAACCTAGCAGTTCGAAAGCACGTCTAAGTGCAAGTAGATAAATAGGTATCGCTCTGGTGGGAAGGTAAACGGCGTTTCCGTGCGCTGCTCTGGTTCGCCAGAAGCGGCTTAGTCATGCTGGCCACATGACCCGGAAGCTGTACGCCGGCTCCCTCGGCCAGTAAAGTGAGATGAGCTGCCAGAACCCCAGAGTTGTCCGCGACTGGACCTAACGGTCAGGGGTCCCTTTACTTTAAGATCAATAACCACAAGGCAAGTGCATGCCTGCAGGCTTACAACCTAAAAGTCACGGCACAAAAGGAAAAAGAGGCGAGGAGGGAAGAGCAAACTCAGTTCTTAAAGTTGTAAAGTTCTTGAACTTGAATGGAAAAAGCTGGGGATGGGGAAGAGCCAGATGCAGCCGGTTTATCAGCAGAGCTGATGCAGTTGACCCTACATATGGGATCTCCCGTTAGGGAAAAAGAAACTTCAGCAGCTTTTGAGGGGCTTCCGGTGTCGGAAAGTCATGGCAGTTTGGCTGGGGTAGTCAGTCTCAGACCTGAAAGGTCTTGTGTTGGAGACCCTCAGTAGTAAGGGAGAGGGCAAGGAGTGATGGAGGGCAAAGGAAGAACCCCAAAATCATGGCAGCAAGAAAAAGAGGGGAGAGGAGCTCTTCCATGATGGCTGTTCACTTCCCCACACTCCTTCCCAAAAGACAAATGTCCAACTTTAGAAGTCTGATATTAGGGAAATTATAGGGTAGTTAACGTTAATGAGCTGGGGGGAGGTACTTAGTTGTTTCTTGACAATTGCTATATTGAGCTCTTTCAAGTATATCTCTCTTCAAAGCCTCAGAATTGTGAAGTTATCATCAGCTGGCGTTGTTGGGTAGGTGGGTGAATTGTAGAAGCATTGGTTTGTGGCTACTCAGATGCAGCATGCCTTCTTACTTCCCTACTTTGGTTCCTGGTGGCTTAATAGAAAGAGTATGGCAAAGTTAAATTGCTCTGAAATATTGGGGGCAGGATTTTGTTGAGCAGTCAGAGATTGGTGTATATAATGTCTGTTATGTTGTTTGCGGGAGTAGGCTGTATACCTGAGCCTCCTTCTAATTCCTGGATTCAGCATGGATCCATCAATTCCTGGAACAGCCAGGCTAGCTTCTTGGTGAGGTAATGGCCCTCTAGGTGTGGGCCATTAAGGAAACAAAGGAAGTGGCTTTGTACCAGGTAGAAGAAGAGTTTGGATTTGATATCCCGCTTTATCACTACCCGAAGGAGTCTCAAAGCGGCTCACATTCTCCTTTCCCTTCCTCCCCCACAACAAACACTCTGTGAGGTGAGTGGGGCTGAGAGACTTCAGAGAAGGGTGACTAGCCCAAGGTCACCCAGCAGCTGCATGTGGAGGAGCGGAGACGCGAACCCGGTTCACCAGATTATGAGTCCACCGCTCTTAACCACTACACCACACTGGCTCTCATCATTCTGTATTCGACCATCAGTCAGAAAAAATACATTTATCCATACAAAATTAAAACATCTAAAGGAACTTTAGAATAAAACATAGCCAGCACTAACATGAAGCTATACAGATAAACTCATGTCAATGCAATCAATTTTAGTTTTACGACGCTTAAGAGCTAGAAGAAGAAATTTGGCCACCAAGGAAGCTGTTTTCCCCGTAACATTACAGGTAGTAGTCTAATTCGCTGGTAGTTAGAAAGCCAAAGGCCAGAGTTGAGAATTTGTGTGGAATGCTGCAGGTTGCAGGCTGAGCAGCTGAGAGAGACAGAGTCATGCCTGATTTCTGTTGGAATCCAAGGCTGGGGCTATGGGAGCAGCAGACGCTTTTGGGGTGTTAAATCTGGAAACCTCTTTGCCGTAGGGTCAGGTTGTATATATGTGTAAAAGACACCACGGTCCCTCTCTTAGAAGGAAACACGAACCCTGCGCAAGCACCCTGGAATCTTGCGTCACTCAGAGATTGGGGTGGCGTGCAGCACTTCTGATCTTATGTCTACTTCATTGGTTACCTATTTGTTTCTGGGCTCAATCTAAAGTGCTGGTACTGACCTTTGACGCCCTCAAAGGCCTCTTGCTCCTATACAGAACCACCCAGATTCTGAGATCAGCGTCAGATAGTGCCATTGCAAGGTTTCCAATGGATAAACACAAGGAAGGGGACCTTTTCAGTGGCGGCGGCACGGCTTTCAAATACTCTTCCATCTGCATGTGGGCCCCTCTCTAAATTGGCTTTAGATGGCAATTTAAAATCTATTCGTTTTGGCAGGCTTTTAACAAATGATTACTTCTGCCACTGCCTCATTTCTTTAACTGCTTGTTACACATTGTTATTTGGATGGTTTGCTTTTAATGTGACGGAGTGTTTTTAATAGGAGGATTTTCGTATCCAGAATGTTTGCCATAGCTGTCGGTTAAATGGCAGTTCTAGCACGTCCCATCTTTTAAAGAATGAAATTTCTGCTTAAAATGTATTGAAGTTCACTAGATGGAGCTCTAAGGTACCAGGTAAGCTTCCCCAGGGACATTTGCAGAGAGAAAGCTCAGCAAGAAACTCACAACCTCTTCATGCCTTTCTGCACAAACGTACAGGCGAGCAGAGAAAAGAAAGGTCTTAAAGAAATAACAAGATCCAGAGAGAGAGAGAGAGAGAGAGAGAGGTGCAGACATTTGAGAAGTCCTTTCCCTGTGCCTTCTTCGTTTGTAAACCTGAGGGCAGCAGCTCTCTTGACACTGATTTTTATAAGCCACTCTGAGAGCCTTTGGGGCTAAAGGAGGCAGTATAAAATGGTATATGCAAACAAATAAACTGAACACAATAGATGAAGAATAAGAATTCAAAACTAATTCCTAATAATAATAATAATAATAATTTAAAATTATATATTGCAGATTGGATTTTTATAATTAAGAATTAACAAGAACTTTAAAAATACCAAATCATTTCTTCTTCTTCTGAAATGTCCGTATGTGGGAGCTGCTATTGCACCATGTATAATGTGTTGGAGTGGAACTTAACTCTATTATCTGCAATTAGTGTTTAACGTGTTGTAATTTATTTTGTCTCTCTTCTCACTCCTGGCTCTTTCAGATGGAAATCTATTGCTGTAGGAAGTATTTTGCATAAAGAAACTAATATAAAAGCAGGTTGAGGAATCTTCTATCTATAGTTTCTTAATTCAATATGGAGCTTTTAGAAACACTGGTTATATAGTTATATGGAAGAAAGCTTGGCAGCACACGAGCTTGCCTTCCTACGCTACTCATAATATCTAAGAAAAATGAACTAAAGAAAGCCATTAAGGAAGGAACAGGATTCTTTTTGTACTGTTCGAAAATTCACATGTAGCCCACTTTGACATGATTATTATCTGCACTTAACAAGAAGCCACCCTCTGAATCCTCTCCTCTGTAATTTTTTTTTTTAAAGAGCTACATTTCATCAATAGTTGAGTAATCTGGCCAATTCGATATGTCCTTGCTAAAATCATCACCATCATCAACAACAACAACACTGTCACTTGACATTGCAGGAAATTAAAATACCCAAGAAAAGGGAGGGGAGTCCTTTTAGCTCTGTTCAAACGTTATGGAAATCTAGTGGCTGGCATTAATGGTAATGACCTGAAGGGAGTGGAAAAGGCAGCACTAAGGGTTAGATGAGCCTGAAGGGAAAGGGGGGGGGGAGGCACATACAAAAAGTTTTCTTTTAGTCTGTGCCCAAGAAAGGGGGGGGGAATCCCTCTTAGTGGTTGTCAAGGAGATCTGCTGTTGGGTTTGCTGGACTGTGGGGCTTCAAAGATTCCTGCCTTTAGCTTGAGAGGAGCCATTTCTTTGCAAATCAGGCAGTCAAATCCTTGAAGAGAACAGAGGCCGAGCAGCTCTGAAAATGTGGGGAGGCTGCAACCCGAGGCACATTTTCCTAGGGAGTCCCAATGACCACAGCAAACATGCCTAGGCCAGGCTATAAGGCTCATTGAAATATGCCGGCTGTGCACCTGAGGAGGGAAGGGGGGAAACAGATGGGGTCAAACTTTTCGCCTCGGGAAGCAAGAAATGTTAAAAACGGCAGTTGCTGGAGATGGCAGTCACTCTCTGCCTACACAAGGGACCTTTAAGGCTGTGCACCTAACCCAGCTTCCAAGTTTGGTTAGGGTGGCACAGCCAAGTGTCCACAGCTATCCAGAGATTATGACCTTGAATGTTTGGTCACGGCAAACATTGTTACCGAGACCCACCTGATTTAGAGAAGCTGTCCCAGTTTCTGATTTGATCCCGGAATGTCCCACGTTTCCTTAGGATGTCCCTATTTTCATTGGAGAAATGTTGGAGGATATGGAGTTATCCGGCCCCCAAGCCGTCTGAAGGCAACCCTGTATATGGAAGGTTCTTTTTAATGTTTAATGTTTTATTATGTTTTTATATATGTTGGAAGCTGCCCAGAGTGGCTGGGTCAACCCTGTCAGATGTGTGGGGTATAAAGAGTAAAGATTATCATTATGGAACGGGACATCACTATTTTCACTGGAGAAATGTTGGAGGGTATGCATGTTTCGTTCTGCCTTTATTGGCATTCTGGTACTGCTTCCACCACTGCTAACAACAACAACAACAACAACTTTATTTGTACCCCACCCATCTGACTAGGTTGCTCCAGCCACTCTGGGCAGCTATTATTATTTATTAAATTTGTTAGCCCAGTGTTTTTCAACCTTTTTTGGGCAAAGGCACACTTGTTTCATGAAAAAAATCACAAGGCACACCACCATTAGAAAATGTTAAAAAAAAATTAACTCTGTGCCTATATTGACTATATATAAAGTAATTTTTCAATTTTTCCCACGGCACACCAGGCAACACCTCGCGGCACACTAGTGTGCCGCGGAACAGTGGTTGAAAAACACTGTGTTAGCCGATTTGTCTCGCAACCCAAAAGCAAGTTACAACCAACTAGGTGATCTCTGCACCAAGGACACTTGGCAGTTATCAGGTGGCTGTGCAAAAGGCATGGGGGGGGGACGACACACAGCAGGACTAGCTGATCAGTTGGCAACCCCATTCATGCACATTATCTAATGCAACCCCTGCAAACAGACTGCCACTCTTACCCTCTGACTGCAGGTCAAGGGGCAAAAATGAAGAGCAGGGTCTGCCAGTTAAGGCAATTTTCTTAGGAAGGAGAGCAAGAGAGTGTTAACTGCTGACACTAATAATTTTAATTGGCGGTTTGCATTTTAAAGAGAGAGAGAGAAAGGGGTAGGGAAACTTCCGTTTTCATTCCACTTCTTATCTGTAGCCTATACCAGTGTTTTTCAACCACTGTTCCGTGGCACACTAGTGTGCTGCGAGATGTTGCCTGGTGTGCCGTGGGAAAAATTGAAACATTACTTTATATATAGTCAATATAGGCACAGAGTTAAATTTTTTAACATTTTTTAACATTTTCTAATGGTGGTGTGCCTCGTGATTTTTTTCATGAAACAAGTGTGCCTTTGCCCCAAAAAGGTTGAAAAACACTGGCCTATACCGCCTTTCTGTATCGCTGTGCACAAGGAGGTTGACAAACTGAAGCAGAATGATCGACAAAGACGACGCACCTGATAACAACCCCGACCCCAGACGAGTAAGTCACAACAAACACGTGAATTCACACGAGCAACTTGCACCGAATAAAGCAGTATTGAGAGCAGCCCATGAGAACAGAGTAATAGCACGCCGTAGAAATAACTCTCGAAGCATCGGCAGAAACTCGCTCACAGAAATGGCAACCCACCGTTACGCGAATATAATCCATTAAAAATAACATCAACATTGCAATGCAAAAAATAAAATAAAATTCAAAGAGAGCCAACTGAGCAACAAGGTCACATAACTTTTCACAATAACGTTATCAGAAATATATTTTCCTCTCAAGGCTTTCAGTGGTGGTGGTGGGGGGGGAACGGGCGCCCCAAAAAGAAGAAGGTCGCGCAGGAGGACCCCTTTGGATGCTAAGCCCGGCCTCTCTCGCCTCTCTGCCCGGAGTTCCATATCCTGAGCTGGCGCCCCTCCCCCTGCGCTGCCCCCCCTCCCGGAGCCGGCCGGGCGATTGGCCTCCCTCCCCGTCCGTCCCGCCCACCGCGCGGTCCCCCCGCGAATCAGCGGGGTGCTGTGGGCGCGTCCGTTCCTGCGGCTGCGAGTCGGCCAGCGCCGAGCGCGCCCCTGGGCAAAGACGCGCACGCCCCACCTCGCGCCGGGTCGCACACCTATTGCCATGGGGACTGTTTGCTTGGCGTGGCACTTGTGCTTGGCGCTCGCCTTCTCCCTGCACCCGCGCAGGTTCGCCGCCGGCAACGGGGTCCCAGGTAAGGGCGGACAGAGGCTCCTTCTTCCTTCTCTCCTTCTTCCCTCCTTCCCTCTCCCTCCTTCCCCTCTTTCTCGCTCTCCTCCTGCGCACCCGAGTCCTTTTTCTGAGGGGCTCAGGTTGGAGGTGGGGAGAGAGGAGGCGGCGGCGGAGGGAAAGCGGCTTCTTCTCCCGGGATGGAGCAGCAGCTCCTCCGCCGCCGAAGAGGGAGAAGAAGTTGCATTTGGGGATTTTTGCTTTCGGTGGGGGGTGGCGGCGGTGTAGGACTTTTTTTCTTTTAAGCTTTGTTTCGTGCCTCTCAGACTCCCAGCTCCTCTTAAAAAGTTGTTTCCCCTGAAGTGGGGAAGAGATGCAAAGCGACCAGTTCGTGGTGTCCGGGGGGTCAACCTGTCTAGACAGAGAAGTGAACCAGTTGCCATATAGCAGCAGCAGCAGCAGCGCAAAAAAAGGTTAATTATAGGATTTCTTAACTTCACCTTGTGTTTGCTCTCCCCTCCCGGCCAGTCTCCTGCTCCAGCCAAATTTTCACAGGATCTTTCTATTGTGCTTGGAATAGTTGCCTGACCCTCCTTTGACTTGGGTTCTTTGTATTTTTTTGGGGGGGGGGAAGGGTTCAATATAATGTGGCAAATACCTTAAAACTATAGGGTTCTTTCTCTGCCCCTCCGTAGATTTCCAGATAGCCTGAACCTGCAGCAAGAAAAACATATTCCTTCTCTTTCAGCAGAAATTTAGAGCATCTTGGCGGTTCTGTTTATGTTTTGTGAGATTTTAGCCGGAGATATGATATGTGGGGACCAGCTGCCTTGCAAGTCGATGATGCTCCTAGAACAGCAGTTTGCAAACAGTGTCCTGCTATTGCGCTGGGAGAAATAACTTAATTAAATAATTAAGTGCTGCTGTGAGCATCCAGATACTCAATGGAGGGTGCTGTCCACTGTGTCTCTGCATGATTCACTGCTCTGGCCTTGCCTCTTTTCAACCAACTTCTGTGGGGGACGGGTAGGTGATTCTGCCCCTCTCAATCATGCATGGATCCGAGTATTCAATCACTTCTGACTCAGAGAGATGCTGTAGAATTCCCTGACCTTGGAGGTGGCTCAGCTGGGATAGTGATACTGCACACAGAAACGCGCAGGAGTTGGGCCCCTCTCGCATTCAGAAAAGCAAACCTGTTTTTTTTTGGGGGGGTGCACCTCCAGTTTTACTATTTTTTTAATGTTCTGCTGTCAGAAGTATCAGGAAGATTAAGACAAACCTAGGAATCCAGTTGCATTAATCTTTCCCTATAAGCCAAACATTGTCCCTGAAAATGGCGAGGGGGTCAGGGATTAAAAATATAATGCGGCAGAGGAAGTTTCGCCGTTGGATCTGCCCTTTCCATTTGACTCATTGGCATTCACACGCCTGACTCTCAGGCATCCTCGGTTTGCTGTGAAATGTCCCCTTTGGGCTCAACACAGTTTGAGTTTTTTTGAGGGCATTAGAAAGGAGCCCAGCTGTCACTTCTGCTGAGCTTGATGGGAGAGCTGCTTGCCCCTTTTAATGAGTCAAAAGTATGAACTTAGGCATCTGAAACAAAAGCGCCACCTCCTGCTTTATCCCCTGCCTGATTGAATACATAGTGGCATGTGTATGTGATCTGAACTGTGCCCTCAAAAATTTACTGAAACCCCCCCCAAACTTTTTTTTAAATAAAAAAAACCCCACAGCTAGTTCTGAACTGCTTGAGCAGTTGAAATAAATCAAAAGAAAGAAACCAATTAAGCCACTATTCTCTTTCTTTCAGTCGTGGAGAGCAAACTCCCTTCTCTTTCTCCGCTTTGTTAGAAGCAAGGTCCCTTCCGCCTGTGTTTTAAGAATTTTACTTCTTAGAAGGTTCGCCCGAAATAACAGTTCCCCTCTCTGCTTTTTTTATTCCTCCCCCTTGCAAAGTTCTCTGATGTGTGCCTGGCCACAATATCTGATTATTCCTGCTGCCTCTTAGCAGCCCCCCTCCTCTCCCCTCCTCTGTGACTTTGAAGAATCCTCGTTTTATCGCTGGAGAGATGGCTGAGTGAGCATTTCTGAAACAATTAGCGTTA
This sequence comes from Lacerta agilis, assembly GCF_009819535.1. Classification (NCBI taxonomy): domain Eukaryota; kingdom Metazoa; phylum Chordata; class Lepidosauria; order Squamata; family Lacertidae; genus Lacerta; species Lacerta agilis. The sequence goes on along the minus strand of NC_046316.1, from coordinate 4,176,929 downwards.
GGATTTCAAGCTAACAATCAAAGTCTTTTTCACTTTGGTGCACCTTTTCTTAGGATCTGTTAATCTAATTGGCATGAAACAAACTGCACATGGATGGTAGAGGAGTCTTTTCTATGCTCTCCCCATGCCCCCCCCCCGCCACCTATATTATAAATTTAAAAACTTCACATTTATTGGCTCCTGATTTTAGGCAGTTAATTGTTAGCCGTATCATTATTACTGGTGGAGGCTATGCAGCCAATAAGATAAAGAGCCCCAGATGGGCCTCTGGCATTAAATTATGAGGAAATCCATTTAAAGGCTCTTCTCGCTATAAGGCAGAGTTGCCTGATTGACATTTAGACAGTAATCAATAGCCTTGGGCCACTTTCTTCCGTGAGCACCAAGGTCTCCCAAGGCCTGGTTTCTCAAAGACAAAAGTTCTTCCAAAGGGACAGCTGATTCCCAGCGCCTTCCCCCTTATGCAGGGACTGCTGTTTCAATTGACAATATCTCTCCCCGACCCCTTGCCTGAATTAATGCTGTAAAGCAGCTAGGTTTGTGGACTGGTGGCTTTCTGCTTACTCCTTTTTCTGAGTATTTATCATGTTTAGCTATTTCCTCCATTAATTTTCTCAGCAGCAGCATTTCGTATCCATTAAAAAAAAGTAGTGGGGGCAGGCATGGAAAATGAGTATTTTTTCTGTTGAAAAAGTGGGAGGGGAAACAATGGCAAGAGTGCTTAACTTCTTAATAATACACTAGACATCCATTGTATGCCGTTAGTTGTGGGAAATGTTCAGAAGGGCTGTTCACTTCAAAGGCAGTTAGTTGGCCCCTTTGGAAACAGGTCTTTTACACCTGACCCTTTTGAGTCTACAATGCTATGCACACTTACTTCAGAGTAAGTTCCATGGATCTCTGTGGGGCCTGCTTCTGAGTAGGTGTGTATCAGATTGGGCTGCATCCTGCTGCATCCTGCTGAGAGTAGACGGATTGAAATCAAGGAGCCCACGTTAGTTTTGCTCCTTAGTTATGAGCAGTCATTGCATCTCTTCGTAGAGAGCAGGCTATTGAACTGGATTAAACCTCACTCTGTGGCATGTTTCACAGGCTTGCCTGCAGTATTCACCTGTCAGAAAGGCTGGCCCTACCAGCGAGATGGCTGCTTCAGGTGACAGGTGCCCCTGAGCTCTTCCTGAGCCTCACAGACTTGTTCTGTGCCCCCTAAGCTATCCTACTGGTGCGATTTCTGCGCTAAAAGACACTGTAGGCACATGTCTCGCTTGATGGAGTTGCGTGCATTTTGTACTTGGTTATGCATTCTTCATTGCCAAAAGTAATGCAAGAAGTGTCCCCCAGTTTCTCGTGATGAATATGGGTAACATTGGTGTGTTTCTAAGGCAGAAACCTAGATTGGATTTTGGTCTTCATTCTGTCTTAGTGGCAGGCAACTAAACATTGTAAGTCATGGCACTGGATAGAGATGCACATTCTAATCGCTTCAAAAGATGCCCAAGTATTTAATGGAAAGCCAGGTTATCTTTTAAAAAATCAATTCACAAGGGCTAAGTTTTCTTTTGCCTACAGCTCTTCCTTGCTAGATAGAGGCATTTGCCTTTTGTTTATGGCGTGTATATTGCAGTGGTGACATCTAAATAATTCTGGGTTTGCCTTTGGCGACACTTGGAGCAAACTCAGTTGAACAGCTTTTCCAAGTGGAATCTCTCAAAAGTTCTTATGAAATCCCTTGTTTTTCTTTTTTTTTATATGTTCTGTGATGCAGATGCAGATGAATGCACAGAAGGGACAGACGACTGTCACATCGATGCAATTTGTCAAAACACGCCAAAGTCATACAAATGCATTTGCAAACCAGGTTATAAAGGAGAAGGGAAACAATGTGAAGGTAAGGTTAGCTGCTCTCTTATTTATGTCAAACTTATCCCAACCCCCAACCCCATTTCATTTACTCTGCTCGTGCTTCTGTAAATAGTGGAATTCCTGAAACAATTAATGCAGATTTATAGCTGCTTATCCTCAGATCATGGTGTTTATTGGAAAGAAGCTCCTGCTGCTTCTGTTAATTGTCTTGTACTGTATCTAAATTTCAGCATCCTACACTCTGAAGTTACTTCTCGGAAACCAAAGGTGGCTTTTGTTTAAAAGTAGTGTGTGTATACAGACACATGCACACACCAATGTTCTGCATGTATCATGTGGCTAATTTTCTTTGCCATATGCTTGCTTCCTTTTGAGGCTTGGTTGAACCTCTCAGAAATACCCTGTTTCTCCTAAAATAAGACATAGCCATAAAATAAGCCATAGCAGGATTTCTATGCATTTGCGAAATATAAGCCGTTCCCCAAAAATAAGCCATACCCCGAAAATAAGCCATAGTGACGTGGTACCTCCCATTAAAACAACCTGGAGAGGCGTGGCTATGCAGCGTACCGATGCGACGCGGTTAAAATAAGACATCCCCTGAAAATAAGCCATACTGTGTTTTGTTGAGCGAAAAAAAATATAAGACGGTGTCTTATTTTAGGAGAAACACGGTAGTGGCCAGCTAATGGTCTACTTCATGATAGGCTTTTAATCTGTGAGATAAGAGCAGGGCTATACACTGAAATAATGAGCGAATGTTTTGTGATACTTCTTTTTTTTTGCACTCTACAAAATCGAGGGACAGAATGTGGCAATGGGTGCATACTCCAGCTTCTTAAGAAACACAATTTCTTTTCTTGAAGAAAAACAAAAAACCAGAGCCACTTTCTAGCTTTTATGGCTACAGAGTTAGGCTAGCATTGTGCCTTCTACAGTCTCAGAAGCCAGAGAGGTGTCCGCAGTGCTCCTTAGCTCCCCCATGGCTAGCAGAACTACAGCAGATTTGCAAAATAAAATATATTCTGCAGAGTTGCTTAACGTCTGTTATTCGTATGGTCACACTTTATTTTTTTACTGCAGAACGCACGCAGCTTTGCCGACAGAGTAGGGTAAAGTAAAATAGTTTTGTTTTAATTAACTTCTGGGAAAGCTTTAATTAACACTAGGAAAACCAGTGTTAAGATAATACTGAATACACTAGATTAGTTACAGGTCGGTAGCTGTGTTGGTCTGCCATAGTCAAAACAAAATAAAAAATAAAAAAATGCCTTCCAGTAGCACCTTAGAGAACAACTAAGTTTGTTCTTGGTATGAGCTTTCGTGTGCATGCACACTTCTTCTTCAGATACTAGATTAGCTTATTGTTGTAATGAAAGCCAGTACAGTAAGCCTGTGTCTTACATGTGCGTAACTTGTGCACATTCAGCTTTATGTGTTTGCCAATTTTATTTTAATTTAATTAAAAAGGGGGGGGGGCAGATGTCCAGGGAAAACGACTTGGGCAATCCCACCTGCTGTTGCACCCAATGTGTTTTGAATCATACACTGTTCTGGCTTTAGGTGTGATCCCTGGAACATAACCCCTGTGTAAGTTGAGGGCTTTCTGCACAGGAAACACTGCCCAAAAGCAGTGTAGGCAATTTTCATTTTTCTGAAGCAAAGTCAAAATGATCCACTCTTGATTGGGCCAAGAAGAGATTCTATTTTTGAAAAGAAAGGAAAAAGTCTCATTAAAATTAAAGGTGGGGATCAGAAAATTAGTGCTCTTACTAGAATTTACTTCTGGAAGCAATTGTTTTGCATTGCTTCGCTGTCCTGCCTGTTTTCTCTGCCTCAGCCTGTTGTAGCTCCTTCCTAGTGCCCTCCATGCAGTATGGATAGTTGCAGATGCTTCTTTTGCCTGCATAAGCAGCAGTGTACAAAATTGAAATAAGTGAGGGGCCCTCTAGAGCGGATCCTGTGTTGGATTCTGAGACATGTCTGCTATTTTAAAAAATAATAATAATGGAAAGAGTTGGATTAAAGTACATCCTCAAAATGACATCTTTGTGATCATTAACTGAAACCAAGAGTGAATGGGCTATTGGGATAAAACAGGCATATTTTGTCCATGGAGGCGCAGGTTAATTCTGTGTCCAGGGTGGCTGTCTACCAGCTCCATCTGGTGTGCAGGCTCAGACCCTACCTGCCTGCGGACTGTCTTGCCAGAGTGGTGCATGCTCTAGTTATCTCCCGCTTGGACTACTGCAATGCGCTCTACGTGGGGCTACCTTTGAAGGTGACCCGGAAACTGCAGTTAATCCAGAATGTGGCAGCTAGACTGGTGACTGGAAGCGGCTGCCAGGACCACATAGCACCGGTCCTGAGACATCTACATTGGCTCCCAGTACGTTTCTGAGCACAATTCAAAGTGTTGGTGCTGAACTTTAAAGCCCTAAACAGCCTTGGTCCAGTATACCTAAAGGAGCGTCTCCAGCCCCACCGTTCAGCCCGGACACTGAGGTCCAGCACCGAGGGCCTTCTGGCGGTTCCCTCACTGAGAAGCAAAGCTACAGGGAACTAGGCAGAGGGCCTTCTCGGTAGTGGCACCCGCCCTGTGGAACGCCCTCCCATCAGAGGTCAAAGAGATAAATAACTATCTGACTTTCAGAAAATATCTGAAGGCAGCCCTGTTTAGGGAAGTTTTTAACCTGTGATATTTTAATGTATTTTAATATCTGTTGGAGGCCGCCCAGAGTGGGTGGGGGGACCCAGCCAGATGGGCGGGGTACAAATAATAAATTAGGATTAATAATAATAATAATAATAATAATAATAATATCAGGGTGACCCTGAAATCTCTACCATTTGTACTGCAAATCAGTAGTAAGTTGGTTTATTTGTTTAGACACAACTAAATTACAATTAAACAAATGACGATCACACCTTCCTTTCTCAATTAGCTATACACTACATTAGTTTCAAAATATTTCAGCCATACAGACACTACCACAAAAAGAAGCCAGCTTTTTTATTTAGATTACCATCTAAATTACCAAGAAGCCATCAGGTGCCCTGATTTTACTAGTAGCTGTTTCAGTAACATCTGAGCACAAGAAAGAAAATAACCTTGACATCTGCTTACGACACGATAGATACTATTGATCAGGTTTTTTTTTATCACCTTCTTATACTGTAAATGGAAACAATAACACCAATGTCCCAATCTTACAGAAATTTTAGATAAGCAGGGAGAATCATGAGCCAGTGTAGATTTGAGCAGGTCTGAACTGACATACGGTGTGGGTAGCAGGTGGAAAGTGTCAGATTCACACCTGGCCCTCTTTTCAGCAATATTGTTTAAGAAGCACAGGTGAAAAAATAATTTCTTCTTAGCAGCTTGGAGATTCCTCATAAAATCCAAAAGTGGTAAGAAATTAGACAGTTGGAATATTCTAAGGGTGCCTCCAGACTCAGTATTTTTCAAGAGGGGTTTAACTTCATACCAGTTTGTACCAAAATGAATTAAAGCACTTTGTTGCCCAGGCACAAGAAATCAGTGTTAAAAAAAATCAACAGATTTTTTTTGTGATTTGGAAAGTGATGAGGAGATGCATTGAAAAGTGTGGAATGAATGGACAATGAATGGGAAGATGCGTAAACATCTTGCATGCAATTCAAGGTGATCGCTCATTGTCATATAACCGCCTCGTAAACAATTCAGGATGTATGCTCAGGGAAGACCTGGCAAACTAGGATGAATGCTGTATAAACAAGCCACCTGAAGAAGCCTTCTGCCTGCTGCTCCAAGAGGCAGTTGGTATAGTTCTAGCTTCAGCTGGGGCACAACGGAATAGGCTTCCCCAAGCTGATCTGGAGCAGGATGCTAGTGGAGAATTTTGTCCTCTCCAAACATTGGTTTTAAAGGTAAAGGTAAAGGGACCCCTGACAGTTAAGTCCAGTCATGAACGACTCTGGGGTTGCTGCGCTCATCTCGCTTTACTGGCTGAGGGAGCCGTCGTATGTCCGCAGACAGTTTTTCCGGGTCATGTGGCCAGCATGACGAAGCCGCTTCTGGCGAACCAGAACAGTGCACGGAAACGCCCTTTACCTTCCCACCTATTTACTTGCACTTTGACGTGCTTTTGAACTGCTAGGTTGGCAGGAGCAGGGACTGAGCAACGGGAGCTCACCCCGTTGCGGGGATTCGAACCGCTGACCCTCTGATCGGCAAGCCCTAGGCTCATCTAAAATGTAAAGTGAAACAATCATGCATGGATCATGCAGGTTTGCTCAGGGAGCTTACATTGGCTATGGTTTTCTGTTAAGTGTACACTTGGTACTACAAAATGCATTGTCTTCCTAAGTATGTACCTTCTATCCTGCAGATTACGTTTACAGAGCAGTGGCACCAACTTGGCCTCGAGTGGTCAGCAGCCTTCTCCCAGCCAAGCACCCACCTCCCCTATGCCTGCTGCCACTGTAATAGTTTTTTTGGGGGTGGCCCCCGATGGCGCTGCTGTCCTTGCCCTGCAACGATGTCGGCTCTGCTGACTTGTGCAATCCTGCTGGGCTGCTGCATGACAAACCACATGGAGGGAGCGGGTGGGCAGCCAGCCAGGGGACGGACATGTACCTGCTGTTCCCCCTTTGCTCCTCCAGGAGGCAGACTGGAAACCAAGGGTGGCACCCAGCAAAGAGGAGAGCAGCAGAACGAGGGAGGGAGGCAGGAAGGAAGGAGGGTGGGCAAGGAAGAAAATATTGAAGGGCTCTGCCCTCAGAAGAAAATTATTGGGGGGGGCCCTACAGTTGGCCCCTGTGTTGCAGAGTACTCCTTTGTTGCAGTGTATATTAAGGAAGAAGTTTGTTCTAATAAAGGTTCGGCTTAATCCTCGCCCCATCATCCTCCCCCCCCCCAAATGTAGGCTAAAAACCATTCTTCCTAGTTTTCAAAAACCGATTAAGCCTTGAAAATGAGGCTGTGTAGTATTTCCATCACTCGTTATAGTATATCCTTTCAAAATTATGGGTATTTGTGGAAGAAAGAGGAATACATAGGATATTTTTCCTGTTGGGTTCAGTGAATTACAATAACAAAAGAGTAAACCTGTATAATTCAGTTGTTTATACGTAGTTTATTGATGCTGCCAAGGGAGTGCATGGCCTCTGTGGTCTTCATCCAATAGTTACAGAAGTCCAGAAAGATTTGTTTTGATTGTTTGTAACAAAGGACAGCAGTGAGATTCAACGAAGGGATGGGGACCCTTTGCCTGACGGTTCAGAAATCTGCAAGGCAAAGCACCCGCCCTTATTACATGTGCCTACAGCAAGGCTTAATGGGGGAATGGGTAGACACTTCGTCCATTGGTTTAGCTGCCTGCTTGGTGAAGTGATAACTCCCTCATCTGCAGCAAGGTTTAATGGAGAGGTAGGGAGACCCCCCCCCTTACCCAGCCTGCAAGGGGGAGAGGTGCTTAGCGCCTCCCCTTCATTAAATCTTGCTTCAGAGGTTTTCAGGTATTGAGTTGGATCAGCATCTGTGAAGTTGGAGTAGATCTGTGAAGATTTCAGTAGCGCTGGCGATATTGGAACAGGTTCAGGGCAGCAGCTTGCATCTCCCTGTCTTTCAGTTCGTCTGGAGGCCTTGTGTGGCCTTCACTCTACCCAGCTCATTCTGCTGAGCTGTAAGGAGCTGTCAGTCTGGGAGTATCTCTGACCTTATGCAGCAGCTACTACCGGTATAAATTGAGAGAAGGCTGGCTGGAGAAGGAAGGATGAGGAACCTGCATGCTCTGAAGAAATAATTGGGACCCTCCCTGGGATATGTTTCTGAACTGAGAGAGAACTAAGAGTGCATCATCTTCAAGAAAACAATCAAAGGCAGATGAAAACTGTAGCTGCTGGAATTACTTTTTGGTGTTCCTTACTGGCTAGACAAGTGCAAACCAAGGTCTGGCACTGTGCGGCAATGGTTTCAGTCAGCAACGGGGGAAGTGCTTATCTTGCGTTCTTTCCCCCCTGAGCCCCCAAAACCCCTCAAACAATGATACCATATGGTTTCAGGTGTTTCCCTCTTTCCTCTTTGGGCTCAACAGTAGTCAGTAGTCTTGGAAGTCTGCACTTCATGACATGTACACTGTAGTGCAAAATGGACCTTCACCAGTAAGTTGTGCTTAAGGGGCAATATTAGTGAAAGCTGGTGGAGCACAGAGTTTGAGAGGTACCAGTTGTGGCAGCACGAGTTTGATGAGGCAGGAAGGGTAGATAACTTTCAAGATGATGCAGTCACTCTTGCACCAGTGTAAGTGAGAATGGGTTGGGATTTACACTGGTGCAAGAGCCATTGGATTTTCCTGTTAGTTCTTTACTTCCTCCTATGGGGAAACCACCACAGATAAGAGGTGCAAAGAACGCTTTGTGTGTTTGTGTTCCCCCCCACTGTGGGCATCTGATGGAAATCTACTTTAAAAAAAACAAAACTGGTTATCGTTGGCGTTAGTTGTGATTATGGTACATGTCGAGATGTGCACAGGAAATTCCCTGTGGAGAGGGGAAGGAGCAAATGCTTCTGATCTCTTGGCTTCAGATAAGGAGAGCGTTGTGCTGGCTTTGAGTAGGCCATATGGTTTGACAGTAAGTTTTGCAGTTGTCATTTCTGTTGTAACTTGAGTGGTGGTTATGATGAGAGTTTCAGCAGTTATTGTACAACCATGTTTGGATTGCACTGTGTCTGAAAACCATGAAGGCAAGTTTAAAGAGGACATCAGATGTTAGGTCTATGTGCCCTTTTGTATTTTCTCGTTAGTAGCTTGTTAGGCATTCCCAGCCAATATTCTTCTTGTTGATGAAATGTTGTTACCTTTTGCATTTCACTACTATGATGGTAAGGGACACGGGTGGCACTGTGGTCTAAACCACTGAGCCTCTTGGGCTTGCCGACTGGAAGGTCGGCGGTTTGAATCCGCATGACGGGGTGAGCTCCCCGTTGTTCGGTCCCAGCTCCTGCCCACCTAGCAGTTTAAAAGCACGTCAAAGTGCAAGTAGATAAATAGGTACCACTCCAGCGGGGAAGATAAACGGTGTTTCCATGCGCTGCTCTGGTTCGGCAGAAGCGGCTTAGTCATGCTGGCCACATGACCCGGAAGCTGTCTGCGGACAAACGCCGGCTCCCTCGGCCAGTAAAGCGAGATGAGTGCTGCAACCCCAGAGTCATCTGCAACTTGACCTAACGGTCAGGGGTACCTTTACCTTTACCTTTAACTATGATGGTAATTTTTCACAACGTTGGTAAGGTGGACAAAATGGGCTGTGGGGGAGATAATGGACTTTGTCCCCTGGCCAGACTCCTGTTCTCCCGCCCCTCACTACAGCTAGTTCTGTTTATTGAGTTTCCTACTGCTTCAATTCTGAATTCAATGTTTTTGGCAGATTTAATATTCAGCCGCACCAGAACCTAAATCGATAATCCTAAGATTTGTTCAAGATCATTATATCTTTATTTATAGGTGCTTCATAAATTACTATTTCAGTGTACGAGTTCCCTTCCCAAACACCTTTTACACAGATTTATCTGCCTGTTGGCAAACGCTAATATCAAGGGTGCCACACGACACTGCCTTGTAAATACACGACATGTGGCTTTTCTTCGCTTGTAAATGCAGTTAGTGCTTCCATAAATGTCTTTCCCCTCAGAGGCTGAAACCGTATTGAAATGTTTAGCACAATATAAGATCAGTCTATTAAAAAGATTAAAGACCTGAAGATGGCTTGCTTGAAGTCCACAAAATAATTTTTTTGAAACTTCGTATTCTCCAAGTCCACTGAAAATGTTTGATCAAGTGCCCTTGTACAACATTTTTGTGGTCATCATATTATTTCTGTCGTGCACTCCCAACTTGACAAGACATATTTTTCTGAATGCCCACTTCTCAGTGTTCAAGAATCTGTTCTTTGGGAGCCTGCTATCCTCTCTCACAGAGAACAAAGGCAAAATATTTATGCACCCTTGCTTACACACCCACCCACCTCACCCCAGTGTCTTCAAAGGAATGAATTCTACACTCTGGGAAGACCTATTTAAGGCAATGGCTACATGAGGCCGTGTCCCCAGCGCTGAGCAGTGTAGCTGGGCTGGCTGGCCACATCAAAAGATTCCTTGCATCTTAAAACTACCCATATTTTAGAAGTTGATTTCTGTTTAATGGTAGACCTGGCTGCAATCCATGCTTATTTAATGCATACCTTTATTTCTGTCCCAACATACCTTGGCTTACTCAAAATAAGAGGTCTCTGTGAGGATTTAAAGTAAGAGATTACCCTGCAGAAATCTATGTATGAAATGGAATTTGCATGGCTAATTTTAAACTTTCACACGGGATGGCATTTCGCATCGGCTAGTGAATAGGTAAGAGAAGTTGAGCAAACTTGAACACATTCTATATCTGAGATCTTGATTTTAATAGCCTTCCGGGGATTTTGTGGCACATGTGTGTGAGATGTGTCGGCTTTGTGTTAATTAGATTACTGCAACGCGTTACAGAAGACAATTCAGAAATTTCAGCTAGTGAAGAAGTATGTAACACCAATCCTAGCCCAACTGCACTGGCTGCCAATCAGTTTTTTGGACCCAATTCAAAGCATTATACAGCTCAGGACTGCAATACCTCAAGGACTGCCTCTCCCCAAATATAAACCAACCAGGACCCTGGAACCATAATCTGAAGCCCTTCTTCATGTGCCCCCTCCATGAGAGGTGGCAACATGAGAACAGACCTTTTTTGTGGTGGCTCCCTGTTTGTGGAATGCTCTCCCCAAGGAGACTTGCCTGACACCTTCGTTACATATATTTAGGCGCCAGGCAAAAACATTTTGTATGTAGCCGGGTTCACACATAACTGTAAGCCATTGTTAATGTGAACAAGGTTTATAAACCAATAACAAACAATCTCTGTCAAATCAAAAAAAATAACTCCTGGTTATGTTAAAACACATGCAGCCCAATCCTACTGGAAAGGCCAAATCTCCCATCTCTCTCCCCTCCGTGCTCTCTGCCCAAAGGCATCTTCCACCCACGGGTCCTCCTATGAACCCTCTAGGAAGCTCAGTGTTTTTGCATCATTCCACATAGAATGTCTGGGAGAGAAGGGAAAGGTCTTACACCTTTTAAAGTCTCTTCCAGAACTTCAGGTATGTGCCCAACTTTTCAATCAGTGTGCATGTGGGGAAACAGATGCAGTCTGAATCTTACGTGATTGCACCCCTTGTTTCTCCTCTGTCATCCTATGGGAGTCACCCTATAAAAACAGCACAATCTTGGAGAGAGAGAAACTTATTTGCAGATAAGTGTACATAGGATTTCAGCCTTAAATTGAAGAGAAATTATATTCTCACGTGTGTTCCTGCAATCCTTTTGATGAAGGGCTATTGATGGCTATGCTCTGCCTCCACAGCTGGAAGCAGCAGTGCTCCAAAATACCAGTTGCTGGAAACCCCAGGAGGGGCGAGTGCTGCTCTAGTGCTCGAATCCTGCTTGCTGGTTTCCCACTGACATCTGGTTGGCCACTGTGGCTACGGGATTCTCGTCTAGAAGGGCCATTGGCCGGACCTAGCAGGCTCTTCTTGCATTCTTGAAATGTACGTTGAGCAAGGAGAGAAGAAGGTCACAAGGCAAACTGGCGGGAGTGGGTGAAGGCCTCCTTTGCTCCGCAAGAGAAGACTAAAATTGTGGCCAGGAGGTTGAATTTACCAAACCACAGACAAAAATTGCATGGCAGTATTGATTTCTGCTTAATGCTGTATTTTGAGACACTTTAGAACCATTTTGTAAGTTGTGGTTATACCTCTGAAAGCACAAAAGAATTCATTTGGCGTGCCATTCCAAGTAGGTATCTAAATGCCTTTTAAACCAGAACTTCTGTAAATGAATCATACTGTCTGATTGAGCAGGATTGTTCCAAATGGCTTTCTGGTTTGTTTCCCGTTTTCCATCTAAACTATGAAGATGCAAAATAGTATGACTGGCCAAAGCTTCTTTTCTGTTGCCCAGTGTGTTCTCCTGTTGATCCTGAGTGATGTTTAAAGGGTGCATGTAGCTGTATAACCATCCTGGAGGGAAAATTTTCTCTCCGCAAAACAAGCCTTCAACCAACAGATTTGTAGTATTCTACCTCGTCCCCCTTCCCTGATGATGAATTACCAGGTTTAGAATTTGTTTAACCAGTGGTAAAGTTTTTTTGTACTGAATTTGAGCTGAGAATGTTCACAATAACAACTACTTGGGCCCACTTACACTTTTTCTTTTTTAAAAAAAGATGCTGTGTGATATTTGTGGATAAAGGGGCAGTAAAAATAAGAACATATCCAACTGTTGAACTTAGAAGAAAATTATCCCTAAACCTACACTGTAATGAGCTAAGGTGTTTTGTGAAGCCCATGGCAGTGATTGGCTGAGTGGCCTGCCTGTCACATGGGGACTCTGCAGGGTGGAGCCTCTGCCTGCTGTCACCTCCTTTAATCTTCACAGTTGTTGGTTGCTGTTACCTAAGCTACTCTGACCTTGGTAGTGGATCTTCTGCCATTCCCCATCTTTGCTGTTGTTAGTCATTTAGTCATGTCCAACTCTTCGTGACCCCATGGAGCAGAGCACGCCAGGTACTCCTGTCTTCCACTGCCTCCTGCAGTTTGGTCAAACTCATGTTGGTAGCTTTGAGAACACTGTCCAACCATCTCGTCCTCTGTCGTCCCCTTCTCCTTGTGCCCTCCATCTTTCCCAACATCAGGGTCTTTTCCAGGGAGTCTTCTCTTCTCATGAGTTGGCCAGAGTATTAGAGCCTCAGCTTCAGGATCTGTCCTTCTAGTGAGCACTCAGGGCTGATTTCCTTCAGAATGGATAGGTTTGATTTTCTTGCAGTCCATGGGACTCTCAAGAGTCTCCTCCAGCACCGTAATTCAAAAGCATCAATTCTTTGGCGATCAGTCTTCTTTATGGTCCAGCTCTCACTTCCATACATCACTACTGGGAAAACCATAGCTTTAACTATACGGACCTTTGTCGGCCAAACTGCGGGACCTTTGGCCAAACTGCGGGAGGCAGTGAAGGATAGGCGTGCCTGGCGTGCTCTGGTCCATGGGGTCACGAAGAGTCGGACACGACTGAACAACAACAACAACAACAACAACAACAACCTTTGTCGGCAAGGTGATGTCTCTGCTTTTTAAGATGCGGTCTAGGTTTGTCATTGCTTTTCTCCCAAGAGGCAGGTGTCTTTTAATTTTGTGACTGCTTCCCCATCTTAATTGTGGTTAAGTGTTGCATTGGCAACATTGTTAGGCATAGGTAAGTCAACCAGGGTTCTGCCTGCTTAGTCAGGTTAAGGTTGGCCTTAACCATGGTTAGTGTAATTGCTGATGTTGTGCAACGGCAGAGCAGGTCTCTATGCCGTCTGGGGCGGGTGGGGGTGCATGTGCTGGCATGAGGGGAGTGGACATATGGAGCCCACTGCGTCCCCTAGGCCCCTCTACCACTAGAGTGACACCACTCTGTTGAACTCTCCTCACATCCCCCCTCCCTTGGGAAGGGTGGAGTGGGGACCCAGTAGCTATGCACGCAGCAGTCTTGCATGAGGCTGGGGTCAAAGGGCACACGGTTGTTGTTTCCCCACATCACCCTCCCCAAGCAGCCTTGCAAGGCTTGGATCCGGGGAGGGTGATGCGAGAAGGTACAGCAGTCACACGTACCTGGATCCTAGCCTCACCAGCTGAGGTGAGGCTGGTATTGAACGGTGCATGGCTGCTGCGCCCCTCCCCTCTCACAGCAGCCACGCCACCCTTCCTGAGTGGTCTCCCAAAGCAGTACAAGGTTTGCTCTGGGGTTGGGGTACCCCATGGCCCATTCCTGATCTCTCTAAACTGCTGTGAGGTTAGGCTCTTCCAGTATGTCTGTCTGCACAAGCTCTTTATCGTGCTGAAATAAATACCCTTACACCTTTGCAGTTGCAACAGTGGCTGCAGGTTCTGCAACTTCTGGAATAATATTGCAATAGCTCTCTCTCGTTAGGCTTCCTGTTCTAGTGGTGTCTTTTCTAAGAGAAGTTATTTCAATGACACGTGCTCTTCCTTTGTGATTTCAGCTGACGTATTTGATCTAAACCGGCTTTCCCCATCCTGGTGCCCTCGGGATGCTTTACATTAGAGCATGCTGGTGGGGGCTAATGAGAGTTGTTTCAAAGGGAATCCAGCTGGGGGAGGCTGATTTGTTTGATGCAATGGATACAGTAGGAATTCTAACGTGGGTGGAACCTTCATCTTGGGCTAAAAATATACTTTGCGCATTGATAAGCTTTTTTCTCTTGCTGGAAATGTTGTTTCTATCGAAAATTCCTAGACTTCCTTTAGATGTTATTATGTAGCTGGTTTGAGTTACCTCTTCCTGTACAAGGTCAGGTCAGCAATTTTTAACTGTGGACTGATGATGGACTTAGGACACCTTTTGACACAAGCTGCGCTGAGAAAATTTCTGTGTACTCTGGAGTCCATGAAGGTGTTTTTTTTTTTAATGACTTCCCATTTCCCAAATGGGAGTTATGCAGAAGTCAGAAAGTTGTGAATGAGCATCATAAATCATACAAAAAAAAAAGAGTTTTGTTAGTTGATAATGACTCATGGTCCCCACTCCAATCACAACAAAAAACGTGAGTCTACTTTAGTTATTTGAAGTGGAGGCATACTGATAACACTTATATACAAACAAAATATATACAGTGGTACTTCGGTTTATGAACTTAATCCGTTCCGGAAGTCCGTTCTTAAATCAAAGCCGTTCTTAAACCGAGGCGCGCTTTCCCTAATGAGGCTTCCCGCTGCAGGCGCATTTCCACTGTTCGGATTCCGTTTTTAGACCAAGGTAAAGTTCGCAAACTGGGACACTACTTCCGGTTTTGCGGAGTTCGTATACCGAATAGTTCGTAAACAGGGCTGTTCTTAAACCGAGGTCCCACTGTACGCACAGGGTAAGCTCTGAAGCAAGGGGTTCTTCACAGTGCTTTTTTTCTGGGAAATGGTGGGGGAACTCACCATGAAGTGCGTTTGTTTCTTGCAGGCTCAGTCAAAGTGCCATATCCCCCTCCGCTGGCAGTGGCTAAATGTAACTCAGGCGGACAAAGATCTGGATTAGAAATGGCCACAATTTTATTGATTACAGATATCGGTGGGCATTTGTGTATATCAGTTCCAGCCCCCGCAAACGAGCAAAAATTATTATTTAATGTAAAAAAAGTTAAGGGAGCTCAGTTCCCCTCAGTTCCTGCTCAAATAAACTCCTGGTTCTGCAGATTTTCCTTGTGGTTTTGGAACAGCGAATCCTCCTTTGTTGTTGTGTTACAGCGGCAGTAGGTACCAACTGGCTAGTGCCAATGACGCTAATCCATGGATTGCTTCTAATTCCTGGAATGGGAGATTAATATGAATGTGCATAAATGACTTCACTTAAAAAAAAAAAACAGAAGTTCAGATAGCGCACCTGATACATGAAGTGAAAGGCAAGACTGAGGACCATTGCACTAACAGATCCGATGTTTCAATGTGTGAATGTATACACCCCCATTGCAAAGCTGGGTTCACGCTGCAGCTGGATCTGTCTGTTCAAGAATAGCACGTGTTTTCAGCTATAATGACATAACCAGCTATATTTGCTTGTATGTATTGATGACCCCCATGCATTGATGATGCATGTAAAATCTTAAATGGGGTGGGTTTTTGACGGTAGGGTTCCTGGCATTTGTAGCCTCCCAATTAGAACTGGATCCAGACCATTCTGCAGTCTGGGAACTTCCACATTGGTTCGTTTCACACACACACACCCTAGGCTAAGAAACGGGTGTGTTTCTCTGTTTGGGATCGACACTGTTGGGTAGTTGCTGATGGCCCAAGCAACTCGGGATGATCTATCAATTTTGGTGATACGCATTTTTTAAAAAAAAATCCACAGGAAAATCTACCAGCATTTCTCTTAATACACACATTTTTATGCAGTTTTGACTAATGTGCATATTTTTCAATGTTAATGCATTTGTGTATACAGTATAAGCATGTGGAATTATGGAACACGGATAAATTTTTTACCTTTAAGAGTGCTATGTTTTTAGAACATAAAAAAGCTAGGATTTCCTAAACTTCATTGCTTTGCCTTGACTTTTCCTGTAGTCCATCACTTTTTTCATATTTTACTGTTATCACATGGGAGAACCCTTGTCCAGTCTGTTTCTGGCTCACTGTCCTACTTGCCTCTAAAACTTCTTTCGAGTTTCCACTGTGGCACAGCAGAGGAGGCAGGCTGCATTTCAGGTTAAATTCTAAGCTTGGCACTGAAAAGCAGACTTTTCTCTCTTCAGGGTGTAGTAGAAACTTTGAAGAACACTTTGGTTCCTCAGCATATACAGACACCCACAGTACTGCTGTTTTAAAAGCCTGCTTAAAACACATCCTTTGACCCAGGATTTCCATGAGGGACGATCCAGCTATGTTGATACATTAATCTGGCCTACTGGTTTGCAGTGCACTTTGCATCTGTTTTAGGAATGTGATTTCATTGTTGATTCCATGTTGTTCTCTGCCATGTGAGGTTTTTGCTTAATGTTGGCAGCATAGTTCCCCCCCCCCTTCACATTAATACATGAATGGTTTCCTTTGTTTTTATTAAGATCTTGCGTGGGGACCTGTAAATGCAGTGTTTAAGAACCAGTGCGATAAAGTATACCAAATGTGGAATAGTTTAATCACTTCATAAAGCTAATGCCATTTTGCTTTGCTCTTAAGCTAATAATTTACATGAGGTAATAAAACTGCAGGTATAGATTTCAGGGGAGCGAGACCCAAGTACAATTAAGGGGCTGATAATAGGTCTCTTTTGTATGATTACATCTTTGCCCAAATTGATGTTCGTTAGAACATCTAGTTTACAAATATGCCAGTCTTCAGTGAACATTAAATGCAACCCTGTTATTAACGGAGAAACGACAAACTTGTTTGAAACATGTGTCTTCTGTTCTGAATTAGTCCCTGACATATCCTCTCCTACTATTATAGTACTGGAGGTGGGAGAGAACTTTAAGTGCCTCGACCCATTTAACCTTAATTGCTTTGTTTTTAATAGAGGCTTACTAACTAAAAGAACCAAATTATTGCTTGAATTAGGCTCTTCTAATCTTAATTAAAAGCTTTCCTTTATAATCGGAAACAGCCTACATTTTTTTTTTTTAAAAACAAACAAACAAACAACCAGTAAGCCTTTCTTAAATGGGTTGTTTGAAAGCTCAAATACCTTTTAGATAATAATTTAGTCTACCGGTACATACAGCTACTCATTACCGTAGATGTATTCCAGTTAATTAAAAAAAAATTAAAAGCCTTCTCTATGTGGTTTTGTTCTACTTTTCAGGCTATAGAATTGCTTGTTTATTTAGAGGGGCTGTGAGCAACAGATTCTGAAAATGGTTTGTAGTTTAGGCACTTACAGGTTTCTCAATCAGCACATTAAGCATTCAGCTCTGTGCTTTTTTTTTAATTGTCCAAGACTATTTGATTAGTTACAAATAAAATTTAATTAAAAATGAATGTGAAGCTTGCGAATTCACAAGATTACCATAGAAGTTTTTACCAAGAGAGCCTTGCCTCAGCCCCCAAATTCCAGGTTTTTAGAAAAGCAGACAAGATGCTTTTGTTTTTCACAAGCTTTTCGATAGCCTGCAGATAATTTATTTCATGCTTTGAATGAAAATATTGCCTCTTGATTAGTTACTGATTTGGTAACATTTTGGGCTTGTTTTGTATGAATCTGGTTTCCAGGGAATGTATTGGAATCTCTTAACTATGGTCAACCCTGTAAGGATCTACCCCCTTTTGGGGGGTTCAGTTCGAAGTTGTTGAGCTTTCTTTAGGAAGGAAAGCCACCCATGTTCTGGGGGGGGGTGCAGGTAAAAGTTGAGCTTTATTTTTTTTAGGAAGAAAGCCCAGTTTTGGGGGCTTCAGGGCAAAAATGTAGAGCTTTTTTTTAGGGGAGCCAAAGTTGCTGAGCTTCTTTGGAGCCAGTGAGCTACCACAGATGTCCAGTGATCTACCAGTACATCACAATCTACCTGTTGGACATGCCTGGCTCAGTGTGTCTGCCCTGGCTGGAGGGAACATACAGGTGAAACTCGAAAAATTAGAATATCGTGGAAAGGTTCATTTCTTTCAGTAATTCAACTTAAAAGGTGAAACTAATATATGCGATAGACTCGTGGCATGCAAAGCGAGGTATGTCAAGCCTTTATTTGCTATAATTGTGATGATTATGGCGTACAGCTGATGAGAACCCCAAATTAACAATTCCAACTTTGGGGTTTTCATAAGCTGCGCGCCATGATCATCACAACTATAACAAGCAAAGGCTTGACATATCTTGCTTTGTATGTCATGAGTCTATCTCGTATATTAAACTCCAGTAGCTAATGAAAACAATTGCTTACATAAATGGACTTTTCCACAATATTCTAATTTTTCAAGTTTCACCTGTAGAATACAAGCAAAAAAATCTCAACTTCATGCTGTGATCTCAGTGATCTTTACTTTGTTCTTTTGGGCTTAATGCCACATAAAAGTGTGTATGGATTATGTCAGTGTATTTTTGCGAGGGAGAAAGTTTTGGTCTGTAAAAACACTGACATCTTTGAAATACAGTAAGCATGTAATGATCTGTTAAAGTTAGCATTTATGAAATCAGAAGTTGCACCCTAGCTTTGTCTTCTGCATAATTGTGACAATTAGAAGAACTAAAGTTTCAGTCCTATACACATGGACCTGGCAGGAAGCCCTGTGGAACTTACATTTGAGTAGACAAGCATAATATTGTGCTGTAAGCGATCAAGGCTTAGATAACACAATGGAAAATTCAGTGCTTGATGTTAGAGGTCTAAAGGGACATAACTGGAGAATTGTTGTCCTCTTCCATTTGTAATTTTGCACCAGAACTGGCATGCATCTGTGTCTTTTGAATATATTCCTGCAGCCCCCAAGCCTGAAGAGAGAAAGAATAAATGCATGATGTATAGATGAAAAGAGAGTGGGACGAAGGAGAGAGAGGATGGGTGCTTATGCGTCTTTAGAGTGTGCGTGTAAGGAAGTATAGATGGGTGGATGGATGGATGAATGAATGAAGGGAGAGAGAGAATATGATGGTGTCCCACCCCTGTGGTAATGTGGCCAATAATTACTGTCCAACCCTGTTTTAACTAATAAAATAGTCATTTCACCAGCTGATCCCTAACACCGTTGTGGTTCCCTGATGCACTCTGATTGAAGCCAAGGAATTAATGTATCCATGATTAATCTGGGAAAGCCCATAACATTATTTTGGTTTTTATATATAGTTCCCAAGGTGTCGCCAGTCTTCCATCCTGAATCCAGCCAATACTCGTAGCCAAGATAAACCAGCTATCAGATGGAGGTTGGACTATGTTGGCATGCTGTCATTGTGGTTTTCCTAATAATGCATATGAACATGCATTTAGCTGCTCTTGTATTTGCATAGAACACTTCTACACTTCTTCCATTCTTCCAATGAACCTCTATCCCAGGTATCTTCAACTTTTTTAGACCCAAGCTTTTTAACCCAAGCATGCATTTGGGCAGGACTCTTTTTTCAGCTGGAACTCACTGGAAATCAGTTCTGGCACCTCACAGGTGGGCTCCATTGCCATTCTAAGAGAACGAGGAAGGTGTTTATGGTGAGTTCCGGCACCTCTTTTTCTAGAAAAATAGCACTGCATTTGGGGACCCATTTCATAATCATTTACCATATATTTACGTGGTGGTGGTGCTCTTGTTGCAACCTAGCTTGGATCAGGCCACAACCCACTATAGTGGGTGCAGACCTACCAGCTGAAGACCACTGCTGTATCCAGATGGCAAAGATTCATAGACGCATAGAACTGTAGAGTTGGAAGGGACCATGAGAGTCATCTAGTCCAACCCTCAGCAATGCAGGAATCTTTTTGCCGAACTTGGGGCTTACCCACAACCCTGAGATTAAGAGTCTCACGCTTTATTGACTTGGGTCCCAGCTGAACCCCCTTTAGGTAAAGGTACAGGGACCCCTGAAAGTTAAGTCCAGTCACAAACGACTCTGGGGTTGCGGCGCTCAACTTACTTTACTGGCTGAGGGATCCGGCGTTGGTCCGCAGACAGTTTTTACAGGTCATGTGGCCAGCATGACTGAGCTGCTTCTGGCGAAACCAGAGCAGCGCACGGAAACACCGTTTACTTTCCCGCCGGAGCAGTACCTATTTATCTACTTGCACGTCGCGCTTTCTGAACTGCTAGGTTGGCAGGAGCTGGGACTGAGCAATGGGAGCTCACTCCATCCTGGAGATTCGAACCACCAACCTTTTGATCGGCAAGCCCAAGAGGCTCAGTGGTTTAGACCACAGCGCCACTGTGTCCCACTTTAATGTGTTACAAATTGCAGCTATTCAGTAACAAGTATAAGCATTTCTGTGTATTTATTTTTAAAGGAAACTGGTACAGTCTCTCCAAGAAGGCAGAGCAGAACATGCTTATTCCCGAATAAAGAAATACTGAGTACTTCACATAGGAAAAAGCTTTCAGCTATTACAGCAGGATAATTGGCACAATGTACTTTGTTCTATTGGTTTATTTCATTTAATTACATTTATTTTGTGAGAATGTAGTATGCTCAAAAGAGCTTACATCAGAGATAATCTTTAAACATATTAAAATCAGTTATTATCAACAATAAAAACTAAGATAACAGCGTTCATACACTTCTAAAATTACCTAGCAAAATTCCTAAGTGGTCAACCCAGAAGCAGCTGAAAAAGACTGATCTTGCAAGCAATTCTGCAACCAAAAAAGGAGGAAGTGCAACTTTGGTCCTTGTGAGAATACAGAATGCGGACCAGGAATTACTGAAGGATAGGACTAAATTTGAGAAATACCGGTACTTTAAAAACAATTGTAAACACCAAATTACGCTAGTGGGTTTGCAAGAAGTTTTGTAAGGTTAATTTTAGGAAATATTTCGGAGATAATTTTGGAAGGTAATAATTATTGTGATAAAAACTAATAGTGAAGTTGAAAATACAAGAAGAAATTAGGAAATTTGAAAATCTTGAGAAGTGGTTGATGGAAGTCAAAAATATGTATAGGAGATGAATATTAATGGATGTTTAAAAGAATGTATGTAAAATTTAATAAAAATTATTATAAAAAAGAGAATACAGAATGTGACCATTATTCAAGTGTCACTCTTTTCATCTGTGAAATGCTGGAATTGAGGAAGTCCTTAAAAAACCCTCTGGCCTAGAGGCGATGTAACTGCATTAGAATATTAACTGTTAATTGCTGTTTGGGGCAAAAGCAATTGTGCATAATGCTATGTAGGAGTATGGTTTGTTTTTATTTTATGTTACGCTTTTGTAGGTGGTGTGGTGCATAAAGGCCTTTCCTTGCAAGAGAATATGAGATAACAGGAGTACTGGCTAAGAAGAACAGCAGTAGTTTAATCCCCTCTGAAGAAGCAGCGCAGCAAACAGTATAGAGACAAAGTGCTTAGCTGCACAAGTTAATGACAGTGTAAACTACCGGTACTGCTGTTTGGGAAGTCAAATGCAAATGAACATGGCGGTACAAAGAACATTGCAGAGTAAGGGGGGGAAGCTGTAGCTAGGAATAAAGTACTGTACTGTACAGTTATTGGTGAATGTTCATTTCCCTTTTGCAGCTCCTCTGTTAAATTCTACCCTACAAGGATGCAGGGGGAGAAGAATGTTTTGGTGCAAATACTAGCCCGTCCTTTCAAGCTTGGTCTGTTACACTTTCAGGTTTTCTGTTGAATGGACATGAACATCGAAGGAGAGCTTTTCTGTTAGAAACACTGAAGCATGAAGCTCTGTTTGGAATTTGAGGTTATTTCTTTTTCTGTAAGAAAATAAGTGTGTAAATCAGTATGGTTGAAGTAATCAGAAGTTATCTCCCTGTGTGTGTGGTTAGGGTACCAATCAGTAGCAGGACAGAGTAGCAGTTTTATTTAAAGGTAAAGGTAAAGGGACCCCTGACCATTAGGTCCAGTCGTGTCCGACTCTGGGGTTGCGTCGCTCATCTTGCGTTACTGGCTGAGGGAGCTGGCGTACAGCTTCCGGGTCATGTGGCCAGCATGACAAAACTGCTTCTGGCAAACCAGAGCAGCACACAGAAACGTCGTATACCTTCCCGGTGGAGCGGTACCTATTTATCTACTTGCACTTTGACGTGCTTTCGAACTGCTAGGTGGGCAGGAGCTGGGACCAAGCAACGGGAGCTCACCCCGTCGCGGGGATTCAAACGGCCGACCTTCTGATCAGCAAGCCCTAAGCTCTGTGGTTTAACCCACAGCGCCACTCATGTCCCAACAGTTTTATTTAGTTATTATAAAAAAAACTTTTTAACTGCTTTGTGTTTAAAGTTCTCTGAGTGGTATACAAGAAAACACTATCATAAAAACACGAATCAAGTAATAACAGGGTTCAGTCAGATGCATTTTTAAAGTAATATTTGTTTTGTTGTGGGGTTCATATTGCATCTCTTAGCACAGATGATCCTATATAAAATACAGTACGACAATAAAATGCACTAAAGCATTTCAAAAAACATAATTTTGCCTTCCAAAGTTACAGATAGCATGCATTTTAGCAGCATCCTTCATGTGCTGAATACTGGGGTGATTATGCTGTCTTGTTACATAGAGTGATTTACCATATTTTCTTGGCTTTTGTATAACCTGGATAACTTAAGGTGCTTCTCTGTTGGGTACTGATGCTCAGGTACACTAGAGCATGTTCTTCTTCATGGAGAGCATGTGTTGCAGTGGGGTCTAGCAAGACATCCCTCTGTTGCTTGGCAGATACAATTGGATGGCCACGAATGTGATTGGGCTCCTCTGGGTTGTTGGGGAGATTTTGATGTTGCCAATTTTTGATTGACAGCCTAGAGGCTATACATTCCCTGCGCGCAGTGTTGAGCTTCCTCTTTTCGCTGCATGCATCGGATCACCCGGCCACCCTCCCTGATTTTAGGGCTTTTCGCGTTGACCTTGCTATGCCTATGGGGTCATCTGCTTTTGAGGCAGCAACCTGGTAGGAATTTTGTCCATTTTGCTGATTGGCTGGTGCCATTTGGTTTTTGCCAGCTGTGTAGCAAATCGTCACAACTTGTAAGTTTGTGGTTAGGCATTGGTTAAATTTGGTTGGTGGAGGGGTATGGATTGGCTGTGCTTGCCCCTCCAATGCTGCTGCTGCAAGGGTATTCCGTTAAAGGAATCCAGGGGCTCGCCATGCTCTTGTCCGAACCCCTGGCAAGGGGCTAGGGCCACGCAAGAGCCCCTGGGAGCATTTGGGGAGAGGTGAGGGTCTGGCGCCCAGCTCTGTTCTCTCCCCAAAGTGTTTTCCCTTACTGACTTCTGCAGGCTTGCAGATGTCAGTTCTGTCCCTGTCAGTTTGCAACCAATGCCTAAGCAACCACTCACATTTTGTGTTTAATAAAGTTGTGGCCAAAATTATGCAAAAACCTTAAACAAAAATTCCGTGTGAAGTGTGATTTATTTGAGGGGGCTTGGGGACCTCAACACGCAAAACATAAAACATAGGCCATGTGCTTCTGCAAGAGGGAGGGGCTGAGACCACTATTTGTGGGGTGGTGTATGGGTGTGGGGGGGGGGAGGAGCATGACCATTATGTCCAGAAAAGGTGATGAATGGCATCTCACAGGGCATGCTGTAGCTTTGTTGGCGACTGATGGTATGTTAGGAAAGCTAGTGTTGTATGCCACTGTACCTAAGTCCCAGGCTCTTTCCCCATAGAGGCTTCCAGTGCATTCCCAGTACATTCTCCAGTGTGGTGTAGTGGTTAAGAGTGGTAGACTCGTAATCTGGTGAACGGGGTTCGCGTCTCCACTCCACATGCAGCTGCTGGGTGACCTTGGGCTAGTCACACTTCTCTAAAGTCTCTCAGCCCTACTCACCTCACAGAGTGTTTGTTGTGGGGGAGGAAGGGAAAGGAGAATGTAAGCCGCTTTGAGATTCCTTCAGGTAGTGAAAAGCGGAATATGAAATCCAAACTCTTCTTCTTCTTCTTCCTGCAACCGACTGCTGCTGTTGCTGACAAATGATTTCGGATCAGATGAATGTGCCTTCACATTAAAATCTTCAGATGGAGCACTGCTCTGGTTGTCTTCTCTGTTGAAAGTTGGGGCCAAATTAAATACATATTTGCATTTAACATACGGCTTTGTTTTTTTCAAGGGCACACATAGCATCAGATAGAATGGCTGATAATTGTTTTCCACAAGGAAAGGCCAGCTCTAGAAGAAGGAAGGGGAAGGAACAGCTTAATCCACCCCTTAGCTGGAAATACACATTTTATTTCATGTCTAGTTTCACCCTCCGATTGGCATTTGCTGAGAAGAGGAGAGGCTTCTTTGCTTTGGCACCTGACTTGTGGACTCCTCTTCCTCAGCAGTTGTCAATCTCTACTTCCTTCCTGCTTATTCCACCAGGGTTTGGGCATGTAATGTGGTTTGATTTTGTTGTTGTTGTTGTTGTTGTTGTTGTTGTTGTTGTTGTTGTTGTTGTTGTTGTTGTTGTAAACTATGATTCTGTGTATATTGTCTTTTAAATAATTGGTGCTCTTTGTTTTTAAATGTCATAATGATTTTATGTTACTTTATTGTTGTAAGCCAGGGGGTTGCCAAAATGGGGAAACTTTTCCAGGGGCACACAGGTTCCCCATCGCCTTCCTCTGCTAATGTTTGGCTTGAGAACCACATCCTATTGTAGCCAGTGTAATAGGTTTCAGTGTGTTCTGGTGTGTGTAGCATCCACAACAGCCCCTCCATTTGCAAATCATGTACCTGTTGGCCCCAAAAGTTGGTTGCCTCTGTTGTAAACCATCTCAATGGCTTCTGCAGTTAGAGACTGAGTGTGAGGTTAAAGGATTACCCACATTGTCCTTGATTGTATCCCCTTGCTTTCTCTAACCTAAGTAACCTAAGTAGTAGTAGTAGTAGTAGTAGTTGTTGTTGTTGTTGAGTGTTTGCCATTAATTCCTGTGGGGAAAATTTAAGTGTTGCTCTTGAAGTAAGACACAATCTGCCCTCTATGGCTGATGCTGAATGGTCCAGCTCTCTTTTACCAACATCCCTCAGGATATCCCTCAAAAATCACCTTTGCTGATCAACAGAGTTGGGCATCTTGTTTGATTTTTTTTATTGTATAAATTTATATCCTGTGTTTCAGGAAAATTTCCAACATTTAATATTGGGGAGTTGGGCTTGGAAATTGTTTTTCTTTAGGCATAGGGAGACGGTAGTTCTTTTTATCTATTTATCTATCCCCCCCCCCTATTCTTTTAGTTATTTTTCCTCTGTTCTTTTTTTATCTTTCTCTTTTTTATATAATTTTGTTTTGTAAGGATTATGAGTACTGTATTCTATTTTATATTTTCTTTCTCTTTATTATTCTTCCTTTTTGATATATTGCTTTTTATTATCTTTGTATAAATGTGTTTGGATTTTAGTGCTCAGCATGTTAAAAACCTCCACTAGAATTGTTTTTAAAAAAGAAATTGTTTTCCTTTCTGTTTTTTACTTTTTTGCTGTTAATTTTAATTATCCATATATGTTTGTTCTTAACTGTTTTTATGCATAATTTTTATATCTCTTGTGTAAACTTTTATTACAATCAAGTGGGAAATAAATTTGGTCAGTTAATTAATTAAATATCTTGCTGGTCACACATGTGGGAAGAATGTGGAGAGAAATCAGGAAAAGCAACAAAGGTTCTGTGGCACCTTAAAAACTATGAAATTAACCGTCCCGTAAGCTTATCTGCTTCCTTAGTTTTGAAGAATTCATATGCCACTTAGTCACGAATCTTTCTAAGGAATTTACGCAATAAAATTAGCAAAACTGTTAAAATAATTGTGCATATGATAATCATAAATGGAAAAATAATAAAATCCGTAAAATAATTAAAACAAAAAATAGGTTTATTTGAGGCTGGCTGAAATGAAACATGTTGGTCTCCTCAGCTGGCAGCTGTGTTTGTAAACACAAACTCACACAAGGAAAGAACAGGCCAAAGGGCCTAGAAATGCACAACTTGTCTTGTATTAGATAACCTTTCAGAACCACAGAAATAATAATAATAATAATAATAATAATAATAATAATAATAATAATAATAATAATAATAATCACAAAAACGAGTTCACAAAATGTTAGTACACAAAGCAAAACAGTCCTTATTCAGAAATGTGCCTGGCCTTTCAACAGGGTCATATTTAACCTCCTGGGACATTTATGCCTCCTTTTCTATCACAACCTCTGTAAGAAGTAACTGGCTTTATTGTCCACTTCACAAGAATGTTGGGGCTTTTAGAGACCCCTCCTGTTCTGAAGCAAACTGGATTAAATTGAAGTATACGGCACAGCAATATCTTCTTTTATTTGGCCCCTGATACAGTGAACCTTTTGTGTCAGTTCAGCTCCCCCAACATCGCTTGCTACACCAGCCTTCTCCAGTGGCTCCCTCAGGAAGCTTCCAAAAGCAAGTCCCAACCATTTTTGGTGCCATGAGATTCTTTTATGCCAGGCATGTCCAACAGGTCAATTGCGATCTACCGGTCAATCGTGGGGGTGTCTTTGATCAATCGTGGTATCAAGTTAGTCTTTGTGCTCCATTATTGTACCCTCCCCTAAAGAACGGCTCAACAACTTTGGTCAATCCTCCCCTAAAAAAACAGCAACGCTTTAACCACTCCTGGCATTGACAATGGGTAGATCACAGACGGTCTTTTTATACTGTGAGTAGATCGCAGTCTCTTGGGAGTTGGACGTGCCTGTTTTATGCTTTGCCTCTCTGTCTCGACCGTCGGTGGAGCCCCCCAAATACATCCTCCCGCCACCCAAAGTACAGTTTGTAAAATTCTGAGCAGCGGCCATTTGCAAATGATGGCAGCACAGTATCTAAGCGTTGCTATGTTAATTAGCAGAATCGTCTTCTTCTTCTTCAACCTCCTTTTATCAAAGCAATTCAAGCCCTGGGAAGCTGTTCCACTTGTGCCTTTTTCCGCTTGCCCTAATGAAGGCCAGGTTTCCCTTCTTCGACTCTCCCATTCCCATTGTTCACCCTTGACCTTGTCTATAGAAACAGTCCTTAGGCCTTTAAAATTTTTACAGTTTCCTCAGGCGCTAGCATCTTGAAAGCATCATGACAACTGGAAGGCAATAAAAACAAAGAGGCATGTGGCGGGTCTCTAATTGATTTCTTTATAATAATAAAAAAAATCATGTCAGTTGCAAGGCCGCAGCGTTTAGAGGCAAAATGCATTCATCTTAACAAAGGCCATGTTTGATATATAGGCCTCTTTCTTCAGCACTGGAAGGAAGGGGAACCAGTGGGTTCGTGCATGGGTTTCTTTGTTCCATGGGAAATCAAATTAACCTCGATATGAAGCAAGTACCTTGTTTATGTCTGAGGGGGGAGGGAATCTCACGTTTAATACATCAATAAATAAGAGGAGAAAATGATAAACTCTATTTGTCAAGTTGAGAGTGACCGCTTAGCCTGCCAGAATATACTGACTGCTATAGAGGTTCAGGAAATTTAAATATACTCAAGGTTGCCTGTTTTTTTGTTGTCTCTATTTGGTTCATCTTTGTAGTTAAGGAAAAATCTGCTTAAAATCCTCAGTAAGGTAATTAATATGAGAGGCATTAGAGTCTCTTCTGTAAGAAAATTACAGTAAGTTCTGGTCACCCAGTCTCAAAAAAAGGATGATTATAGATCGGGGAAAGTACAAAAAACGGTCAACTCCATAATCCACAGTTGGACAATACCGTTAATTGTTTTCGAGGTCTCTAGAACTCGTTAACTGGGAAGATGTTACCCAGAGTAGGGAGTGAGGGGATGTGGGAAGGTACAAAAAATAGGCAGACTGCAACCCGAGCAAGTCTCTCCCAGGTGGCAGAGGCAACGAGTTACACACCTAGGATTGCTGGATAAAGAAGCAATGGCTGCGCCTCATTTTTGGGAAATAAAAGGTCTGAAACTTTAAATGAAACACACAAGTTTTGGGGTTGGGTAGAGAGCAGAAGTAGAGAGAAATGGGAGTCTTTAATTTGGCGAAACCAGTCTTTAAAGCCACAAATGATCGTGCGATTCAAATATCTTTTGAAGTGTTTGGATTCCTCTCATCCTGGGGGGGAAGACCATCTAGGCTGCAATTCACAAGCTATGGTGGGATTTGATTATCATTATTGGCTGCTCTGACTCTGTCCCTGACCTTCCCGTCCTCAGGTCCTCTAGCACTCAGGAGAAGGAGAAAAGATTGGTTTCTTGCTTTGTGTATTGTTACAGAAGGCCAGGAAATGTTCCAAGTCCCTGTAATGTTTTTCCAACTTTGCTTGTATCGCACAATGCGAATGCAAACACCTGTGTCTTCACAAGTAGCATAGGACATAATGTTCAAGCATCACTGTGTTCTGATTTTTTTCCTGAAATGTGGACATCAGACCTCAGTGATATTGATTTATAATTGCAGAATTACTAAAAGTGGGCAAATGGAGAGGAGTCTTCTGTTATACAGCTTTGGCACTAACACTTTATCCCAAATAGTGTTCTTATAAATAGGGGTCAAGTTTTTAATGGTTTAATCATTTGATTAATTAACCAAAGGTTTAGTAGATAGATGGGAGCCTGGCTTGATCAGTGAGTGCAAATTTGAGGGCTCACTTGTTTTCTCGCCAACCCCACTATCATCGTTTATTTTTTAGAATAAACACTGAAAACTCAAATTGTTAGTTGATTCTGCAAATATTCTTCTGTTACACCATAAATTAATTCCATCAGCAACTATGAAGAACAGATTATCCCCACCTGTAGATTTTAATAGACCTTAAAAAAAGAAATCAGGATGAGATCTTATGCATTATTTGTAAATTGAGGCTCTTGAGTTCTTTCATCATTCTGTTGTTAAATGTCAGTCATTTTCATTTAACTCTGAAGCCAGAGAAATTTAACTTAAATAAAGCCTTTCCAAAGAAATAGATCTAGTGGCTTGATCTAAATTCCGTTATGTGAAAGTTATTTCTTCCATGTTCTCTGGGACAGCAGCATTTGCTGAACAGTTTATCAGGATTGCGCCCCAATACTGCTGCTCCGCAAACAATACAGCTCTGTTATATTGTTTCTGGAATATTACTGTAACATCTGCTTGTTACATTATCTCAAAAGATATTGATGGTTTTTTGACTGTACTGATGGTCTCGTTGTTGTTGTTCAGTTGTTCAGTCGTGTCCGACTCTTGGTGGCCCCATGGACCAGAGCACGCCAGGCACCCCTATCCTCCACTGCCTCCCGCAGTTTGGCCAAACTCATGCTAGTCACTTCGAGAACACTGTCCAACCATCTCATCCTCTGTCGTCCCCTTCTCCTTGTGCCCTCCATCTTTCTCAACATCAGGGTCTTTTCCAGGGAGTCTTCTCTTCTCATGAGGTGGCCAAAGTAATGGAGCCTCAACTTCAGGATCTGTCCTTCTAGTGAGCACTCAGGGCTGATTTCCTTGAGAATGGATAGGTTTGATCTTCTTGCAGTCCATTGTACGTATTGCTCATTGTACGTATTGCTATTTAAATTTAATCCATTAATCATTGAATTAGTTTAAGCATTTGACTCGGTTAAAATTATGTCATTGGCTCTACCACACTGACAATAAAGAAGTTCAATAAGTGTTTGCAACATTCTCAGCAACTACTGATATATAAAACAATGGAAAGCTGACCATTTGCAGAGTTTCTTCCCATTCCTGAAATACACATGAACTGTGAGCAGGTAGAGGAAAGTCACACGTCACGCAGTTACCCACTTCACAACTAAATGTGAATGAACCACTTCCAAGCCAGGTAGCGCTTTGCATATGAACACATTTTATTTCTGAAACATCTAGTGCTGAGAACATTGCAGTCAGTTAATGCACTATTTTATTCTCAGAGGAGAGCCAGCCATATGTTAGTTAACCTTCATATAGCTCAGTTTAGGAATACTTTGAAAACATTTTAATTGTACATTTAATTGCTTACATGGTTCTGAGAATCGTATTGTAGCAGCATAAAATATGAGCTGCAAAGTGCTTGTTTAAATCTCAAACATAAATGCATTGATTGCCTTAGGCAAGGCACTGTTCCCTTAGCCCTGACACCTAATTTGCAATTTGGGGTTATTAATACTGACCTACTTTACATGGTTGTAATAAGACTTACAGAGTTAAATTATGCATTTGAAATACATAAGTTATAGCCACAATGATCTTATTATGAGTAAATAAGCTGCTAGCTACAGTCTGTTAATTCCAAGTTGGCAAAGTTTAGCTGAAGAAATAAATACATTGATTTTTTGATTTAATAAAAAGGGCTTTAATTAGGAAGCAGATATTAAAAACAATTTTGTTTCCTTTAATTCACATATTTACCAATATGTACAAACGTGCTTGGATGAAGCGTTCCTCCTTCTATCTCACACAAGGCCTCTTAGAATAACGTATTTATTTTGACTCATGCATGCATTATCTTAAAGACAGAAAAATGTGCTTTCTCCCCTCAGAATCATTTTTATTCATGTTATGTATGCATAACAAATCAATCAGTTAAAATGATTTATCAACTAAAATTTATGGGACAGAATGATAGCCCTAATTATTATTGTTTTAAAGAAAGCACACAACATTCTGATGTCTTCTGAGATAAGCATTACAAAAATATAGATTATGAATTGCCACATGTTGATAGAACATTTCCAAATCTTTAAGCAATCTCGCTTTATTTCCTCTCCAATACTTCTTTACCGATACATCATGTAGTTCAAGTTGTGTTCTTTCAACATTACGCGGGCGTATCTATTCCCTTCAGATGTCTGAATAAATATTTCCATGTAGGCCACTACTGACATATCAGCAATGAAAACATTACATTTTGAGCCATTTTAGTATCCAAACTGTGCTGTACATGATTTCCCCAAGTGCTACGTTTTGCAACTGGATAGCTGATTTAGATCAAAAGATGTTTAAGATTTATGCAGGCAGACAGCTTCCTGATGGCTGTATTTCTACAGAGGTTCAAGAACATAAATTATTGAAAGTCAATTGCAATTTATGCTTCCCAAATTAGTTCCAGATCCAATTGTAAAAAGGCATACTATGAAAGAAAAACATATATTCTGTCCAAATACAGCTCAGGTTTGAAGGTCTGTCATCAGGCAAACTCAGATACAATTCTTAGGGTAGGGGTGTCTAGACTGTTGTTTAAAGTTATTGTTCTTTATTCTTATGTATGACTCCATTGTAACCATAAAACATCCTTTATGTGCATAAAGTTCAAAAACACTTCTCTAGCCCATATCTCTAAGCAGCATGTGATAATGGAATGACATGTTATAATGGCTGTATCTTGGTAGGTTCCATCTTGTTTCCCCCCTTACCCACCTAATTTCCTTTAGGAGTTTCGGCTTCTACAGTCAACATCTTCAGGGTTGTTTTTTTTTTTTTTTGAAACTATTTGCACAGTAATTTTTAAAAGAACATTCTTACTTAACAATGAAAATACAACTCTCTCCCCCCATCCCCGCTCCATTTATTGGGACTCTGCATATTTCCTCTTGCTGCCCTTTGTGCTTGAAACCTCCTCCCAAAGTACCTGTGTGATGCTCTTCCTTTGGAACCTTACTCAAAACCTGACTCTTCCATGAAGCCTGTATCAAAACATAATAAATCCTCATCCAAATGAGTGAGGAAGCCAGGCAGGGCAACCCAAGTGGAATTGTGGAACCACATCTGTATACAAAGCCCTGCTACTTGCCCGTTGGTTTTGCTGCATATGGTGTCCACATTCAGCTCTTCTCTAGGGAATAGGAATGGACTGGCTTACTGTTAGGATTTCCTACACATGAGTAGGACCCTGGCAGAGACACATGCCCGACTGGCATGTTCCCTCTCTCCTGGGCGATTGTTCGGGAGCTTCAAAAGCTTTCTTCAGCCCGAACATCGCAGTGACTGATGCCAAGAAACATCAGCACACTTATGGATCCACAGAGTTTGCGCAGTTGCGTAACAGAACTCAGCAACTCAGCATTTTGGCTAATCTACTTTTATTTACATATAAACACACACAGAGCACTGCAACATGGCTCCCCCTCTCTCTAGCATCAGACAGCAAAGAGAAAGAACAAAGGACGATAGTCCCACTTCATGGAACACAGTAACACAAACATCCTGTCTCCGTCACTTCCCACTTTGTGGATTCAAAACATACACAGTCATATGATAGACAGCAATCCCATGACTGCAGACACGGACAATGAATCTGCAACACTTACAACGCCAACAGATTTGTGGCTAGCTTTGCTCCGCCCCTGGTGGTAGCATTTACTGTGCTTCAGCAGCAGACCGTTGAGGTGGCAGATGCCTACAGACAAGGAATGTCCACTGAATCCTAACCCACTTGACCATCAAGGTTTCTGTGTGTGTATATAACTGCATTTATTTATTTACTTCCCTCTTGCGTCTCCTTTCCTTTTGTTTTGTCATCTACCTACTAACATTTAATTAAGGTCAGGCATCTTTCTTTATGTTTGGTTACTCTGTAAAGTCCCATGTGACTTGGCTGGTTCTAGTGAAAGAAAATAAAAACAATGGCTGCATGACTTCTGCAGATAAATAGCTAAACACACACACACACACACAGCCATCAAGGTACATTTTAGAAAACCTGAGGAGCTTGTTATCTAAAATGTAAGCCATGGTTTTCAAGGAAGTGTTCCCGCAATGCTCTATTTCAAGTAGCCAAATGAAGATATCATTTCTCATTAGATTTGCATTACAGGAATGACTTTCTTGCACTCTTCTTAATGGGAATTATAATGTTAGAGGTAACCTAGTATTGTAAATCATTTTATTTTTCCCTGCATAAAAGGATGTTTGTCATGCACTGCCCCCCTCCCATTTTTCTTTTTTCTAATCAGAATTGTGGGTTTTTCTCCTCTGTTTTCAGACATTGATGAGTGTGAAAATGACTTCTACAATGGAGGCTGTGTACACGAATGCATCAACATTCCTGGCAACTACAGATGCACGTGTTACGATGGGTTCATGTTGGCTCATGATGGACACAACTGCCTTGGTGAGTTATTGTGAAAGCAAAATTGCTTGGTCAGCGCCTCACCTGTTCAGCGGGATTCAGTATATAGACAAAACCAGCAATTATGTAGCTATACGCCTGGGAAAGAGATCAAGATAATTTAATGGCTGACCAGCTGAGACCCATTTATTGCAAACTGAAGCATCTTCCTCATGTCATTCTGCTTGCAAGGTACTTTCAGGCGCAGAGGTGGTGACCTGCTTTATATGAATGGTATTTGTTGAAATGGGATGTTTGATAAAATAGAATATTACTGAATGGTAATTTAGTGTATTTTGGCAACTACTCCTGTTAGGCATGCTTGCTGTCTACCTTCTGTGGTATCTGCTTGCGTACAGTCCTGCAGAGAGCAGCTCATCGCTCCACTTAAAAGTCATACAAATGTTCTAGCAATCACCAACCTTGGTTGTGCAATTGTAGGATAATATATGTAAAGGACAGCTATCCAGTTCTGCCTGGAAATTGCCCTTCTCTTTCCTTGATTGCTAGATATTTTCTGTAATGATACCTTCAATTACCAAAAGGTTTTGGTTTTTAAAATAGGATGGCACAGAACATTGGCTTGGATCCAAAAATATTCCTGTTCAACTAGAAGGTGCTTCCATTTGTCCGAGGGTGTGTATCTCTCACTGATTCCTTCCCACTCTGTCGCCAAAGGTTCCTCAAGGTGTCAATCTGCACTCAGTGTGACTAGAGGCAAAGAAGGGATTTCTGGAGTAGATTTTGTATAATTCTTTCAGTTTTGCATTATCTGATTTGTTTACATTTTTAAGCAAATATTTGTTTAGAGGAGCTGCAGAACCCATCAATGTCCAACTTATGATGGGAACTTTTAAATTTCATTTATCATAGAAGCAAGTTCAACTATTAAGGAAGTAGAACTGTTCTTTTAAAAAGTGTTAAGAGTTTATGTCATTTCCTTGAAACATATAGAATTGTAAGGGAAAGGGGGGGGGAAGGTGGTTTAGCAACCTTCAGTATTATCAAGTTGCTGTTTATTTAAGAGAGAGAAATCCTGTTCCTAGTCATTTTGCATGTGTTCAGTGATCTCAATCTTTGCAGGTTTTATCTACAATGGTAAAAGTAAAGAGTGATTTTCTACATCTCCATTGAAATGTATGTATCTAATTACAGTGGTACCCCGCTAGACGAATGCCTCGCTAGACGAAAAACTCGCTAGACGAAAGGCATTTGCTAGCGGAAGGCTGTCTCGCAAGACGAATTTTTCAATGGGCTTGCCTCGCAAGACGAAAAAATTTCCGATTTTTTTTCCTTTTTTTCGTCAAACCGCTATTCTCCCGTTGGTGCTTCGCAAGACGAAAAATTCGCTATACGACAGCACTCGCAGAACGAATTATTTTCGTCTTGCGAGGTACCACTGTATTAATGTTGTGAATGGATGCATATATATTCCTCAAAATGTTATCAGTTTCCTAAAAAAACACATATATTGAAATATTAATTACCATGATTGAAAAGTTGATAAGCTCAATAGATCATCCCTGACAGATGGCCATCCAACCTCTGCTTAAAAACCTCCAAGGAAGAAGAGTCCACAACCTCTCGAGGGAAATGCAGCATTATTCAGGCAGTTCCCTCCCTGCGAGAAGTGAAGTTACAAGGAATCAGGCAAAGACCTTCCCAGTAGTGGCGCCCACCCTGTGGAACGCCCTCCCATCAAATGTCAAGGGATATCTGACTTTTAGAAGACATCTGAAGGCAGCCCTGTATCTGGAGGTTTTGTTTTATTATGCTTTTATGTTTGTTGGAAGCTGCCCAGAGTGACTGGGGAAACCCAGTCAGATAGGCGGGGTATTATTATTATTATTATTATTATTATTATATTTTGTAAAGATATGGGTCTCCACATGCATGTGTTGGTGAGTCCTGGGTTTTGGAAAGATTGAAGACTGCTGTTTTAAACCATAGTTCATAAGAAATTTGAAATGCTTTCTCCATTTTAATAAGAGGAGTTTGGGTTAGAGGAGATGAGATTAATGGGTCATCTACCCCCTCTTTCCTATTTAAATCTTTTTTCATTGTAATCTGAATGAGCAAGCTTTCTTTCTGCCCTTTTTGGTTGAGATTCCTTGGCTACACATTTATATTGGAAGAGTTCCAAGTCTGTCCTTAGAGGAACTCAACTCATTTTCTATTTGACATTTTTATTGAGGAATTTCTGAAATATAACAAGAAACGACACAGTGGGGAATTTGAACTATGGTGAGATTCTCATCTGGTTAAATATAATTGCTTTTAGCATTGTAATCACTTGAAATTGCAGTAGTTCTTCGTGAAGATTATTATTTTAAGTTCAGTTCAGTGGACACAAGATTAATATTTAGCCTCATGAAACACGGGTTTCTTTAATACTTCATTTGAAACCAGTGGTGAAATAAACTTTCTGTTCCTGGGCATGAGGGAAATACTTTGTTTTCTTACAAGCTAGTAGCATGTTTGTCCAGATGTTCTCTTTTGTTTGATTTTCTTTTTCATTGACTTATTGATTAATTGATTTTCCCTCCTTCCCCTCACACTTTGGGGAGTGTTTTTGTGTGTGTGTGTGTGTGTGTGTTTGCGTTTGCGTACGTGCATGCTGACATTTCCCATCATCCCTTTCCACTGGTGAGGTCAACTATCAGCTGAGCATTGGGGACTCCAGTGCAAAATAGGTTAAGCCTTCTTAATTTACACGTAAATGGAAAGACTAAAAAATGCCTTCATAAAACCAGCACGATCTGTTGGAGTAGAAAAAAACAATAGCTCTTCAATACTGGCTTCTCAGATTTATTTTCCAGGTGCAATCATTTGATGTAGGTTTAATTGATGTCCTTGGGTTGCACAAGCGAACATGTATAGGATTGGACTGCATGGCTGCAGTCTTGTGCATGTTGGTTAGGGAGAAAGCTGCATTGAGTAACCATGCATAGGACCAGGGTATTATTTCTAAATCCGCAGTTCTGATCAGTTCTTAATATGATTTTTTTTAATTCTCTGCTTATAAAGAGCAAGAGTATTCTGTTGTTGCATTGTCGTCACTGCAGCATAAGAATTGATTGATGCAAATGTTATCATAATTTATTCAGCGCTATCGATGTGCATAGTGTGGTAGAGCATGAAAAAGGCCAAGGATCTTAGTCTAAAATAGCCTTTTCCAACCTGACACCACTCATATATTTTGGACCACAACTGCCATCATTCTTGGCCATTGGCCATGCTAACTAGGGATGATGGGAGTTC
Source organism: Lacerta agilis (assembly GCF_009819535.1). Lineage (NCBI taxonomy): Eukaryota > Metazoa > Chordata > Lepidosauria > Squamata > Lacertidae > Lacerta > Lacerta agilis. The sequence continues at coordinate 4,140,572 of NC_046316.1, read as the reverse complement.
TGTTGGGAGCTGTAATGTAAGACATCTGAAGACTGCCAGGTTGAGGAAGGCTAAAATGCGGTAACATAACATTTGTGGGAGGTTTAGATTGCTAAGTATGCTAAAAAAAATCATTACAGTTTTAACAGGTAGAGTACGATCCACTGTCTTGTTGGAGCCTGAGGAATTGCAACAGCAGCACTGTGACCATACAAAAATATGGTTAAACAAAAAAACCTAAGAAACTTTAGTATTCTTTTAACAGCACATCAACTTCTGGTAACTTTGTCTTCATTATTGTAGTTTATGCGCGCTTCACATCTGTACATAGGAAGGTTATTTGCTGCTTCAAAACCTCTCACAAAATAGACTTTACCTGACTTCTGGCGCTTTTAAAGTGAAGCATTGCAATAATTTCCCAAACATCAATTGAGAGAAGATTTACAGTTTTGTAGGAAATCATTTCATAAACTACCAGATGTGAAATGTCAACAAGTTGTAGCATTAATTGATTTAACATTGCATAATCACTGCTGTGATTAAAGAGCAAAGTTTTTTTTCTTCCATTTTGATTTTTTTAGCTTTGTTTTTCTTCTTCCTTTGGACAGCTGTGTGCAACGTGTGGGTCATAAGAACCCCAAATGAATGTTTCTGTTGCTGGTGTTTGTTTGTCTTTTTATTATCCAACAGCTCAACTTGGGTTTTCCCCCCTGTGTTAAAACACGGAATGTTGTTAACAAAAACCAAACAACTTTGGGAAAGATTTGTGTGTTGTATAAACATAAAATATTTGTAAGAGGAAATGAAAAAAAAGAGGCCTCTTGCTTAATTCTCCTTCTGTACAATACTTTGTTTCTGATTCATTAAACCTGATTTATGAGAATCCCACATTACAACCTAAGTGTGAGTGACTAGACTCATGGTTGCCTCAGCTATGGTGTTTTTGAAAGCATGTTTAAATTTCAAAGTATGGATGACAAACACACATAAACACTGCTGTGTGCACCCCTGGACATTGCAGTGTGGTTGGGACTCCCAAGATAATTTCTGAGGAAGTTTGGAGATGTGCCCTTGTCCCTGACATTTTGCCCTTTGGCCGTGCTTCCCTGTTGATGATTTTATTTCAGAAAATGTCACGTGCGGTGCATAAATGACCCGGGAGTTCTCCTGAAAGTCTGAAGTACCCAATCTCTAAACAAGTTATTAGCAAATGACATTTTTAGATGTATGAGGGAATCCCAACAGTCATTAAGCATCAGGTAGTGGTGGGGGGCGGCTAGATAAGCGAAGTGCTGTGCAGAAGAAGCACCAGAAGCCACTAAATCAGAACATGGGGGGGCCTGACCTGTGGCCCTCCAAGCTCCAGCTCGCATCATCCTTGGTCATTGGTTATGGCAGCAAGAACTGAAGTCTAACAAGATCTGGAGAGCCACCGGCTTCCCACCCCTGATTTCTAATCCCTGCTCTCTGTAATCTAAGAAAATCTAATTCTCTTAGATTAAAAATAAAACCACAGGTTCACCCCACTTTGTTAAAGGCTCCCATGCAGGCTGTGCCCCGTTGCAAGAAAGATTCTCGGAATCAAGCCTTGCGAGTGTGTTTCTCTTCTCCTTCTCAAGAGCCCACCCAGCTAGAGGGGCATCTCTAGCAGACCGTGCTGCCATCTTATTCCCCAAACTCCCTTCCTTACAGGACTTCCAAGTGTAGACCAGGAGAAGCCAGGTGCACCAGCTGGGCCTCAGGTGAGGCAACACAATGTCAACTGGATGGTCTCCGATCATAAACAGGAATGTTTCACTCCTGTTTCAGTGACTTCAAAAATAGTAAACCTAATGGTGGCTTTATGAGATACCTTTTAATTAGATATTTCCTTAAGGCAGTCACTAAAACCTGTCACACCCTGTCATAACTAAGTAAAGGAATGAGAGGGAAGTAACCGAAACTGAGTTAAGCATTTTACCACCTACTCTAGAACCTGAAGTGCAACAACTGATTCTTAGCAACTGAAGTCTAAGAAAAGCTGTGCATTCACTATTGTGATTCAGCCTGTCAAATCTTTATATTTAGTTGAAGTAACAAGTTACCTTCTGCCTTAAAGATCAGGTGTTGTCTCTCAGAAGCAGTTCTGGTCCTCAGAAGCAGCAAGGGGAAGAAAGAAAGTGTGGAGTATTTAGGGAGCAGGAGACTTTCAGTCACCTGCCAGCAGTGGTGTTGAAGGACTGAGCAAAATTGCTAGGGATATGTGGGCAAGCCATGGAGAGTTTTGATGATATGAACATGAATTAGGCTTTACAACTTTTAAAAGTAATCTTTTAAACTTGGCACTTGCTCAGAAAACCATCAGAAGTTTTAGAGGTCATTTGGGGACAATTGGCCATTATTAACTACTTTAAGCCTGTAAACAAGTCCTTCTCCACTGTTCGATACCACATTGTCTCATTTACTATTTTCTAAATATTATTACTCAGTTGAAGCTAAAAGGAAATAAATGGCTAATGTAAAATAAGGGCTTTGCCAGAAGTACTAGACTCAACACTACAAGCAGTAGTTGTTCCAAAAGTCAAAAGATTACCTTGCTGAAACAGAAGACAAATATTGAGTTCCTTGCCTTGATCCAGATAGTGGCCAAACACAAATAAAAACAGGTTTCTGTTTATGTAGCCTTGGCTGGATGGGGAACTAGAAACCAAAACACCAACGCATTTGGAGGGCACCAGTTTGGGGAAGCATGCTGCAGAGCAAGGGTGCAACTCAGAACAAAAGCAGAGCCCTTCTGCATCAGGTGAAAGACCCATTCGTTCTCCAAAGGGGCCAACCAGATGCCTATAGGAAGCTGGCAAAGAAGACCTGAGCACAACAATCCTGACCCCTCTACTGTACAGTAGTTTCAACTTGATTAAGTTTTATTTAAATTTAAATTTAAATTTTTAAGTTAGAGTTCTGGCTGCTCTCGTTTGCCAGAAGCGGCCTTTTCATGCTGGCCACATGACCCGGAAGCTGTACGCCAGCTCCCTCGGCCAATAAAGCGAGATGAGCGCCGCAACCCCAGAGTCGTCCGCAACTGGACCTAATGGACCTTTACATGTGGCAAACATTGTTATAAGAAGCTGGATGTAATTCAAGTAGATGCTAAACAGACAGACTGAACAGCTTTTACAGTCTGCAAAACGGCAGGAACAAGGTTTTTCATTCCTTAGGGCGGCGTCAATATCTGTAAAAAGATGCTTCCATTTATGTATTGATTTTTAAAGTGCTTCAGCAATACCTATGCCTTTTTAGCCAGTGCCTGAATGATCCAGAAAACAATTTGCTTCCTCAAATAGCCTCACTAAGTGAACTAAAATTGCCTAAATTTGAAAGGCTTGGGGTTAGGACTGTGAAAAGAGATGAGTACCCAATTACATTATGGTGATGATGACAGATAATTTCAGGCTAGTAAATTCAATGCACTTTACATTGGATAAGCAATTGGCTACTGTTTTTAACATACCATGGAACTTTGCTTTCCAAAGGATATTCCAGGTTGTGGAAGTGAAATACATCGTGCTGAGAGCAGCTCATGGGTGGTCAAATCCACCCCAAGAAGAAGACACTTAATTAACACTTAATTTAAAGGCCACCCCGATTTAGTTAATCAAAATCTAGAGGTCAACATTGGGTTTGAGATTTAATTGGTTTTAAAATAAATTAACAGTTTAGGCCTTCCTACTGTGTAAGGATTGGCCATGCATAGCTGTGCATTTGTACTACAAACCTGGACTTTTTCAGTAAATGTGGCACTTTGGGGACAAGGAGGGGAATGTATTAGTGGACAACGGCTCTTCGTGGTATCTTCTCCATCCTGCCATCCACTTCCCGGCCAAACGGAGAAGTCATGAAAATAGTTTTTTAATAGAAGAGCTGGTATGGCTCTGGGGACATCATCTTCATGCCCAGCTTGTAAATTCCAAATTCTATCCCATTTGCAGTGCTGAAAGCACAGTGAAGGACTAGGTGGGATTGTGGTCTAATCCAATAACACATTTTTAATCTGTGAGACAAATCATTGCTATTTCCATTTTACAGATTGTAGCAGCACTGTAGTCCTGAGTTAAAGGTGGAAGATGTCAGGGAGAAAGGGAAGGCCCTGAATTTCAAAAGAACAATTTATGTATTACTGTACTTGAAGATGCCTATCTATATGCCTTCAAATTTATCAGAGTCCTCCTTAGGCCTCATCCACCAACCCTAAGTCTGTTTATCTTACAAAAGAATCTCTCAGACCTTCTGCTCAAGGCCTGGTGAATTTTTGGTTCTCCAAGATCAGAAGATTAATCGGGGCTCCTCCCTAAGCAGCCATGTTTTGATATGATTCTACCTTTGTGTTGAAGAAGAAGAACAAAAAAGGCTGCATGGTTTCCCACTTGGGATGTAGCGTGAAGCTGTTGTTTGACAAACTGCAATGTTTTGCATTATGACATGGAAGAGAAGGTCGGAGGCACTTGGGCACAGCACTTGTTCTCACTCACTTTATCAAACCAAGATTGTTATATCTGAATTGGGCCAGGATGATGATTTGCTGGGTTCTGGCTCTAGACATACTCTTTCTCCATGTGTGCTAACACCCCTTATCAAAATACCTTTCTTTAGATGTTGACGAATGTCTGGATAACAATGGTGGCTGCCAGCAGATCTGTGTCAATACTATGGGAAGCTATGAATGCCAGTGCAAAGAAGGCTTTTTCCTAAGTGATAACCAGCACACCTGTATTCACCGCTCCAATGGTAAGTTTCCAGTCAGTGATCCAGGCAACAATTCTGCCAGTCATAAATCAGCCATGGTTGTATACCATATTAAGTTCATTCTGTTAGGCTGTTACATGTTTGGTATCTTTAGTGACATTTCCCTTTTTAAAAATATTCTTATGGACCTTTTTGCAGTAGTGAGGTGTCTACATTTATATGCACATGCAGGGCCTGTCTAGGATGATGCCGTGTTAAGAGGTGGACAGGTCTGTTTTCCACAAGAAGATATAGCAGAAACTGCCAACCTCTTCGTATGATCTGATCAAGTTGCATTGTCATGAAAGTGGAGCTTTTTGCAATTAATTGCAGGAACCTAACTGAGAGAAAAGCATGCAAAATAGCACGTGGAGAACATATTGTCTGTGTGCTGTTGGTTTCTTACCCTAGATATATCATAACACCATGTTGATTTCTGACAATATATTGTGCTGATTTTATTTTACCACTCTTAAGAGAGAGTGGGATATCAGTTTATCATAACACCATGGAAACTGGAGGAAAAAACGGAATATGTTGTGTTTAGTGTGTTGGTGGAGTAGTTGTTTAGTTTCTTGCTACAAGAGTTCCATGATGCCTTTAAGACAGATGAACTAGACACAATATGATTCTATGAATATTTCAAATGTCTTAGGGACCATACGCCATAAGCCACATCCCTTCCCTGTTGGAGCAGGCCAGCTTCACATCTGGCTTATCTAATGCCCATTGCTTGGCATTGAATTTGGATTGTAAGTATGCCATCCAAGAGGCCCTTTCCCTATATTCTAATAGGATAACTTCACAGGGAGGGGAACTTTGTGGGGGGGGGAGTTGACTGGTCAGTATGCAGAAAATTCTTAATTTAATAGCATCTAGCATTTCAGAGCATCTTTGGTATAGAGTTCTCCATGCATTGGATGTGAGCGGCATCTAAGCCCACAGAAATACATCGGGAATCATGGTTCCCCAGTACAGTTCCCTCCACATTTGAAGGCAGCATCCCCCTTTCATAATTTAGCTGTGTATTGTACCGAACATCAGTGGAATACCATGTAGAATGTGACACAGCTTCAGTTTTCTTCAGGATTAAACTGAAGATAAATGCATGAAATTATTCAAGAACTGGTTTTTGTTATATAGGAAAACTGGATTTGTGGACCTAATGGATGCAGAAAACATAGACACATTTGAATGTGGGAGGTCCAGGTAACTAAGATTTCTTTCTGCCTGCAGGCCTTTGAAAGGTACCAATTAGCAAATAGCAAAATGATGGCTATGAAATAATAAGGGCTGGTGAAACTGCATACAACTTGCATTCAGAGAAAATATATGCTGAGTATAACAATAATTCAGAGCGAGGTCATGATTATGATAAAATGGGATGTTGATGATAAACACTATGACCGCTGTGAATTTCCACTGGACTTGCAAACAGTGTAATTGTACATAATAAAAACTGAATTCTGTTGAGTGTACCCCTTATTATAGTTGCCAATCATCATACTGATTGACAACTTCCTGGTAAACAATCTCTCCAGTTTGTATTTTGGGCACTGTATATTTACCTAAATGACATACAATTACGCTGTGAATATTTGAAAACTATTATAAAGAGTGGATGAGATCTGTGCTTTGGACTTCTTACTCATCAAACTGAGGTTTTATTATTTTTTAATGACATTTAAAAAAAAACAGACAAAACATTGGTGACCAAAAGCCTAAGCACTTATTTCTTGTCACCATTGCCAGCTGAATTGCCCTTCACCTGGCTCTGATACCCCCCAAGCCTTCTGCCATCTGCTCTAAGATTGCATCCCTTTTCACCAGTGTCTCCACAGAGATTGGGATGCTGTTGAGGTTTGTGTGGAGATGTTTCGTGGCCAAAGTCAGCCTCCTATTCCAGTGGCTGACTAGGCTATCAACAGAGCAGTCATCAGTATCTTTCAGTAGATCCCTAAGAGCTTTCAGGAACTTAGTTGAATCTCTTGATAATAACTAATCTGTCCCTACAGATAGACTGCAAAAATCTGGACCTTCTCTAGGTTATGATTTATCCCTGGGAAAGAGAAATCATTACATTCCACATATCCCTATCTGTCTCCAGGACAGTGCAAACCAAAAAAATAAATCCGTATGTCATGCCTGTATTTCACAGAAAGAGCCCTACAATTTTTATGGCAGTCAGAAAGTCCTGAATAGCAACCAGTTAGGGAGGCTAGATAGGAAAAGAGTTGGTAGGGAAACAACTAGCTACTTGAATTGATTTCAAATCTCCAGGGTCTAATGAGCTGCACCCAAGGGTACTAAAGGAGCCACTGTATATAACCTTTGATCATTCTTGGAGAACAGGTGAGGTCCCTTCAGACTGGAGGCGAGCAAATGTTGTCCCCATCTTCACAGATGCCAGTGTGGTGTAGTGGTTAAGAGTGATAGATTTGTAATCTGGTGAACCGGGTTCGCGTCTCCGCTCCTCCACATGCAGCTGCTGGGTGACCTTGGGCTAGTCACACTTCTCTGAAGTCTCTCAGCCTCACTTACCTCACAGAGTGTTTGTTGTGGGGGAGGAAGGGGAAGGAGAATGTTAGCCGCTTTGAGACTCCTTCGGGTAGTGATAAAGTGGGATATCAAATCCAAACTCTTCTTCTAAAAGTGTATAGTTCTTTATCTCCTTGACATCTGATGGGAGGGCGTTCCACAGGGAGGGTGCCAGTGCCAAGAAGGCCCTCTGCCTGGTTCCCTGTAATTTCTCTTCTCTCGGGGGTGGGGGGAGGTATGCCTCCAGAAGACCCTTGGAGGTGGGACCTCAGTATCTGGGCTGAATAATAGGGGTGGAGATGCTCCTTCAGGTATACTGGTCTGAGGCCATTTCAGGCTTTAGAGGTCAGCACCAACACTTGGAATTGTGCTCAGGTAACTACTGACTGGACAGGTTGACGTCAGTAGCAGGAACAGATAATTAAAGAGTCAGTCTATGAGCACTTGGATGCTGTGATTACTAAGACCCAGCATTAGTTTCTCCAAAACAAGTCATGCTAGATGAGACTAATCTCATTTCTTTTTTCGGTAAAGTTACAATCTTAGTGGATCTGGGGAATGTTGTGGTTCTAGTGTATCTTGATTTCAATAATAATAATAATAATAATAATAATTTATTTGTACCCCGCCTATCTGGCTAGGTCTCCCCTGCCACTCTGGGTGGCTTCCAACAAATATTAAAATACATTAAAATATCACAGATTAAAAACTTCCATAAACAGGGCTGCCTTCAGGTATTTTCTAAATGTCAGGTAGCTGTTTTTCTCTTTGACATCTGATGGGAGGGCGTTCCACAGGGTGGGTGCCACTACCGAGAAAGTCCTCTGCCTGGTTCCCTGTAGCTTTGCTTCTTGCAGTGAGGGAACCGCCAGAAGGCCCTCGCACTGGATCTCAGTGTCCGGGCTGAACGATGGGGGTGGAGACGCTCCTTCAGGTATACAGGACTGAGGCACCAACACTTTGAATTGTGCTCGGAAATTTACTAGGAGCCAATGTAGATCTCTCAGGACCAGTGTTATGTGGTCCCTCATAATATTAACAGATTGGAGAGCTAGGCTGAAATTAACAAAATGAATTTCCATAGGGTTCAACACTTAGGCAGGAATAACCAGCTGCACAAATATAAGATGGTGGACACCTGGTTTGCCAATAGTACCGTACATGTGAAAAGGATCTAGGGTTCTTAGTATACCACAGACTTAACATGAGTCAACAGCATGATGCAGCAGCAAAAAAGCTAATGCTATTCTAGGTTGCATCAGCAGCAGAGTGTCCTAATAAAGGGACGTAATAGTCCCATTCTATTCTGCCTTAGTTAGACCAGGGGCGTCTTGCCCATAGAGGCAAGTGGCGCAGGGCACTGGGGCACCAAGTTCTGGAAGGCACCAGGGAAGAGGCGGAGGCTGGACGTGGCACCTCCTGACATCAGCTCACTGCCCTCGCCTGCCTCCGCCATGCCACGCCAAAGCAGCCCCGCGCCTGGAGCTTCTGCCTGCCGTGGCCACCGCTGCACGGGCACCGGTGAAGAGGCGGAGGCTGGGTGCGGCGCCACCTGGCATCAGCTCACCGCCTTCACCCACCTCACTGAAGCAGCGCTGCGCCCGGAGCCTCCGCCTCTTCCCCGCCGGAGGAACCGCCCTCCAGCCGCTGCCCGCCTCCTCCAGCCCCGTAAAGCTGTCGGCAGCGCCGTAAAAAGGTCGGCAACTCTGGGAAATGGGGGACGGCGGCACTGGAGGGATCTTTGCACCACGGCGCCGGATATACTTAAGACAGCCCTGAGTTAGACCACACCTAGAGTCCTGTGTCCAGTTCTGAGCACCACAGTTTAAGAAGGATATTGACAAACTGGAACATATGCGGATTATCAAGGGTTCTGGAAATCATCCTTATGAGGAACGGTTGAGGAGAGGGGGAATGTTTAGCCTGGATAAGAGGAGTTGGAGAGGCGATATGATAGTGGTGGACTCTCCTTCCCTGTGGCTTTTAAAGCAGAGATTGAATGGCCATGTGTCATGGATGCTTTATTTGAGATTCCTGCTTAGCAGGGGGTTGGGCTAGAACTCTACAGTTCTATAATTTTTGTGATGTAGGTGTTTGTTCAAAGGAGCCTCCCCCAACCCGGGTTGGAGTATAACTCCCATCTTCCCACACCCCATCCTAGCTGAGGCTGGTGGGGATTGTAGTTACATCTGGAGGGCACCAGACTGCGGAAGATTGATTTAAAATATTTGTATAGTGCCTTCTAATATAGACATCCATATAAACATTTAAAACAAAAAATATAACTAAAACAATGTGATTTCTAATCCATGGGTTGCACGAAGCCCTCCAAGAGTCAAGTTTCTAGAACTTCAATACTATGTCTGAGCTTACCTCAATATGCTTGGCTGGGGATGGTTTTTGGTACAGTACCAGAATATCTAGTCTATCTCTGGAATGTGGAGGATGGTACCCAATTTTATCTAATAGATTTTGGGTTACCTATTTATCATGAATTGTTCACATTTTTGTCCTGAGTACTAGTAGAAAAATACCCAATAGAACAGGAAATGGTAGATTGGAGTCTTAATGAAAACCACTTGCTGAGTACTGTGATAAAATAATTATCACAATTTATTAAAGTGGACGATGAAGTATTCCTTAATGGCTCTTATAGCTTCCTTAATTTTGGTTGTCACCATACCAACATCCTTATGCCACTGGTTGGGCCTTTGAGCTGAGCTGCTATTGTTGTTGCTTTTGATAACTCCAAAGGATTTTGGAGAGATTTGACCCTCTTGACTTGCCCTTTCAGCTTACCAGTACTTGTTTTATCAGTCTCCTCATTTTCAAGGAACTTCTTTCCTCTGTTGAAGTTTCTACTTTTGAAGTCAAATTGTTATTGGCACAAATGAGGACTCAGAGCAGGTCTCCTTCGTTAATAAAAATGATGTGAGGTTTTTTTTAGACATGGAGTTTTTGAGCAAAGAGAGATAAATAAATGTAGAGCCCCACGTGAATTAGGGCTCAAACACTTGGATATAGCAGACTGGTCTTCTAAACAACATGATAAACAGTTTCTGGATTTTTAAAAGTGGTTTTGACATTCTACTTCTACAGGATATTAGGCAATCTGAAGCCATAGTGCTTAGCTTAAAGTGCCACATTCTGGCAGCCACTCTCTGTAGTAAGAGAGGGAGTTCCATGGAAGGCTTAGCATTCAACAAATTCAACATTCAACAAATGTTAACACAATTATAACGCCTATGATGCCCTGTAAGCCTGCTAAAGTTGCTGTACTTACTGATCTGATGGTAGTTGGTGACTGCATGCACACCACACTTTAAAGCACACCCAAAGCAGCACACCCCAAGAATCCTGGGAACTGTAGCTTGTTAAGGGTGTTGGGAATTGAGGGTCTGCAGTGGATAAACTACAGTTCCCAGAATTTGGGGAGGGGGCATGTCGTTTGAATGTGCTTTAAAGGTCTGGGATGTATGCAGAGAATGTTTGCATGCCACGTTATTATAAAAAATCAATTGTGAACAATACTTGGACAATATTAGACAAAAAAATGCAATCTTCATGTCCTGCTGCAGCCCTGATTTTTGCAGGAGGTCAGTTTATATGCCCCAAACTACTGGATTTTGGAGTTTGATACTTAGGTTGATTGGAACATTTATCGGCTCCCCAAAGATTCCAAATGCAATTATGTGGGGCTGCATTTAGCAAAATGTGGAGAGATTTGCAAATAGTAAAGGGTACTGCTGATGGAGATATAGAGCATGAGGAATATACTCCCCCCCCCTCAATATATATACATATACCAAAGATATTTTTTTTTAAAGATCAGGATTAGGGGGTTTTCTTAGGACGGTTGAGGGTGCATGTGCTGTGCCCCATGGGGGAAGTGGTGGTGGAATTGCTCTGCAAGTGTGTGGGTGCAAAAATGGGGTCAAGGAGGGTCAGTTGAGTGAGTGAGAAATGTCTCTACTTTCACCTGAGCAGTGTTGGAGGGCATGAAATGAAGGGTCCCTACTAAAGAATAATAAAGCCACAGGAATAGATTTTATATCGCCATCATTTTTGAAATTTATTGTTAGCTTGTGGGCTCCTCTGCTGGTTGCATTTACGTATTACGTATTCAACAGCATCATAACTGAGGCTCAGAATACGGTGGTAATAGGGCCCCATATTTAAAAGGGTTCTAAAACTGATCCAGCAAACTTATCACCCAGACAGCTTGTTCTATGGAACTGGCAAGCTTTGTGCAAAAAAAACCCCACCCCTCATAATAAGCTAATTTACAGGTTAGAAGAGGCAGCCATTTTGTCATATGAACCGGCCATGTTTAGATAGAGTAGATTCACCGTGAATTATTATCTGGTTGTAAACCATTAGATTGACAAATAAGCAATAATAATAATAATAATAAAGCAAATCTGGGGTTGCTTTGTGTGCAGCATACATTGACTTAAATACAGTTTTTGGTTTGGTTTTCCATACAAAACTTTGGAGGAAATTGCCCTCACCAACTATAGGCATCACTTCTTTTTCTAAGTAAAGGTTTACAGTGGTACCTCGGTTTATGAACTTAATCTGTTCCGGAAGTCCATTCTTAAACCAAAGCTGTTCTTAAACTGAGGCACACTTTCCCTAATGAGGCCTCCCGCCGCCGATGCCCTTCCACCATTCGGATTCCGTTCTTAGATCGAGGTAAAGTTTGCTAACCAGAATACTACTTCCGGTTTTGTGGAGTTTGTATACCGAATAGTTCATAAACAGGGCTGTTCTTAAACTGAGGCACCACAGTATATAATAATAGCTATCTGAAGGTGAAATGTACCGTAGAAGGCTATCGTACAGACTCTGTGCCTTCCACTAAAGGGGCTAAGCAGGGTTTATTTGGGCTGCTGTCCTGTTACATTTGCACAGTAATACCTCCGCGAATGTCTGCCTTGTCCAGCGTCCATTCCAGTGAACGTCTGCAGCAAACCTGGAAATACCGGAACGGGTTACTTCCGGGTTTGCCGCATGTGCAGAAGCGCAAACTGCTCCGCTCGCGTGCAGAGACGCCGCACTTTGCCCTGCATCCTTTTCAGCTAGCGGTCAAGGCTCTGGAACGGATCCCAGCCGCAAAACAAGGTACGACTGTATATAAATGACATGGCTGAGTTTTTACCATCTCTAATTAACCATGTCCCCAAGCTGGCTGCAAAAAAGTTTTTTTTTTTTTTTTAATCATTGCATGCGGATGATGCTGTATTTCTATCCCAAAAAAGTATAAAGAACTCAACTTATACTTTTTTGGTCATTATATCCTGTGACTGTTTGTTGTCTTTTTGTATTTCTATCCCAGACAAAATTTGGTTTGAAAAAATTGTGACAAAACCACGGTAATTGTGTTTTCAAAACAATACAGACTTCCAAAATGTTATTTTGATGAACAACTCATCAGATATATGAGAGTTCTTAAATATTTGAGCATAGCTTTTCAATCCTGTACAAATGTGGTCAGCTGAACAAGATGTGGTAGATAAACCTATAAGGAATATTAAAATTTAATGTGTATCTTTACATAATTTCATACCTGCTGTGCTCGGGGTTTCTAAAGCCAAACCTTTAGCTCAGCTATTTTGTGGAATTTTTTGGTTTGATGCCAGTTTAAGTCCACTGGAAGCTGTCCAGTCTAAATTCCTTAGACAAGTTTTCTCCATACCAGGATGTGTTATGAATGCCGCTCTTCAGTTGGAAGCTTGTTTTCCCTTCATTTTCACACAAGTCTAGATCAGGACATTTAACTGTTGGCTCTGGTTGAATACAGTATAACCTTTACAGGCTTGCTTTCTTTAGTTCTTGATTTGCACAAAAGAAGTTGAATGAAAGCCATTAATTTAAGGTTATGCTTTCTTGACTTTTCACCACAACATTTACCTAGTTTAATCCTATACATAGTTTCCTGGGAATAAGCTCTATTGAATTCAGTTGTGCTTGTTTTTGATGGCATATGTCCGACCTTTCAAATCCATTGAGCTTCAACAAAAGGTGACATGCATCTTTTAGCTTTTAACTGGAATTGCAGAGAGACTTGCAAAGTGTCGCCACTTAAAACAGCTAGCATGAAGCAGAGGCTCCCATCAAAAGAGAGAGATATCCAGCCTCTGCTTGGATTATTTTCCTGCTGTTACAAACAGCCGTCAAACATGAAGGCCTCTGTCTTTACTCCATTCACTTGTCTGAGCAAGGAGAGTCCCTCAGTTACCATGATGTTGTAGCCTGGTGTAATTGCTGCTAATATGAAAAAAGTCCCAAATCTGTGCTCAACCCCATTCCCTATATACCCCTGCATGTAAGAATTAATGCTTTTCTTTTGGATCTCTAAGCTTTTGGGGGGTGTTGCAGCTTCTCCTACAAAATGAAAAATATCCATTTGTGTGTAACAGAGTTGGAAGGGACCCTGAGGAGCATCTACTCCAACCCCCCTGCAACTCAGGAATCTCAACTAGAGCATATATGACAGAGCAGTTAAATATAGGAAGGTACAAAAAAAATGTAAATCCAGAGGCTGTTCACTGTAATAACTTAAAAGTAGGGTTATTATTGCGAAATAAGATCACTTGGAATTTCAGGAAAAGAAGATTTTTCTTTTCAAAACAAAAAACAAAAACCCCAAACCCTCGAAGTAGGTAGTCCCAGATGTTTAGAAATATCTTATTTTCCCCCTTTATAATGGAGTGTGGTACGTATTAGCTTTTATGTTGGGATTTGGTACTTACCTGTTTGAGTTACAGAGTTCTAAGAATAGGGAGTCAATTTCCAAACTGTTTCCAGATGCTAGAAGGCAAATATCTAATCTTCATTGCCCCAAGTGTAATGTCTGAAATAACAAAAGAAGCTGTAATGGGGCCTTGGCACCAGCATCTCTTAATAAACTCCCAACTAAATATCCCTGCAAACTAATAGGAAGAAGACTATCAGGATTGAGGAAAGGGAAATCAACCCACCAAGCGATATTTTTCCCATTTCTGAAAGGTTCCTTGAAATCCTATAACACTATAGCTAGGGAATAATATATGCTGGGTTGAATTTTGTTATTTTAAGGAGATTTTCAGTCCTTGATTTACTGATTTAAATTTACTGTGCCCAACCTACACATTGAGTGTACTTGTTCAAAATGATTCCTAAATTCAGAGGCTGAATTTTAGGGGGGGAAACAGTTTGATACTTGGGAAGCTAGATTTAACGATCATAGTCCAAAACTGAGCTGCCAGTGAGCCTGCCTTTTCATCCCGCTGGAAAAGCTTCTTGAAACACGCATTCAATTGTTTCTGGAAAATACACATTGTAGGTACCTGTTGTACCTCAACAGGGATATTTTCTGCAGAACACAGGCAGCCACACTGAAAACCCTGCCCCAAGATGGAGTAGGCTTCTGATATTTTAGGAATTGCAAGGAGCAGAATGCAGGATAAGGCAGCTTGACATTTCCAGGGCAGTTCATGGGTGGAAGGATCCTTGGGCCTGATCCTTGATCCTATGCAAAAGGTAAAGGTAAAGGGACCCCTGACAGTTAAGTCCAGTCGAAGACGACTCTGGGGTTGCCGCGCTCATCTCGCTTTAAAGGCCAAGGGAGCCGGCGTTTGTCCGCAGACAGCTTCCTGGTCATGTGGCCAGCATGACTAAGCCGCTTCTGGTGAAACCAGAGCAGCGCACCAAAACACCATTTACCTTCCCACTGGAGCGGTACCTATTTACCTACTTGCACTTTGACGTGCTTTCAAACTGCTAGGTTGGCAGGAGCCGGGATCAAGCAACGGGGATTCGAACCGCCGACCTTCCGATCGACAAGCCCAAGTGGCAGAGTGGTTTAACCCACAGCGCCACCCACATCCCTTGATCCTTCACAGCACCACCCTGTTAAAGTTGGAAGGTGCACTGAAGCTCTGCACCCCAGCTGGATTAAGTAATTAGGGGGGGCAGTAGGGGTCATGATGGCCTTATATAGCAGCTGCCTTTAATTTGGTTACGCAGTCTGAGCAGCTAACAACCCAAAATAGTTGCTCTGCAGATGCCTGTCCTCTTACCTTGTGCCAGTCATCATCATAAACTTTATTGAACTAGCCAAAGGCCATGGCATCATTCACAAAGGGAACAAAAAGAAAACCAACAATAACCATAAAAACCATAAAAACATCAGGCACTGCAGATACAATAAACCACGATCACTTCTCCTAAAAATTATTTGTTGCATATGATAGAATAGCAAAGGGTTCTTGGGTAGAATGTGCCAGCTTAAATGTCTGAATCACCTTTGCAATTGACCGCTATTTTATCTAGTTCTTTTCTCCTGATCTTCTTAGCTGTCAACGCATATAGTGTTACTTTATAAGTTATGAAGTTACAAGTATCACTCAGCAGCCATTTCACCCTTTCCACCCTGTTCAAGTGTGTTCCATTCATGAGCAGGGGTTTTATAAACCAGTCTCTTGGTTCTATATATAGTGGGCATTGCAATAAATAGTGGTACAGGTCCTCTACGCAAGGTTGCCCACACAGACAAAGTCTCTCCTTGTACCGTACTTTGCCGTACCGACCATCCACCACTGCCGAGGGCATCGATTGGAATCGTAGTTCTGTAAAAGCGATTCTTAGTATGGCAAGTGGGAGCTTTGTCAGATAACTAGCTCGGATGTGCTCCATTTTGATAAGTGGGATCCATGGTGAACTTTTGGTAGAGTCGTACCTTGTGGAGCTCAGGTGCCTGCTCACCTGCCTCTTGTGGTCGACATCCTTGGCTTTTGGCTCTTTGGTGCTTCAGTTGCAACCTTTGGAATGTAACCTTCCCTACTACATTACTTGCCTCAAGTGCCTTGGGTTGCTTTATCTGGGGCTTTGACCCATTCCTGTTTTCCTTGTTTTCCTTCAAAACTGTTGAGGCCTCACACCCATGCTTCGTTTGCTCATTGGTATAACTGGCCCAGTTGGGTGTGCCTGCTTTTCCTTACCCTGAAGAATAAATTGTTGTCAAAATGGAAAGAGAAATCCTACCAATTTCTTCTCACCACCAGGGCCAATCTGCCCTGTATAAGAAAGGGACGCATAGGGCTGTATTCAACTTAAGTCCTGCTCAGAACAGAGCCACTGAAATTAACGAACCTAAGTTAGTCATGTTCATTAAAACTCCTAAGACTCAACTCTGAGTAGAATTAGCATGGAATACCACCCACAGCATTTTGAAAAAAAATACAGTAACTGTGGAATCATGATAGAACATAATA
Source organism: Lacerta agilis (assembly GCF_009819535.1). Taxonomy (NCBI): domain Eukaryota; kingdom Metazoa; phylum Chordata; class Lepidosauria; order Squamata; family Lacertidae; genus Lacerta; species Lacerta agilis. Next base: position 4,124,037 of record NC_046316.1, on the reverse strand, counting down.
GCTGATTATTTCATAATATGTTCTTGAGCATATTTCATGACTTGAAGAATAGCAGAGGTGGGGTCTCCTACCTTATAAGAGTTAGGTTGGCCCTGACTTGGAGTTTGTGATGACTGTCTACATTTTGTAATATTAAGACTTACTCACATATCTCAGACTTCACATACATGATTTTGAAATTAGCTTTCAAATGCCATTATTGTAGCATTAAAATCACTTGACCTTGGGGTTTTGCCATCAGTTCTGTCTAAAGCACTTAATTTGGTTAAATGATCTGACATATCTCTGCCTATAGGGGAAATTCAAGGAGTCAAAATACATTAGTTCTTGGGTTTAATGTGTAGGCATAAAACTATACTTTTGTGTACTCTGGGACATAGCACCTTGAGGCATATCACACTTAAATGGTTTAGAAGAATTTGAGTTTTAGACTCTGTCAGAAAACCTGACAAAAATATATTAGATATTTAAGTCCAAATACTCAACTTGAAAGGTTATTCAGTACATAGGAAATATTTTAAACTTCTCATCAAAGTTTGTCAACAAAGATGAACCTCTTACAGCTGGAGGAAATCAAGATGCATGAGACATGGACCTTTCATCTCCTGCCAATGAAATCCCCAATCTTGAGTGGGATAATTCACTAAATAAAATATGGAACGGTGACTTCTAAATTGTGATTAGTTATCAAAGGTCCGTATAGTTAAAGCTATGGTTTTCCCAGTAGTAATGTATGGAAGTGAGAGCTGGACCATAAAGAAGACTGATTGCCAAAGAATTGATGCTTTTGAATTATGGTGCTGGAGGAGACTCTTGAGAGTCCCATGGACTGCAAAAAGAGCAGACTTATCCATCCTTAAAGAAATCAGCCCTGAGCGCTCACTGGAAGGACAGATCCTGAAGCTGAGGCTCTAGTACTTTGGCCATCTCATGAGAAGAGAAGACTCCCTAGAAAAAACACTGATGTTGGGAAAGATGGAGGGCACAAGGAGAAGGGGACAACAGAGGACGAGATGGTTGGACAGTGTTCTCGAAGCGATTAGCATGAGTTTGGCCGAACTGCGGGAGGCAGTGAAAGATAGGCGTGCCTGGTGTGCTCTGGTCCATGGGGTCACGAAGAGTCAGACATGACTGAACAACAACCATCACAGGGCACCCTCAAGCTCACTGGGGTTCCTCTGAAATGGTCCTGGTGGATCATCTTCTAGAATGTGCAAACTTGGGGAAGTGTTGGGTGTATTCTGGGGAACGATCTCAATTTACTAAGCCTATGGTGAGTGTAGGAAATGAAAGTCTGCCAGAGAATCTGACCAGAATCCTCTACAACATGCAAGGATTCTGCAGAGAATTTCATTGGAAGAAAGATTGATATGGAGGTAGAAAGTCTGAAAACCACTGATCTCAAAGAAATGACTGGGGGCTTTTTTCTCCATTGTGAGTTAAAAATTGAGGTAGGTGAATGATATGGACGTTACGGTACTTTTGCAAGGTTTCAATGTAAAGTACTTCTTGTGGAGGAACTGAAAGAAAGATGTGTCGGAATTCATGCTGCCAAAGATATTAAGAAGTGTCTTATGAAATGAAGCGCTGTTTAAAACTGTGACCAGCAACATGACAGGCAGACTGTTTGCCAGCGAGAGAGAGAAGGGAAGTCATTAAAAAAAAATATCTCTCCACACCTGTGTTAAAATGAAAATAGTTGAACAGTCTGCAGCTCAACTACAGACTGACTGGCAACGCTGACGAGAATAGAAAGCTCTACGCATGGGTGGGAAAATACACTGGAAAACTGTTTTCAAACAAGGGGAAAATATGTAAAATTCTAGGGGAAGGGGGCTTCATGCTCAAGTCACTTAAGACTGGAACAGTATCAATATTTCCTGTATAATGTATGCTCATGGTTATTTTGAAAGAAGGGACATAAAAGTTTGGAAAGCAGCATTTAGAAGCCAGCTGGTAACAAACATCAGGTGAAAAATATTCAGCCTTAAACCTGGGTGTTCTTTTCTCCCAATAAACCTAATTAAATAAACTATTTGTATATGATACAATAATAACTTTAATGTATAATTTATTTGCAACACTGATTTAATTATATACTGCATTTTGCACTTTGAGGCTGCCCCCCAAATTTTCCAATGAAAGTGCCCCCCAAGTTCCATGGTGGCATGTTGATGTCATGCATGTCCCAGGTCATACGCACACATGTGTGCTGATGTCACGCAGCCCCAGGCCACCTCAATCGTGGGGACGAGGCAGAGCATGTGTTTATCGGAAATGTTAATATCACCTTTCATTTAAAGAAAAATGCTTTAGGTGAATTAGAATTTTAAAAGAAAAATGGCCTGCCACATTCCCTGGCCTCTGCATGTGAGTCTCAAACGTCTGCTCCTTCTAAATATGGAGGCTCCATTTAGTTGCCATGGCTAAAAGCTGTTGTTAGACTCATCCCCCATGAATTTGACTATCTGTTTTAAAAAGCCATTTAAGCTAGTAACAATGACCAGATCCCGTGGCAGTTAAATATGCACTTCTTGGGAAAGGATTTCCTTTTGCCTCGTCAGTTTTATTAGGTAACCCTGAATCTTAATACAGAGAGAGAGAGAGAGAGAGAGAGAGAGAGAGAGAGATCTTTCTCCATCCTCCTTTCCATACCATGCATAAACTTGTATACAGTTTTATAAACCCTTCAGAGAATCCTGGAGTTGGAAGGTACCCAAGGGTCATCTAGTCCAACCCCCTGCAATGCCATCTTTTCTCTAAACTAATAAAATAAAGTAAGCAGATATCTCGCTGCTTACTCTGACTCCAGATCTTTTAAGTTGAAATGCAGAGGAGCAAGCCCCTAGGGTGTTTCTATGCGATTATGTACTGTTATTTTGTCATCAATGTCCTTTGCAGAATTTCTTCACAGAAATTCATAGGTGGGGAAAGCAGCTCATCCCTGTCCTAAATGAGCTTACAAGCTAAATTCCAACAGTGGGGAAGAGAACAAAGAGAGGGGAGAAGATTAGTTCACTTTCATGATTGCAAGGATGTTATATGTTCACACTTGAGGTTTTATTTAAGTTGAAAGGTGCTGACAGTGAGAAAAGGCAAATAATAATCCTTGAATCAATAATGACTGCTCTTTCGAGGCTATCATTCAATCCATCTATGAGTCTCAACATAAATGCATGGTCTGCCAATCTTTTTCAGCTCCTGAATCTTACAGGGTAAAACTGCCATTTTGCCTCCTAAATGCTTACAAATTGGGCAGTGTCTCAGAAGAATGGAATATTTTACGACATTGCATTATTTTTGTTCTGTTGAGGGAGACCAAACTACCCCTTCTGTTTGAGACCCAGTTATCGTACAGGTTCACACAAACAACAGTTGACATAATCGCATGTGTGGTGTGATTTTAAGGGCAGACTCCACAGCTCTATTGAGCTGATGCAACACCAAACAACCATCTCAGGGAGCCTCCGTCCAGCAAAACCCAGGCATGAGCTGGAATAGGATATCTCGAAGAACTCTTCAAAAATAAATTCTGAGATGAAGTGTGTGTTATTTTCATCGTATTTGTAGCGGAAGTATACTGATGGATAATGGAACTACATTAAGTAGTCTTCAGAATGTGCCCCGGTGTGCTAACTTTCAATATCTGCTAGTGTCTAAGAGTCAAGTAAAAGGGGTGGTATTTATTTTTAATTAGTGTAGATCCTGTTAAAATAGCTGGTCGCCCCCCCCCCTTTTTCACCCTCTTTTCACTGAAAGTGGATGTGGGCTGATGTTCTTTCCAGTTCATATCCAAGCTGAGTTTGAGGAGGGAGGATTTGCATGGTCTGGGAACTCCTTCCCCTTCCCATGACCTCCGCCTGGGTAGTTATGGGCTGGTGGCAAGCTCAGCCCAACTCTGTTCTGCAAGAGGGAAGGGGTAGAATGAGTGGTTGGCGGAAGTCCTAAGGATGACTCTTTTGCCACTCAGTGCTTAACTGTTGAGCTATAGTGGCTCCAAGAACAGGCTTCCTTGGACAGGGAAATGAAAACACCCTGCTTTTCAGGAGGTTGTGAAGGAGAGAGAGAGGGCCTTCAGATTTGCAGCTCTTCATTAAAAGAAGACCATTATACATGTCTGCCATGTACCATCTGGTTTGGCTGCTAGAGACGGAAGTGTTCTGGTCAATGTGTGCATGCACACTAACATGAATTACTAAAATGCCAAATTAAACTGTAGTACCAGCATATATCCCTGAATTAAATTAAAAATTTATTGGGTGCATATTTTTTTAATGAAACAACGAACATGATGTTTAAGAAAGATTGCCTCATCTTTCTATTTCATGTCTGCTCATAGCTGTCAACTTTTCCCTTTTCTTGGGAAGAATCCTATTCGGAATAAGGGAATTTCCCTTAAAAAGAGGGGAAAGTTGACAGCTATGTGTCTGCTTTCTTGTGCTTCTAGTTCATTTTGCTTTAATGTTTGCTTCCTAATAGTTTGTAGCTGGTGAAATCTCAGTGCGTACAATACGATGTATTGTAGGAGTGCTGTTATGCTACTAAATTGAGAACTTGGCAGTTTTCCACCCTTCAGGTAAAAAGGGGGCATGGGATAATAATTATTGATCCACCTCAGACTGTGAAGTATTAAACAAGCCATGACTAAGAAAACACATTTCCTCTCCTCTTCATTTCTTTGTAAGTGCTCATTTTTCTCAGAGGTCCACATGAGGAGAAAGGGAGTTACTCATCTGAACCGGCATTTGTTTGGAAGTTGAGACCTGGAAAAGCAACTAAAAGCCAAGGCTGGAAGCAATCATAAAAGTGCGTTACTGCAACTTAGCACCGAACAGCACAATTCACACAAATGTGGGTAACTAAACCCCAGTGGGCATTTCTTTCTATGGGAAAGCAACTTTTGAGAGAGGGCAAGTTGGAATACAGAAATGTGCGGTGGAGATCCTTAACTCTTTCTCCCATGTCAGTTTCCCACTAAAAACTATTCTTCTGTAACTACTAAATATTGGCATCCTTGGTCTTATAGATACCTGTTTCCCTTTAGCTTCTATGAATCCTTGGATTTTCCGTCTACAATAGAATAGGGTATTATTTTTTACTTATTATATTATTTCATAAAAATTATACACCACTTGACTGCAAAAAAGGTTTTAAAGTGGTTTACAAAAGGATAAAATAATAATAATAACAATAACAATAACAATAATAATAATAATAAACTTTTAAACGTACAAAAGTTACAATACTCAAACAGATTCGAATTCCCTCAGCTTTCTAAGCATCTTGGTAGGTTTCCCACTCTTCTGCCAGGAATTTCTGGCCAACATACATGAGTCCGTACATGTTATCTTTTAAACAAACCCGGTAAGGTGAGTTAGGCTGAGAGAGAGATTTGTGCAAGTGGCTCTCTGTCATTCAACACTCTTTCCAGCTTTTCTCCTGGGCCCCTCCAGATGTTTTGAACTACAACTCCCATCCTTCCTAGGAAGCACAGCCAAACAGGCTGGGGATGAAGGGAGCCAAAACATCCGAAGGGCACCATGTTGGGAAAGGCTGCTCTAGCCTCTGCCCCACATTGGCTCTAACCACTATGCCACATCTGCACAGTGAGTCTTGTCTTATACTGTATTGAAAGCTAAACTTTTATTTAACTACTTGCGTGAATCATGTTTGTTCTTGCCCCGTCATCTTCCATATCTGAGATTTAATTAAGATTTTGGGAGTCCTTTACTTAACTGTGTGAAAACAGATACTTTCTCAGCTAATATATATGTTCCTTGCTCTGCAAACCAGATGTTTTTACCCATATATACTATAGGAGTGTTTTGGTACATGTCAGCTATCCTTTATATTTGTTTGTTACTTTTAGACCTCTCCATTTAAAACATGCACAAGGTGGCTTTCTATGTGTGCATTTGTCAGTACACTGAGGAAGGAGAAGGAGATCCCACTGAGGGGCGTAGCCATGATTGGTACATACCAGGACAAGCAGAAGAGGGGAAAGGGGAGGTTGGGGACTTAGGAAGTCTTCAAGGGACATCAGAGGACACCGAAGGGACAGCTGCCACTTTCCAGGAACCAAGGCAAATGCACACATCACCAGAAACAGAGGTGCCCCCGTCTCCGCGGACTCAGGTTAATACGCCATCTTCCAATCCAGAAGGCCTCCCCTCCTCCATAATCCTTAACATGAGGGAACTTTCTGTAGTTAGTCAGTGATGTGAGGAACGTTCAGTGATTTCTTTTCATTTATTCTACATATGCTCCAGGGTTGAGTTCTGGCATTGAAAAGAAACAACGGAGCCAAGGAAGAGCCCTGGCACACCCAAATTATTTTAATTCGTAGACATTCTTAGGAAAATTTCTTACTTTAACACGAGTCCCTAGAAGTTCACATAATCAGGAAATCAAGATAACTGTGGTTTAAAAGTATTTGCTTCGATTTCTGTGTTCTGGATAGCTAGTGATAAACTTAACTTTTGGCACAATATAACATAGGAGACTTGGAGTCTCCTCCACCTCTGCTTCCCCAACAGTTCACATGAGCAGGATCTACTTGTACAGCCGTAGGCTCTGATTCACAGTCAGAATTCTAAATACAAGCTGGCAACGTAGTTGGGGGCTTATATAGGTGCAACCTAGGTAAAGGTGAGGGTAAAGGACCCTTGGACGGTTAAATCCAATCAAAGGTGACTATGGGGTGCGACACTTATCTCGCTTTTCAAGCCGAGGGAGCCGGTGTTTTTCCACAGACAGCTTTCCGGGTCACGTGGCCAGCATGACTAAGCCGCTTCTAGTGCAATGGAACACCGTGACGGAAACCAGAGCGCATGGAAACGCCATTTACCTTCCCACTGCAGTGGTACCTATTTCTTTACTCGCACTGGTAGGCTTTCAAACTGCTAAGTTGGCAGAAGCTGGAGCAGAGCAAAAGAAGCTCACCCCATCATGCAGATTCGAACCTCTGTCCTTCTGATCAGCAAGCCCAAGAGACGCAGTGATTTAGACCAGTGTTTTTCAACCTTTTTTGGGCAAAGGCACACTTGTTTCATGAAAAAAATCACGAGGCACACCACCATTAGAAAATGTTAAAAAAATTAACTCTGTGCCTATATTGACTATATATAAAGTAATTTTCCCACGGCACACCAGGCAACATCTCGCGGCACACTAGTGTGCCGCGGAACAGTGGTTGAAAAACACTGATTTAGACCACAATGCCACCCGCTCCCCTGTGCAAGCTAGATGCTGGGGCCATGAGTGATGTTGGGAAAGTATATTCTATTATTATTATTATTATTATTATTATTATTATTATTATTATTATTATACCCCACCCATGTGGCTAGGTTGCCCCAGCCACTCTGCGTGGCTTCCAACATATATAAAAACATAATAAAACATCAAACATTAAAAACTTCCCAATACAGAGCTGCCTTCAGATGTCTTCTAAAAGTTGTATAGTTATTTATCTGATGTGATCTGATTTAGTCCTCCTTACTAAATATCAGCATACCATGGGATTTTGGATGGCACTTTGTTAGTGCAGACATCTTGTTGAGTGGTTTTCCAGTGCTTTTGCCATAATTCAACATGTGCTGATTTGGGTATGTGATAGTTCCCTCTGTCACAATAAATGGTTTCATTTCAGCAAACATGTTGCTAATTGGATTTCTGTCTTTGAAAAGTTGGTTGCTGCTGGTTCCTTCATACATTGTTGGTGATAATTCATTTGGCTGGCAAGTTCCTCTGATCATCATGTATCTTGATGGTGTTTCCCATGCTTGGACACGTTAGCTTAGAAGTCTTTTACTGGTCGGCTATTAGACTTTGTAGCTGATAACTTACTGCTTTGTCTCATCTATGCACTACGATCCCTCCGATATGGATCTTGCATAAATAAACGTGTTTTTTTGCTGTAAGATTCCAGAATTCTTCGCAGTAACTACTGTCCTAAGTGATACAGGGTAGCCTTTGACATAAATTGGCATAAAAACCTTCTACAAACTCATAAGCAAGTGAGTCACATATACAGAGGGTGATATGATTGACTGGGAAGTCTATATCAGCAAGTAGCTATCTTGGAAGTCCTTTAGATCAAGCGACCCCAGAGTGATAATAGTAGTTTTGAAGCCTAGGAAGGAGGCTTCAAGGAGCAAAGGGCAACCTGTGAGTAGGAATCCTACTGAGCGCCTGGGGAGTTTTAGGGTCTGTGTAGACTACAGGTGAACTATTGTGTTGATTTATACTTGTCGGAAGACCCTCAAACAAAGAGCTTAGTGCAAAAAAGATAGCAACAGTTTTTAAAGCTTTGTAGATGTTTTCCAACTCACGCAATAAATGCACGGCATGTTTGGCTACGTTTATCTAAGCTCTTTCAGTGAATATTTTTGAGCCTGCAGATGCATAACATACAGAGAGCACCATTTTCTAGAACTGAATTACATTCTGAACTGCAGTGGGAGCAGTTTGAATGCACACTTGGTGCATTCTGAAGTATTTGTTTTCAGAGAAGTGAAGGCGTATTCAAATCACTTCCACAACTCTTAAAATGTTTCATCTGTGTTCATTTCTACATGATCTACATAAGATATGTAACAGAATATGAAAATTCTCTATATGACACAATCTCAGGAAGATTGAAGCCTGAGTGACAGGAGAAGATTCTGAAAGAAAAGCCTGCCACCTCCTGGCCAACAGAAAATGGAAAAATAGACAGAATATAAATGATTCCTAATTGATGGGGATTTACCGTCGTTCCACCCCTTTTTGAAAATCATATATTTATTTCATAAAATTTATTCATTTCTTGATTATAAAAAAACCAAACAACCTCAAAGTAGTTTACAAAAAAGGTAAAACACTAAAATCAAGAAAAGTTTACAACTCTACTTTAAAACATACAAAAAGTTAAACTACTAAAACCTTCTAAGCATCTGTGTAGGCTTATCTAAACAAGATTGTTTTAGCAGGTGCCAGAAAGAGTGCAGTGAAGGTGTCAATAGGCAGGGAGTTCCAAAGTTCCACTGCCACACAGTTATCAGAAGGAAGATACACAGTTCAGTTTCAAAATCCCCACCATACATGTTAGTGACTTAATCGTTAACTCCACTGAAATACTAGTGATTAAGGTAATTAATATAATTCATGTTACCTAAAGAAGGTTAAAAGTATTGGGAGACCTGATCTTATCATTAGTTACAGAAGTTTGAAAAAATAGGTGGAATACTTTATTTGAAAACAAAAAGGCAGGGATTAATGATAATTTCTTGCAGAAATTTGGGAAGTTGGGAGTTTCATTGAACTGTCAATCAAAATTTACAAAAACTGCTGTTCTTAGGCAATGGATGGCCTTGATAAGCCTTTGTTGTTCTCAGGAACATGGCAATTAAAATGATGGAGTGCTTGAGGTTTATAAAAAAAATGATGAAATCCTATGGATTTCACAGTTCACAGTTTATAAATGCACCTCCGGAACTAATATATGGATCAGAATGTAATTACTATTTGGATTCCACACTTAATCCATTTTTTGTGATAGAGTTCTTGGCTCAGATAATAAATTTTTAGCACACTGGGGTACATGGGAGCAGAGACGTAGTGTGGGGGGCCATGGCCCTGGGTGCAATTTTGTGAGAGGGCACAAACAGGCACTCCCACAGCAAGCTCCATCATCGGAGCCTGGCTCTGTGCAAGAAGGAGCTGCGCCCTGGCTGCTGGTGGGCTCCATTCCCGGGTCAGTTCTGACCCGGAGGAGGAGAGCAGGCAAATGGGCAGCAGCGCTGCCACCCACCCAGCCGTGGCACATCTCGCACCCAGCTGAAGCAGCTCTGCTTGTGGGTTGGGTCTGACCCAATGGCAGAGAGCAGCTCTTCTTGGCCAAGGCGAAGCACACCTGGCCCCAGCAGCTTCACCTCTACCGCCGGGTCAGGCCTGGAGGAGAGTGGGTGGCAGCTTTCCCGCCCATCTCCTACCCTGAACTGTGCAGAGGGTGCCTTCTGCACCCCACCCCACTCAGGGGCATACTCCACACACCTGTCCCGAGCAGCGCGGGCATACGCTCTGTCACTGCACGTGTGAGAAGCGTAATGCTGCCATAAATAAATAAAATTCTCTCTTTTTGTCATTAGGTTGGTTCGCAAAAGAAATCCATTGCCTCCTTCATCGCGTATACTTTCTAGTCTTATTTAAATGCTGTTATGCCTGGCTAGAACAGTTTGAATATTATTAACATCTTTCATGTACAGAATTAGGCACTTGAGAAATTATCTTTTAATTTCAACTACATTTTGCATATTAATTTCCCCACGTTAAGATAAACCACACCTGTCTGCACCAGTCCTCTTTGCTCGTTTCCTTCAGGTATTTTCTGTTTCCAACTAAAGGCAGTCATGGTTGGCTTTAAAAGAGGATTGGAAATATCCGTGTAGGATAAGCCTATCAGTGGCTCCTGGCCACAGTGGCTCTGCTCTGTCTCCATAGTCAGAGGTGGTGGTGCTTTTGAAACCCAGTTGCTGGAGGCCACAGGAGGAGAGAGTGCTCTTGCCCTCAGAGCCTACTTGTGGGTTTCCCATGGGGGTGTCTGGTTGGCCACCATGAGAACAGGATGCTGGACTCGATGGGCCATTGGCCTGATCTGGCAGACTTTTCTTATGTTCCTTCTAATAAGACATTTGCTTTGATAGTTCTCACTCATGGTTCAAAAATGTGCCACTTTGTATTAGAGGAAAGGTAGTGTTTTATCGTAAAGTATTTTTTTGTAATGAGTGATAACACACATATTTAGGGCTGCTGTCCTGTCCTTGCTGGGTCCCAGCTTGCAGGGGACCTTCCAGATAATCAAAACTACCATGGACAGACATCAGCAACATCCAAGACCACCCTAAGGTCCAATTCAAGGCAACTAGTGGTTCCAACAAGGGCTCAGGAAAGAGGCAAATCAAGGTCCAGGTAAGGAAGCAAACAAGCTGAGGCAAAAGACAAGTCAAGGGGCACCCAACTTTTAGGCGAGCAGAAGGCCAGAATTGTGTATAAGACACAGTAGCAAGACATTGTTCCAGCAGCTTTCTCAGCTTTGCATTTTAAGCCAGAGCTGTCAGAACCACACCTGGGCCCACCTGCAGCCTCTTAGGAGTTCCTTCAGACACTCCTCCTTGTGAAGAGTGCCCTGCTTCCTCATTACCTCTTAGGAGTCCTCTTCCACAGGTCCTCTTGACAATGAAGGTCTCAGTTTGCCTCTTGAGGGGCTCTGTCACTCCTGAGGGCTTGGGGGTTGCTCTTCCTCTGCTTCAGACACCAAGCTCCCTCTCTGGATCCTTGCCAGTCTCCTCTTCAGCTGTTGTTCTGGGCTGTTTCTGAGTTTCTGGTGGCTCAAAATCGTCCCCGACCAGATCCTCATTGGAAGAGGAATCATCTGGCAGGACAGGTATGTGTTGTTTGCAGCCAGGCAAGATGGAAGCATAACTCCTAGGCTCTTCCTATGCATGAGTTGGAAATATAACGAGTTTGATGATAGATTGAAAGGCATGTTTAATTGCAAATTCAGCATGAATTTAAGGGGGAGGTATTCAAGAATGATATTGTCTGTAGCAAAAATCCCTAAATTGCAGGTAGGATTAATACAGGTCTATATGGGTCGGAACTGTCAGAGGTTAAAAGTGACACTGACAAATCCCGAACCAGCAACAAGGCTGGTTGGGCGGGGGCTACCTGACTTGAAAATTCTTGCCTAGTGGAGTAAATGGGAGAGACAATCCATGAATGAATGCGTGAGAATTTGACACAGATTAGAAAACGGACTTATTTGCTGATCTCTACTCATATATAGTTCCCATTCAGATTACTAGACCTGACCAGCTTAGTTTATTCCAGGGTGTGGTGTTGTAAATGTCAAATGACCTTTAATTTGTTGCATTTATTACAAATACTGGCTCTAATAATGTCCTTGGTTCTCTGCCAGAAGCAAATTTTACCTTCTACTTCCAATTTATAGGTGACTTTAACTGAATATACATTATCTTTCCCCCGATAGTTTTGCTTTTTGCAGCTCTATCCCATTACCAACCATGCAGAATTTTGTACAGTGGTGATAATGAAATTGTACAAAGGTGATATGTTGTGAATAGAGGGATGAATAAGTGTTTTCTGTAATAAGTGAATTAAACATAGACCATGGGGAGTCTTGATTTAGGAAGGTCTATTTATTTTACACTTTGGAAAGGCATATAACTATCACTTATGTGATTAATATTTTGCCAAAGCAGCTGGCTCTGAGCAAAGCTGATGCTATTTTCTTTTTATGCTGCTAAACCTTCCCAGTGAATCACTGTGCTGCAACTGGGTACCAAAGGACAAAAACTTCTGCTTGAAAAGGGAGCAACATGGCCTGTAATCATTATCGCAGCTGGGCAACGGTGCCTGTGGGATAGGTCAAATAATTATTCAGTATTAAGCTAAGTAAAACCATGATCAAAAGCCTTCGGAATACCAGGAGCTGGAAAAAAAACCAGCAGTGGGCAAGGGGGCATGGAATATTTTCCTGGCTCTTTGCTGGAACCAGAATAGTATTTGGTCTGATCCAGCAGTTTTACTTTTGTTCTTTTGTGTTCCTTTTAGGTTTGGCAATGTCTCACTAGAAAGTTCATCTTCAGAGAGTCATACCTCACATGAGCCTCCTTTTCTCTAAGGAACAGAAATTTACTGACCTGAATTTTTGTTCTGTCCATATTCCTTTAAACAGATTTCTGGTATTTCTGGAACACAAGGTAGATGCCGTTGTCTTCCGCTTGCAGTAAATTGGCAGGCTTATCACACATCTCTTGGATGCTACTGCAGATAACCAAGCAGTTGTAACTCATTGAGGGCCATTTTGTATTAAATTATCCCAGTTTGGGATTTCTGTTGCTCCTGGAATTTTCTAATGTTCCTGAAGACCCTGTCTTCTTGAATTCCAGGTGCAGTAGTATACTTTTTGAAAGCTTTCCTGTCAATCTTGGCAGAACCACTGTACCTTCCTGGCATACAGCTGCAGGGACGGATTTCGGTAATCTTTTGTAATATGGTGCCCTGTCCGAGAGCAAAATTTGGGGCCCCCAATTGGATCATCTCAATTGTGGGCCCCCTCAGCTTGGCACACTGCCCTAAATCTGGTGCTGACAGCTATACCTACCAAAATGTTATTAAAACAATCAGTTCTGAAAGCCTTTGAAACCAGCCCCTCCAAATTGGAAAAAACTAGCGTGCTGCCATTGTTATGAAGAGATTCCAAATAATGCCCCCACAGTGTTGTTTTCATATGCAGGATTTTTGTTTACCATAGGATTACAAACTTAGTTGGTCTCTAAGGTGCTACTGGAAGGATTTTTGTTTGTTTGTTTTGATATAGGATTACAATCATTCATCTATATGCATGTGCTTCTAGTGCTTCCTTTTCAGTTTTGACCCATTGGTTTATCAGCCTTATGCCGAACCACATTGTGGACCAAATGGGAAGCCTAAATGGGGAGGCCTAAATTGGCCAATGGGAACTGCTTTTGTATTGATGGGGAATGCTATAGTTGCTTCCACTTGTCTTTCATTTGAAAGTTTATTTCATCACAAACCTACGCTCTTCCCCAAAGAGCTCAAATAAAGCTTGGTGGGTAATTGGAATATTGGCTCCTTGGTGAATTGAACTTTTTCTTGTCCTGCTGAAAGCAAATGAACACCCAGCCAGAAAAATATTAGCACTTGCCAGCATTTGGCCTCCCACTTTCCTTTTCCTTTTTAGAAAAGGTGAGAAAAGAAACACGGTTCAGTGACAGGAAGCAACATCAAATACATGTCAAAGTAAACAGTGAACATAATTAGAAATATATTATAAAACACATTTCCTTTTCTTCAAATACACTAGTTAATGCTTCACAGATTCCTGATTCTTTGTGGACTAAATGGCTTTGTTAAAGAAAAAAAAAATCTCTTGGAGCAAATAGCTTTCAGCTGGACAAGGAAGTCTAAATTTCCTCCTTCGTTTTTCAAAGGTGTAGCTGCTGTTTCCATCTCATTAGTGTGAGCCTTACTGATTGTTGTTTCGGTATTTTCCTTCCTTCCTTCCTTCCTTCCTTCCTTCCTTCCTTTCTTTCTTTCTTTCTTTCTTTCTTTCTTTCTCTCTCTCTCTCTCACTCCAGGGCGAGTCTTTTGGCAATGGAGCTGTGCAGAGCCCTCCATATGACACTTGTTCAGTGCAATAGTCATTTGGTATCACTTTGCCCATTCGGTCATTTATGTTGTGATTCACAATTGCTTTTGATAGGGCTGTCATATGTCTGGAAATTCGGAGACAACTTTGGCCAAAACACCAAGGAGGCCCCACAAATAACCCAGAGATGCATTTTAAATAAAAGGACACATTCTACTCATGTAAAAACTCACTGATTCCCAAACCGTCCGCGGGGTGGATTGAGAAGGTGATTGGGCCGGATGTGGCCCCCAGGCCTTAGTTTACCTACCCATGGGTTAGAGCATGGTGCTGCTAATGCCAAGATTGCAGTTCGATCCCTGTATGGGACAGCTGCATAGTCCTGAATTTCCAACTCTATGATTCTATGATATAAACATGGAAAAGTACAGGGTGAGTCTTTTAAAAGAGGCCCTGTGGAACATGTGTACTCTGTATCATCTTCTTCTTTGGCGACCACTCGTAGCCGAGCAAGATTGTCTTCCATAAACACGGTTTTAACAATGAGTCCGTAAGGGACTGTGGAGGCCAATTCTGGATCCACACGTCCTTCCACAGTGGGGACATTGGTTTCCGGGCGGGAGTTGATCACAGTGTGGATTTGCCAAGCGTGCCTTCCTCTTAGCACGTTTCTCCCTTGCGTCCTGAGTTCGAGTGTCTTCAAAGCCCATGACACCTTTGGTAAAGGCTGTTCTCCAACTGGAGCTCTCGCAGGCCAGTGTTTCCCAGTTGTCAGTGTTTATACTACATTTTTAAAGATTTGTCTTGAGACAGTATTTAAATCTCTTTTGTTGACCACCAGCATTACACTTTCCATTTTTAAGTTCGGAATAGAGTAGTTGCTTTGGAAGATGATAATTAGGCATCGGAACAACATGACCAGTCCAACAAAGTTGATGTTGAAGAATCATTGCTTCAACACTGGTGATCTTTGCTTCTTCCAGTACACTGGTATTAGTTCACCTGTCTTCCCAAGTATGTGTAAAAAATTTTGGAGACACCATTGATGGAATCTTTCAAGGAGTTGGAGATGGCGCTTATAAGTGGTCCATGTTTTACAATCATATAGTACGGTTGGTAGTACAATAGCTTTGTAAACAAGCATTTCGGTTTCCCTGCGAATGTCCCAGTCCTCAAATACTCTGCACTTCTATGAGGAGAAAGCCATACTTGCAGAGCTCAGGCGATGCTGGATTTCGCCATCAATCTTGGCCCTTGTGGAAAGATGACTGCCTACGTAGGAGAAGTGATCAACATTTTCCAACGTTACACCACTGAGTTGGATTTGTGTTGCTGCAGAGGGGTTATTTTGTACTTCTTGGCAGGGGCGTAGCAAAGGGGGGGCCGCCCCGGGTTCCATAATGGAGGGGGTGACAAATTATGAAGGAATGTTTTTTTTTTTTTTTGTTTTTTTTAATGCCTGCTCCGAAGGTCTTATCTTACTAAACTAGGGATTATATAGCTATATATGAAATTTCATGCATATCGGTTAATATCTTGACCCTCCTCCACCAAAATAGCTGTTCACTTGGCTGTTTTCCTATGTCATGAAGGCTGAAATTTCAGTTTAGAGAACACTTACTGTTCCCAAACCTAACCCTGTGGAAAGCCATCTAATTAGACTTTAATTTGATTTTGAGATGTTTTAGGAGGTAATTTAATTATTGTTTGATTTTATACCAATGTTATGTATCTGATGTTAGCCACCCTGAGCCCGACTTCGGCCGGGGAGGGTGGGATATAAATAAAAGTTTTTTATTATTATTACTTGTTATTATTCCTTTGTAAGAAAATATGAAATAATGTAAAACCATTTTTGCGGGGGGGGGGGGGGAAATCAATGGGGGGGTACCACCTGACCTTCCCATGCCTGGGGGGGGTGGGACAATTTTTTTTTGCCCCCGGGTACCAATTTACCTTGCTATGCCCCTGCTTCTTGGTGCAGCACTTTGGTTTTTTGGATGTTGAGCGATAGGCCATGCTTTTTGTAAGCTTCTGCAAAGATATTTAGGATGGTTTGGAGGTCATCCTCGTGTGCGCACACTACATTGTCATCAGCATACTGAAGCTCTAAGGACTCGCCTTGTACAAACAACAAGAAGAATGGAAACATGCAGAAAATAATAACCCCAAAACAGTCCCTGGAGGAACATAGAGAGTCGAAGGGCAAGGAGCCACCAAAAGATTTTCACTCCAGAATACTGCTCCATAGATGTGCATCTTTTGAAGGCAGGAGATAGCTGTGGTATTTAGTCATTATATAAGAAATAAAATCAGTCCAAATAATGTAAATATGAGCTGTTGCCTTGTTTTTCCTTCCAGTCCACAGTTCATGAATTAACTTTTCCCATTAAGGCCGTACTTCAGACCAGGGAGATCCATTCTGTAAACAGATCTCTAGTCAAGGATTTCCAGTTCTTAGAAATGACCAGTCTGGCTGCAGTCACAAGGTTCACAACAAGAGTATTAGAAGATGTTTTTTTTTATATAACAACTGAATCAACCAGTCTTGGATCTGGGAATATGTCATATTTTACAATGTTCGAAATCTCACACAGAAAAAAAATTCTAGCAACAATTAAAAACATAAGGAGATACCCACTCATAAGGTAGTATGATCACGGGGTTACACATCTCCTCCAGCACTTATCGCTTCCACTTCCCAAAATTCTGCACAACCTCTGTGAGTGCACATGCCACCTGTGAAAAGGTTTGTTATGTACTGAGTTGAATAAGATCCAAAATGCAGCAGTCTGATTGGTCCTAGAACAATAGGATTCAGAATGCAGCAGTCTGATTGGTCCTAGAACAATAGGATCCAGAATGCAGCAGTCTGATTGGTCCGCAGGACCCACCCAATCCACCTCCAGGTGGAAGTGAATCCGCAACCCGATTGGCATACAGGAGTATCCCGGAATTAGCCGATCACGTGGGGCCCATTGTGTAAATAGTGTATATAAAGCAGACGTTTTGGGGGAACTGCATTCCTTGCTACAATGAGCTGAATAAAGAGCATGAAATCCATACTTGACTTTCAGCAGATTTTCTTTTACATGCTCAGAGATTGGCTTTACAGTTAGAGATAAGCACATACCAGACCATTTTTCTTCATCAAGAGTGTTGTTCAAATCAGCCTCCCAGCATTTCCTCTAGCCTATAAAGGCACCGGTTGTGTAAGACAGAGCTTTATATAGTTTGGAGATTAAACCAGGGTCAGTGGTTTCATTATTAAAAATGAGAGATTCAAAAGAACTGTGAGTCTTAGTTGCTTGACTTTTGACCTCAGAATGATTTATTGAATGAAGAATCTGATGTATTAAAAACCAGTTAGGTGAAAGAGACAGAACCTTACTCTGGATGGCATCTCCCTTTAACGGAGTTGCTCCTCTCTCCCATTGTGTAGTTAATACTGTAGTGTAAAACCTAAGCTTTTTCCATTGACCAAAATTTTGTTTATTAAATGGATAGTGAAACAAGGGAAGGTCTATGAAAGGTGACTTTGGAGGCACTGGAGGAGCAAGTGTCTTGACGCAGTATCTCTAAACAGACACGTCCTCTTTCAGAAAGGGGGTGGATAAAGAATTAATAAATGTCCCAGGCAAGGGTTTTAAAAATCCTTGAATCTTGATAACACCTCTTACTTGTCTGGATGGGCTCTATGTGGGGCTGCCCTTGGAAGAACGGCATGTATATCTAAAAAGTCTTATTGATTTATATACTGAAATCTTGGTTTATGAGAGAGTGAAAATAGTTATTTCTAGAAAATGGATTATTCTAATAAGTGAGCATCATAATCAGTTTAATTAAGAAACTGATTTAGGCCAATCAGGAGAACATATATTACAACCCTGTATGTGTCTACTTATTTACTTCCAAATAAGTGCATATAGGATTATAGCCTTAAAATAGTTTAAAAGCTTAATTGTTTAATTCAGCTTTAAGAGGTTTATGCGTAGCATTTCAGTCATCCTGAACTTTTTTGGTGGGTGAAGAATTGTCAGTACTTTGTTGGATGTGCCCAATATTCATAACTCACTTTGCTTAACATTACTAACACCCAGTATATTATTATAACATTATTGGCTCTTAACATTATTACATTGGCTCCCAGAATGTTTCCAAGCACAATTCAAAGTGTTGGTACTGACCTTTAAAGCCCTAAACGGCCTCGGCCCAGTATACCTGAAGGAGATTCTCCACCCCCATTGTCCAGCCTGGACCCTGAAGTCCAGCTCTGGGGGCCTTCTGGCAGTTCCCTCACTGCGAGAAGTGAGGTTACAGGGAACCAGGCAGAGGGCCTTCTCGGTGGTGGCGCCCACCCTGTGGAATGCTATATGATTTTTAAAAGACACCAGGGATTTTTTTAGTGTTTGATGTTGTATTGTGTTTTTACTCCGTTTTGTTAGGAGCCTCCCAGAGTGGCTGGGGCAGATGGGTGGCATGTAAATTCATCATCATCATCAACAACAACATAAATGCATCATTAGACCAAAGCGAGTAACAACCCTCTCCTTTTTTGTCATGTTCAGGTACAATGTATAGTCTTAATGGAATGACATAGGTGGTCTCAGATCAGATGAGTTGACCGCAGACCCTGTTATAAAACCACTATGTGTGATTTTTGTGGAATTAGCCACCATGGCTTGAAAGAAGACCAGAGCCCAGTGAGCATAAAGAATAAATTATTTCTTGCTCCTATAGAGGGTCCGTTGAGGTCGGAGTTGAAAGTGTTGCCGGGCCAATGGAGGGAAGCTTCCACTCCAGCTGCCTGGGTTGAAATTAGACTGGATAAATAGAGGAATACAGTTCCCAGGACTGCCAACTCCTTAACCTTTATTAGTGCAAATATTTGCTCAGAATTTTATAAACGTGACTTTTTCAATGTCTCCTATTGTATTACATTGCAAGCACAATACACTGTTCATGTTGACATTGAGATACTGCTTTTTATGTACTCGCAGCCCCGTTTAGGTGTGCATGTTGCAAAATAGGGCTTTCAAAAAACGAAGTTTTGTAATATTATTCAAAGCATTTCCTCCTTTCCCGTTGGTGTCAGCATATAGTAAAAAGTAGCCGGGACTTTCTCTTTAAAATAAGCTGTGAGGCCCTGGGGGACTCGCAACCCAACTTCAAAAACCCACATTCTTAAACCACTCCTTATGGCTGACTGGAAGCCCCTGGAGGTCTGAGCTAGTCTGTGGTCTTGGCAAGGCTTTCTCCTGGCCCACCAGGTCTGATGCAAGCACAGGTAGTTCAATGCATAAATAACTCTCATTTTAGTGGAAAAGATTTATGCAGTCATAAAGAAAACGTCTCCCACAAGCCAGTCTAAGCTACCAGCACAAGCACAGTGACTCAGTGTTGGAGTCAGTTGGGTTTTTGGAAAAAAATATCCTGCCATGTAAACAATAGAGATATTCTGTATAATAATATCCTTCTTGTACTCTGTTTACCTAAATAGGTATTTAATGTCATTACTCTTATCAACAACACTCATTTGGTTTCCTTGAAATTCCTCAGATATTTTGTACGAGAAGGAACTTCCAATTTCACTCCAAATGTTCCTTTTTTTATTGAGGGGGTTTCACCCTGCTCTTCTATATGAGATAACAAAGGCTACCTCAAAAATTCCATCATTAAATGTAAACCTGTAAAATGTACATCATATTATATATCTATTTAATTGCCAAGAAACTTTCATAGGTTGGCTTCACAATGAAAACTGAACAGCAACAATAGAATAAAAGTTGCGTAGAAATAATAGAAACAAAAGCAGCAGATAACAGAGCAGCACCGTAACTGGTTGCTAGAAATAAATCTCTCCAAGCTAACCTCAGAGCTATATTCACCAGGTACCCTGGCTGTAAATTATGAAGGGCTTAAAATGCAAATGCATACAAACACATATAGGATGCATAACATAAATACATCTACAGTGAGCACTTATCAACAAATCTATTTAAAATGATTTCATTCATTCATTTTATTTTAATTTATTAAATTTGTATATCATCCATAGATCTCAGGGTGGTTCATAACAGAAAAATACAATATGAAAATACAAAATGCATGGTAAAAACAAGAAAATGCACACAAGTCCCTCCACACAATAACACCTTCTCTCCTCACCTCCTCCCACAAACACATTTAAAAGAGGTTGATTGCAATGTCATTTTACATATTTCTTGTACTCCTTGGAGTTGACTTCCATTCTTCCTTCTTCTGTCTTCTTTATATCAACTCTTTCTTTTATGCATTGTCCTTTTCCATTCATTATAGCTTATCTCTTCTTTCCGTATATTGTAAAATTATAAAATACACATAGAGTAAATCCAAATATACAATCTTTATTATGGAAATAAATAAAGATCATATAAAAGAGGTTGATTGGCAACCATATGTATGTTAAAACGAATGAGTCCTAATTGCCCTGAAAAAGATGGGCAGTGGTGGATCCTGCTGGATGTTCCATGTCACGCCATTCCAAAGTCCAGGCACCACTGGGGGTAAGGCCATCACAACGAATCACTTCCAGGACAACTGGTGGAAATGGAGCCAGGCCCCTGAAGCTTAGCTTCATTTCTGGATAGATTGGTATGGGAGAAGGAGCTTCTTAAAGTCTTTAGAGCAAAATCTAGTGACAATTTTGAAACAGGTGAACAAATAAATATTTACAGGTAGGTAGCCGTGTTGGTCTGCCACAGTCAAAACAAAATAAAAAATAAAAAAATTCCTTCCTGTAGCACCTCAGAGACCAACTAAGTTTGTTCTTGGTATGAGCTTTCGTGTGCATGCACACTTCTTCAGATACACTGAAACAGAAGTCACCAGACCCTTATGTATAGTGAGAGAGTGGGGAGGGGTATTACTCAGAAGGGTGGTGGGAATGGGTGAGTGGCTGATGGGTGTGGAAAATCTGTTGACAACTGCAATTGGTCTTAAATATTTGTTGAAACAATTTTGACTTCCCCCAGTATCAGTCAGGAAATGGGTCTCCTTCAGAAGCCCAGCATGAAGGCACGAGAGCACAAAGTGTTCTGGGGCCTGAGGTGTTCACCTATTTGATCACCATACTTGTTCTTCACGTTTTGAATATGAAGATCTAAAGGGGACTTCTAAATCTAAAGCTGAACACACTTCATAGAGTTGGAAGGCACCCCGAGAGTCATCTGGTCCAACCCCCTGCAATGCAGGAATCTCAGCTAAAGCATCCATGGCAGATGGCCATCCAACCTCTGCTTAGAAACCTCCAAGGAAAGAGAGTCCACCACTGACCGAGGGAGACTGTTCCGCTGTCGAACAGCTCTTACTGTCAGAAAGTTCTTCCTGATGTTTTAGTCAGACATATGCTTGCAGTTTGAGAGCCTGATAAAGCAGGGTTTCTGATCTCAGGGAGACTTCTAAGTGCAACTCAATTAAACATCTTTAGAGACCCCCTTCAGACCTTCACACTCAACATGGAAAAGTAGGGGTGGAGTGGGGACTGTATGTGTATCCCTGCCGCCTAAATACTTTGTCCCCTCACACTTTCAGGCTGAACCCCTGAGTAGGCATACAGTTTTCTAGTGAACGGGAGTGCAACAGAAGTGGCCATCTCTTGTACTTTTTTTTGTAAAATTAAAGAGAATCCTAATGGTTACTACTAGGATGAATGAAACCTCTTTGTTTCCTGTCAAGGGATAGATTTTGTTTAATTTAATTTTTTTAAAGAGAGACCTTACAGGCCATTAGTTCATTGCACAGGATTTCCCGTAATACCATTCCGTGTAAATATGATAATTCAGTCTGTGTTATTAACTAGCCAAGTACTTGTGTGTCAAAACCACACTGTTAAATTAACAGCTGTGCCAGAATGATTTGCTTTGACTTAAAACCTGCAGCCCTGAACAGCAGATACCCTGCGCAGTTTGCTGCCACATTAATCCTATAAATAGTAAAGTTTCATTTATAGACTATTAAAACATCTCGCATGACAGCGGGCACAATGTGGTTCTTTCTTCTGAAAAGCTAATGAACTAAAAGCAAAAATTACATGAAGAAAAATCTTCTTCTATTAGGAAGTGTTAATATAGATGCAAATCCTATGGATAAGTCGGGAGGGTCGGAGGGATTTGCTGTTACGACATTAAGCGCAGCCAAGTGCAGCCAACTGTGGGTTGTGAGGGAGGCAGAGGCCAGGCCTTTCAAATGCTCCTTGCTCTCTTGCTGCAGTGGAAGAAAGGATGGGGTGCAACAGTTAGGGGTCTGGATCTTTATCTGGCCAATTTAGAGGGGTTAAATTGTAAAATAAAATTTTGTACTTCGGTTGTACAATGGCTCAGATTAGGTTCAGATTCAGGTAATCGGTTACCTTTGGCCATAATTCGGATGTGTTCAAATCTTTATCAAAACTATCAAGCAGGTTGTTGTTGTTACTCTTACTATTATTGTTGTTAATTTATATACCGGCTTTCCTCCTGATGGGTCCCAGGGCAGTAAGCAACATAATAAAAAAAATACAGTAGTTGTACATACTAATTTAAAAGTGTTTTAAGAAACAGTACAACTAAAATAATAGCAATACACAGCAGCACACTAATAGCACTTTTAAGGACCTGGGCAAAAGTTGTAACACAAAAGCCCACAACCATGCTTTAGTAGACTTTTGAAAATTAACTATATGGGGGGTGATCAGACTTTCAGTGAGGGAAATCCACAGATGGGGTGTTGCCACCCAGAAAGACACAGTACTATATGTTTTTAATAGCTATTAGATAGATTAAATTCTATCAATGTTTAATTGCTTTTTAATTATTTTTTCTTGTTTGTTCTTAGCTGTTTTTATTTTATCTGTAAGCGGTCTTGAGTGCCTGTCTGGGGAAAAGGTGGGGTATAAACCAACCAACAATAATGATCTCAAGTCACCACATCATGGGCCATACATGCAGTGATTAGAATGTAACTGTAAACAAGCGCCAAGATTTCTAATATTTTCAGCTCCATTCAAAACAAACATATACACAATTCCATGCTATTGTCTTAGCAATTGTGATGTATCATATCAACCTCTTTCCCTTTGCGATTGGGTCTCCAAGTGAATTTGCAGTTGACAGTGGTCTCTCCATCAGTTTCAGCCCATACTTTAATTGCATACCGGTAGCATCCTTCATTTTGAAGGACGTTCCTTGTTCAAGCTGTTCTCGGCATCACTCTGAAAAAGTGTGAATGCATGGGTGGGTTGGAGTCAGGTATAGGTCATCAACAAAGCAATAACTCTTTATTCAAGGAAACATTCACTGCTCTGGCCTAGTGGTCTCAGCAACTCTTTCTAGGAGGTCTTGCCCCAATGATGCAGTTGCGAGGACTGAAGGTCCCTGCCTTCCTTTTCCCCAGGATCTTCCCTCCTTCTCCCTCAGACCACTCATCATTTTCCCACTACCAACCCCCCCCCCCGGCTTGGAGCCTTCTTCCTCCGGAAGTTCCCTAGGGGGTCCTCTGGTTGCTGCCTCCCACCACTTGTCTGGCATTCAGCCAGTTCATGACAAGGTGTGTGCGTGTGTGGATGTGGATGTGTGTCCCCCGGAACAAAGCAAGGAGCTGTGAATGACTTATGCTAAATATCACGGAATATTTTCCAGCATTGAGAATAATGTCATGTACTTATCTCCCACAGAGAATGCAGGAAACCCCATAGCTACAGTAGATATTTGCACTGACCTGAGTTCAAAACTTTATATGAAAAGTCAGGAATTGGAAAAAGTTGTAGGCAGTAATGA
This sequence comes from Lacerta agilis, assembly GCF_009819535.1. Lineage (NCBI taxonomy): Eukaryota > Metazoa > Chordata > Lepidosauria > Squamata > Lacertidae > Lacerta > Lacerta agilis. Next base: position 4,100,067 of record NC_046316.1, on the reverse strand, counting down.
CCTAACACCTGCAATTACCTTCTCTAATTTCTGTCATTCTGTTTGAGTAAATATTTTTTGTTGTTTATTCTGAGGTTCCCTTTCATTAAAAGGCCAACTTCCCTAATGTTCTTTACAAAAATATTTAGAGACGCATAAGTGTATTCTGTGATTATTTCCTCTAGGGCTTCTAGGCAATGCTTCCTTGAACCACAGTTGCTCTTGGTCATATCACAATGAATTGCCAAATTTCCACCCTTCTCATACTCTTCATGGTTACAAGTTTTTACAAGTGTTCCACATAGGGCTTTAAAGGTTAAAACCAGCACCTTAATCCTGTACTCCACCAGTGCAGCTGGTATAGCACTGGTCTGGGATATGCTTCCTGCCAAGTCTCATTGCAAGGGAAGTTACGTGCCATTCCAATTTTGCTAACTTCTGGCACCCAAAATGTTGGCCTTTAATCTTCGTTTTCTTGGCAGAACAAATGAGCACACATGTAAGGCTGGTTCTTCCAAATCAGTAAACATAGACAGCCTAAAATAAGCACTCTGCTTTCTTCTTTGGCTGGACTAATATAATAATTGTTGAGCAAAATTCCTGGTATAGTATAAATATTTATGGATATGGATTACCAGCAAATTGGATTTAAAATTGTATCCCTCTTTATTGGCATTGCAGAAACTGAGGTTTAAGAGCTGCAGATCCAGTCTTCTTACACCAAGTTTTTTCATGCACTGCACAGCAAGAAACTTGAATTTGAAATGGAGTGTACACTCAGCAGGGTGCCACTTTAAATCCAAGCTTTCTGATAAATGTACTTGTACAATATGTGTGTTTTCAAACACATTCCCACTTCACATTTTGAGGCACACAGTATACTTAATACACTTCAGTTGTATGCCTTTAAAAAGTAAACGGTGAATAGAGGTCCTTAGTCAGGAATTTTGAGATTCATTACTATTTTATATATCATACCATAAGCAGAATTAACTTTGTTGCACCGGCAAAGAAATGACGTGATGACAGGATGGTATCAACGGGAAGGCAACCTCGAGCCACATCTGAGGGCTCCCTTTTATTGGCAGTCTCGTACACTGGTTAATGATTAGTCCCACAGGAACAACTTCAAGGACCAAATAAGGAAACATATAACCCAATGGTGGTACATCCACACCATATAAGGACATGCTCCTACACAGGGCACCCCGGCAACACCCCAAAACTTCGCCACATGACATCTCCATTGCGTACGTGCTCGTCCTCCATGCCTCTCTCTCATGTACCCCTCCCGTGCTCATCTTGTGACTTTCCAGTACTTTTCCACCACTTCTTTGTTTTGCTGTCCCGCTGACCTGTGTCTCCCATCCTGACGTTCCAGGGTCAGCGTGGTTTGCCAGCGCTGTATTTCTAACCTTGCCGGAATCGACGTAGTTTGCCAGCGCCAATCCGGCCATATTCCCTACAAACATATTGGCGCTCATCACTCCCACCCTAATCTGTCACCTGCTGGGATATTATAATTTATTGGGGCTAGGGTAGTTCAATTTCATCTCTCTTCCTAGCCTCCTTTACCCTTTTCTTCAACTTCCACTAGATAGCATTTAAGTTATTGTCATTCAAATGGATGAACTCAGATGATCTTTTCAAATTCTGGTTCATTTTCACTCTGTTGTTGTTGTTGCCGTCGTTGTCCCCAAGGCAGAAAGGAAAATTCTCCATAGAAAGCAATGGAGAAATCCAAGATTTCAGCATAGCTGCAATTAGGAAGTAGCATGTCCTCTCCCAAGAGTGACTGCATGCTTTCAGCATTTGAAATATTTCACATATGTTCTTTAGGTAAACCTTATAACAGACATTTAAAACAGATTCAGCTGCACAGTAGGTGTCATACACCAGTATTTTAGCTTAACTGTGTGTAATGTGTTTAGCGCTTGGAAACAGTAATATTCTATTCAGGAAAACAATTTCAAATCCACCATTGGATGTGACTTGATTGTAAGTATGAAGGAGTCAGATTAATTAGTCAGAAATAAAAACAACACTCTGGTTTTCTTCTCTCCCACACCGACACCTGCTGTTTGCCCACCATGTCCTTCCCAGTGCAGTTGCCCTTTGCAAACTTTAGCACTGGATTGCAAGATTACATAATCAATCCCAATAGTTGCTTGGGCAGGTAACATTTTGAGGGGCGAAGTTAAGCAGTAAGTGATCCCATTGGTGACAGGGTGTGTTGGGTCTGACATTAGCCCTGCTGCTGTTCACATGGTGGGGGAGCTGGTATAATCTGGTAGAAAGATTTGGCCCCTGTTTATCTTTCCCTGTGGAGCTTTCCAAACTCTTAAGTTAAACTGTGCTTGTTTGAGCTGGTGGATAATACAGATAATAATAATAATAATAATAATAATAATACAGAGTAGAATAATAGCACATAATAATACAGAGTAGAATAATAGCACATTTGCATTGCTTCACGTGCGTTGTCTTGCTCCAATATTTTTGACAACCCTGCAAAGTAGGTCAGTATTTTTATCACCTTTCTGCAGATGAAAGGGGCTGCTGCTTACCTGACATCACCTTGTTAGTTTATGGCAGTTTTTAAATCTGGAACTTCCTGATACTTAGCTCTGTTTCTTTGACACTATGCTCAATCAGCATATTACCCATCCTACGCCCTTGCATATGTTGGACTATAAGTCAAAATTGAAATTATATATCTTAAGGAGTTCTTGCAATAAGCAATGTTACGATAAAGCACTAACTGTTCACTACCATAGTCAAAACAAAATAAAATAAAAAATTCCTTCCAGTAGCACCTTAGAGACCAACTAAGTTTGTTCTTGGTATGAGCTTTCGTGTGCATACACACTTCTTCACTACCATAGTGAGATTTACTGAAGGAATCAGCATATGCAAGGATCTTTGCCATTTCATCCCTAACCTTGTGATTCCCAGAACTTTTCAGTTCTAACTACTGTACTAAGTTTCTTTGAAATGTTCATGAAAATAACACAAGTGCAGTTGCATATCTTCTGTTGTAAATCGCTTTTCTTCATTTGTTCTGTATAAAATGCTCTTTAAAAAATCTCACATCTTCATTTAAACCACAGACTTGTCCTCCAACAAGCATGGTGTACCTGCTTGTTCCGAGTTGTTGTTGCTGATTTTGCAACTAGCATCATGGCTTTGATATGAGTGTTTTATTTAAAGTGTCCTGGGTTTTAAAAAATGTAATTGCAGCAGATGTTGCTCTGGATTTTCTCTCCCTTTCAGGCACTCTGAAGTTTTACTTGGTCCCCCCCCCCTTTTCTTTCTGCCTCCTGGACAGGTACATGAAAGGGAAATCCTTGTATAGTCAAATGTTTGTTTTACTGTCTAAGGCTGACAAAGGGCCCTTAGCCTGGGCTGATTTCTTCTTGAAGAGCTGTAATTATTCATGGGAAGGGAGGGGAGGGAGCCTTTGTCACTAATAGGCTTCTGGGTGCTTCTTGAAATGGGCTTTTATTATTCCTTTCAACATAATTTTCTACTGAGGAGGTTAAAAAAGAAACCCTCCTTCTCTGCTGTTGAGCGATAAAAAGTAATTGTCCTTTCTTGAGAGCTCTGATGCTGCTAGGTTCCTTATGTGTTTTAAAGGAGGATGCAGAAGAAGAAGAAGAAGAAAAAAACGATGTTCTCTGTGGAATTGCCATGACAACAGTCCTTTAGAAATAAACATTCTGGCATTGTTATTCCAGACACACAAATGTGAGGGGTGGGGGAGAGCAGCTTTCTTTTAAGCACAAACAGATTGTGCCCCTTTAAAATGCACTTGTGAACTTTGCTTTTCTCAAGATTTACATACTGGTTTAGGGCAGAAAAGATTCCAGCATCTTTTACATTCTATGTACATCCCATTACGATACTAAGTGAAAAAATGGGGGTGGGGAGAGGCAACAGTGGGTAAAAAAGACATAAACATATCCTTACCCAAAAGAACAACAACAAAACACACCTTACAGGTAAAACAAAATAAAATAAAAAATTCCTTCCAGTAGCACCTTAGAGACCAACTAAGTTTGTTCTTGGTATGAGCTTTCGTGTGCATGCACACTTTTTCAGATGTATCTGAAGAAGTGTGCATGCACACGAAAGCTCATACCAATAACACACGTTGGTTATTGAGAACTGACTCAGGGGTAGGCAACCTAAGGCCCGTGGGCCGGATGCGGCCCAATCGCCTTCTAAATGCAGCCCGCAGACAGTCTGGGAATCAGCGTGTTTTTACATGAGTAGAATGTGTCCTTTTATTTAAAATGCATCTCTGGGTTTTTGGGGGGGCATAGGAATTCATTCATTTTCCCCCCCAAAATATATTCCGGCCCACCACATGGTCTGAGGGACGGTGGACCGGCCCAAGGCTGAAAAAGATTGCTGACCCCTGGACTACTGCAACCAACGGTCATGAGGCAAAATGGATAGGACATCCCGTCATTTTTGGCATTCTAATCTAGTTATGCCGCTAACAATTGCTCCTAACGCCGCAATCCTGTGCACAATTATTTGGGAGTAAGTTCAGCCAAACTCAGTATGACTTGCTTCTTGGCTTCTTGGCAAACATGCCCAGGTCTGGACATTAGCTTTCAAGAGCACTACATAAAAAACCTCTAAATGGACTTAGGTTGCAAATTAAGCACCTGTGTCTATACTTTCATCTCTCAGTGGTTGAGGATGTGATTTGCATGCAAAAGGTCCCAGGTCCAATACAAGACAGCAAGGATTAGAAGCTGATCTGCTTCCTGGGTTCCTAACAAGGACTGACCCTACAGGATTCACCATTTTCAGCAATGTGATTCCCACCCTTTTAGAGGTTTCTGAGGACTTGCAAACATTCTCATGTCCTTATTAACATTGCCCTCAGTCACACTCATTCCTGTAGCCAAGTGGTCACCACACTTTTGAGGGCACATTTTGAAATTTGAGAAATTGCTGGTGGTGATGGTCACAAAATGAGTGCCATGAAGGGGTGTGGCATCACAAAATTAGAGAGACAGCCACTCCTGTTAACCTTATGTTTATCATGGGGAGTGAAGTGTGTCCTTCTGGTTATGGAGATCCCCTACCCCTCCCTTCAACCTGATGCTGTTGCTGTCTAATAACAGCAGAGAGCATTGCTCAGTATGAAGAAAAATGTACTGAGGAACACCAGTCTCATTCCACACAAATCACCTAGAAGGTACCTGTACATTTTGCCCCATAGTGTTCTTTCTGGGAGGGCTAGAAACTTCCCTTTTTTATAAAGAAACAGGAAGAGTCTGGAGTACCTGCTCAGGGGCACCACTAGACCTGGGCGCCATGGCATCTACGGGCACCTGGTTGGGGACCCCCAATGTAGCCAAATCTAATTGGCTTTATAGCATTATGACATCACCCACACACTGGTCCTTGATTAAGTGGGACCGTCCATGTGACTAATCCAGGAAGAAGGAAGAAGCAGCAGGTAAGAAAAACAATGGAGACAAACAGACTCAGAAAAAGGTGATTATTTGGACAATATGAATATAAAATTCGGAGGGACAGAATTTTCATCTCACCAAACTGCTGAGCAGCAAAACACTGGGTGTTTTTTTTCTTGGCGTCTGCTGTTCTCAGGAACATAATTTGTTTCTCTGATGTCAGCGGCAAGATTCAGCAAATTAGATTTGTTCATCTGGTTCGTTTCCGGCATCTTACAGTTAAACCCCCAGGCTTAATTTTGCTCCAGTTATTCCATAAAAAGTTCTCATTATTTGTGATTCACATCAGTCTCATCTTCCTAGCACAACTAGGAATGGGAACATATAGGCTCTATATACTACACCTGGTTATCTTTTATGTCCCACTGTGGTCTCTAGTCTGATTTTGCACGTTTCAAGCAGTAACTTGTAAAAGCCAAAATGAGTTCCCCGCAGCACAAGGGGTATTTCTGCAATAAATGTGTATAGAATTTGTTGTCATCTGGATTGTTTTCAGAATTTGTGCATTTTCTTTCTCTTTCTCTTTCTCCAGAGGGTATGAACTGTATGAACAAAGATCATGCGTGCGCACATATCTGCCGAGAGACACCCAAAGGTGGGGTTGCCTGTGAATGTAGGCCTGGCTTTGAACTTGCCAAAAACCAGAAGGACTGCAAATGTAGGTAGATGCAGACTAAATCTTAATTACCCAACATGCCTTAATTTCCACATTGCTGTTGTTTTATAAAAATCGAGAAATCCATTTCATTTCATTGACCTGTGGGTTTTCGTTAAGTATTTCCTGCCCATCTCGTAACCAGAGGCAGCATGTATGGAATTATTCAATGTACTGTATATTCTGGCGTATAAGACTACTTTTTAATCCAGGAAAATCTTCTCAAAAGTCGGGGGTTGTCTTATACACCGGGTGGAGAATCTGCGATCGGGTATATCTCAAACTCTATATTTTAACTGGAAAAGTAGGGGGTCGTCTTATACGCTCAGTCGTCTTATACGCTGGAAAATACGGTATTTAACAGGTGTGCTGTACAACCACATGTTGATTCAATGGGTGAAGTAATTTGTATCCGTTTCTTAACTCTGGTGTTAAATAGAACTGATAAATATTGGAGGAAGTTGTTTAAGATTGCCATTTGAGGGTTGTTGTTTTTAGTAAAAATGAAGTAGGAATGGATGAACACTATTAGGGGAATTATGTGGATGAGTCTGTCTAATAACCCAGCTCCCCTTTGAATATTGGTGCAGGAGTTATGCAGACCCCATAAGAAATTTAACTAAAAACATTGGTTATCTGACTCTGGTTGACCCGCTTTACTACTTTTTCAGTCACCCGGTCACCAGGTTCCTCAGTCTCCACAGTGCAGCCCAAAGGCTTTGCAAAGGTTCTGCATTCCCTCACGTATGCATATTGTATTCAAGTTTGAGTGGCATAACTGGAACTGTGGTTGGTAGACCCAACATGGAACTCACAGACATATAGTGCAGAGCTTTCCAAACTGTGTGTTGTGACACGTTAGTTTTTTGGCTGCAGTGTGTAGGTGTGTCCCCATTCATTTTGTTATTACAGTTTATGTATATGTCCGTATTTCTTATAAGGGATTAGTTTAAACTCCAGTTTGCTAGTAAAACTGAATTACTGTGTCACCAACATGAAAAGTTTGGAAAGCTCTGATATAGTGAATTGAATAGGGTGAGCCCTGAGAAACATGCACCATGGTGTGTTTTATTGCCATGAAACTGGAGCATATATGTGATGGACATGGATAATTTTTCTGTCAGTTGACTGTATTAGGATTCCAGATCCTGTCCTTAGAAGGTTTGTTTCTTAAAGAGTTTTGAGGTGGGGAGAGGCAACACAAACATAGTTTTTTCCCACTGCAGTGATGAGAAAACCTGCACCTACAGAGAGTCTGGTATTTCTGCATTACTGTAGATCTAGAATCATAGAATTGTAGAGTTGGAGGGACCCCAAGGGTCATCTAGTTGAAGCCCCTGCAATGCAGAAAACTCAACTAGATCACACACAACAGGTGGCCATCCAACCTGTGCTTGAAAACCTCCAAGGAAAGAGACTCCACCACCTCTCTTGGGAGTCTGTTCCACTGTTGAACAACTCTTACAGTCAGAAAGTTCTTCCTGATGTTTAGTTGGAATCTCCTTTCTTTTAGCTTAAATCCATTGGTTTGGGTCCTAGCCTCCAGAGCAGTAGAAAACAAGCTTGTTTCATATTCCATGTGGCAGTCCTTTAAATATTTGAAGATGGCTACCATAACTCCTCTAAGCCTCCTCCAGGCTAAACATACCAAATTCCCTGAACTGTTCCTCATAAGGCTTGGTTTCCAGACCCGTGATCATCTTGGTTGCCCTCTTCTGTATACATTCCAGCTTGTCAATATCCTTCTTAAATTGTGGTACCCAGAACTGGAAACAGGACTCCGGGTGTGCTCTGACCAAGGTAGAATAGATCAGTACTATTACTTCCCTTGATTGAGAAACTGTACTTCTGATGCAGCTTATCAAAGCCTTACCTTTTTTTCCTGCTGCATCACGGGGTTGACTCATGTTAAGCATGTGCTCTACTAAGTATCTAGTACATTCACGTGTACTACTGGCAAGCCAGGTGTTCCCCATCTTATATTTGTGCATCTGGTTATTCCTGCCTACATGCAAAACCTTACATTTGTCCCTATTGGAGTTCATGTTGTTAGTTTGGGCCCATTTCTGTCTTCTGTGGCATTAGTTAACCTTCCCAGTTTGGTGTCATTTGCAAATTTGCTGAGCATCGCACCAGTACCTTCATCCAAGTCGTTTATAAAAGACATTGAACAACAACGGACCCAGGACAGAACCCCGTGGCATCCCATTTGTCACTTTTTTTACAGGCTGACAAGGAACCATTAGTGAACATTCTGGGTTCAGTCAGTCAACCAGCTGAAATCCACCTAACAGTTAATCTCATTCAGCCTACATTTTACCAACTTCTCTGCAAGAAGGGGGCCTAGGTCAAAAGCCTTACTGAAATCAAGATACACTACATCCACAGACCAAGACTTTATCGAAAAAAGAAATGAGATTTGTCTGGCATCACTTGTTTTGGAGAAATCCATGCTGGGTCTTAGTAATCATAGCATCCTTTCCTAAGTTCTAGGACCTTACCTGGTATTGACGTCAAGCAGACCAGTTGGTAGTTACCTGGATGATCTTCTCTTTCCCTTTTTCCCTTCTTGAAGATGGGGAAAAATTTGCCCATTTGGTCTGCAGAGACCTCATCTGTTCTCCAATAATTCTCAAAGATTATAGACAAAGGCTCTGATATTACATCTGCAAGCTCCTTGGGTGCAGCTGATCAGACCCTGGGGATATGAATTCCTCTAAAGTAGCTAGGTGTTCCCTTACCACCTCTTCTCCTGTCATGGGCTTCAGCTCCCTCCTTGCATCACTGGTTCTGTTATCACCAGGCTGGGCACTGCTTTCCTTTTGGGTGAAGACAGAAGCAACGTAGGTGTTGAGGCATTCCACCTTCTCTCTGTCCCCCAATAGCATTTCTCCATCTTCTGCACGCAGGGGACCTACTACCTACTCCTGGTATGCCCAGTGGAGGATCTTAAGGTCCATAAATAGTAACACTCTAGAGGTCCCGGGCCCTAAGGAAGTCAGATTAGCCTCAACTAGGGCCAGGGCCTTTTCAACACTGGCTCTGGCCTGGTGGAACGCTCCGTCTCATGAGACCAGGGGCCTGCGGGATCTGATTTTTTTCCGCAGGGCCAGTAAGACAGAGTTGTTCCACCTGGCCTTTGGCTTGGAATCAGCCTGATCCTCTCTACATCTTTCCTTTTCCTTCTGTGATGGAACCTGTATTTGGGGACTTCCCTGGCTTTTTTTCTGGCCCATGTAGGACCATTCTGGATAGTTGGCCTTGGTGAAGATTTGACGTTTTCTCCCCCAAAACAGTTTTTGTTCTGGGCTTCCACTGAAATGAGGCTGCATTTTAAGTTGTATTTTAATCAATTGTTTTTATACCTGATGTTAGCCGCCCTGAGCCCGGTCTAGGCCAGGGAGAGCGGGGTATAAATAAAATTTGTTGTTGTTGTTGTTGTTTGCTTATTCTTCCTCTTGCTTCAAACATTACCAAAGAAACATTTAAAAAAAACAAAAAACCTCTCTTGTAAACCTAAGCTTTGGCCTGCCTGGCCTTCTCCTTGCAACTGTTGGCTACTTGTGTATACTCTTGCTTCATGATTTCACCTTTCTTCTGTTTCTTATACATGCAGCCACACCGGTTTCTTTAGGTTCTTCCCACTTCTCTTTCTGCTTGGAATTGCCCTCTTTTGTGCCTTCAGAATAGGAGTTGGAGCTAATAGACTAATGCAAATGCATGAAGATGCCTTATAATAATGTATGTGGCCTGGCAGATATACCAAGAGGTGGAGACTTGCCCAAGGCCATAGCCAGATAAGGATTTGAACCTTGGTTTCCCACAGCTAAATCCAATGGTCCAATATACCACAGGGGCCCAGTATTACCAACCTCTGCAGCCACTTGAGAATCTTTTAACGTGGAGTAAAGGTATTGTTGGGCTTAACCATGTGGCTGGACCCAACATGTGGCTGCCTCCTATGAAAATAGCAAGTGCAACACATTAGGTTTGTAAGCAGCTCCTATGTGACTCCTCCTCCTCTGAATCTATTGTGATGGAGGCACAGATAGGAGATCCAGTGGATAGAGTTTTGGATATTATTCTGAAAGCCAAAGTTCTCACTTAGCTGTAGTTAAGTAGATGGTCTCTGGGAAAATCATAATCTCTAAGCCTAATCTATTTCAAAAATGGAATAGCAGAGAGGGCAGCGGACACTGTCAAACCTTGATTTTAAATCAGGATTTGGGAAGCCTGTCCATTTTGGATTATCTTAGACTTAGACCATCAAACCTCTGGTCAAAAATGGATCAGGCCTGGGCCCTTAGAGGCCTCTGCTTCCTGACAAACCAAGTTCCTATGTTTCCCAGCATCTTGAAACACATGACGCATTGATGGCAAAGGTGTGGGGTTGGGGCCCCTGCTGTGGCCATCATTGGGAAAGGTGCTGCCCTGACCAGCTTCTTCCATCTAATAAGCAGTGTGCGCACACCAAACCCTGAGAATATGTTACAGTACAGTGTTCAAAATTCACTGAATGCACAGTCTGATGGTAGCTGACAAACCTAAAACAATATTGCTAATGTCCAAAGATGCACTGGGTGATATACAGTCACCTAAACATGATACTTAGCATTTAGTAGTTTGTATCCAACCATAAGTAGATGGGGAAATAAATAGTTTCAGACACTCGAACCCATCAAAGATTGTCAGCAGTTTCATGTGCATGTTTGCCCTTACTCCCTCTAATATCACTTAGGTAGTATATGATGACAAATTTGGAGCAAAAACATTGCCACTGAGAAACAAGCGGGTATCAACATCCTTGGGAGACCTCAAGGTTTGCAGAAGTACAAAACATAAAAAGCCTAAGCAATAAAAATGTCTCAAAGCCACCCAGCAGCTAGAACCATAAACAGGAGCCCTCTTGTTCCAATGCTGTGCAGCATTTTGTTGAAGGTCCCACTTATTTGCCAAATTTTAGACATTCACAGCAAAAGCTAGGTGGACTGGTAGATTTTCAATAAACTATATTCCTGTTGATAAAAGTAAGCTATATAAACACATATGTTAACTGTGAATTTGAGTGCAGAAAGCAATGCATTATGTATAACAATCAAGGCTGTGATTTTTTCTAAGCTATTTTAAGTGTCAGAAGTGCTTTGTATGTGGTGCACTTTTTCTAAGTGCTCAGTTTTCTACATCACAATTTCTGAGTAAACATCACAGAACCCCTTTCAAATGGTATTATTTTCCCATCATCACAGACATGTGTGGGTTTGAGGCAGAGAATAAAGATACCTAGGGAGTTTGTGGCAAAATAAGAGTTGAAGCAGCTTACACCTGAAAACTCTGCTTCGCTATTTTCTCTACCTTATGTGTGTCGTGGTAGCAAAGAGGCATAGTGTGTATACAAAGACAGCACATTCTGTTGCCACAGGCTATGCATTCTGGCAACCACAAGAAACTCTCCTCTCAGATGGTCACTTTGGTGTTGCAGGAAACCCACTCAAATTTGGAAGTTGCTAAATAACCATAGGTGGGGTCATCAAACCATAAAAAGAAGAGGTCTGGTGATGGTAAAGTTAACTGTCTTAGTTAGTTAGTTAGTTAGTTAGTTAGTTAGTTAGTTAGTAACACTGCCTCATTTGTTTTTAAAAGCTTTCATATTCTGAAGAACTAACAATAAAAACAAATTTCAAATCTGGGCTATTTTTCTATTGTGCTATAGAGCACTGATTTCTGGAGCTATAGGTTAAGTCACTGCTGCAAAAGAGCGACGCCTTCCCCAGGACAGGAAAATCTCTTTCCCCCCGTGCTGTATTGAAAATGATTAATGGAAATGAATAATGGAAAAGTTTTATGGCCTCGGAGTAACGGTAGCCCGGTGCAGACGATCAGAGTGCCTAGTTGGGGGGCAGTGGGGCGGGTTGCAGATCCCTCACTGCACACAACCTTTCTGTGTTCAGGGTCCTTTCTGCAAGGGACCTACATGTTTGTGTTCCAGATGTGCAGCCTGTAACCTAGAAAAATAATGGGCGTGGACCATATGTTCAGAACCTGTATGAGTTGGGGCTTTTGCACATAGAAACTTTGAACATGTGGAGGTTTGCCATGGCAAGGGATGGACTGGTGGGCACAATCCTGATCTGCTTACTCCCATTTGTGTGTGTGGCACACTTTGACCATCTGCACAGGGCTACCGGCTGCTTGGAATGTCGCTGCTTACCGAGGGTAGGAGATTTTGGAAATAGCTATTTTGTTGTCACGTGTATTGCTTTTTTAAAACAACAACAACACAATGACTTGAACTTATTTTATGTGCCTAGAACTCCTCAAAACTAATTGGTTTCACTGTTGTTTTATTCATACACACACATTTTTGGGGGAATAACTAGTAACCTGTAACTATGGAAATGGAGGCTGCCAACACACCTGTGATGACACAGATACGGGACCTGTGTGCGGTTGTCATCAAAAGTATGCCCTACACTCGGACGGCCGAACATGTATTGGTAAGTACCCTCCCTCTGAATTGTACAAATATCTGTGTGGAATTGAAATACTGCTTAAAAGAGTGGGCCATAAACTCCTGATCTTATCTAATGTTTAAATTTGTAAAAGTTATAGAAGGCAGCATTTGAAAGCTATAATACATTGGTTGGTTGAGGATTTGTCACTTTTTAATAGCTTGATATGTGTGCATTTGTACACAAACCCATATATGTATATTCTTCTGTGGCATTTTGTATACTACTGGACGTTGGAAAAAAGCAGCTGCAATCTCTTACGCTGGCTGTTCACATAGAGGAAAAACGAACCAGAAGTATATATCTGGACTGTTCTGCTATACACAGTATTACATTTTGCTCCTTTTAAAAATTCAGGAGTGTAAATGATGCTCATTGCAATAGAAGATTTTAGTCATGGTTTCACTGGGAGAAAGTGATAGTTAAAGTCATTATTTTATGTTTAATATACCTTTTCAAACATGCAATGACCTATATAGCTACCTATTTGTATTACAACTATGTAACCAGAATTCATCACCAGAATCCATTTGTGTAGATGATTCCCCACGTGGTTCTGGTGGAGTGGGACCCATGCGGTTGCTCGAATTGAGACTTTTTTCTAATACCGCAAAGCATATCTGCTCATTGGGAAAAATGGAGCAGAACCTGTAATTAATTAGATTCTTTTTTTAAAAAAATCTGTTTTATGCATATTGAGCATGCAATTATTTCAGCCAGTTTGTAGTGTATTCGTGGTAAAATTTATGCAATAGCTGCTGACTGTTCTGAACTCCATCCTGGAACCTGAGCACTAATGAATACAGCCAGGGCATCTGGGCAATGTGAGAAAGGGAGTTCAAAAAGAAGTGATTTGGTGAGGATCAGACACCTGACAGATTGTGAATGGAGTGGAAGAAGAGCTAGAATTATATGGAAGGAATGCTTTCTGTCATGGTGTTGTCACTTGGACAATTTTGCACCACCATGGGAAGCAGAATATATTCTTTTGAGATGTTCTTTTATATATGTTTTATTGTGATTATAAGCACAGAATCAAAGAATTTACATTTTTACATTTCTTTTTTCTTTATGGTGCATTTGTGGGGGAGAATTGCAATTGTTTCAGTTTAATAAGAAGCTGCTTTAACACTTACTCCAGATTTTACACCAAAATCTAGAAGCCCTTTAAGTTTAAAAATTCATGGAACATAATTCTAGTCAGAGTTACACACTTTAACATCCCACTGATTTTAGTGCTTAACTTTCTGACTGAAATCTGAGATTTACAGTTTTGGCATGATCATGCTGTATGGTTGGGGGGCGTTCATTAGTTGTATTTTTCTGTTCTTTGTCTGTTTCAAAGCAGAGAAATAAAACATTCTATAAGCATTCTCAAAGGGCATAATCCAACCAAAGGTAAGCTCTCTAAGTGCTGTTAATTTCAGTGGGAGCATCAAGCATGGGTTTAAATAATCCCTATTCAAAGTAAAAAATGTTGTCTTATAATTGTGCCCATAATCCATATAATTTAAAAGCATTTTTCTTTGTATAGAATTTGCTCATAAGTTACAATTAGTTGCGGGTGAATTTGGTTTGGCATTTCCAGAATTATGTCTTAACCTTTAATTGCAAGACTTAACCATTGTGAAAATTAGAGAGCTCAAGAGAAATTACTAGTAAAATCTGGCTCTAAAACATTAAAGAAGTCCTGTTTTCAGTGATCCACATCTAATTGTACAAAGTGAACAAAATTTAGATAAATATTTCCCAACAAATTTTGTATGGCAAGCTATCACTATGTAGCTTAATCAGCAGTCAATAATTTCCTCTTTAAAGCTAAAATGTTTATTGCTTTATTAAAGGTGTGTGAATGTCTGTGGTGAATCTAACATATCTTGACATCTGTGGATAACTGTATAATTCCATCAATCTTACATGTGTATTGAAGTCTTTTGAGCTGGTGAAATTAAATGTCTTTTTTAACGTGCTTTGATTATGGACACCCTAAAGTCTTGATCCTGGGAAGGAAACCATTCAGCCAGCCCTCAGTTCTAAGCCTATGCTCAGTACAACCAGCTCTCTGGATGAAATTAACAGATTTGCCTTAAAGATTTGGCCCCTTGTGCGTTTATTAAATGCAGTCTAATTGTGATTACAATATAGCTGTTACAGTATTCACTGCATGCATCTTATTCTTGGGTTTCTTCTATTTTTATTGTTGAAAGCACCACTAAAACCTTAGAGAGCCATTATAGGGTTGCAAATCTTGGTACAGTTTTTATTGAGAGAAGTGATAATGCTCTGAGATCATGCTCTGATTTCAGGGTGATGCTTATTTGGTCCGGCATATAGAAAAACTGTTGAACTGTTGGAAACTGTACTTTCCCCCTTCCCTTTCTGCAAAGTTATTGTATAATACGACTTTATATTACATTTTCTGTTCCTGTAATTTAAGTCGCATATTGCTGCTTTTGTTGGGTCTTTCACCCTCCTCTTTCTTCTGAGTAGTCCTTTCTCTTAGATATTTTTTAAAACTTTTGTTTTGTTTCCATTTTTATTCCTGCTTTCTGGTGATGGTTCCTGATTGCCTGTCTTGTCTGATACCTGATGTTCATTAATTATTGGAAAAAAAATATTAAAAGAGAAATGAAAAACCTCAAAGCAAAGCCTCTATTGCAGCCTGATCCCATCTAGAACTTGGTTTCTTCTTAGAACAATGTCTTGTTACCCAGCCATTTAGTGTTACCACAGATAAAACCTGCCTCCACTACTTCTGATTCCTTCTCCTATCTACCTATAGTTTGCTGACTTCAGTGGTGTCTGTAACTTGGACATCGCTGCAAGTATGCAAATGTCTGCAATGGCACATAAGTACCCTTTTGTCTAACCCGTTTATTTCTCTTCGTTTTCTTGACTTATCCTCTTATTTTATGTCTGTTGCATGTGAAAAGTCCCCACTTGTGTTTCGTATTTTTCTTTTTAAAGGCAATTCTCCATCCCATATAAATTATTTTAATCGCTTAGCCTCTGCTCCCTGTATTGCTTCTCTCCCCCCCCCCCCGCCATGTACGAGACCTTTCATTCACTCCATCATCTGTTCCCATCCTTGCAAACAGATTGTTTAGGTATATTTCTAAGTATTGCATAACTTAACTTCTTATAATGCTGGATAGGAGCTTTCCATAGAAAGGACACCAGAACCTACCTGCAGGGTGTCCTGTGCTAACAATGCCCCCCGCCCCCGCTTAACTGCATGCTTCTAAAAATTACTAGACTATTCTTGTGACATCTTTTTTCTAGCATTGAATGTTTAGCTAGTCGTGTTCCATAGACAAGCAGGCAACCAGCACTGCCCAACTGAATTGTTTTGTTTTTTTATATTTGTTTTTACGGTTGTTGTTTTTAAAAAATTTGCATGCAGTTTTTGTTTTTGATACACTGTGTCAACATGCACAAAGCTGTCATGTTCCCATGCCCATCCATCACCGGATTCTCTTAGCTCTGTTCTGTGTTCAGTATCCTTGTTGCCAGCTGTGTTCAAAAGCTGCCACCTACCTCTCCGCCTGCAGCTACTTCCATTGTCTTTTCTCCTTTTCGTTTTTTTAACAATGTGTTGAACTTGAAACCTTATCATTTAAATTTCTTAATTAACACCGATCTGGGGCACCTTCTCTTTTGTGTTTGTGTTATGACTAGCGTGAGACCAGCTTAATATGTGTTTGCTGGCTAATTACTTTGTTTTTCATCATCATTTTCTTCTGCCCCCCTCCTCCACTCCCTCCTTCCCACCAGCATACTTTTATTTATTTCTGGGATTTCAAATGGAATTAACTCTCTAAATGGGGTTTTAGTGCTTTCATGCTTCTTGGCTTTGGTTGCACCAGGCTAAGAAACTTTCTTCAGCAGTGGAAAATTGGGCTTTTCATTAACCAACTGCTCCATGTTTGTCCCTTACTTGTGTTTTAGAGAAGGATGAGGCTGCAATTGAGAGTTCTGAGTTCAATGCCACGTCAGTAGCTGATGTGGACAAGCGGGTGAAACGGCGGCTACTTATGGGTAACACTTTTCTTCCACTTCCTTTGATGTGCTCTCAACTTTTGTCTCTTGTGTGTATGGGGGTGTGGGGGTGTGTTTCGAGTATTTCTGTTTTTAATTTGTTCATCTGTTTGCTGAGGTCACAATTCGTTTTAGAATCCTGATCTTTCATCGAAAAGTTCATTTCCCATTTTAAATCTATTCTCTCTCCACCCAAACCCCTCCAGTACTGTAGCTTTAATGTCGAAAGACTTTGGTGCAAAGAAGAGAATCTTTGCCACTAACCTTATTTACCTTTTGCACGTCTGATTTTCACATGTGGCTTTTGTGTTTCTGTGAGTAAAAATCGACCCAAGTAGGTCACGTAAGCTTCCTCGCTCAGCGTTACCCTTTGTAGCAAGTTCCAATGATATAAAATGCTTGATTTCATTCTTTTTGTACTTTTGGTTTAAAATATTCATACCCTTGCTTGAAATAATTTATGTCCTCAGGATTTGGAATTGTTGGAAGTATTTCCCCCTCCCCCATTGGGCACTTTTCTTTCAAAAAAACCCCACCCCAAACCATACAGTGGTACCTCCGGTTGCAAACAGGATCCGTTCCGGAGTCCCGTTCGCAATGTGAAAAGCCCGCAAGCTGAAGCACCATATCTGCGCATGTGCGCGGGGCGATTTAGTGCCTACTGCGCATGTGCAAACAGCGCAACCCGGAAGTAACCCTTTCCGGTACTTCCGGGTCGCCGCGGGACGCAACCTGAAAAAACGTAACAAGTAGCGGACGTAACATGAGGTATGACTGTACATTTTTTAAAAAGAAGCATTTTGCAGAATTATTGATCATTTGAAATTGATACTTGCGTAGGCAAGTAGGTCTGTGCTACCTGCCAAGGTTGTGTTTCTTCCTGGGTGAAGCTGAATCAAAGGTTTTCATGCCTCTCCCTTGCCCAATCTCACATGGATGGAAACTGGTCCAGCGTAGGATGAATATGTTGCTGGCCTCGCGTTTCTTTGCTCCAGAACACATACCGTGTTTCTCATAAAATAAGACACCGTCTTATATTTATTTTACTTAAGAAAATAAGCTTATGGCTTATTTTCGGGGGTGTCTTATTTTTTTTTAATTAAGTACTGTATAGTTCTGGGCACCTGCCTCCTCTTGCCGCGGCCGGTGTTGCTGCTGCTTGGTCCAGCTGTCTTGGGGCGGGCACACGGCCCTGCTTGGCGCCGACCCGGCAGGCCACCTCCTCCTCCTGCTGACTCCCGGAGGCTCGGGGCGGTGGGCGCCGACCTGGCAAGCCTCCTCCTCTTCCTGCTGCGGCTTGGCGCCCGGAACTGGCTGTTGGTGCTGCTGCTGAAGTACTGGCAAAGTGCCCAGCAGCGCCATGCGGAGCACCCTGAGCCGCGACAGGAGGAGGAGGAAGCGGCTTGCCGGGTCGGCGCCCAGCAGCGCCGCACGGAGCGCCCCGAGACGCAGCGGCAGGAGGGCGAGGAGGCGGCTTGCCGGGTTGGCGCCCAGCAGCGCCGCACGGAGCGCCCCGAGACGCGCCAGCAGGAGGAGGAGGAAGCGGCTTGCCGGGTCGGCGCCCAGCAGCGCCGCACGGAGCGCCCCGAGACGCGGCGGCAGGAGGGCGAGGAGGCGGCTTGCCGGGTCGGCGCCCAGCAGCGCCGCACGGAGCGCCCCGAGACGCGGCGGCAGGAGGGCGAGGAGGCGGCTTGCCGGGTCGGCGCCCAGCAGCGCTGCACTGAGCGCCCCGAGCCTCCGGAAGCCAGCAGGAGGAGGAGGCGGCTCGTGCTGCGTCCCGCTGGCACGTGGCTCCAGGCGGCTTATTTTCGGGGTATGTCTTATATTTTTGGATTGCTTCAAAATCCTGCCATGGCTTATATTATAGGCACGTCTTATATTATGAGAAACACGGTAATATCGGAAATGAACAGTTTTGTTATAATATAAACCCATTGTGTTGCAATTTAAGGAGGTGGTTGGTTAATGAACACCTTCAAGAATTGATCGTTACTTATTCCATTTGTATTCTGCCGCTCAGTCAGAAGGCTCTCAATTGATGATTGCTCCTGCGATTCGTTGTACAAATAAAAAGGGATATTCCTGTTCGTTTGATGAAAGTGTGAATTGTGTGTACAATCTGTATGTCGTTTCTTCTATCAGTCTGCCTTTTCTAGGTTTAGCAAGAGGCTCACCACACTCTTGCTTCTGTCAGACATGTATTTGCAACTGAATTTGGATTGTTGATTGCAGCCACAGATTCTTTTGTGGGGGGATCCCCCCCCTTGAAGTCTTACAACACTGTGTTGCTGATTTTAGTTACGACTTCTACACATTTTCTACGGAGCTCAATCAAAAATTGTATTGAGCATTACATTACTTTACTTGTAGAGTCATAGAATTTGAAGCAAGCGAGGGTGACACAAAAATTTTTTTTTTGTCCCTTCATCTTACAAACATCAAGCATTTTGCAAGTTGAAAGAAAAAGGTTAAAATAAGCCTCCTTTCAGTTTTTTGGCAGCCACTGAATGGCCTTTCTGAATATTCTTTGTGATACAGAGAAATAATTGCAAGTAAATTGCATGATTGCAAAATATCCCCCCCCCCCCGTTCTTTTTATAGCCAGTGTACACACACTTTGCACAGAGTGAGATGGTTGAATTCTGAACTGTACCAGAATTCCATCACCTCATAATACATCGATTTCCTAACTATGGGCAGCAGTTGCAATATAAATGTCCGGTTGCAATTCCAGCAACCTAAATACTTATCATCTGTCTGAAAGGTAGGCTGGTCCTTAGTTATGTGAAATATTTGATAAAACATTACCAACATGATAAAATCCACTGATTCTTTATGAATAGATGTTTCATTTTAATAAGGATGAGGAATTTGTAGGAAGGCATACAGATGAAGAAATATTTATGTCCATTCATCATTCAAGGTGGGAGTTAAGCTGGCAACAAGTTTAGATGGTTAGGAATGCATAGCATGTATCATCTTCAGAGGCGGGGGCTAGCGGCTTCAGATTTTTAAGTTCTCAGAGCAAAAATTTAAACTTAATTAATGCTGAGGAATTGCAAAGAGGCAACGGTGGAGAGGATATGAAGTTTGTTCTAGACACTCATGTTTGTTTGTTTGTTTATTACATTTATATACCACCTTTGTTTTCTAAGGATCTCAAGGTGGTGTTCCCTGTTTCATCCTCACAACAAATAGATACAACAGTTGACTTTTACAGTGTAATCCTATGAATGTTTATTTAAAAGTCCCGTTGCATTTAATGTAATTTGTGCCCTTGTAAATGTGTATAGCATCGCAACCTTATGATGAACTCAGATCGAAATGTCGCTTTATTAAAATGATAAATAAATAAGGCTAAGAAACAGATTCCGAAGCTTAACGCCTTATCAGCATATCCCGTAATTATGTAACTTCTGCACATGGATTGACAATAAAAATTCCAGAAGTCAACCATTTTTAAAGGGACTTTAGGACTCTATCCAAATAACAGGTTGTCTCCTGAGCCCCATTATGCTTTGAAATAAATGGCACATTTGACACACACAATAATAATGAATAATGCAACCCATTAAAATGTACGAATCAGGTCAGTAGCTCATTTAGCCCAGCATCTTGTTCTCACAGTGGCCAACCAGGTGCCTGTTCAAAACCTGCAAGCAAGACCGGAGCCCAACAGCACTCTCCCTTCCTGCCTCGGTAGTTCAACTATGTGCTGTGTGAAGAACTGTTTTTTCTTGCCTGTCCTGAATCCGCCCCACATTCAGCTTCCCTGGACATCCACAATATCCATTTTCACTGGATGTTCATTTTCACTGGACGTCCATCTTGATTTTCTCAGTCCGCTTCCTCCACGCTGTGCATAATTGGATACACTTCTTACTCACATCTTCTCTAAATAAAAAGCCTTTTTCAGTAGAGGTTTTCCATACCTGCAGCTACTGAAGTAGTCAGCCCAAAGAAACCTTAACAATTCTCCTTGCTATCTTTTTCAGAAGACTCTTTCTTACTATTTCAGGAACGTTTTTAGGTGCATACAGATGACCAGTTTATGACAAGAGCCAGTGTGGTGTAGTGGTTAAGAGTGGTAGACTCGTAATCTGGGGAACTGGGTTCGTGTCTCCACTCCTCCACATGCAGCTGCTGGGTGACCTTGGGCTAGTCACACTTCTTTGAAGTCTCTCAGCCCCACTCACCTCACAGAGTGTTTGTTGTGGGGGAGGAAGGGAAAGGAGAATGTTAACCGCTTTGAGACTCCTTCGGGTAGTGAAAAGCGGGATATCAAATCCAAACTCTTCTTCTTCTTCTTCTGGGGGCTTGCCTGCTTCTAAAAATGTGTAAAAAAAAATTCCTTCCAGTAGCACTTTAGAGACCAACTAAGTTTGTTCTTGGTCTGAGCTTTCGTGTGCATGCACACTTCTTCAGATACACTGAAACAGAAGTCACCAGACCCTTATATATAGTGAGAGAGAGGGGAGGAGTATTACTCAGAAGGGTGGTGGGAATGGCAGACCAACACGGCTACCTACCTGTATCTAAAAATGTGTGTAAGAGTGCATCAGTACAGGTGACCAGGAATAACTCTGTAGCCTTTTGTGGCTTTCATTACTCCACTCCTGGCCATGGAGAAAACCCATCCTTCCTTGCCCTGCCATATTGCTTTATCACTGCTCCCTGATCCTTCATTATGGAAGTAGATGGCAAATATATTCTCACAGTCCTAAAGCATTATTCATACTGATGGCATCATTTCAAAGAGGTCAGTACAATGTTTCCCCCATATTTGGTTTTGTTCTTTTTCTCTTAAAAAGAATATCAAATTGCTTTTAAGCTGACAAAGTCCTCTGCTGCAGGACTGTTAAACCTGCAAAACAATCTGTTGTGTGTAATTTCACACTTTAGAATTCCCCTTGTGACAGAATTCGCACAGAAATGTCACATCAGGGATGTGACTACAGATTATTGTTTTAAAATCAAAACAAAAAGCTAAGGCGCAAGTCAGCAATAGGCTGGTTATTAGGGTTAAATCTACAAGATCTTGCTATTGGCTGGAGCAGGACTCCTTTTAAAGTTTTTCTCTCCTGTCCTTTCCTGTTTCTACTCATGTTTCTACCCAGTTTCAAGCAACTATCAGCCTGCAAATATAGTGAGTGGGAATTTTATTTATATATTACTATTTTCTCCAAAACATACTTATATTAATAAACTTACATTAATATTTTACAATAACTCACAAAGTAGCAAATATGTACATCTTTTGAAATACATGAACAATTGGAATAAAAACCTCATGCTTTATATTTAAATCTAAAGCCATGGGGGGAAAGGAAGGAAGACAATCTGATGTGAGATACCCATGTAGCAGAAGTTGCCCCCAGTTCTGTTCACCACACAGAGGCTGCTTAAGGTCCAGAATAGTTTACTGCTATAGAAGATAAGGCTTCAGTAAACAGTTCCAGACATTGATATATACAGGTGAAACTCAAAAAATTAGAATATCGTTGAAAAGTTCATTTATTTCAGTAATTTAACTTAAAAGGTGGAACTAATATATGAGATAGACTCAAGACATGCAAAGCAAGATGTGTCAAGCCTTTATTTGTTATAATTGTGATGATTATGGCGTACAGCTGATGAAAACCCCAAATTCAGTGCAGTACTCAATCCATAACATCTGCAAAGGGTTCCTGAGCCTTTAAATGATCTCTCAGTCTGGTTCAGTAGGAATCACAATCATGGGAAAGGCTGCTGACCTGACAGTTGTGCAGAAAACCATCATTGAGACCCTCCATAAGAAGGGAAAGCCTCAAAAGGTAATTGCAGAAGAAGTTGGATGTTCCCAAAGTGCTGTATCAAAGCACATTAATGGAAAGTTATGCAGAAGGGGAAAGTGTGGAAGAAAAAGGTGCACAAGCAGCAGGGATGACTACAGCCTGGAGAGGATTGTCAGGAAAAGACTATTCAAACGTGTTGGGGACTTTCACAAGGAGTGGACTGAGGCTGGAGTTAGTGCATCCAGAGCCACCACACACAGACGGATCCTGGAGATGGGCTTCAGATGTCGTATTCCTCTTGTCAAGCCACTCCTGAACAAGAAACAATGTCAGAAGCGTCTTACCTGGGTTAAAGAAAAAAAGAACCGGTCTGTTGCTCAGTGGTCCCAAGTCCTCTTCTCTGATGAGGGCAACTTTTGCATCTCATTTGGAAACCAAGGACCCAGAGTCTGGAGGAAGAATGGGGAGGCACACAATGCCAGATGCTTGAAGTCCAGTGTGAAGTTTCCACAGTCTGTGTTGATTTGGGGAGCCATGTCAGCTGCTGGTGTTGGTCCACTGTGTTGGTCAACGCAGCCGTCTACCAGGAGATTTTGGAGCACTTCATGCCTCCTTCTGCAGATGAGTTTTATGGGGATGCTGACTTCATTTTCCAGCAGGACTTGGCACCTGCCCACACTGCCAAAAGTACCAAAACCTGGTTCAATGCCCATGGGATTACTGTGCTTGATTGGCCAGCAAACTCGGCTGACCTGAACCCCATAGAGAATCTATGGGGCATTGCCAAGAGAAAGATGAGAGGCATGAGACCGAGCAATGCAGAAGAGCTGAAGGCCGCTATTGAAGCATCCTGGTTGTCCATAACCCCTCAGCAGTGCCACAGGCTGATAGCATCCATGCCACGCCGCATTGAGGCAGTAATTGATGCAAAAGGGGCCCAAACCAAGTACTGAGTACATATGCATGCTTCTACTTTTCAGAGGTCCAATATTGTTCTATTTGCAATCCTTGTTTTGTTGATTTCATTTAATATTCTAATTTTCTGAGATTGTGAATTTGGGGTTTTCATCAGCTGTACGCCATGATCATCACAATTATAACAAATAAAGCCTTGACATATCTCGCTTTGCATGTCATGAGTCTATCTCATATATTAGTTTCATCTTTTAAGTTGAATTACTGAAATAAATGAACTTTTCCACGTTATTCTAATTTTTTGAGTTTCACCTGTACATACAACTTGTAGGCTTTGCAGATACAGATACAGATATATACAAGTACAGCGTATTTCTTGCTTTAGCAATTCAAGACTTCAGCTTACTTCTCAAAATTGGCCCCAACACTCGAAAGGCCCTGGACCCACTGAGCTGATATGCATTAATCACTTATATGGGCGGCACTGTGCCATTTTCATAGCAACTAGCTTGGCTGACCATGCACCTGCTGGCTTATCTCATACACGGAGTGCTTTACAATCATGAAGGAAATTAACCCCTTCCTCCATGTCCAGTTATGCCAACACTGACATGTCTACCACACAATGACATTTGACACCAGGTAGATCAAATTCAAAGGAAGAACCAAGCGAACAGGAGTGTGTTCCCAATTCTCCCTTTCTCTCTTTGCAGGTGCAATTTAAAGTCAGGCCACACTTTCCATGTCAAGGTAATAGAAAAAGGTACCAAATTCAGAAAAACACTGAATTCTACCAGAAGATGGAAAGGAAGAATTGCAAGTGCACTTAGGTGAAATAAGGAGGCATGGTGGGCCAGGGGGTCCCCAGTGCTGCCCTAAGTCAACATAACTACCCAATGCAGCAGCACACCCTTGCCCCCGACCCCAGCTAGCAGTGAAGGGCAAGGATCCCAAGGGCATGTTGTTTAATGCCAACTCACAACCACCTTGTCAGCATCACCAGCCTGTGAAAACTGAAACAATCCCACAAAACATAGCTTGGTGGGGCTTTAGAAGCCTCACTTAGGTCTGTATCAGTCATGGCATCTAGCTTTCTACGAAGGCGAGGGGTTTTGTTCTCAAAGTGGTCCCTGAGGTGCCCTAGGCTCCATCGACCAATACAAGTGTCAGCACCCTATGGACTACCCTGAAGAGTTCTGCAAGACCCCCTTTGTTGCTTTTGCCACCACAGTAGGAACAATTATGTGCTCTAGCTAATGTTCAGTCATCTTCACAGTGGGACTTCTACTACCTGTGCTGTAGTTGTCACCTGGCCTGATTTCACATATAGCTCCCCAATATACCTGGGAGTGATCCAGTGTCAGAGAGGGTGCTCGGGAGTGATAATTTCGCCTGCCCTCTGCTTCTTCCAGTTCCATAGGAAGATGAGGGCCTCAGCATCCACCAGTTCTAGCCACCAGAAATTCTCCAGGGTATTCAGCCATCCATTGGAATCCATAAATCTACTGTCATCCTAATTTGCCCCCTACTACTATGGAAGAAGTTGGTTCTGCTAGCCCAGGAAGTGTTCTGATCATGACAATGGAGTCACAGAAACCTCCTTATTTCCAGACCGTCAACTGGGGCAAAAAACAAATTGAGGATATGACCTGAACTTTGGTTGGCCTGGTGGTCACTTGAAACAGCTCCATGGTTGTCACAGAGGCCATGAAAACCTGAGCCAGACCAAACACAGCAGCTTCAGCATGGACATCAAAAGCCCCCAGGACAATAATCCAGAGACCACCTCTACCAGCTCAGTCAACAAGGTGGTTGATAGACCAGTAGCACTTCCAGTCTTTAGCCTGACACCAGACACAGGCCCTCAGATGGTGAGGTCTCCTGATGAGCAGAATAGAAGATCTGAGGACTATGCACAGTGGCTTCTAAAACTTGGGTCCAAATGTTGTTGAACTACAACTCCCATCATCCCTAGCTAGCAGAAACAGTGGTCAGGAATGATGGGAATTGTAGTCCAATAGCAGCTGGGGACACATTTTGGAGAAACACTGGACTATGTCAACACACAGTCAACCTTCCAATCTTTGCAGCTTCTGCCCTGAGTACATAGGCAAGCAAGGCTGCGAAAGGTTCACTCCTCCCAGCTTGCCCACTCAGGTATTGGTGATAAACACTAGGTCAGCTCCTTCATGCTCTATCAAGTTGTGGATGAGCAAGATATTATTATGAACCAACTTGGCATTCACTAACAGATCAGTCAAACTGGATGGTGTTATGGTTGTAGAGCAACCAGGAGCTTGATGCTGCAGGTGAAAAAGAAGAGGGAACCATGTACAAGCATCTCTTATTATGGAATTCTCTCCGCCCAGGGCCATACCTACCTGAACCCATGATTGCTGGGATAGAAGAGGCACCTCCATTTCTTCCCAACCCCACACTTCCCAGACACATAGCAAAGATACAAATTCATTATCACACAGCCATCTATGAAGTACCAAAATGTCTTCTACTAATGATAAGCCAAGGGAACCAGGTGGCGCTGTGGGTTAAACCACAGAGTCTAGGGCTTGCCGATCAGAAGGTCGGCGGTTTGAATCCCTGCAACGGGGTGAGCTCCTGTTGTTCGGTCCCAGCTCCTGCCCACCTAGCAGTTCGAAAGCACGTCAAAGTGCAAGTAGATAAATAGGGACCGCTCTGACGGGAAGGTAAACGGCGTTTCCGTGCGCTGCTCTGGTTCGCCAGAAAGTGGCTTTGTCATGCTGGCCACATGACCCGGAAACTGTCTGCAGACAAACACCGGCTCCCTTGGCCTATAGAGCGAGATGAGCGCCGCAACCCCAGAGTCGGACACGACTGGACCTGATGGTCAGGGGTCCCTTTACCTAATGATAAGCCAAACCATGGGTTAGTTCCTGGTAGGAATAGAGGAAGAGAAAAGTGGCTATGATTTTTCTTCCTCTGTACCAGCATACACACATTCACATTCAAACCATAGTTCAGCTTAACAGTGGTTTAAAGTGGTGTGTGAACGAGGCCAGTGGCTGATTTCTTTACATCACTCTGAATATTGAAGAAGGATTGCAACTCCTTTCAAATATTCATCCCTTAATTCTAAATGTGTGAAATAGTCAAACTTAGCATTTGTATGCTGCTTCAGAGCATTCAAAGGATTGTACAGTTTGAACATTAGCAAAGGGAGAGACGAGAGAGAGGTGGGGGAGGAAAGGTTGAGCAGTGGCAACGGCAGAATAAAATGCACTGATGCATGTAACATGGTGCTTCTTGAGCCTGGAGTTAGAAATGTGGGAGAGACATTTCAAAAGTAATAATATTGGTGATTCGTTTCACTCCAGTTAGGCAATAACTAATGGTTCAAGGAAGGGGTTAGTTTTGAGGAGAGATTTGAAGAAAATGAGAGAGGGCAAAAAGTACAGATTCTTCCCTACTTGCCTTTTGAATTTAATGATGATGGGGGGAACCTCAAGTATCTCGAAGTCGATGCTCATGCTTTAGCCGTTACAAAATGACAGCATCCTATGATAAATGTGAATTTTCTTCCAAATTAAATAGGGCCTCGTTGTTAAAAGTTGAAATGTGTTGCTTGAGCTTAACATGTAGTTTGCTCACAAATATTGATGGTGCCAGACTTCAAGAATGATAAAACAAGAAATTTTTGGCAGCTTCATTGCTGCATGAACCTTTTGCCCAGTTCTGCTGGATGCTTCGTGGTTTTGTTCCATTATTGGTTTCATATATGGTTTCAAACTGCCAAAGCAAGCATTCGGGAGACTGCTTTTCACTGGTTTCTGAAAACCATAAAATCACCTCAAATTCTCAAGATTGTTAGATCAAAACCACAGAAAATGGATCCAGATAGGCAGCATTCAACGTTTTCAGGCCATGCACATTTGGAAGACATTTCAGTTGGCTACTTCTGCAAAATTGAGATCTGGCTATAGCTTGCTCACAGCCTTGAGACTTCCCATAACGAACATAAGAAGAGTCCTCCTGGATCAAGGTCAATGGCCCATCTACTCCAGCCTCCTGGTCTCCCAGACGCCTCTGAGAAGCCCACAAGTAGGACCTCTGTAGAACAGCACTGTTCCTGCTTCTGATTAATAGGAACCGGTATTCAGAAGCGAACTGCCTCCTACAACCATTGTGGCTAGTAGCCACTGACAGCCTTATCCCCCATGAGTTTGTCTAATCTGTTAAAGTCATCCTAGTTGATAGCCCTTTCAATCTGTTGTAGAAGCAAATTCCATACTTTAACTAGGTACTGTGGAAATAAGTACTTATTTCTGCCTGTCCTGATAGTTCCAACGTTCAACTTTGTTAGATGACTCTGGTTTCTGGTGTTATGTGTGTGAGAGAGAGAAAAAACACTTTCTCCACACCATATGATAGAGGTGCACATTTTATGCACCTCTATCATGTACCCCCTTTTTATCTAAAGTAAAAAGACCCCAAAGTTGTAACCTTCCGTATAGAGGAATTCCTCCACCCCCTTAATCATTTTGCTTGTACTTTTCTAAACCCTTTCCAACTCTACAATGCCCTTTCGGAGGTTCAGTCAGCAGAACTCCTACTGTTCTCACATCATAGATTGGTATAATGGCATGATGATTTGGCAGTTCTATTTTCAATCCCATTCCTAATGATTCCTGAAATAATTTGCCTTTTTTGCTGCTGCTTCTGCTAAGTTAGCACCTTCATGACACTGTCACTGCAGGTTCAGATCTCACTAGCATGTATGGGAAATTAGGAGTTTTTTGGGCCCCAGGTGTGCATAACTTTACATTGAATTTCATTTGCTGTTTTACTGGCCTGTTCTCTCAGTTTGGACTGATTCTTTTGGCATGCCTCATAATCCCTTTTTTGTTTTAACCACCCTGAACAATTCAGTCATAGCTGTCAACTTTTCCCTTTTCTTGCGAGGAATCCTATTGGAATAAGGGAATTTCCCTTTAAAAAAAGGGAAAAATTGACAGCTATGAATTCAGTACCATCAGTGAACTTGGCTGCCTCACTGCTCACCCTTCACTCTAGATCCTGGGTAGCCAATGTTGTGCCCTTTAGATGCTATAGGACTACAACTCCCATCTGTCCCTACCAGCATGGACAGTGGTCAAGGGTTATGGGAGTTGTAGTCCAACAACATCTGGAGAGCACTGTGTTGACTACACCAACAATTATCATTAATGAACAATTTGTGTGTGGAACAACTAAGCCTCTCATCATTGTTGATCTTTTTTATTATTTTTGTAAACCGCTTTGGGTGTTAATTTTCTTTACAATCAAGCACTTTATAAATTTTACAAAATGAAAATAAATATATATATTGTATAGATTTATAAACGTATGCTTTCCCCACAAATAGCCTCCACAAAGAGGCTTACAGAGTAGAATAGCCAAACTAGTGTAGACACCTTATAAAACAATACTGCAAAGCCTCATAAAAACAAGTTGAAATACAAAGCACAGTTGCAGTACATTAAGCAACATTAAAAACCCTCAGTAAAGACCAGCAAAGATAAAAAGCAGAACAATCACACTTTCAAAACTCCAGAACAGCACCAGCAATTAAAAGCAGATTGAAATAGATAAATATTTAAAGGCCACGTGAAAGCGACTAAAGAGGTGGCCAGAATCACACCCGGGGCGGGGAGGGGGGGGAGTTCTACAAAGTAGCTACAGGATTACTACTATTTTCTCGTTTTGTATCTAGATCCCAAATTAAAACCTGGATTTCAAATGTTTCTAAAGGTATGGAAGTCTTTGGGTTAGGAGCTGGTTTCACCATGACATCTAAGTGCAGCACACCAGCCAAACATTGCATTTTGCAAGGCTTTCAACAACTCTTGTTTTGTAGAGTCCGGAAAAAGGCAGCAAGAATTTCCCACACTTCATATTCCCCCCCCCCCAACTCACCCGCTCAGATTTATTCCCTTTCCCATGCTTTCTTTTCAAGTCAAGGCTTTATTGTTACATTTATTGACCTGCAACTGCGGACAGTCATCTCCGATTTCTTCCCATATTGTTGGCATTTATTAAAGGCATAAATCCCTCTGCTTTAACAGAAGAGGGACATTTTGTGAAACTGTTAAAAATAAGAGGAGCTTCCTAGAGCCCCTTCTCTTTCTTTCTTTCTTTCTTTCTTTCTTTCTTAATCAGAATTACTTTTACTTATACACTAGCTGTTACCCTTCAGGTCTACTTATATATTCTGCTAGGGGATCAGGGGAATATTGTTGCATCTACTCATTTTCACTGGCTGTCACCCAGCAATCTGAAACATCGCTGCTTAAGTCATGTTTGACTGAAACCGATGAATTGTCATAAAAGGCTTTTCATAAACCATAGGTACCGGTAATCTATGAGTGTGAGATTTACTACTGGTTGCAGTGCTATGCCAAATGCATAGCTTTTTGTGTTTTTTTCATAATGTAGCCATTTGACATTTCTAATCATTCTGTAATGTTAAACTGCTGGCAGGGGCGGAGCAAGGGGGGCGGTCCGCCTCAAGTTCCAGGGGAGGGGGGTGACACTTTGGCCGACCCCACCCCGCCCCGCCGGGCGTGCCCCGAACGGCGGCATGCCGCCTTTTCCCGCTTCCAGCGGCTATTTTTCGGCGCGAGGGGCGGGTCATCGAGGAGGGGGGCGTCACGCTTGTCGCTGGCATGACACCCCCTCCTCGCTGGCCCACCCCTCGCACAGAAAAAAGCCACTGGAAGGGGGAGGCAATGCGCCCACACGGCTTCCCTTTCCCCCCATCCCAGCGGTTTTTTCGGCGGGGGGTGGGCCAGCGAGGAGGGAGCATCATGCCAGGGACAAGTGTGATGCCCCCTCCTCACTGGCCTGCCCCTCAGGCCGAAAAACAGCTGCTGAAAGGGGGGGAAAGGGAAGCAGGTGGGCCAGCGAGGAGGGGGCATCACACTTGTCGCTGGCATGACACCCCCTCCTCGCTGGCCTGCCCCTCGCACAGAAAAAAGCCGCAGAAAGGGGGGGAAAGGGAAGTTTACCCTTTTCCCCCTTTCCGCGGCATCCACGTGCGTCGTGATGTCACGACAACGTCACAACGCACATGTCGTGCCCCTCCCCCAGGGGGGTGCCTCCACACCGCCCCCCCCCTGGGCAGCACAGAGGCTTCCTATGCCCCTGACTGCTGGTACTCCCAATAAATTGCTTTAGGTAGAAACTTTTCTTAATTCCCTGATTTTTGTATACCTGTTTTTTCTTAGAATTTATTCAGGATTATGTTTCCAATCTATTATAGCTGCTCATAGAAGATGTCCCAGGAAATTTTATTGCATATTCACACATCAGAATTAAACATCAAAATAGACTTATTTGCAAGGGTAAGGAAGACCTACCAAATAAATACAGGGCACATGATTCAGCCTAAGTTAAACCCTTTTAGCGGCCCACTGATTTAAGAACATGTTTAACACCCTCTCATTGAAATTCTTGGAGCTTAAAACAATGCTTAAACTTCGACTAGATCTGCTTTCTAAAGATAATAATGAGTAGGTTGGTGTCCGTATTTCAGCCACGCAGGCAAAAGCAAAACGTGTCCCGTTCTCTTTTAAAATTAATGAATTCTCTACAAGCACATCCTAGTTCTATACTTTTACACTTTTGAGCTCTTGCATGTGTACTGAATCTGCTAAGTCGGGGATTTTTGGCTGGGGGTGTGGCAGTAACGTATACTCATGTCAGAAGTATAAAGTGGATCACAAAGGTCATGAATGGCAAAGAGGTTCAGTTTTGTATAAGATGCTATCCATCTTAAGCCCATGTGCAAATTAATGAACTGAGCCCTATGTGGTTCTTCATGATAAAGCAATTGGTTGGGAACAGAAGAGCAGGCCTGCTCAAAGAGCTGCACCTTTAAAGAAGAATTCTAGGGTTTCTCTCCTCTCTCTTTCTAAACCCATGCCAAATTTCAAACTGCTATTGAAACTCTATTTAATTTCAAAAAGTGGTTTGCATGGGGTCTTACTGTTCAAGAAGAACAGGCTCCAAACCCTGTTATAGACTTCTCTGTATTGTTATATGCTACTTCTTGTTATATCCTAACCTGGATTGTCTGATCAGATACCTGCCAAATAGGTATCTTTGTCTCAGGGTCATGGGTTCGAGTCCCACGTTTGGCAAAGGGTTTCTGCATTGCAGGGGGTTAGACTTAGATGACCATCGGGATCCCTTCCAACTTGACAGTTCAATAAAACATATTGAGTTTGAGCCATATGAATGTCATAACCATTTCAGTTCTATCTAAATACAATGGAATGGAATATGCAAAAGACAAGAGGGCAACACTGATCTGGAACCCCCATGTGGGGGGTTGGCAGGGGAAACGTTGGATGTGGAAAGCGTTAATAACCTCTACTGCTGATCTCTACAATTCTCCTCCAGATTGCCTCTCTTGAAGCTCCTTCACCGTAGAAGTGATTGTTAGAGTTTTATGTAATACGTTGGGTCATAACGTAATTCAAGTCTAACACATCTTGCAGATAATGCAAATAATCCAAGGATCTTTTATAAACACGAGTGAGCTGTTAAGAATGGCTTTATGGAAAGCCTTGGGATGATGAACTGCAATCAGTCACCTTCCAGATTGAAATTTCCTCTGCCACACATGGGAGAAACTTAGAAATACCTTCCACGGAAGGTGGCATTCAACTAAGTTTCACTCAGAGCAACTTATTGAAATTAATGGACGTGCAGTAACTTAGCCATGTTTATTCATTTCAGTGGTGTACTCTGAGTAAAGCTCAGTCTCACAATTGCTAGCAGCATATTGGCATTTATGGCTCTTGTACAGCCGGAAGTAAACATGGTACTGCGTCCTTTGCTAATTTCTTCCTGTAGCATTCAGATTCCTATAGCAAAATGTGTGTCAGGACATCATCGTGCTCTGAGTTTCCCTGTCCCCACCCCCTTGGCTGCCACTTGTGGCAAAAGGGAAACTTGAAGCACATCTCATCCCGGGACTTGTTTTGTAGAGTTAAAAAAGGTAAAGGGACCCCTGACCATCAGGTCCAGTCGTGTCCAACTCTGGGGTTGCGGCGCTCATCTCGCTCTATAGGCCAAGGGAGCCGGTGTTTGTCCGCAGGCAGCTTCAGGGTCATGTGGCCAGCATGACAAAGCCGCTTCTGGCGAACTAGAGCAGCGCACGGAAACGCCGTTTACCTTCCTGCCGGAGCGGTCCCTATTTATCTACTTGCACTTTGACGTGCTTTTGAACTGCTAGGTGGGCAGGAGCTGGGACTGAACAACAGGCGCTCACCCCGTCGTGGGATTCGAACCTCTGACCTTCTGATCGGCAAGCCCTAGACTCTGTGGCTTAACCCACAGCGCCACCTGGGTCCCTGCGTTTTGTAGGGTTAGTAGGTGTTAATAGGGAAGAAAGGAAGAGGAGATGGGGGAAAATGTCTCGTTAAGGACCAAGAAACAACTACTAGATAAAAACACAGTTCTGCCCAATGAGTAAAATCAACACAGTTACTGCTTTTGTTTACTGATTATATAATTCATTTTTACTGCTGCTTAT
Organism: Lacerta agilis; assembly: GCF_009819535.1. Lineage (NCBI taxonomy): Eukaryota > Metazoa > Chordata > Lepidosauria > Squamata > Lacertidae > Lacerta > Lacerta agilis. The sequence continues at coordinate 4,067,146 of NC_046316.1, read as the reverse complement.
TATTTACTTCACAAACACTATACACTTGCATGTATTCTGCCATTATTATTATTTTATTGTATTGTATTGTATTGTAATGAAGTTGCACTTTTCATGGAATGAGACCTAATACCCATTCCTCATTATTGCAAAAGTTATTTAAAAAAAAAAAGTGTTGCAGCTTTCCCTTCCCTGTGTTTGCCCAACCACCATTTGACATCCTACAAGCACTGGGAAATTTCAATGACACAGCTTGGAATGGGTTCAGTGACCTCAATTATGCCCTCCCCACCCACTCCAAACTCCTTTCAATTTGCAAAAAGCTTTAAGTGGACAAAACCCAGATGCCTTTTGCTTGTAGTTCAGTAAGAACAGATTGGGCATGTAGATTCCTGTCAAAGTGATGTATGTAGTTCATTTTCCATTAACTCTTTCTGTGAATGAAAGGATTTGAAATTTTCAATTTCAAGTCCAGTGCTGTGCTTTGCTTGGCTTTGCTTTTCTGTGGCTCCATCCCCCCAATAGTGTATCAAGAGCAATCTCCCTCACCCCCCCAATGAATATTGAAAGCCATCTCTGGATAATGGCTGATGAGCCATTAAAATATCAGCTCTGCAGAAATCGCAGGGTCTTGGCTCCACATACGTTTTGGGTGGGGAATGAGCGCTTGAGTCTGTTTTAAAATGTAATATGTTATTAGCTGAAGCAGTAGGCTTTCAAATTCTGCATTTAAAAATCTCCCCTATTGTCTAAAGCAATACAGTACTGATTACAATACAGAATACTCTCTTCTTTTTTTTCCTCTTTCTAAATACGTCTATTGGAAGTAAAGCCCATTAATTTCAGTGGGCCTTTCCAGTAAGAAAACAAATTCCTTGGGACTTATTTTCAAGTCAACATGCATACAGTTTGCAGTTGAAGTTTAAGACAGTCATAAAGCCCCCTTGTGATAAACATAAGAGGCACATTGATGTTGCATGCTTAAGGATAGATTGCTTACATGGCTTTGTAACATGCAGGACACTTAGAGGACTACAATGTGTTGTGTTATTCTCTCTCTCTCTCTCTTTCCCTTCTTACTCCTTCCCTCCCTACTCCTTCTCTCTCTTTCTCTGTCTTTCTTTCATTTCTCAGAAACATGTGCTGTCAATAATGGAGGCTGTGACCGCACTTGCAAGGATACAGCAACAGGAGTGCGCTGCAGCTGCCCGGTTGGATTCAACCTACAACCTGATGGGAAAACATGCAAAGGTCAGCTTCTGTTTGCTTTTCAATGCATCATTTCCCTTTAGCAGTTTCAGTACCAGAGGTTAAATGTACAGATATATAATTGACACACAGACCTGAAGGATCTTAACCATGGGTAGGCAAACTAAGGCCCGGGGGCCGGATCCAGCCCAATCGCTTTCTAAATCCGGTCCGGGAATGTTTTACATGAGTAGAATGTGTCCTTTTATTTAAAATGCATCTCTGGGTTATTTGTGGGGCATAGGAATTCGTTCATTTCCCCCCAAAAATATAGTCCGGCCCCCCACAAGGTCTGAGGGACAGTGGACTGGTCCCCTGCTGAAAATGTTTGCTGACCCCTGAACACTGCAATAAGCAATCACAACTTGATTGTATAGTTTCCCCTGCTATCTCTGGTAATTTTTGTTACAAACTGGTTTTTTGTGTTGTGTCCCTGATGTTCTTCTGAATTATCTATTACGGTATGTCCTTTGGATAATTACATTGGTGGGTGAAGAATTACAATAGAAATCTCCCTATATTTTAATTTTTACATAATGCTTCCGAAACCTAGCAAGGGTTTTTTTTTCTGATGAAGGGGAAATGATTTGAAGGTATAGATCCCAACTTGGGAAATTACATATTTGTGTGAGTTATGTAAAGTCTTCAAAATAAAGACATTCAGAAAGTATTAATGGCCAGTTTGAAACAATAAAAAGTTGAGGCCAAAGCAAAGATTCTTAGAGAGCTGTATGACAAGTAACAATATGTGTGTGTGTGTGTTTGAGTGTACACAGACAGATATTCATAAACTTATATATTTGCTACTGTGATGGACAGTGGCTCACCAGGGTGTTTGATGGAAGTCTTTCCCAAACTTGCTAACTAGAGATTCTTCTAGCTGGAGATATCAGTGAACAGGCTTGGCACCTTCTGCTTGCAGAGAATGTGCTCTTCCACTGGCCTCTGTAGGCCCTCCGTTCGCCGCATCTTGAAAAATGTGGAGTGGTCATCACAATAAAATTGATAAGTGAATGGCACACATCTTGAAAGGTTGCTTATAGCCCAGTCTGAAGACCAACTGTATATGTGTCGCCATATAAGAGCTTAGGGTGGAATTCACTAACATCACAAAGGGGTCACATATAATGAATGAAGGACTTATATGATCATACATAAATTGATGTACAGGTGATTGGCTCCTGTGCTTCATTGAATTTGTGGTTGTTGTTTTTTCCATTTTTCTATTTACACATCATACTTTACCATCCTAAATAATTTCTGTGCAGACTTCCTAACCTTTCAGGGCATTCTTGATAAACCTAGCATAGCTGTTTATCAGTTTATTAGTCCACCCTACTTTTCCCATTCTAATCCCTCATTGTATTTAACTGTTGTTCATAACATTATCCCTACTTGTAGATTGATTTTAGTGTGTGTGTGTGTGTGTGTGTGTGTGTGTGTGTATATATATATATATATATATATATATATATATATATATATAATATTCCCCAAAACTGTCCCATTTATCCTTTTTTTTATCCGTATTCCTTACTTTGGGAATGTCATATTTTCAAGTTTTGTACAGCCATTGTTCTTTGGTGGGGGTTTCTCTTTATTTCCAACTTGCAGTATACAGTACACTATTCTGGCCGCTAAAGAAATAAGTTGCATAAAGAAATAAGCTGTGTGTCTTCCTAGGGATCTCATCACCAATTATTGCTAATAGAAAGGCTTCGGGGTTTTTTGGAAATGTGATTTTAAGAATTCTTTTGAGCTCATCATAGACCATCTCCCAGTATTTTGGAGGCATGTTTACACTGCCACCACGTATGTATGAAAGATCCCTCAACCTCTGAACATTTCCAACACAATTTGGAACCTCTTTTGTACATTTTAACAAGTTTACTGGGAATTAAGTACCACCTGTAAAACATTTTTTGTATTTTTCCTTTATCAAATAGCAAGCCGAAAAGTTCATAGTTTCTCCCCAAAGTTTCTCACAAACCAAAATGTTGATGTTGAGGCCATTTTGTCTTTGGTCTCCCATTCTAGTAAAATTTTATAAAGTTTGGGTTTTTTTTTTTTTGTTTCCCAATATCGCTTCCCCATATTCTGATCCTCCTTCCAAAAATCCTTTTTCTTTATCTTTTTCTGAAAACCTGCTTTAACTGAAAATATTGAAACCAGTCTGAGACCCAGTTTTGTACGTCTTCTCTTTTTTTAAGTCCTCTAGTACCCTCTCTAAGCTCCAGGAGATCCTTGTATGTACCTCAGTTCTTATTCGGGTTTACATTCTTCGCTGCCACTGCCTCAATGGGGGATATCCACCAGGCCCCCTTCCTTTCTAGGAGGTCTTTATATATTGCCCAAACGCTGTATAGGTTCTTTCTTATCACGTGGTTGTGGAATCCCTTGCGCACTTTAGTTTTATCATAATATAGGTAAGCGTGCCATCCATACACCAAACCAAATCCTTCTAAGTCCAGAGTATTTACATTTTTCAGTTCCACCCAATCAATCTTTCATCCAACACAAGCAAGCCACCTCATAGTATATTTTCAGGTCTTTCGGGTATTATAATTTGTTGAAAGCCACCCAGAGTGGCTGGGGCAACCCCCTGCAAAACCCTGCTTCTAAAGGTTGGAAGACTTTGGATCAGAATGGCATGTTCAGTAGGGCTTAGACTGAGGCAAGGGATTTAAACCCTAATCAGTTTCCCAGACTGTATGATATACAGTAGCTAGTATAGCATCCTTTAGCTGTGGTGTTTTTCTACAGTCTTCTATTCAAATCGTGGGCTTTCTGTCTTGTACGAAGCTTAGCTTTGATTTCATTACTGATCTTCGGATGGAAGATCTTTCCTATAATTGATCTGATTCTTTAAGGAACAACTGTAGTAGGAAAGGACATCAAAGATGTATTATTGGTTGTCTTTTAGGACTGGCATATTGCATAGGGACTTGATTCTGTACTATGCTAAATAGAAGACAATGCTGTAATGATTGGTATGCTATTTATAATCAAAATTTTGGCTTAGTTGAAGAGACAAGGGCTGATTCATGCCACTGTATACATCATGATGTCTTAACTTGTCTGTGATTTACCGCCGCTGAATGGGTGAACTTCCTTTGTTGGAAAACATGGTGTTTGAGATCAAGTTTGGGGTGTATGAAAGCAACATAAAACAACTAGAAGTTGTTTTATTCCCTAAGCAAGACAAGGAATTAAAGTAATTGTAAGTGCACGCTGAAACAGGGAAGCTCAACTTCATATATCCATTGTTGGGGTCTGGGCAGGCCGTGGTTGACCTGGATGAAGATCTTGGGCTTGTGGTGGATAGCTCCATGTTGATCCAGTGTGTGGCAACTACAAAAAGGGGTTGCTGGATTCCATGCTATATTAGGAAAGGGATCGACGGTAAAACTGTCAATATCACAATGCCTCTGTACAAATCCGTGGTGCGACCGTACTGCTGTGCCTCATAAGAGATACTGCAGCCCTGGTAAAGCTGCAGAAAAGGACGACCCAAAGGATCAAGGGAAGGAATCAACTCCCTTGTGAAGAAAGGAAGCCGGGGAGGAGGGGACATAACAGGTATATAAGGTTATGTATGGTGTGGAGAAAGCGGTTTGCCCCATCTCTCATAACATTAGACCTTGAGTCGTTCATTGAAGTCAAGACAGACAAAAGCAAAGACTCATTCACACACTGCTTGGAATTCACTGCCAGAAGATGTGGCAATCAGGATTAGAAAAAAAAATCATGGAGAATATGTCTGTCCGCAGTTATAAGTCTTGCTTCCCGGAGGCACCAGTTTGGCCACTGCAGGAGAGGGGGGGGGGCGAGGTGCACCTTCTGATATTCTCAAGCCCTCATCCATCATTCTTTAAGGAACACCTGCAGTAGGAAAGGACATCAAAGGAAAGTTCCACCCAAGCTGTGGAACAGAATCAATTCCATTGGGTAACATCCATGCGTTTTCATAGGAGGTTAAACAATATAGTTGATCCTGTTTATTGGAAAGGGTTGTCACTGCTAGCTCTCAGGATTTTTGAAATGAATTGTACCTTGGATTTTCTTAGAAATAGATATTTATTGTGGTACATTTATTCATATATATCTTTTATTATTTAGGACAGAATTCAGTTATGACCACCGAGGGGCTCTAGTTTATTGCAGAAGCCGCCCTGTTGAATGTAAGAAGCAACCAAAATGTGTCAGAGCAAGGGAGGAGCAGATTTATGTCTAATCCTATTCCTGATCACAAAAAAGGGTTGAGTAATGCCCCTCCCCCACACTGGCACAACAGAGTGTAGGATATATTGTTGATCAGCACACAAGTTATATAAATCCCACACACCTACAGGGAGACCAGAATTCCGATAATAGGTGCCTCAGGTTGTGCACAGCCAGAGTACACACAGGAGAACTCTGGGGGTGGGAAGCACAAAGAGGGAGCCCTTTGCACAAACGGGCTTTCTTCGGAATGCTTGGAGGAATTTGAACATGTTACTAACTCTTCTCTGCCTAGAACCCTAACAGGTACCTGCCCTTCAGATGCCAGACGCGAACACCTAACCACAGCCCCTGTCCAAAGAAAGAAAGGTAAGCAAGGAAAGGGAGCAACCGTGCTGTGGTGTACAATTGCAGCAACCCTCTCCCATGTTCTCTGCCCTTTCTTTTGCCCAAACTGAGCTGCTGTGAGACTCTGCTCCCCAAAGAGCTGGGAGCAGGGTCTGTTGGGCAGGGCGAGCCCTCAGCGCCAATCGCTCATGAGCAATTTTGCCTTGCAGAACCACAGCCCTGACACACGGAGCAGAGCAAGCTGCAACAGCCTACAGTGTTCAACTGCAATCACCAAAGGAGAATCATGGCCTTGGTCCCTGCATTTCTCAGGGACTCAGATGGCACCACCCCACTCCCTCCTCACGAGAGCTAGAGCCACGAGGGACTCAGCACCTGCTCCTCTGTTCCATGTTGAGCCGCTGTCCCAGGCATGGGAGCCCTGCTGGTGGTTAGTGACTCCGTATGTGTGCCTTTCCCTTTCAGGATCTCCTGCATTCTGGATGCTGTTCAATATAGACTTTGTGTCTGCCACTTGTCTTGTTTCTTTGTCGCTTGGGGTTGGTAGGGAGGGGTCTATTTCTCTCTTCCTGTCTCTCTGACTTCAAAATGGGACTCGGAGGAGGGAAGCTTGATGCTGTCAAGGCCAGTGGCCCCTCCACACTCTCCTCATGGTCTGTGAGGGGCTGGACCTCTTAGAGGAGCGGGTGCTGCTCCCATGGTGTCTGCATGTGGGGGTCCTTCCTCACCATTTCTGGCAGGGAGTCATGCCCTGGAATTGAAACAAGGACCCCCTGTTCCACCAGGCTATGACTTTTCTTGCGGCGCACATGCTCAGGATGTTGACGGCTTAGTTTGTGGGGAGACAAATGCCCCGTAGTGTGTCTGCTATGGCTGAGTTCGTAGGACACACCTGTGTTTTCTGCAGTATGGCTTTGAGTCCAAGGAGCCCCTTCTCTTTTGCCTCTGACGAGATGGTTGCTGGCCAGGCATGTGGAAAGTAAGTGTGTCCTGCACAAAGTGCACACCTGTCCCGAGGGAGCTGTCTGGGTGCTGTGGCATCTCTCATTCCTTCCCTTTGTGTGTTGTGATCGCAAGCAGTGTGTGGTGTACAAGGAATTAACCACATGTATGCTGGGGTGCCTACAACGGTTGCGTGTTGTTGTCTTGCTGCCTGTGTCACGCAATGGATGGTGCTATGGAATTGTGTTATCTGGTAGTTTGCATGTTGTATTTGGGGTGGAGTGGAAGGACATAATGGGATGTCTGCCTCACTGTCAGCATGAGTGAATTGGCCGGGTCCAGCTGACGTGGGGCACTGTTGCCATTTCTCCACTTCATCTCCACAACCTCTCCACTTTACCTCCAGAACATGACCACACTGTGATTGGTGGTGGGTCCTGGCAGGGTTGTCCTGGGCATGGGAATGAGGTGGGGTTGTTGCTGACAAGTCCTCTGGGTCCTTGAGCTCACTGGAAGCAGACACCAATCCAACTCATGCAGAGAGCATGAAGAACTGTCAATAGCTACCAAAGAAGTTGTCCCTGCAACAAGCTGAGAGTCAACAAAAGCCTTGTGTAGTCTGGCGAGGCCTGTTGTGTGGTGGCATGCTCTGACCCTTTACTGATTTTGTAGCCTGTGACACTTGTTTGAGGCTGGGGGTGGGACAGAGGTACTGCGGGGGCATCATCCTTTGAGTCAGTGGATGGCAGAAGAGATGTGACCTCTGGCCAATAAGGTTATGAGGAAGTAGGCTGAACCTCATCTTATCTGAGTCCTCAGGTATGCACAGCAAGTTCCCAATTTCACGGGTCACAGTGGTTGCACCATTCTGTGCTTTGCACAGCTCTGTTTCCCCCTGCCTTGTTCTGGGCTGGATGCATGTAAGGCATGGCGGGTGTTGCATTAGCATGGCGACATTGGATTACTCTCCATAGTGTATTGGAGCACATGATTGCCCTATTTACTTATTAGCTTGTTTAATTAAAGTAGCTTTGTACCCACCTTGGGTGGTTATATTTCTCCCTTGCGTTTCAGCCAGAGTAGCTTCAAATCAAAGATACAGTGTTAGACGCTAGGGACACATGGGTGTATGTATGACTTTTTCTTATCAGAATGATGAAGGGGCTGCATTATAAAACTGTATTTTTTAGGTCATCCGAGAAAAGAATTATCGCCAAGTAAAAGGTCTAGCTCAGCTTCTCTTTGTGTGTATATGCAGAGATGGTGGTATTTATGTGATATGACATCAGTTTCTTTTGGATTCATCGACTTCAGAGTACACAACTCCTGGGTTGTGTGTGGAGGGGAGTTTGTATAAAGTGTGCAGGGTAGAGTCTGTTCCAGACTGTGGATAATAATTTTCCACAAATGGCCTTGGACAATGAGCGTCTCCATCTGTCTTCCTCATCTAGACCATGGTACTAAAACTGTGTCGCTATCATGCCCACTATTTTCCATCTCAGGACAAATGCATCCAATCCTACAATATCATCGATATGGTACACTCAATCAATTCACGATCAATTATTCTCCCAGTTAGTGATGTTCCTGAGTAAGTGTTAAGTCCTAATGTAGCCAAAATGGCTCCACACCTATAAAAGAGCAAGGTATCAACAGAATTGGGGGGGGGGGATCCCACGGTTTGCAGAAGGACAAAATACATTTAGGGGGAAACATAAGAAGGTAACTTTCCCCTGCCCTCCGCTGAAAGACCAGACAATGAAGATTGGACATGCTCAGTAGTAGCAGAATTCTTACCTCCTGGGGAGGGAAAAAGGAATGTAACTTTCTGGAGGATGGCCTGGCTGATTGGCACTCCACACCACAACATTTTGTTGCAGATTGAGATGTTTAAGTAATGTTCAACACAATGGGATGTACTTCTGAATAAATATGCATAGGGAGAGGTTGAATTTTATGTTTTGTCTTGTGGTTGTTGTTGTTCAGTCGTTCAGTCGTGTCCGACTCTACGTGACCCCATGGACCAGAGCACGCCAGGCACGCCTGTCCTTCACTGCCTCTCGCAGTTTGGCCAAACTCATGTTAGTAGCTTCAAGAACACTGTCCAACCATCTCATCCTCTGTCGTCCCCTTCTCCTTGTGCCCTCCATCTTTCCCAACATCAGGGTCTTTTCTAGGGAATCTTCTCTTCTCATGAGGTGGCCAAAGTACTGGAGCCTCAACTTCAGGATCTGTCCTTCTAGTGAGCACTCAGGGCTGATTTCTTTAAGAATGGATAGGTTTGATCTTCTTGCAGTCCATGATGAGGTGATCAGGCACTCCCATTTCTTTAAGCACTTGCCATAGTTTGCTGTGGTCGACACAGTCAAATGCTTTTGCGTAGTCAATGAAGCAGAAGTAAATGTTTTTCTGGAACTCTTTAGCTTTCTCCATAATCCAGCGCAATTTGTTTGCAATTTGGTCTCTGGTTCCTCTGCCCCTTCGAAATCCAGCTTGCACTTCTGGGAGTTCTCGGTCCACTTACTGCTTAAGCCTGCCTTGTAGAATTTTAAGCATAACCTTGCTAGCGTGTGAAATGAGTGCAATTGTTGGAGCATTCTTTGGCACTGCCCTTCTTTGGGATTGGGATATAGACTGATCTTCTCCAATCCTCTGGCCACTGCTGAGTTTTCTAAACTTCCTGGCATATTGAGTGTAGCACCTTGTGGTGGCAGGGTGAAATAAGGCAAACTTGGGAATTCGAGGCCTACTGCTGTTCTTTAGTAATCATTGGGCTTTCAAGGGGAAATAAAGGAGGAGGCTAAACTGCATTTTGAAGTAATGCCTAACTATATATTTATTTTGGTCAATGAGCAGAAGAGAAATTGAAGCAATGCACATCAACATCTAAATGGGAGACCCTGTAGGACCAAAAGGTCCAGAACCTAAAATTAACTGGCAGAACATTTCTGATGGGGATTCTCTTGAGTACTTTGGACAAAACAACAAATATTGGAGAAATATTGGAAGGGCAGATTGTGAACAACCACCTTTTCAGACACCTTAGAGGACACCAGAACAAGAACACCCAACTTTGGCTCCAAGGATCGTGCAGCCCGAAAAGCTAAGCAAGGGAGAACCCCATGACTCTAAAGTACAGTGGTACCCCGCTAGACGAATGCTTCGCTAGACGAAAAACTCGCTAGACGAAAGCATTCGTCTAGCGGGAGGCTGCCCCGCTAGACGAAAAAGTCTATGGGGCTGCCTCGCAAGACGAAAAAATTTCGTCTTTTTTTTTCGTTTTTGCGGAGCGCGGCTCCCATTGCCGCTCCGCAAGACGAAAACCCCGCTAGACGAAAATTTTCGCGGGACGAATTATTTTCGTCTAGCGGGGCACCACTGTATGACTGTTACAAAATTTCTCCCATATACATAAGACCCTGGCAGCATGTGGCTGAACAACCCTTCCTTTCTCAACAGCTACAGATGTGTTTCAAACACAAGGAACAGAGGTTAAGCATACACCGCAAAAGAGACACTGTGTGCAAGTAAGCTTTCACTACAAACCAGTGAAAGCAAGTGAAACCCCTGCTGTCTTTCGTCACAAGCACAAGACACTCCACTGCTGCTGACTAATCCCTTTTACCATAGGAATTTTCTGAAAATCTCAGTGTTAAACTTACCTGCACTGGGTTGTCCTTTGTTTTTGTTTTTCTAATTCCGGTCTTGCGCTTGGATCTCAACATTAAATGAATTGTTTTACTGGTTCTGCTAAAAACATGAACAATTCTTACACATTGGGGTCCCCAACGTAACCAGCACATAACGTACAACAATGAACATAACTGCAAATTCCTGAAAACAGAGAGGGGAAGGAAAGAAGCTCCGTCAGTCAATGCAGTCATCTCAGTTCCTTGTTAACCTGTAGCAGCCCCCCCCCCACACCTCTTTTGACACTTGTACTTCCAGCTTAGTGGGCATTGATCCACAAATTCTTGGCTTCTGTGCAATTTCCTTGCCAGGTGCTGGCTTCATTCTTAATCTGCCCTGACTGAAATATATAGAGTCTAATCAGTTGAGCATTTAATCACATTAGACACAACATGTATAACTGACAGAGCAAGAGATTTATTTGATATAAGCTGATTTAAGAGTGGAAATTCATAAGGAGCTCTGAACACAGTGAGATTGCAGTGTCAGCAGCAGGCACAGGAAATTCAGAGCTGGGTTTCCTCGGGCGTTAATTTGGGCAAAGGAGGGAGGGGGAATTGGTATCAATTATCCTTATTGTTCTAAATAAGATTATTACGTCGTTTGAATAACTGATGTTTATGAACTTGGTTCTCTTTATTCCTGGCTGCTTAGAATGTCCTGCAGTCATATTCTGAAACTACATTTTTTCTCTCCCTTTTATGGGCTAAATCTAGACTCATTTTCATAGGACCAGCCTTGGATTGCCAGGTGGAGGGGATGCTTCTCTACCTGGCATATGTCCTGGGCGGAAAGAGAAATTAGAACTTTGCATCTTGAAGTTGCCAAAGAATATTTGAGTTATGAAGCTTCCCTTCATCGGAGCAATATGTAGTTGAGTTTTACAGGAATAAGTGCTTGTGTAATATTTCCCTTTTAGCCCATCATACGCACGTTTTGTCTGATAGAAAAGAAATCAGTTGATCTCACCTATACTTGTTTAGATGTCTCAGCTACCCTTTGTGCAACAATGGACCTCAAAAGCTACCGCATTTTGTTCTACCAGACTAAAAGCCCTTCTTAACTTTCTCATATGCTGTTTAACCGTGGGGGTGTTGCCCTCGGGTTGCCTGACTGGATGCTCTTTTAGCAAACATTTCTTGTTCTTTCTGTCTCATTGTCATGGTAACCTAGCTGTGCAATGCACTGCCTACTTCCTTGAAACAAATCACACGCAGTGGAAATACTGTACCATTTGTGTTTTCAAATACCTGAGAATCCATTTACCGTTTGTGTGTGCCTGAATGACAGACAGAATAGCTGTTATTTCCCAAGGAATCCCACGGAAACATAGCTACGTATATACAGTGGTACCCCGCTAGACGAATGCTTCGCTAGACGAAAAACTCGCTAGACGAAAGCATTCGTCTAGCGGGAGGCTGCCCCGCTAGACGAAAAAGTCTATGGGGCTGCCTCGCAAGACGAAAAAATTTCGTCTTTTTTTTTTTTTCGTTTTGCGGAGCGCGGCTCCCATTGCCGCTCCGCAAGACGAAAACCCCGCTAGACGAAAATTTTCGCGGGACGAATTATTTTCGTCTAGCGGGGCACCACTGTAAATCTAAGGGCTGTATCCAGCTAAACCATACTCCAAGGCAGGGGTCCCCAAATTAAGGCCCGGGGGCCAGATGCGGCCCAATCGCCTTCTAAATCCGACCCGCGGACAGTCCGGGAATCAACGTGTTTTTACATGAGTAGAATGTGTCCTTTTGTTTAAAATGCATCTCTGGGTTATTTGTGGGGCCTGCCTGGTGTTTTTACACGAGTAGAATATGTGCTTCTATTTAAAATGCATCTCTGGGTTATTTGTGGGGCATAAGAATTCATTCATATATTTTTTTTCCAAAATATAGTCTGCCCCCCCACAAGGTCTGAGGGACAGTGGACCGGCCCCCTGCTGAAAAAGTTTGCTGACCCCTGCTCCAAGGAGTCCCACTGAAATCAAGGGACTTACTAAGTCATGAAGCCCATTGATTTCAGTGGGTCTACTCTGAGTGGCTCAGTTGGGTACAACCCATCCTCTCCCCAATGCTGGCCATGTATCTGGGAGCATGACTGCGGCGGACCAGTGCCTGCTGGTTCCTGAGCACTTGTGTTTGGCAGGCTGCCCCAGTGCTGGCATTCTGCCCAGTGTGGGGTGCAGCCGTGAGGTGAGCAAGTGAATGTGGCTGTGCTCTCCTGCCTCATTTAATCGTGCCTCCTGAATAGCCAAATGGGGCTTATGTCCTTGCTTCTTCATCTTGCACTTAGTCACTTGTGTTCTTTTGTTAGTTTGATGGTTTTATATTTTTTAATCTGCTTTGAGTGACTCCTTTTGGAGTGGATAAATAAGTTAATAAAGTCTAGTGGCAATTGAAGCCGTGGAGGGGTCTCTGCCAACCAACTGGGCTACAGAGACTCAAAACTAATAATAAACAAAACTAAGCAGTAACAGAGAATGAAAGCTTGTTTAAAATATATGCCTCAGGTTGCTGGTAGAATACAACTACACACTTCGGTTGTGCTATCACAAAGGAAGTGCGCTTGTGCATTGCCACCAGTTGTGCCCCTGAAAGCTGTGGTGCGTGGAAGAGGAGAGCAGCAGCTGATCTTAAGGGAAGAGGAGATTCGTGGCCAAGGAGAGGGTCCCTCAAGTAAATCGGCCTCAAGCTGCTTAGTGCTTTGAAGTACCTTGAATTGCGCTCAGATGCAGACCAACAGCCGGTGCAGCTGATGCAGTAAAGGACTTGCATGAGCCAACACTTTGCCCCAGTTAAGATTTCAGCAGCAGCAGCATTCTGCAGTCATTGAAGTTTCCAACTGGTTTTATCAAGGAGCTCCACATTGAATGTGTTACAGTCGCTCAGTCAATATAATGTATGTAGGACCACGGCCAGGTACCAGGATCGGATGCAGCTAATCTGGGGTGGGTCCCTGGTAAGAAAGGCACATGTCTGATAGTTAACTCTTTATTGGCAAGAGAAACTTCTGCCTCGGACTGCCCTGACTCTCCCTCCTTCCCTGGTTTCTGGCTTGCAAGCGGTGTCATGCCCCATAAATCACTGGCCTCCTCTCCTGGGTCATTTCCCTGTTCACCTCCCTTCACCACAAACTTTTCGGAGCCCTTCCAGTCCCTGATATCAGTGCACCAGCCGGAAATGGGCAAAAGCCACTTGTTAAAATGAACAGCAGTTTTGGGGGTACCTGAACTGTCTGCAAGATTTGAACCATGTTGTTTGTGATATGGGAAAGAGACATTTTACAATTTTATAGTGTGCATTTTACAATTATATTTTTGGATACAATAGGGAAGAAACCTAATAATACTGTATTTGGAAAACTAGATATGACAGCTCAGTATTTTTGCTCCTTTTTCTAGCAGTTACATCATGCGATTATCATGCCATAAATACAGTGGTATTCTCTTTCGTTTCATAGCACCAAACTAGCAAATTAATTTTTAAAAAGCACAATTTCTCATAAATTTTAAAAGGCAAACTTTTCACACCTGTGGAACATCAACATTTTTTATCTAATCTCTGTATGAGATGCACTTTGCATTCACTCCTTTTGTCTTGCATAAATCTAATAACCTCTAACAATGATGTAAGATAAAATAAATGTTTGTTTTACAAGGTGACTGATCTTTTGGCAGCCTTGAAGGCCTTTTAAAAAATTGATTAGCTGGTGGATAATGTTAAGAGTGGATATGCCCTAGAGGGAAATAGTTGACACCCAAATCCATGTGTGACAGATTACCATTTGTATTTCAAAGTAGACTTATATGTGAGAAGGGAGAAAGTGACATGACAGAAATTTGTTCAAACCTGCCTCAGCCTTTCTGTGCTCAGATAGCATTTGTACACAGATGAGTGCTTTACAGGAATCATTGTATGTAAGATACAGACTGGGAAACTTTATTCAGCCTATTTGCAAAGTTTGTTAATTAAGGAAACAGTTTGCTTGATTACATGAAAAATAAATTCCATAAGCTGTCATTGATTTCTTATTAGGAAAAGATTTCAAGAAAAAATATATTAAGGAGGAAACTCAAGTGAAAGATGCTACTGCACATAGGCAAGCAAAGAGAATCAATGTACTTTAAACTATTGGTCCTTGCTGATCAATCCCATTTGATACAAAAGCAAGTGTACATTCCCAACAAATTATTGTGCAAAATTATTTTGGTAGCCTTTGCACATGTATATTGTTGTTGTTACTATTAATTTCATTTATGAATCACTTGCTATGAAGCATCTTGGAGCAATTTCACAATATAGTGAAAAGATATGATTCTAGATTCAGGTAGGTAGTCGTGTTGGTCTGACGCAGTCAAAATAAATTGAAAAATTGTCCAGTAGCACCTTTGAGACCGATTAAGTTTGTTCTGGGTGTCACGAAAGCTTATACCCAGAACAAACTTAGTTGGTCTCTAAGGTGTTAGTGGACATTTTTTTTAATGAAAAGATATATAAAACAATTGCTTACAGTGAAAACAATTACTTAGACACACAAGAATTCAAATCCAATACAGATACCGATTTTGATTTTTTTAAAAAAATATCCGCTTAAAAGGGTTGTTGAAAGTGGAAAATCTTCATGGTGCTGAAAAGACAATAGAAATGGTGCTTGCCTGATATATAGTGCGGAAAGTATCCTTGCCCCCAAGCAGTGTAGTGCTTTCTACACCAGCATCTTGGACTTGGCACAGGGGCCAAACTGGCAGCTTTAGTTTTATTGCTGTGTCTCTGAATGAAGGAAGTTCTAAGTTTTACAGTGATTTTATCCACTCTGTGCTTTTTGTAATCTTTGTGTGCGCTACTTAGAAACTTTTGACAATTAAGCGGTATAAAATTAATAAGACTTTCTACCTGCATCACTTAAGACTCCAGCTAAAGCCACTGATTCCAGGGAGCGTGAGCTGGAACACCCACTTCACTGGTTAAGCAAGCCGTGGCCAAGGCACATTAAGCACAATTTATGATGGAATTCGAAGGCAAAACGAACTACAAATCCTCAATATCTACATCAGTGGTGTAATAGGGCCACTTTCTCGCCTCCCTACACCCCCATGTTACAGGTAATTTGACACAGATTATTGTTGTCATTTTGTATTTTTGAGATCCCTTAGGGTGGTAACTTTAAAAAAAAAAGCCATGGGGTTGTTTAGCATTCTTTGTGCCTCCCTCATTAGTTGGCATGCTCTGCTGTTTGGTATTATGGTGTGTAGTGCCAGCATATCGACAACATCAGTTGGAGGATACGGGAAAATTTAGCATTTGCACAAGGGACGCTTTCACAAGAGCATCATAAGAAAATATTGAAGAATAAGTTACCTAAAAGAGAGATTTCTACCTTAAGAATGGCTATATGAATAGATTCTGTGTTAGGGGGTTTAATCTTTCTTTTTTTCTTTTTCTTTTTTCTTTCTTCTCAATGCTTTTCCTTGAGTTGAGGAAGTTTACTATGTCAAATTTTGGAAATTCCTGACTAAAACGGCTTGGGGAATCTGGGTTCAGAGCCTAACCAGTGCATTCTGCTTTAAAACAAAAAATGTGATGCATTTCACGCTTCTAATCTGAACAAAAATCTGAATTTAAAAAACACGCAGATTATTCCACATTCTTTTAAAGGCACAGGCACCTTTTAAATTTTAACAGGTTTTTAATGTGCACAGTCACTCATACTAATGATTTATTTAGATTTTGAGGGGTACAGGGGGAAACAGAAGGTTGGTACAGTAGCAAACCAAGCTGTAAGAAGACAGAAAATAAATGCATTCATGCTGATTTGTGACTAGGTAAATAAGAACTGCTGGATCTTAGCAGGGGGGTGGGGGCAGAGTGAAGAGATTTTCTTAGAGGAAATGTTTCTGTTCACAGTCGCTGCTAGCCAGCCATGACATCCTCCAAGATACAGGGAATCCCCCATTTACGTACAGCTGCACACGACGTGTGCATCACACTGAACCCAGAGGTGACACAAAAATGTCACAAAAGGGAGTGGGTGTTTGCGGGCTTTTTCAATGGTGTTGCAAAAATATGCGATATCACTTAAATGTGTGGTGCCTTGGAATGTAACTTCCACATAAATTGGGGGGGGGGGTGCCTGTACTATAATATTTTAGGAGCTCAGCCTGGGCATTCCACTTTCCCCACCCCAATTCTCTGTTGTGTTGTTTTTCTAGTTTTCTCTCACTATTTCATAACTGCGAGCAATTCTCACTGAACTCTCTTCTCCAGAGGAGGAAACTTTGGGTTTGCCATTTCTGTCAGTAATCATCTTTTGAGCTCACTGTTTGTGGGTGTCATCCCTGATTTATACTGTAATGATGGGGAGTGCTCCACACTGCATGGGAATTTTTAGAAGCAAAAAAAATACTGTGTTTTTAAAGTAAATATCGTAATTTGTGAGTTTGGACCCATCCTGCCAAAAATTGGGTGAAGTCATGGCAACGTCATGTTTCGGTCTGCCATCTTGATTCAGTATGGCTCCTGGAATCCTAATGGTGTTGCAGTCTGCTTCTCCCCTACACACACACCTCAGGAACCCTTGTGTCAAAGTTGGTGGCAATATCTCAGCCAAACCTATGCAAACAAAACAGTCGCAGTCTTGCCAAACGTATGCCAAAGTCACGTTTCAGTCTGCCATTTGATTAAATATGGCGTCCAAATGTTGACACAGAGCGCCACCCTCACCTTGGGAATCTGCCATGTCTAGCGGCGATATCTTGAGAGGTGTCTGAATGCATAGAGAACAGACAGACAGACAATTCGCTTTCAAAAATCTATACTAGATGTAGCAGGACCTTTCCTATGGAATAAAAGAATGTGCCCTTCTCAAAAGGAAAAAAAAATCATTAGAGAGAACCTCAGATGAAGCAGTAGCATCACTTACGCAGTCACTGGCAGGTTTTGAGGCAAGAAGCAAGTGGAATGATGGAAAGCAGTACCATGAGAAAATACAGTCAGGTAGATTATTTCTCTTGCTTCCTTTATTCTTCCCCACCCACCTCCAACAGCAATGGCAAAAACCCCAGTACGCTGCTGTAGAGGAGGTGTGTAAAATGTTGTTGTTGTTGTTAATCTCACTTATCCATCATCAGTAAATGCTTAAATGGTGTGATGCTTCTGTAATAATTTGAGATGAATCTTGCAAACGGTTGCTTTTTTCATTTTCAGGGCTTCACCTCCATCGCTCTCACCTAAACTGTGAAACAGACATTTGGCCCTTTAACCATACACACACCGCATAAACTGCAACAGAGGCTTTAATAGAGTTTTCTCTGCTTGGTTCCTTGTGGAGCCAAACTGAATTCCTCAACTGAATGCCCTCCCCTGCTTTCTCTGTGATGGGTCAGACTGTTGCTGCCATCATTGGTTATTTCTCCTATACTGACAAATCGCTCTTTAACCCCCAGCTCCATGACACAGTGCTTTGGTATTACTCTTAAGTAGTTGCATGTGGCTTGTTGAGAATCACCCCCCTTTCAGCTGCTTTTACCCCCATAGAGGAAAACGTGTGCGTTGTGATATCTTGTCCTGAGAGGTAGTAAAAACAGCTAGGAGTGATTTTCTTTTCCATGGGGAAAAGTTAAAGAAGCCCCTATTGTACCCCTGGCAATGCTGAACGTCCACTTCAAATCACCGTTTCCGTGACTCCATGTTATAAAAACAAAACATTTCCCTCAAAAATAGATTGTGGAAGTACACGTAAAATTTACTTCTATCCTTAGTTGCCAGTGCTGTAAATTAAGTGTGCATTTATTTGATCAAAAGACTGAAAAGGCACCACTTTAATGTGAGTAGTGATCCTGAAAAATCCATAATGTATAAAGTCTTCCTTACCATTTCTTTGCAGACTTGGAACACTTTATAGGACTTGTGCATGAATCCATATGCACACCCACATACACCAAGCACACATACACAAGTCTGATGCAAACCAGGTCCTCCCAGATATTTGAGAACCCATGTCATCAATTACACTGAGCAAATCTTCCTGGCATGGCATTAAAATGGAAAAAAAGAACTGTCACTTCCTTCTTGTCAATGTGCAGCCATGCAACTTATCTTAAGACACCTAGGTTTTATGTTCGCCTGCTTAAAGCTTCTGAAACAATAGAGTATTATCTGAGGCATAAGCCAGCCCTGCATTTCAGAACCTTTTCCTTTTTGCCGCCAACATTCCTCTAACTTTGCAGTGCACACATTTTCAAAACATTGTTATGCATTCAACAAAATGTTTTCCTAAAGTTAATACAAAATCGAAAATTCTTTCTAGTAGCACCTTAGAGACCAACTGAGTTTGTTCCTGGTATGAGCTTTCGTGCGCATGCACACTTCTTCAGATACGAAAGTTAATGTATGTCTAACTTGTTCACCTTCCCCTGTTAAACTTCCCTGTCCTTTTTGCTATCAGCCTGTTGTCTTTGTCTCCTCATCACCCTCATCTTAAGAGCTTTATGATTTATGATTATTATTTACATGGCATTATTTACTTTTGTACGCTTGTCAGCCAATAACAACATTCTTGTAACTTCATATACTCACAAGGGGAACAAAAAGATCTCAGCTCGTATATATGAATGAAATAAGGGACTGGTTCACACATTCATGTGAATCACACTTCCATGAATTTGGTCCATTGAGTGGGGTTAATCTCATAGCCTATGTCATCCTCCCATTGTTTTTTGATTGCGTTCATGGGTTTTTGGAGTAGTGTTTTGTATATTGTGGATACCATCCCTTTACCATATCCCTTGGTTGTTAGGAGGAGGTTTTCAAAGGTTGTCAGGGGCCTAGTTGCTGCAGATTTTACTACTGGATTGTTTAAGAGGGCATGTAATTGGTGGTGTGTTAACCAGGACATTTGGGTGTCTTCTAGTTTGTCTTGTATTTCTTGTGTTGACAAAGGTTTGTTATTTTTATAGAAGTGTATTAGGCGATATAAGCCTTTGGTTTGCCAGGTTTTTATCTGGAGGTTTTGTGCTGCGTGATGGAATAATGGGTGGTACGCCAGAGGAATTAGTGGGGATGGGGTTGGGGATAGTTTGCCTAACGCACCTACAGGTGGTACCCAACACCAAGAAAACTAGCACTAATACACCCAGGAACTTCACCAAAATGCTGGAGAGGGTGCACCTCCACAGGCACATAACTCCACATGTGGTGGGGGTGCCCCAAAATCCAACTATTCTGGACAACAGCCATATGAGAAATATGAAAAATAACAAAGCAAGTATTATAAATCACCCCAGAATTGGCCCTACTGAACATCTTCCAAGACAATAATGGCCACTTACACCACAAAGAATTCATAACCCACCTACTTTCAGCAACCAGAAACATCATAACCAGACACTGGAGAGACCTGTCAGGAGTAAGCATGGACCAATGGTACCAAATAGTATGGGAAACAGCCTTACTAGAAAAATTAACCAATAAACTGAAACTGACAAGGGGATAAATAGAAGAAGACGCCTTCACCACGGTATGGCTCCCTTTATCACATGTTGTTGTTTAGTCGTGTCCGACTCTTCATGAACCCATGGACCAAAGCATGCCAGGCACTCCTTTCTTCCACTGCCTCCCACAGTTTGGTCAGACTCATGTTGGTAGCTTCTAGAACACTGTCCAACCATCTTGTCATCTGCTGTCCCCTTCTCCTTGTGCCCTCAATCTTTCCCAACATCAGGGTCTTTTCCAGGGAGTCTTCTCTTTTCATGAGGTGACCAAAGTACTGGAGCCTCAGCTTTAGGATCTGTCCTTCCAGGGAGGACTCATGGCTGATTTCCTTCAGAAATTTGATCTTCTTGCAGAAATTTGATCTTCTTGCAGTCTGTGGGACTCTCAAGAGTCTCCTCCAGCACCATAATTCAAAAGCATCAATTCTTTGGCGATCAGCCTTCTTTATGGTCCAGCTCTCACTTCCATACATTACTACTGGGAAAACCATAGCTTTAACTATACGGACCTTTGTAGGCAAGGTGATGTCACTGCTTTTTAAGATGCTGTCTAAGTTTGTCATTGCTTTTCTCCCAAGAAGCAGGCGTCTCTTAATTTTGTGACTGCTGTCACTATCTGCAGTGATCATGGAACCCAAGAAAGTAAAATCTCTCACTGCCTCCATTTCTTCCCCTTCTATTTGCCAGGAGGTGATGGGACCAGTGGCCATGATCTTAATTTTATCACATACACAGCCCAACAAGACAACGACAAAAATCCACCAACAGCATACAAATCAGTATGGCTAACCTGATCCAAAACACCCACCCACCCCACTCACACATGAAAACAAAGACCACCACAGCCAACCACAAATGAACAACCACACCCTAGGCCATCCCAACCTCTCTCACCACCAAAGGAACACAACTGAACAGCAGAGAACCTGCACAAGCAACGCTGACACAACCCCCCCCCACACGCATATATTAAGTAAAATAGAAACATCGCCACCCGACCCCACCCCCACTCATCTCCCCCTCCCCCTCTTTCCTCCTTTTCTTCCTAATGTCTCGACAAATGAAACCGATTTGTAAAAATTTTTACGGGGGGGGGGGGATAAGAGAGAGAGACATTGCACATACTTTTGTAAATCAAGAAAATCTTTAATAAAAATATATTTGAAAAAAAGATAAAAAGAAATGAAAGCTTTAGTTGTGGTGTGTCTTCTATGAAGGGCCATTCACACACAAGTAATCTGTTTTTGTAATCCAATGGTGAATATGTGTTTGTGAACCAGACCTAAGAACTGGTTTTCTGCCTTTTCCCATTATGAGAATTTATGGCTGTAAGGGCAGGTATATGTTGAAAACAATGACTTAGTAGACCTTATATTTTGACTATGATAAAACTGGATTCCAAACTACACAAAGATAAATGAGGTCCAGATTCTTTCATGCTGTGGGATCATTCATTTTCGCATGTCTCATAACAAGACTTTTATTTATAGCTATGGAAAGAAAAATAATGGGGGCCATTGACTTGGTTAGAGGTGATACACTTGGATCCTGTTCCTTTTCAAGTGAAATTCAGCAACAGTCTGCCCTCCATAGAGTGAAATATTTTTTACATGCCTTGTCAGTCTCGCTACAGCCATGGAAAGAAATACAGTGCAAACTGAGACATAGTGTTATTTATATTGCTCAGAATGTTTTTGCAGTTAACAACTTCCACCTCCCCCCTCTTCTAAAGGCCTTAGTTTCACACAGCCCCATTTACAATTTTGATCCAAGCCATTTCAGTTGCTGTCTAATTAGTAATTCCTTTCATGGAACATTGTCAGTTTATACCATCGAATATCATAAAATCATAAATTGGTAAAGTTGGAAGGGACCATCCAGTTCGGCCCCCTGCAACGGAGGAATCTCAACTAAAGTATCCATGACAAATGGCCATCCAACCTGTTTTTTCAAAAAAAAAAACTTCTAAGGAAGGAGAGTCTACCACCTCCAGAGGGAGACCATTCCACTGTCAGAAAGCTCTTACTGTCAGAAGGTTCTGTCTGATGTTTAGTTAGAATCTCATTTCTTGTAACTTGAATCCATTGGTTCAAGTCCTAGCCTTCGGAGCAGGAGAAAACAAGCTATGACAGCCCTTTAGATGTCTGAAGATGGCTATCATATTTCCTGTCTCCTCTTTACCAGGCTAAACATAACCCAACTCCTTCAACTGTTCCTCATAAGGCTTGGTTTCCAGACCCTTGGTCATCTTGGTTGGCTCCTCCACCCAGTCTAACCCCACAGCCCAGTACTAAAGGGGTTTGCATTGCTCTACAGTGGAGCAGGGCCACTCATATCATTAGGCAAAATGAGGCAAATGCCAAAGGACAGGAAGCAGCAGAAAGATGCTGAACAACAGTGTGTGCTACTTGACCTGCACTGTTTCCCCTAAATTAGCCAGCTGCCCTCAGGTGCAGTGGAAGGGTGTATCATCAACATGTTATCAGAACAAAAGTCCAAACGTTGTCCCATCCCAGCCAATAAAACTAGATACAGCGGGTGGAAAGGTAAAAGAAGAGTTTGTTATGGCTGCAGTCCAGAGTCCTGTTATGGGTCACTCCAGAAGGAACCAAGCCCCAGACAAAGCAGGTCCAAAGCATTTATACACTTGTAGCAAACACACAGGCACGTGATCTTCTGTGTCACTGCTGGCTAGGAAATCATGTGAATCAGGTTCTTCTACTTGGCTTCAAGACAAGGTATTCACTGACCCTTATCTTGAGTTCTGCTCGGCATAACTGGACTCGCAGTTGCAACTATGGACACGTCTTGTGTAGTCATGGAGACATCTTGCAGTTTAGCTGTGGGAATGTGTTTCTGCAGACTCGGCACTTAGCAGGCTGATGTCAACTGTGCCTAGTGCTTCAGGGTTGTTAGCCTGATGGGCATGTGATGTGGCCAAAGTTCTCATCAAGCCAAGCAGAAAATAGCCTGCCCTGTGATTCGGGCCACTTGTCCTGAGATTTGATCCTATCCCTTGAAACTCAGAACAGGTTAAAACCTTAACCTTAAAAGGGTAAACCTGCAGATGCAAATGAACATTCAGATACCTTTGCTTGTGCACGTGGAAATCAACTGCTCCAAAACTCCATCAATCTACCCCATTCGATTTTTGACAAGAGCGTTTCATTTGTAAAAATGTGCATCATTGCATGACGACTTTGCCAGCACACAAATGACCATGACCATGAATTGACCTTTTTACTGTTTTTCATTTTTGCCTTATGTACATGTATTATCCATTTGATTACCCATAGTGGGACTACACAGAGAATGCAGGACTGTAAAGTAGATGCAACAGAATCCATCGCTACACAATTAAAAATTGAATCCAGTCCAGTTACAGATAAGTCTCCTGAGCCATTTGTCTTAAGATCTTGGAGACATCTAAAATGGTAGATTAATCACATGATTCTGTGGGCTATAGACTTTGCCAGACCCGGTTAACGTAGCCACAGTAGTACATGCTCTGGTGACTTCTAATTTAGACTACTGCAGTGTGCTGTTTGTGGAACAGGCCTTGAAGATAGTTTGGAAGCTATTGCTGGTGCAGAACATGGCAGCTAGATTAGTGACTGGCACTGCAAATTGGGATCATGTGGCATCAGTCCTTATTTGCTACTGGGCCCAATTTAAGGTGTTGTTCTTAGAGTGTAAAGGGGCACCTCTCCCATTATCTGCCGACTTGTGCTTTTAGATCCATGGGAGAGGATCCTGCTCGTAATTCCATCAATAGCGATAATTCATAGTGTGACAGCTCAGAAGAGGGCTTTCTCTGTTAGGTGCAGAACTCATTCCCTTTGGAGACACAGTTGTCCCACTCATTCATTAATTTTCGGCGTCAACTTAAGACATAACTTTTCCTTCAGACATTTGGGGAAGGCTGAAGTGAAAATTGGGCTCTTCTACTGCTGGGTTGCTGTTTTTTTTATATTGGTCCTATGGTTTTATATAATAGTGTACGTTTTATATTTCAGTATATTTGTATTGAATTCGCTTTTGTACTGACTGCCCTGGAACCTTTGGGTTGAAGAGCAGGTTATAAGTGAAATAAAAATGAATAAATATTTGTGGTACTATGTTTTCTTGTTTTTCATTTATTTGTTTTGAAAAATATCCTGACACAGAAGTCGTTTGGACCTTCAGAACAGCTCACCACACAAGTTTAAACCAGCTGTGATACAAAAAAAAATGTGACTACAACATACATGACACAGAAAAGTAGCTGAAACCCAGGAAAGAAATCCAGGGCAGAGGTACTGTAAGAGGTCAATTTGCAATCATATCAAAATCAAATAAAAATGCACACGTCGCCAAACATATATTAAAACAGTACAAACACCTTCTCAACCAAATTGCAATCCCAAGCAAATAATTAGACAGGTAAGGCCAAGTAAAATCAGGTCAGTCAGAATCTTCTAGAAAAATGATTCCTATGACCATTGTAAGGTCCGTAGCAGAACAGCCCTTTCTAGGGAGCAAATTCCAAAGTGTGTGTCACCAATGATGAAGGGCATTACCCTTTTGCAAGGCAGCCTAACCTCAACCAATCTTCTGATGACACCAAGGTTGCTGGTTCAATCCCTGTATGGGACAGCTGCAAATTCCTGCATTGCAGGGGCTGGACTAAATGATCCTCAACATCCCTTCCAACTCTACAATTCTATGATTCTGTGAAGCCTAACTTTAACCAAAGCTGGTACAGCAGATCACCAGTTGTTTACTTCCTTGTGCAGAGGAGCCCATAAAGGAGAAGGTGATATCTATGTTAACATGGGTTTACAGTGGCACATAGACCTGTAAAGGAGGGGGTAATTCAGATACTTTGGTGGTTTGGACAACAGAAGTTTTATTTTTTATAACATTTTTAAAATTACGTTAAAACTCTTTGTTTTACTAATGTCTAAACAATTATCTGCCAGAAATATTGAACTGCGCATATTTGCAATTATAAATGCCGAACTAGACTGTTTATAATGTAACTGGAATTGTGTGCTTTCAGCTATGGCCCATCCTTTTGCTAAACATTTTGAAACTGGTGCAATCTCCTCCAAATCTTCCTGGATATTTTCTAAATTAAAAAGTGACACCAAAAAGAAGTGTTGTGTGACTAGATTGCATGCATGTTGAGCTAGCGCAGCTGTGGCAAACATAGCCACTTTGGAACGTTATGCTTTGATCTTATTTTGCAAATAGTTCTCTCTATAGACAATGCCTATTTGCACTCTAGGCTCTGTATAAACATTTCTTGCACCTTATTTCCTTCATATGATAAGAAAAAACACCTCTGTTTCCAGCTGTAAAAGGGCAGATCAGAAGAATTGCACACAGATAGCACTGAGGGATGGGGCAACCGCCAGTTATTGAATGCTGTTAGAAAAGGTTATTGAAATGTATGTGTAAGGCTGTCTCTTTTATTTGACTGTGGCTACGATGAAGCATTTTATAAAGCCAAGAGCAAATAAAACCTAAACTATTCTTTTCTCATTGCTAGCGTTTTATGTGTTTTAAAAGATTGGAATAGTGATTGCAGTGCCTATCAGTGTATGTGGTACGTTGTGTAGTATAAGACAGGTCACTGCCTTGTGAAGCCTCCAGTTTAAAGTTTGACACAAACAACAAATTAGGGGGAGCCAAGCAAGTGCTAGAAATCACCCCAGAATTGGTCTTACCAAACATCTTCCAAGACAACAGTGCCCACTTACACCACAAAGAACTCATAACACACCCACTTTCAGCAGCCAGAAACATCATAGCCAGACACTGGAGAGACCTGGCAGGAGTAAGCATGGACCAATGGTACAAAGTAGTATGGGAAACAGCCTTACTAGAAAAATTAACCAATAAACTGAAACTGACACAAGGACAAATAGAAGAAGATGCCCTCACCCCAGTATGGCTCCCCTTCATCACACACACAGCCCAACAAGACAATGACAAAAATCTACCGATAGCATACAAATCAATATGGCTAACCTGACCAAAAACACTCATCCACCCCACGCACACAGACCACCACAGCCAACCACAAATGAACAATCACACCCTACGGCAACCCCGGCCTCTCTCACCACCAAAGGAGCACAAGCGAACAACAGAGAACCTGCACAAACGACGCTAACACCAAACCCTACATAAATAAAGTAGAAACATCGCCACCCCGCCCATCTCTCCATCCCGCTCACATCTCCCCCCTTTTCTTCCTAATGTCTCAACAAACGAAACTGATGTGTAAAAACGTTACATGGAAAAATACGAGAGAGAGATTGCATATACCTTTGTAAAACAAGAAAATCCTTAATTAAAAAATATTTTTTAAAAAACAAATTAGGGGGAGGAAGAGAGAATTATATACTATTGTTCTATTATATGTGCTATTATATGTTACAAGTTTAGTTGCAATGGTAGTGCCTAAGGGTTGTGCCAAAGGCTTCTTGGAAAAAGTAGGCTGGTTGGGGGGCTCTGGAAGAAGCAAGAGTGTTGATAGCATCATGGAGGTGTTATGGGAAGCAGTTTAGGAATACAGGGGAGAAATGGCGGTGTCTTTGCAGAAGCAGGAGAACTTTGGATGGTTGAGGATGATAGAACTGGCCAAGGTTTAGGGTTATATAGGGATATAAGAGAAGAAAGACGAGGGCTGCAAGGCTGCAGAGGATTTTCAAGATAAGAACAACGGTCTGGTATTACACAGGGAGCCAGCGTAAGCATATTAAAAGGGATGTAATTTGATGATGGAGATGGGATTAGTGAAAGGATTGAGCAGAATAGTGCTAAATAGATTTGAGGGGATCAAGGTGAGACAGTGGGAAGACCCAAGAGGAGAAGAGTGCAGTAATCTAGGGAAGAGAGAACGATGGAAGGAACCAGTGGTTTTTGCTGGCATAACAGAGGGTAAGGGATGTATTTTTGCAATATTGTCTTGCAAAGAACTGGGGGTGGGGTGGAGAGTGGATAAAGGCAAGGCCACACACCAGTTGAGCAAAGTGGAAGGTGACAACTGTTTAAAAATTAAGAGAGTAGAGGGTGTGGAGAGAGAAAGCAGAGGTGTGGTCTTAGGTATATTGAGATTGAAATGACAATGAAGACTAAGGCCTCCAAGTTAAGTTTGTTCAGGTAGAGAGAAAAGTAAAGAAAAGTAATTATACCATTTTAATTTTTTAAGATTCTGTCTTCACAGATGCTACAAGTATACATTAATTTAATTTTTTAATCATTGTGGAACATTTGACATGCATTGAATTAATGAACTTACAGGGTGGAATATGATTGCTGAACAGCAATTCAGTTTTTCTACAGCTGTTTTCCTCAATATTTTCCCCCTCATTTTTCCATAGTTATGTTGATGAAGAAGCTCACACAACTAATTTCATAGCCAATTAATATTCTTTAAAACTTTCCCCTTCCTTCATCCTGGTAGCATTGTGGGCAAGTATAGTGCCTGTGGAAATCTTAAGTTCAGATTTTTGTGGGAACAGGCAAAATAATACTTTTCTACCTCCTCCATCCCCCAGGAAAAAGGTATATTACTGATTTTTAGTTCAATTTATTTCTCTCTCGTTTCTAACAGATATAGATGAATGTCTGGTAAACAATGGTGGCTGTGACCACTTCTGCCGAAACACTGTGGGCAGCTTTGAGTGCAGTTGCCAGAAGGGATATAAGCTACTAACAGATGAACGAACCTGCCAAGGTAATGCTCCTTTTATCAAAGCTTGTTTATTTTTGTTTATTTTTAAATTAGTGATGTGATAAGCTTATATCATTCATGCTAGATTTATATGGCTATCTAGCATAGACACAGAGATACTTTGTAGAGAAATTGCTATAATTCAATACTATAATTATTCTCAGAATAAATGCATTTCCAAGTAGGGTGTTAAACCCAACTCCAGTTGAGGGCAAGAAAAAGGTGATTTACAGGTAGAACCAGCAAAGGTGATTTACAGGTAGAACCAGCAAAGTGTTCCAGTAGTTTAAAGCAGCAAGAACGTCTGAACTGAAGTCTTGAATGTGTTCAGTGACTATCACCTAACCAGCTCTAGCCTAACTGAGTCTTGATGTACAGGCTAAATATTTGCCTAACACTCAGTTTTAAGACCCATGCCTGAGTTTAAACATAGGGAAATTATGTGTTCTCGATAAGCAAATGTCTATATATATTTCAAATTTGGGAAGTAAGACATGGGTGATTAGTTTGCTGAGGTACCACTGAGCAACCTGTTGACCGGATTCTCAACTTTTAGGTTTTCACTTTCAGTTAATACCTCGCATTCTTTTTTTTTTTTTATATCATACTTTTTTATTAAATTTTTACTTTAACATACAAACATAGAACTCGTCAATTATATTTACATTGTTATTCCATAGTTTATATTTCATTCCATATATTTGTGTCGTATATCCTCCTTATATTCTTTTTTACCTCCTATAAGTTCCATTCTTCTTACAATGCAAATCTGTCATTACTGAACCCCTCCCTATTCCTCCCCCTTTCTTTCCCCTCCGGCTTCCCCCCTTCTTCCTCTGTTTTATTCTTTCTTTTGTTCAGTTCTTGCGGTTTCAAACCTCTTTATTGTTTTTATCATATGTTCTTAATTATTTTCAGCTTTGTCCTCATCTTTTCCTCTTTATATTCTTATATATTTCCAACTCAATAAAGTGTTCTAGATCAAGCAATGAGATTCTAATTACTATTTCAAATTCCACATATTCTATTCAAATATAATAGAAATTTTCCCCATTCTTTTTCATATGTTCCACTTCCTGTTTGCCGAATTTTCACTGTCAATTTTGCTGTTTCCATATAGCTCACCATTTTTTGTCTCCATTCATCTACTGTTGGGATTTGTTGTTGCTTCCAAACTTGTGCCAATAAGATTCTCGCACCTGTTGTTGCGTACATAAATAGAGTCACATCCTCTTTTTCTACATCCTCTCCTACCATACCCAACAAGAATGCTTCGGGCAGTTTTTTAAATGAATATCTATAGATCTTTTTTAGTTCATTGTAAATTTCTTCCCAATATTGTTTCACTTTAATACAATTCCACCACATGTGGATGAAGTTTCCCTCCTTCAACCCACATTTCCAGCATTTTTTATTTCCTGATTTATACATTTTGTACAGTTTAGTTGGGGTGATGTACCATCTGTATATCATCTTGTATATATTTTCTTTCAACTGTACTGATGCTGTAAATTTCAATCTTATATTCCACAGTTTATACCACTTTTCAAATTCAATATTGTGGCCTAGGTCCATTGCCCATCTAATCATGACACTTTTTATCTCTTCATCCTTGGTATTCCACTCTAATAAAAATTCATATATTTTAGACAAGATCTTGGAGTCATTTCCCATCACTATTTTGTCTAACAGTGTCTCCTCCTGATCAAATCCTCTTTCTTTCTTATCTTTTTGGAAAACACTATGCAGTTGACAGTATTCCAACCATCCTTGCAGCCTGTCTTTAATCTCTTCATACGGTCTTATATTCAGTTCTTTCTTATCACCTATTAATATGTCTCTATATGTGATCCATTTTCCCTCAGTATTGGTTTTTTTTATTGTGAAGGCTTCTTGAGGTGACAACCATCTTGGTGTTTTTCTCTCAAACCATTCTTTATATTTGTTCCAAACTAAAAATAATGATTTCCTTATTGTATGGTTTAAGAAACCTTTGTGTGCTTTAATTTTATCATACCATAAGTATGCGTGCCACCCGAATCTATTTGAGAAGCCTTCCAGATCTAATAAATCTGAGTTTTCTAGCTTAAGCCATTCTCTTATCCATACAAGACAGGCTGATTCATAATAGATCTTGAGATCTGGCAGTGCAAAGCCTCCTCTTTCTTTTTTATCTGTCATAATTTTAAATTTTATTCTGGGTTTTTTGCACTGCCATATAAATCTGGAGATTGTTTTCTGCCATTCTTTAAACTGATTTTGACCCATCACAATTGGTATAGTTTGAAAGAGGAAAAGCATTTTAGGCAGGATCATCATTTTAACTGTGGCTATCCTCCCCAACCATGACAATTTAAGTTTTTCCCAAATTTCCAAGTTTTTTGTAATCTCCTTCCACGTCGTTAAATAATTATCCTTATATAAATCACGATTTCTTGCTGTCAACCAAATGCCTAGATATTTCACTTTCTTCACCGCTTTTATTCCTGTTTGTTTTTCCAATTGGTCTTTTTGTTCTTCATTCATATTCTTCACTATCATGTTTGTCTTTGTTTTATTTAATTTCAACCCTGCCAGGGCCCCGAACTCTTCAACTTCTTTTAACGCTTCCTTTAATGAGTATTGCGGATCTTGTAATGTTAAGACTATATCATCTGCATAAGCCTTAAGTTTGTATTCTCTATAGCCTTGTCTGATGCCTATTATGGCTTCATTTTTCCTTATTTTTTGAAGCAAGACTTCTACAGTTGTTATAAATAATAAAGGTGATAATGGGCAGCCCTGCCTTGTTCCTTTCGTTATTTTAAAATTTTGAGTAGTTTCATCGTTTACAATAATTTTTGCGTTTTGATCTCTATATATCGCCTCTATACACTTCATGAAGTTCTTTCCAATACCCATCATCTTCAGATTTTCCTTCATAAAACTCCATGAGACGTTATCAAACGCTTTCTCCGCGTCTAGAAATACCTCGCATTCTTGGGTAAGGTTTGCAAATCTTGCTGTGCAGTCCTTGATCCACGCTGACACCAAGGTTTTTGGTAGTATCTCAGCAAAGCTAATTGGAAAATACAACCTATTTATTATTACATTTCCGGTATATCCCACCTTTCCTCCAAGGAGGTTCTCAGGTGACTCCCCACATAGGCGGGGGTTACGTTCTGGGGTCCCATGCAACTTGATGTGAGTTGATTGTGCATAAGAGGGGGGAAGCCTTGCATGGTTCTCCCACTCCTCATTTCATCTCTGCAACAACCCTGTGTAGGGTTGAAAGATCTAGTCCTAGGTCACCCTTTGAGCTTCATGGTCAAGAAAGGTATTAGAACCTAGGCCTCACAGGTCCTAATCCATCACTCTGCACCAGACTGACTTACAAAATCCTGTGAACTGAGCTCAGGATTTATTTACTGGATACCACCAAGCTATTTTCATATGAAATAGGGGCTTTAGAAATACTCTTATAAATAAAGAAGTGAGTGGCCCCATGTGAGAGAGTAAAAGCCCAGCCAAGAAGCAGTTTGACCTAGTAATACAAACCCTGCACAAAGCATAGATCCGACAGCCCATACACTTAAATAACCACTCCCAAAAGTTGTGGGCTATTCATGTGCAGACTGAGCTGTATAGTACATGATTTCCCTGTATAGAACTTTGAGATGGAACTTCAAGAAATCTTGTAGAAAACCTTGTTTCCACCCCAAATTTAATCTCACTTTGGTCTGCTTCTATGCTTCAGTTGACACGAGATGATTTTCACAGCCATTGCTAGAACAAGATGCACAGGTTCATTTGATATGGAAAAGTTATTTAAAAGTTATATGCTTTTTGAACATCCCACAAAGGGGAAATTTATATTTCAGAGAGCAGAGAAAGAAATGTGCAAAGAAAAATGTGCTTGTTGCGTGTCTTTTAGGGGGTTAATTTCAAAGCATCAAGAACACAGTCACTGTTTTTTTCTGATTATTGCAGTAACTATAGAAGGCTTTTAATGAATGCTTCTGAGCACTTTGAATATTTGCAGACTGTGTGAAGTGTTAAATGGGGAGGAGGGTATTTTGAAGCACAGAACAATTCCTCCTTTCCCCATTCTTTATAGAATGTGTGGGAAAGACCTTAGAAAATAAAAAGCAAGCAAGCTGAGCATAGGCTGGCACAGACAGCACCACCTGAGTGTGCAGAAACAGCTCTGGGGATTTAGTTTGGCAGATAAGAGCAAGTTGGGAGGCTTGGCAATTGTCTGTAAGAATAATGCCAGCGCTGATGTTGCACAATAAGGTGACAGGGTCTTCAGTTCAGGGTGATAGAACACAATGTTTAAGCCAGACACCATCTCTCAGCCCAACCTAATTTACAGGGTTGTTTACGAGAATAAAAGAGTTAAGGTGGGGGAACGTGTATTTTTTAAATATGTGATGAAAGAGAACGTGATGTAAGAAAATGTGATGAAAGAGAGAATGACAGTGACTTCATTAAAAAAAAAAAATGATACTTGAGAAGCCATTATATGAAAAAGCACCCACATGGGAAATATTTACCTGAAATATTGCCGGTCAAAAAAATTACATGTTTTGAAGACTTGCCATGTGACTTGTCTAAGAATAGCAGAGAGTAGTTGAACCACTGAGGCCATCGCCCTGAGGATTCAAATGGCGCCTGACAGGAAGCACAAACACCACAGCCAGAGGCTCACATCATCTCTTTTTTGTTCCGCCGGGGGAACCTCAACATTTAATGACAGAAGCCACAAAAAGCTGCAGAAAACGCAGACATATTGGTTCGTAGTGGTACAGCAGAGAAATGACTTGCAGGTATTTTCCTGTTTCACGCCTGAGGTACTTTGGGCTTCCAGACCAATAGCAGCTATATTGTTAATAGCACCTGACTCACAAAAACAGGTGGTTTCTTGGATAATTTAGCTCCTGTCTGGTGTTTTTAAAGGTAATTGGTGAACTCAGGCAGTCAACATGACTGCTGCTGCTGCTGAATGACAGAAGGAGATCAAGGAATCAACAAAGTGTGAATCACCTGTATTTTCTTTCTTTCCTTACTGTCAAAATGTCATTGGTGTC
The DNA here is from genome assembly GCF_009819535.1 of Lacerta agilis. NCBI lineage: Eukaryota > Metazoa > Chordata > Lepidosauria > Squamata > Lacertidae > Lacerta > Lacerta agilis. The sequence continues at coordinate 4,034,442 of NC_046316.1, read as the reverse complement.
TCTTGTTTTAAATGGAAGGAACAAGAGTGGTTTGAGGTTACTGGCCATGTCAGTTTATAAATCTCCTGCAGGCCTCCCCCCTGTGTTAACTCGTGGCCAAGACATTTTAAAAGTGCTGTGGAGAGACTTGTGGCAGGTTATTTTTGGTGTTTTAATCCTCCCACAGTCGATGTTTCAGAAAATTTAATTACATATTTGTTGAGAGATGAGGTAGCTGTTCATATTGTTTATGTATTTGTGCATCTGTTTTTATCCAGTTCACAGCTTCTGTTTATTTTAATTCTGCTTTATTTGGCAGCTAAAGAATTGCTTAAATTTGTGGAACTCTGATTTACATGTTCAGGGAAAGTAGGTGGCACAGCTCACTTGAGATCCTTCCGCTTCAGAATGCAGGCAAACAGCTATTCAGGCAGCAAGATATAGGTTGCAAATGTATGGAAAGACACAGAGCCTGCTCAAGGAAAACTAACATGTCAGAGAGCAGGATTTCAGACACATCGTCTCCTTTGAAGTATTTATGTTTTTTAGAAAAATCAAAATCAAAGGCCGCCTAGAAAATATTTAAAGGTTTTGCAGTCGGCCAAAGCATGAAAAAGAAAGAACAACTGTTAAGCCTCACCTTTTGAATGCATGGGGAGGAAGAATTGACAATTGAGCTGAAGCAAAGAATAGCCTCCACACATCAACAGAAAAAGGTAGAGCCCTGACTGATCTGGCCAAAGGCCCATCTAGCCCAGCATCCTGTTCTCACAGGAGTCACCCAGGTGCCCATTTTGGCATTTGCATAGTCTCCAACTGCCCTAAAAATGCTAGGACCTTCATGAAAACCCTTAAGCCCTCATGGCCTCTCACTTTGGCGTGCAGAGTCACAAATTCCCAGTTGCAAGCCTTCCCTCCCCCCTCCTTGTAAAAAAACCCCCACCCAAATCTTCCCCCACCTTTTCATCCATTGTTCCTCCCATCTCCCGGCCAGGGAAAGAGAGAAGCAGCAACCTACTTCAGGTTCCCATTTGCACAGATTTACCAGCTGCTCAGCAACACTGCACACACTGGGGAGGGTTTGCTCTGCATCCAAACCTCTTAGGTCCCAGCCCGATTCGTTTGCATTGCTGCCTCACCTTTCCTTGCCAGTTTCATTTGGGAACCTCAAGTGTCACTGAGGTGTGTTGTGGGCATTTCCTCTTTGGGTCCTGCTTTGAAAAAGATGCAGAGAGATCTGATCCTGCGGCTTGTCCCTCTCTGTGGCTTAAAATGAACCAGACTAGTTTCCCGGAGTGTAGAGGCATTTGGGCAGGTGGGGAGGGGTCTTCCGGAGCAAAAACGCCTCCCTCCAAAGCCCTTTCCTGCCTGGCTTCTCACTTGGATGGGAAAAAACACATTGATTTCTCCCAGGAGCTGAATTGGAGTCGCCTTCTGAAATCTGACTTGTCTCCCCATTTTGTGCATTTGGGTGAACGAAAGTCCCAGAGTGGCTAGGGGAGGTGATGCCTGGGAATGTCTGTGCAGCTGATTCAGCCAGGATTCACCCCAGTACCTCATTTGCTCACAAGTTTGAAACACTAAAAAAAGGAAATTTGTATATCTCTGAACCATAGGAGCCAACTCCTAGAGGCCAAGATCCCTTTGCAACACCCCCAATAAAATATTTAAGGGGGCCAAACCCCCCCCCCCCCCAGTTGATAGGCATTGTCATTCAAATGCTGGGTGTGTGCCATGTCATGTCTTGTGCTCAACTATGTGGAGTGGCGCTTACCCCTGGGGGGCCCCAGGATTGGCACCCCTGCCCTGAATTCAAAAGTGTATATGTCGCTGGACTCCAAAATAAACATTGGGACACCCCATATCATACACCTGCACAATCACAATAATAATGGTTGTTCAAAGTTATCATGCTTCTAAAATACTCCTAAGCGCATTATGTCATTGCATAGTCTCCACACACACACACACACACACACACACACACACACACACAGTGGCACCTTGGTTTAAGAACAGCTTAGTTTATAAACAACTTGGATTAATAACACTGCAAACCTGGAAGTAGGTGTTTTGGTTTGTGAACTTTGCCTTGGAATCAGAACATGTTTCGCTTCCTATTAAGTGTGTTCCATTTGTAAATGGAGTCCCCCGCTGCTATGGGAAAGCACGCCTTGGTTTAAGAATGAACTTCCGGAATGGATTCAGTTCTTAAACCAAGGTACCACTGTATATAGCTAGTTGCATTTATTGATTTGGGGTTTTCTTTTCCTCTCAGCCTTCCCCAAACACAACACATAAATTCGAATATTTCTGTGCTTAAAAAAACTGCAGTTTTGTGTGTTTCCTCTAATAACTTTTGTACTTGACGAGAAGGAAATGCTGAAGCAGTGGTACTGATGCAGAATAGGTAAAGGTAAAGGGACCCTTGACCTGGTCCAGTCGTGTCCGACTCTGGGGTTGCGGCGCTCATCTCGCGTTACTGGCTGAGGGAGCCGGCATACAGCTTCCGGGTCATGTGGCCAGCATGACAAAGCCGCTTCTGGTGAACCAGAGCAGCGCACGGAAACGCTGTTTACCTTCCCGCCGGAACAGTACCTATTTATCTACTTGCACTTCTGACATGCTTTCGAACTGCTAGGTGGGCAGGAGCTGGGACCAAGCAATGGGAGCTCACCCCATCGCGAGGATTCGAACCGCCGACCTTCTGATCAGCAAGCCCTAGGCTCTGTGGTTTAGACCACAGCGCCACCCACAGAACAGAATGTCCCTATTTTCATTTTGGGAATGTTGGAGGCTCTACATTTGGCAGAATACTGTCTCCAACTGTGGAGATAGAACATTGCCTTTGTAGCTTGTAGCCATTGATAACCATATCCTCTGCAAATTTGTTTAATCCTTTTTTAAAAAACCACCTTGTTTTTACGTAAAAACCAGAGAGCTAGTGAACCTGGCTACTTTAAAACAGAATATTGTTGTCTCCTTTCACTATTTCACCCAGCTGTAAATGAAACTATTTTGAGACCTTGTTATGCAAAAGGAACGGAGATTGGACTTGAAGTTCAGCAGGAAGATTTACTGAACTTTCCTCTTTCATTTGTAGATGGAAATGTGGTGAGCAATATTAGACAGATGCAATCCTCGGAGGCCGAGCAAGAGGCCATCCAGAGGCCACCACAAGGAAGGTTACTCAGGCTGTTTTCACATAAAAAGATTTTATCTCCAAACACAAAAAGATTTTAAAATAACATATTGCCCCAAGCCCACACAAACCCCATATTTGAACTGGTGTCCTCGTGGTCAGGTTTGAAGTCACTCCTCTAGAGAAGGGTGTGAGGCTGACTTCAAGGTTCAGTCTGTCTCCCAGAGAGGGAAGGGAACACCACAAACAGTGGAGTCCAGTGAGGGTTTGGAAAGCCTCTGGAAGGTGGAACACCTACAGTTCGCCCATTTGCACTTCATCCCTGCCTCTATGTGCTTCATATTCATGGCAGAAGATACCAAGAGTTCAAGCAGTTTAAAAATACCCAGATTTCCAGTCTCATCTCATCCGTTTCAGCTGATATAAGTGTGAAGGGGGATGCTAGCATTCAATAGAGTGAAGGTTCTGGGGACTCATTAGGCTTGCACTGTTATTGCTTCTATAGGGTGGGGGGTAGTTCCCAGTACCACCACCACCGCTATGGAGATGGTCTTTGGCAACTTTACCTGGCGGGGGAACACTTAAAGGAACTGCTTCTCTGATCACTGTGCAAGAGTGACGTGCTTATCATCCAGAGCAAAGTTACAAATAAACCCAATGTCTTGGGCCATGTGCAGGCTTCCAGCCAAACTGGGCTTCTCAGTGACACACCAACTTAGCTCCCAGATGTCCGTTGCCCACTCTTCAGGTTCTAATCTTGGCAGGATGTGCAACAGGAAGAAACTGCTGCAGCCTCAGAAGAATGAGGAGGAGCAATTTGCAAGGGGGGTGTTCAGAGCAATAGGTCCTTATCTCACCTATTGCTCCTCCTTTTGAAAACCACAACTGAGGTCAGCTTTTAGGTGGTGGGGACTATTCTTGGCCCCAGCTCTCAAAACTGTAGATCCAGGGGTAAGGTCAGGTACTACCTTCATACAGTGTTACCAATGCCTCAACTTTGTTTTCTCCACAAGGGAAACCATTCACTTCTATGGGAGATAGTAAATGCTCCTAATTAGACACTCATTCATCTGTCTCTGAAGAAGGAAGAGACAACAGAATGTTACGTGGAACAGTAGATCCAACAGGCAGGAAGGTTAGTTGCGGTCCACTGGTTGAGACTTGGTGGGTACTGAGCGCATTTTTATGATTCCTTTTATTAAAATATTTCAGAACTGTTTGTCATACTCTTAAGGAGTCTTAAGAGAAACAAATCTATTATATCAGAGATCTTAAATAGACCCTGATTTGTTTTGCTGAAAGTATGAAGTTCAGCTTTTCAACTTTATGTTTTGAGGCAGCAGAAACTGGACTAATTAAAAGTGCCATGTTTTGTTTTGTTTTTCTGTTTTTTAAGGATCAATACATCAGGAACAGTCTATACCAAAAGATAAGGTGGGGGAAGCAATGAGCCAAAAAGTCCTTGGGAAAACTGAATAATAAAAGGACTTTGTATTTATTTCCCTTTCTGGAGATCATTTGGATTATCTCCAGTGTACTATGTCCAACAAACACAAATGAAAATATGGATGCAAACCAAAATGCTTTACTTGACCTTACTTTAGTATTTTTCAGATTGTCTGTATGACATTTGCTGTTGGAAACGTCCAATCTGAGAACAAATTTACAGAGCTACAAAATAATCATTAGCTGGATTCAAAGCAAAGTGAACATAACATGGTATTGTTCAGTGTTTATGACCTATTGGAGATGTAATGATGGCTGCCTCCCAAACCATGGATTGTAAACCAGGATATACAGCCTTTGAACACATACTTCCTCCACATCTGTCAGGTTTTGCCCAGCTCCAGATCGGGTTTGGATATCTGGTGGTGGACCTCTTTGCAACAAACCAGAATTTCCAGCTTCCAAGATATGTCACAAAGTGCCACATGGAGGTGTCAATGTGGCCCAATGGGCTACTGTACATTTTCCTCCTGCTCCTTTCCTGGGATGAGTTCTCTGGAACCTATGTTCAGAGGGTCCTGCTAGCACCCTACTGGCCTCATTGGCCATGGTTTTCAAAGCTCCTCCATCTCTCAGTGGAGAAGCCATGGGTGCCAGCCATTTGCCAGTTTGGCATCCCGACTCCAAGTAGCTGCATCTGACAGCCTGACATTTGAGTGGTGCTGTGCTACGATCCTAGCCTCTTGTTGCTCATCAGCCAACAGAGCACATGGTCTGTCATTTCCAAGTATTGTAGATCCAAAGTGGTTGTGCAACAAGTCTTGTCTTTCCTTCACAGAGGCTTGAAGTTGGGCTTGAAGCCAGATACTCTTCGTCAACAGGTCTCAGCTAGATAAAAGAGAGAGATTCAGAAGTAACAACAGGCTGCCAAGCCACTGTGAGTCACTTGGAAAGACTTGTGAATGTCACCTCACCTTCCCACAACGGCCTTTTCCATTATGCTAGCACCTTCTCATCCAGACCTGACTCCACAATGTGGGAGAAGAGGAGACCAAAGACAGACTAGGTTTATTTCTCCCTCACTGCAATTTTCCCCCTGAGCAGGCAGGCAAGGGGAGAATCAGACAAGGAACAAGTGTCAGCTCTCTTCTCTGCCTCAACCATATCTCAACAGCATCAATCAAAGAGAAGGCTGCCATATTTAGTGAATCTGAGGTGGAAATTGTTCATGTGGCAGGGAGGTGAGGAAATCAGGAGGAAACACTCAAGAGTTATACTGTCAGCTTCTCTACCTGCAGCCACACCCACAGTTTTTGCAGTGGAGTAGGTCTTCTCCAGCTCTTCGCCTCTGATTATTTCCTTAAGGACTCCTGTTGTTCTAACATCAGTTCCAGCCTGCAGATGGTGGTCATCCCTTCCCACACCAATGCAAAGCTAAATTGGACTTTAACTCGCATACGCTGGTCCAGGCCGATCTCCAAGGATCAACTTACCCAAACCCCAGTCTTCATGCTTGGCTGGGTCAGAAGAGTCCTCCTTCCTTTAGGGGGCAGAGAAGCTGTCAAACTGACAAAAAGAGAATGCCCACCCAACACACCTGATGCTACAGAGGTTCCCTCCCCACCCCACCCCCACAAATTATGTTGCAAATGAATTTTCACCTCAAGTTCCAGTTGCAGCTCTCTCCTTACTGACTGATTCCCATGAAAGTATTCCCAAAGATTGTTGAAGCAAAAAAAAAGACCTCATTTTCTCTTGAACGATTACAGCCTGATTGGTTGCAGGGCCAATTTGGTAACCTTCCCGAAGAATCCAGCTGCCTGGAAGTCCATGCATCTTTGGCAGTGAGACTTCTGATTCAGATCTTTAGACTAGAGGCTACTCTTAGGCTCTCCATCCCTGTCTGCCCCCTCAAATCCCTTTTATTGGACTCCCCTGTCTACCTGTCCTGGGGCTTACCATCCTCTGCCTGGCATCCCCTCAATATTGTTCTGCAAAGACAGTTGGATGTGATTGTAGGCTTCAGGTTCACAGTATGTGGACTTGCTCTGGGTTTAATTCCTCAGACAAACTCTGGCTCTAGGGCTGGAATTCTGTCAGCAGACTCCTTGTGCTTTCTCGCTCTGTGCTTTCTAAAGCACACGGGTTCATTTCCTCTCTTTCCCAGTGAATAAGTCTGCTTCCTTCAGCCCCAGTAATAACTGGACTAAATAAACTCAGATGGCAAGCTGGTTTTACTGATCCTTAATTACTGATCCTTGCCAGAACCTTGTTATTGCTCTCATTAGTTATTCTTGATGAATCCCTTGGCTAAATGATGTTAGCAGTCAGTAGGAAACAAATAATTAGCAGAATAAATATCAGTCATGATCATTATTTTGTTAAAGCAGAAAATTAAACAATTCTGGTCACGTCATTGAAGAGCAATCTAGTTGATGCTGGACCTACACTCTGCTTTTAAAAAATTAAGATGTGTTTTTGTAATTTCAGATAGTTCTGTCAGTCTGTTGTTTTTGCCATATAGACATGCCAGTATAGTACACTGGGCAGAGTGTTAGACTAAGACCACAATCGTGACCTCTGGCAGGCCTCTGTGGGGTTTGGAGCTGCAGCAGAGGCCACCAAATCTGGGGCCCTGCTACTTGTGCCAACCAAGGGAGAAGAGAGGCAGGAAACGTCTGGATGTTTTCTGTGTGAAACCAAGAACCAGCTGCCAAATCAAGCTGCTGAAAGGAAAAAATGATGGGCTGGCCCTACAGGTGTTACAGGCTGGTAACCCCTGGTCTAGGGCATATGGTAGCCAAGCAGAACCACAAAAGGGGTGTGAAGCAAGCTAGTGAGAGTTGTGACCTGGTGGGAGTTGGTGGCCTTGGGGGAGTCCCAAGGACCGAATAGAGAAGTCTGCAGGGCCAGATTTGGCCCCCAGGTCTGAGGCTTCCCACCTCTGCACTAATAGCTCTTTCGCTGTAGATTGAACTGAATTAAAAGACACATCCTGTCAAAGGGACGAATGCCTCATCTCTTTACGGCTGTCCATTAGAATTTCATTTATTGTGAGAAAATAATAAATTTATGGGGTTTTTTAATTAAAAAAAGCTTGATTATGTAAGAAACTTTTATTTAAAAAGTTTTTTAACAATTAATAGATGCAGAAATTAACCAGCCTGCCAAAAAAAATGTGCATGTGTTATTTCTCTTTTTTATAATCCACCAGGCCCAGCAATTTGTTGGTTTTTATTTTGTCGATTAGGCCTAGAACTACCACTGGTTATGGGGGTGAGTGCCTAACTTCTTGTGCGACTATGGCATCATACACGCTGGGGAAACTGCTAGTGTATTTTCTGTTGCTCTGCGCTGCACTGCAAATGGGTAGAGGGTCTTATTGCAGGTCTTGATCCAGCAGGGATTAGTGATACAAGGAACCAGCTAGTTAGTTAGTCTCTGGCAATGTAAATCTGCTGGCACTGAGCCAAAACAGTGCCTGACAGGTGTAAAGTTGAGTATTTTTGTATTATGAATTTTTGTGTTTTTATATCATAAACCTCCCTGTGATCCTCGGGTGAAGGGGCAGTATAGAAATTTAACAATTGCTGGGCAAGCCTTAGGTCTGTTTGCTTGACGGCAATCTCCATTGAACTCAGTCAAACTTTTTCAAGTAGAGGCCAGTGTGGTGTAGTGGTTAAGAGTGGTAGACTCGTAATCTGGTGAACCGGGTTCGCGTCTCCGCTCCTCCACATGCAGCTGCTGGGTGACCTTGGGCTAGTCACACTTCTCTGACGTCTCTCAGCCCCACTCACCTCACAGAGTGTTTGTTTTGGGGGAGGAAGGGAAAGGAGAATGTTAGCCGCTTTGAGACTCCATCGGGCAGTGATAAAGCGGGATATCAAATCCAAACTCTTCAAATCCAAACTATATAGGATTGCCACATTAAATGAAGAAAAGGAGAAGGGTTGTGAAAAGATGGCACCAAGTCTGGGAATAAGGAGACAGTTTCCAGCTTTTTGTTGCTTTGTGGGTTTAATTAAGGTACAGCAGCAGCTGTAGTTGTCCGGGGTTACGGGGGGCATCACAGGCTAAAGAGAGCCCACCTAGTGAGTAGGCAGACCAGCCAAGGACAGAGGGATGTGTGTTGGTTCACCACAAGTAGCCATAGTTGTTTTCATGTTACGGATTTCCAAAGGTGTTTGAGATTAGCAGTTTGCCAAAGAGGAGGTGGTGGAAGGTATAGCACTGGGCACAGAAACATCTGCAGTAGTTTGGCCCTGCTGGGGACTTATTGATGTATCTGCAGCCATGACAGTTTGTGATAACTGATAAGGCAACCCAAAAGTCTAGATTTACATTTGCTCACACTGTGTTTGTCTCAATCTCCACAGTGGCATTTGCTTAACAGAGTAAGCTGTGAATCACAAATGGTGTGCAAGGTGCTAAACGGAGAGGCTAGTAGCAGGAACAGAGAGCCTTTCACTTTTGAGACAGTGGTGGGACTCCAGACAAGTTTTGGGACTGGCCAAAAATCATTACTGTCTGGTGGCTGCTTTGTGGCCTGAGCTCTCAGTCCAAGAGCAGGAAAGTGTCCACATCGCCAAAACCGCCAGCATAATTAGTGTTGCTGCAGTTGGAAATTTTGAAAGCTTCAGTAAAAGAGGTTCAAGGTCGTGTACTTGGATGGGCATGAAAAATGAATTCTACCCTCCAGTTCATGGCTACGGCCCAGCCACATAGAGAAATGTGCAAAAACCGCCTCTGCCCCTGCAATATACTTTCCTTTCTGTTGTGTAGAGAACCTTCTACCAACCACCCATCTGACGTAATATCCCCCTCTTTCACAAAAGGTTCAGAATTGCATTTCAGAATATGACATGGTCATAGCCCATCACTAGTTTTCAGTAGTCTTAAGCAGTGTTTTTCAACCTTTTTTGGGCAAAGGCACACTTGTTTCATGAAAAAAATCACGAGGCACACCACCATTAGAAAATGTTAAAAAAAAATAACTCTGTGCCTATATTGACTATATATAAAGTAATTCTCTTGAATAGGAATCAAATAAACACAATTTTTCCCACGGCACACCAGGCAACATCTCGCGGCACACTAGTGTGCCGCGGAACAGTGGTTGAAAAACACTGGTCTTAAGTGTAGTAGGAATTGAGGACATGATCCAACCCCATAGGTACAGGCTGTGAGGCTTGTCACCATGTCATCACCGTTAGAGACCGGAAGTGGTGAGGCGTCTCAGGGCAGAGGAGGGGCATGTTGGGAAGCACAGCGCCTAGGGCGTTTGCTTGTAGCCACAGGTGCTCCAGAGTGCTTTGTGAAAGCTAGCATGGGAGATGATGGGCTGCACTTTCCCCCCAACCCCAGTAGGCTCATTCTAAGCTCTGAACTGACTCCTTTCAGAACCTGCACACACCCCGTCAGAAGTAATACCTCTCCTAGGTGTGCTTTTGTCATAGGCTGGATAATAGCATTTAATAACAGTTAGAGTCTCCAGCAGGGACACGGGTGGCGCTGTGGTCTAAAAACCACTGAGCCTAGGGCTTGCCGATCAGAAGGTTGGCGGTTTGAATCCCTGCCATGGGGTGAGCTCCCGTTGCTCGGTCCCAGCTCCTGCCCACCTAGCAGTTCGAAAGCACGTCAAAGTGCAAGTAGATAAATAGGTACTGCTCCGGTGGGAAGGTAAACGGCGTTTCCGTGCGCTGCTCTGGTTCACCAGAAGCGGCTTAGTCATGCTGGCCACATGACCCGGAAAAACTGTCTGCGGACAAATGCCAGCTCCCTCGGCCTATAGAGCGAGATGAGCGCCGCAACCCCAGAGTCGTCCATGACTGGACCTAACGGTCAGGGGTTCCTTTACCTTTAGGGTATCCAGCCATGCCCCTGGTGGTGCGTGGTTGCTGCTTGCCAAACTGGAGACAAAGGTTCCAGTAAGATCTAACAGGATCACTTAGTCAAAGATCCTGGACAGAGGCCACAAATGATGTCTTAAAGCCACACTTGTCATTTACCACCATAGACTGTCCACCTCTTGCGCCATACAACACGTTTGTTCAAATTCTTTTTGCCCAGGATTAGCAGGTTGTACAAATAAATGTTCATCCATTCTAGTAACTTTGGCGAAGTCTCATACTCCAGCCTTCCTCGCATACCAGGAGCATGATATCTTGAGCCCTGTTGTTTGCAGAACTTAAGCAGGGTAAACGAGGAGAGAGTTATAAACTGACAATCAAATTCCCGACTAAATCAAAGAGCTGCTTGAAATCAGCAGTTGACCGAGAGCGTGTATCTGAGGAGGGCTGGAAGAGAGAGTCCAGTGTCCTCCCCTTCCCACACAAGCAGCTTCCTTTTCTGCAGAACAAGTGGCTGAAATAGTTTTCTCTTTTCTACGGCCAGTGCTGAATTTCACAACGGACTGGTGATTCTGTAGAGGGGAGATTACCTGGTGTCCTGCATTTTCTGCATAGCCGTACCTGGGGCCCTCCAGGCTGCTGCTCTGTCGCGAGTGTATTCTGCAAGATGTTTTTGGTGCAGTATTTGTGCACTAGTGGTAGCTTTCATCAGCTTTATCGGTTGCCCTGCGATTCTTCCGTTGTTGTGCTCCCTGGAGGGGCTATTGCACAATAAAAGCAGGACAGGAAAACCCCCAGAACTTATTATGTACTATTAATAATTATGGGATTTTAGCAGGACATTACAGGATATTCACCGACTGGAAATGCAGTTGTGTGATCATGAATGCACCATGAAAAGGAGGCGCCCCAGGAGACATAATAGAAGCCAAATCATTTTCGTGTAAAGATAATAGAATGCCTCTTTGTGCTTACATGCTTCTTTTGATGCCCTCGTTGTCTTAATAATTGTAAGTGCATATCAATGGGTGTAAACTAGTATTAGACAAATTTATTAGACAAGTACATATACGTGGATGTATCCAGGTACTAGAAACATAATGGCTTACAAAGAGACACATCACTGGAGCACAGAAGTACATTTTATGGATCCTTTTCCTTGCCTCTCTCATTTCCTTCACACTCGTATGCCAGGACCAAAGAGTTCAGAGCTACTAAGTAGACCAGTTACTTTAGAAAGGATTTCCATTCTCTAAAACTCGGTGATCTTTAGATACATATATTGTGGATGTATAGATCCAGCTGGACAATTATATTATTCAGGAACTACTGAATTTGTGCTGCTCTCTGAGAAGTCCCATCATCCTAACATGCTCTGGGAAGTCTAAACAACAAGAGTTTGGACAGAACTACCGTAGGTAAAAGTAAAGGGACCCCTGACCATTAGGTCCAGTAGCGGACAACTCTGGGGTTGCGGTGCTCATCTTGTTTTACTGGCCAAGGGAGCCAGTGTACAGCTTCCGGGTCATGTGGCCAACATGACTAAGCCGCTTCTGGCGAACCAGAGCACGGAAACGCTGTTTACCTTCCGCCGGAGCAGTACCTATTTATCTACTTGCACTTTGACGTGCTTTCAAACTGCTAGGTGGGCAGGAGCAGGGACCGAACAACGGGAGCTCACTCCGTCGCAGGGATTCAAACCGCCGACTTTCTGATTGGCAAGCCCCAGGCTCTGTGGTTTAACTAGAATAATCCTAACACTTCAAGACTTGTTGTGGCAGCAGCCCCCAGTCACCCAGGAATCCAGCTGCAGCCGCCCTCCTGTGTGCAACAACCATTCTGCTAGCCGGACCCTCCTTCTTGGCATAGCATAATAGCTGAATCCAACAGGTGTTTTGTGCTTGCAAAAGATGTTCTCCGTGATGGTTAAAGCTTGTGCCTGCATGACACTGCACAGTGTCAACTCTAAAACCTCCTATGCAGACATTATATACATCCTATAATCTAATTTTTAAAATCCCTGAGACTTCTGTGCATCAGAGTCATCATTATGTAGCATGATTCCACAGTCATTCATGTAAATTCTTACAGCTCCTTTTTTTTGCAAGTCACACTGAGGCCTTTTTGTAAAGAAGAAGAAGAGTGACTAAGAAGTGGAATAAACAATAATGACCAATTTTCTTTAAAGGTATATACACTAATTAAAATTTTCATTTTAGAGTGTGTGACATGCAAGTTAATGTTATCATTTTGCTCACGTAATAAATATAGCAATGATGCTATTGATATTTTTGTAGGTGTGGAATGTCTGTCAGAAAAATCCTAGCTTATAAAGGGCATATTAATTCTCAAAAGTGTTTGGGATTTATTTATTTATTTTTATTAGCATAAATCTCTAAGCAGTGTACAATTTGAAAAACCACATATCATTCAAACGAAGACTAAAACCAATAAAATACACAAAAGCATGTGCACACAAAAGCATATAAAATTGAGTAAAACAGAAATTCAGAATGTGGGTGGAACCCACTGAACAGCGCAATTTATAATATCAGCGCCCTGAATGCATATGGGCCATGCTATTGCCTTGGTGAGGACTATTGCAAAGCAGAGAGAAATTCAGTTGGTTTTCCTTCTGAAACCCACAAATGCAAACTGCTGCCCGAAATACATTTCACTCCTGACACACTGAAATTCAGTGGTGACACCCTGTGGGCAAAATGGGCATTGCAGCAGGAAAACACTGTTTCCACTTTCTAATTAACTAAGGACTGTTTCATGTGAGCTTTTTCTCACCTGGAAACCATACCTGGGAATCCAAAGGCAAAGCATGCACTATTGGTTGGCATGTGGGAGACAGGCAGCAAAAAAACTGTGCTGCATGTCCTGTCCTCGACTTTTATTGATCCTTGTGGCATGGATAAGATATCCTTATGGATAGCGGGTGGCGCTGTGGGTTAAACCCCAGAGCCTAGGGCTTGCCTATCAGAAGGTCAGCGGTTCAAATCCCTGTGACGGGGTGAGCTCCTGTTGCTCGGTCCCAGCTCCTGCCCACCTAGCAATTCGAAAGCACGTCAAAGTGCAAGTAGATAAATAGGTACCGCTTCGGCGGGAAGGTAAACGGCATTTCCGTGCACTGCTCTGGTTCGCCAGAAGCCAAGAAGGAGGGTCCAGCTAGCAGAATGGTTGTTGCACACAGGAGGGCGGCTGCAGCTGGATTCCTGGGTGACTGTGGGCTGCTGCCACAACAAATCTTGAAGTGTTAGGATTATTCTAGTTAAACCACAGAGCCTAGGGCTTGCCAATCAGAAGGTTGGTGGTTTGAATCACCGCGACGGAGTGAGCTCCTGTTGTTTGGTCCCTGTTCCTGCCAACCTAGCAGTTTGAAAGCACGTCAAAATGCAAGTAGATAAATACTAGTAGGTACCACTCTGGTGGGAAGGTAAACAGCGTTTCCGTGTGCTGCTCTGGTTCACCAGAAGCAGCTTAGTCATGTTGGCCGCATGACCCGGAAGCTGTACGCCGGCTCCCTCGGCCAGTAAAGCGAGATGAGTGCCACAACCCCAGAGTCAGACACTACTGGACCTAATGGTCAGGGGTCCCTTTACCTTTACCTTTATGGATAGGTTATTGACGTACGTTGATTATTTTGAACTTAAATGTTAAATGCACAATTTCTCACATCATTTCCCGCTTCTGTTCCAAATCAAGATATAGATGAATGCTCCTTCGAAAGGACCTGCGACCATACCTGTATCAACTACCCTGGGAGTTTTGAATGCCTGTGTCATAAAGGCTACACATTGTATGGAATGACACACTGCGGAGGTTTGGAGAGTTTGATTCATTTTTCATTCTTTGCTTAGTGACCTCTCTCCATAAGGCTTTAGAATTGCAGAGTTAAGAGGGATTATAGAATCATAAAGTTGGAAGGGATCCTGATGATCATCTAGTCCAACTCCCTGCATTGCAGTACAGTCGTACCTCAAACACCCTGGAACTCAGATGTTTTGCCTCCCAAACGCTGCAAAGTCATCGTCCCGGTTTGCGAACGTTCTTTTGGAACCCGAACATCCGATGGGGCTTCCACGGCTTCTGATTGGCTGCAAGAGCTTTCTCCTGCAAGTTGGATGGCCGTCTGCTATGGATGCTTTAGTTGAGATTCCTAAATTGCAGGGAGTTGGACTAGATTACCCTTGGGGGTCCCTTCCAACTCTACAATTCTGGGATTTTATGACCGGGAAACCATCTGGACCTGGCACCTGCCCATTCTTTATCCGCTTATCAATGCTTCTCATTTCTTCCACCTTCAGTGTCTCAGCAAGGTAATCTGCCTCATCTAAAGAGAGCAGGCCAAAACTAGGTAGAGAACCCATCATCTCTGGTGCCCAGCTTTGATACAAAGCAGAATATAAGTTCTGGAACTAGAGATTCATATCTGTGGGCATGGTGTAATTCTTGTCTTGATGGCCCTTAATTATAGGGACTTAGCTCCTAGTCTGTTGTTGACTTAGAGAGTAGGCCAACAGCGGGCTGGGCTTCTGTCCTCTTTCCCATTAGCACTGCTTTAAGTAGGCCAGGGTGAAGAGGCAAAGAGCAAATTCAAGTCATACAAAACTGAGCTCTGCATCATGCAGCTGTCATGGGCTGGCGGGACGCAGAGGAGTGGTGGCAGGCATCAGCTGGGGAACCCAGGGACTGGTGGTGGGACGATGATGAGTGGTCAGAGGGAGCAGACTGGGAGGAGGAGGTGTCAGAAGCAGAAGAGGCAACAGGGTTTAGTGGGCAGGAAGAGTCTGTGGCAGAGAGTAGTGCAGAATCAGAGGCCGGAGAGGAGTGGGGCCAATGGGCAGAGATGAAGCAGGCTGCTGAATAATCCAGGGAATCTCCTTGTCCTGCTGTGACCATCTCCCTTCTTTCCTGGTCTGAGGTATGAAGCGGGCAGAGCAGAGATAGACGAGGTGTCAGAGACTCAGGCCGGATCTAGTCACATAAAAAAAGCATTTCAGGAAAACGTGTTGTAAGCCTCATAGTGGGAAATCACGTCGGCGAAAGATGGAACTCCACAGCGCCATCTGGTGTCACGGTGTTATTACACATACGCAGTGGACCCTCCGGATACGAACTTAATTCGTTCTGGGGTCCGTGCACAACCCGAAAAAGTCCGCAACAAGAGGCGCTGCTTCTGTGCACACGTGTGGCGCAATCGAGTGCTTCTGCAGATGCGCGAAGCTCTCAGAGCGCTTTTTGCACATGCGCACGCAGCGAAACCCAGAAGTATACACTTCCGGGTTTGCCGCGTTTGCAACCCAAAAGTTATGTTACCCAAAGGTAACGTAACCTGAGGTACCACTGTAAAACGCTTTTTCTTTACTAGAATCATAGAATCCTAGAGTTGGAAGAGACCCCAAGGGCCATCCAGTCCAACCCCCTGCCAAGCAGGAAACACCATCCAAGCATTCCTGACAGATGGCTGTCAAGCCTCTGCTTAAAGACCTCCAAAGAAGGAGACTCCACCACACTCCTTGGCAGCAAATTCCACTGCCGAACGGCTCTTACTGTCAGGAAGTTCTTCCTAATGTTTAGGTGGAATCTTCTTTCTTGTAGTTTGAATCCATTGCCCCGTGTCCGCTTCTCTGGAGCAGCAGAAAACAACCTTTCGCCCTCCTCTATGTGACATCCTTTTATATATTTGAACACGGCTATCATATCACCCCTTAACCTTCTCTTCTCCAGGCTAAACATACCCAGCTCCCTAAGCCGTTCCTCATAAGGCATCGTTTCCAGCTACTAACATAGCTGAGTCCTCAGGTTGCTTTGGAAGGAGGCTCATTGGGGCAGGACCTACTGGGAAGAGTTGCTGTGCTCTCTAGTCCTGAGCTGTTTTGTTTCTTTGAACAGAGAGTTAACTTCACTGACACCTTGTGTGTTCATAGAATCATAGAGTTGGAAGAGACCGCAAGGGCCATCCAGTCCAATCCAACAGTGTTATTGTTGCCCTGCTTCCAACACCTGCCCTGACAGCTCTTTGGACAATATTAAACTACAGTTTAAACCTTTAATTAAAGCTGTCTTCTACTAGCAGCCAGGGTTTAGAATACCTTTCTGACAGTAAGAGCTGTTTGACAGTAGGACGGATCCCCTCAGGAGGTGGTGGGCACTGGAGGTTTTTAAGCATAGGATGGATGGCCATCTCTCAAGCATGCTTTAGCTGAGATTCCTGCATTGCAGGGGGTTGGACTAGATTACCCTGGGGGCTCCTTCCAACTGTACAGTTCTATGACACTATGATTCCTTGAGGTGTAAGCTGTTGCAAGCAGAGTTTTGACCTTTCCTGCAAGGTCTGTTGCTTGACTAGTCTTCATTTTCTTTATGCAATGTCACGGCCGCACATTAAGTCCTTACCAGTCTCTGATTCCGTCGGCAGAAAAGCCATAGAACCCTCATTCAGTTCTACAAGCGTCCTCACCATTTTTGAGGGAAAGTGTGGGTCATTCAGCAGAGAAGTGTCCAGGTGTCAGGTCTTGAATTTTGCAAGAATTGGAAGGAGACAGAAAAAAATAGGCATGGCCCACAATTACTGTTGCACCAACTCTGGAATCCACAAAAAGGATGAACATGGAATCAGGAAAATAACCTAAAGCAGTTCTGGTGGTCAGGCAACATGAAGGAATAGTCACACCCGATAGTATTTGCTTACAGTGCAGCACTAATTCATTTAAATGTACTTTCAGATATTGATGAATGCAGTATCAGCAATGGGAGCTGTGACTATGGATGCCTTAATACAATGGGAAGTTACGAATGCGTATGTCCATCGGGGAAGAAGCTGCACTGGAATAAAAAGGATTGTATTGGTAGGTAACATTTTGAAACAGGGCGCCTTCCTCTTTTTTCACTTCTTTCACTGATGAGCAGCATATTGATATATTAAATATATAAAATTGCATGTCAGAAAACTCCAAGGCCAACAGATGTAATGTTACCCTGATTAGGAAACCCAGTCCTTGCAATTCTGTAATTTTTGATAACATAATTTGAGAAAGATATTTCTGAGGAGTCTACTACTTGTTGTTTAAATAGTTAATTTACCCTCAGTGAGTTAGGGACTTCCCCTGCATGTGAAGACAGGCTGTGGCGGATTGAGTGGAAGAGTCCAGTGGTGACTGGCTCGCCTCCCACCACCGCCCCCCCCCCAGATTGTCCAGATTTTCACTTCTATTTCAGGGTTTTGTTTTCTTAATTTTGGATTTAAAAAAATAGGGGTTGTTTCATACGTGGAAGAATATGGTAATTTTAGTTCTCCATCTGTACAATATTCTCCAAGCCTAGACAGTTATCTTTTTAGACCTAACTGTGTAAAACAAGAACCATATTGTCTGTATATAAAAGAACAGAAGTCTTAGGAGGTCCAGTTGTAGAGATTCAGCCTTAGAATTATAGCTGTGAGAAAAAGGTTGAAGAGCATGGGAATTAGAATGCATTTTTGTTTAACTCCTTGTTTTATTTGGAATTGTATTTGTCAAAAGAGCCTGAGAGTCCTACTCTGATTTTAGCAGCAGTATTGCTAGAGAGCTCGTGGAGCAGATGCAAACGATGTTTATATTAGCCCACAAAAGCCACATAAAGATGTTTTAGGGCCCTTAATACTTGGTTGGGTAAGACTTGGTTTAGTAGCCATTTCAGAGTTTGTGTCAAACTTGAAACCAATTGCAGAATTGAAAAGGATAATGAAAACAATCACAATTTTAAGTAGTTTTAATATCCTGTATCAGTTTCTGTCTATTTAATTCCATTGTCTGAGGATACAGGTGACACAGCTTCTGGTTGGTTCTCAAAAATGCATATCACCTTTTAAAATAATGCACACATGTGTTAAGATTTGAAATGGAAATGTGTTATACCATTTTGTATCCAGAGTCGATTGGCTTCAACATAAATTTTTGTATTTATGAGGTGGCTTCATGAAGGAGGAGATCATCCTGGCCTTCAAGCGAAGGCCTCAGCATAGCTGTCAACTTTTCCCTTTTCTTGCGAGGAATCCTATTCGGAATAAGGGAATTTCCCTTTAAAAAAGGGGAAAGTTGACAGCTGTGTGCCTCAGGCTTACAAGCTCCCTCTGCTTATCCCTTCCCCTGCTTCCCAATCCAGTCTGAAAAATGAATGAGCTTAACTGGAGGATCCTGCAGACGTTATCTGAACCAGTGATTTCCTGTTTCTTCTTCCTCAGAGATGGTGAAATGCCTTCCAAATGCCAAGCCAGCTCCAAAGGCCCAGTTGGTCTGCAGCAAATTGGGAGGGATTGAAAGCTGTTCCTTATCATGTCCATCCAATACACTTTTTCTCCCAGGTTGGTACTGAAGAGCACATCATTTGGCTTTATCCAAGTCCAAAAAATTGTTTTTAAAAATATCCTGAAGGAAGGTCTTTTTAGATTAGTATTTATTTGCATGGGGAAACAACAGATAAGTCCCGCCCCGGGGGGTGGTCATGCCCATCTATTTGAATGGTCATGCCCATCAATAAATTTGAATTTATTTGAATGGTCATGCCCATCAATAAATAAATAAAAGTTCTCAGCAATGGACAAAAGTTTGGTCTGAACTCAGATGAATAAATGAAAGAAAGGCCTTCCACCATCTCAGTATATTTCGTGGTGTGTTCTTCTTTTCTTTTGCTCAGACACAGAGAATAGTTATTCAGTCAGCTGTGGAGTACCAGGGCAGCAAGGCAAGTCGCTTCAGAAACGCAACAGCACTCTTCCTAGCTGTGCAGGTAAGTATCACTCCGTAGAATCTGGTGATAGATGTAACTCCCAAACACCCATTATCCTAAAAATTCCTTCCAGTAGCACCTTAGAGACCAACTAAGTTTGTTCTTGGTATGAGCTTTCGTGTGCATGCACACTTCAGATCTGAAGAATCTGAAGGTATCTGAAGAAGTGTGCATGCACACAAAAGCTCATACCAAGAACAAACTTAGTTGGTCTCTAAGGTGCTACTGGAAGGAATTTTTTATTTTATTTTGTTTTGACTATGGCAGACCAACACGGCTACCTACCTGTAACTGAACCCATTATCCTGATAGGATTGTATTTATATCTTCTTCCGTTATGTGTAATTATACCGAAAGGATGGGGGAACCGCTGGCTTGAAAAGTTGCTTAGCCTCCAGGATTCCCGTTCTGGCTCCCAGCACAACCTTTGACTCCAGCCCTCCTCACCCTTGTTTCCTCATGTGATCTGAGACAGAGGAAAAGGGCTCCTTATCACCATCTTCACCATCGCAATTTTATTAGTGAAAACAATGCTCAAGGCAGCTTACAACGCAGAAAGATTCACATAATTACAACGGTAGTCATAAGCTATAAATAGAACATCAAAAGGTACACAAGCAAATTGCACAGTTCCCGCATAAATAATAGGATCCAAAAATAAAGATAACGAAACATTAATAACGGCAACGAACTCCGCTAAGCAACACCCCAGCCCAAGAGCCTGTTCAGCAGCCTGATATTTTGTAGCTGGAGTCAAAGCCCACCAAAGCCAGGTGGGAAAATTATTATTATTATTATTTATTGAATTAATATACCGCCCTATACCTGGAGGTCTCATTGCAGTTCACAGAATAAAATCAAAATATAAAACCACAAAATACATCATCACAATAAAAACAGCAACCCAATAACCCCCTCCCAAAAAAAACCCACATTTTAAAAGGACGTAAAAGGCCCTCAAGGCAGGAAACTGGTCTTCAAGGACTCACAGCCAAGATTATTATTATTGTATTATTATTTATTTAGGTGTCTACCATCCTTCATTCGCAGATCTCAGGGCAGTTCACAACATCAGTTTACAATATTAAAACCACAAAATACATAGTACTCCTTCCTCCCCAGGTGTCTTTGCAGTCTTCCATATTGTGATTTATTCTGATATTTCAGAAGAGTTGGAGCATTTTTCAGCTGCTGGGCTTCTTTTAGGACCCTCTTCCATTTTCACATCTCATTGTACGCCAGCTAGGAATTATTCAGAAAAGTAACTCCATTATCTGTGGTATGAAACCTGTGAAGTAATTCAAGACAGCTGACCGGTATATCTCGTTTAATCTGCAAAAAATAAATAAAAATCCTTCAGGTAATCTTAAAAATACAGCACGACTGAAAACTCTTAATTTTATTTCTCTAGACATATTAGTACCACCCATCAAGCAGAAAGCTCGTTTTAAAATCAAGGATGCGAAATGTCACTTAAGACCTCGCAGCAAAGAAAAAATTAAAGATGTTGGAAATCAGCAGGCTGTTCTAGGTATGTGGGGTACGTGAGCAGAAAACTCCTTGCTGGTTTTTCTCTATTTGGCAAATAAATAAGAGGATGGGCCGTAACTTTTGAGCTACATTTGCAGCTCAGCTTTTCACCTTTTGGATGTGATTGGTAATTTACCATGATTTACTATGTCAAGTGCTTGTTTTGTTGGAGGGCCTTTCTAAATAAATGCCATTGCTGGGGGAGGGGGGCGTAATTAGGCCTGTGCAGAGAAAGGGGGTGTGGACCACCCCTGGGTGTCATCACTGAGGGGGGTGACAAAATGACAAAAATAGGAGTTTTTAAAAATAAAAAATTGGGCTCACGAAACTTTTTAGTTCAGTCGACAAACGTAACGAAACACAGCTGGCACTGGGCGCCACACTGCGGGAACCGGCACTTACCGCGGGGCCTGCAGCGTGCCCGAGCCACGTGTCTCTCCTGGGAGTGACGTGGTGGCTTGGGCGCCTGCAGGCTAGGCGTTGCCTGAAATGGCAGCGTGGGGCTTCTGTCTGCCCACCGCCTCTCCCTCAGCCTCCATACAGCTGAGGGGAAGGTGGCGGAGAGGCTCCACGCAGCTCGCCCTGCCCCCATGGGCGGCTCCCCCCCCCCCGCCCCCCAGCTGCAGGATGTGCACACCGTACCATAAAGTTACCAGATTTTTTTTCAATGAATCCGGGGACACTTTTCCACTTCAATGGATTTTCTCTAGCGGTTAGGATTCCTGGTTTTCACCCAGGCGGCCCGGGTTCGACTCCCAGTATGGGAACTAAGAGCCAGTGTGGTGTAGTGGTTAAGAGTGGTAGACTTGTAATCTGGTGAACCGGGTTTGCGTCTCCGCTCCTCCACATGCAGCTGCTGGGTGACCTTGGGCTAGTCACACTTCTCTGAAGTCTCTCAGCCCCACTCACCTCACAGTGTTTGTTGTGGGGGAGGAAGGGAAAGGAGAATGTTAGCCGCTTTGAGACTCCTTCGGGTAGTGATAAAGCGGGATATCAAATCCAAACTCTTCTTCTTCTTCTATGGGGACTGATTTGTAAATCCGGGGACTGTCCCCGGGAAACAAGGATGTCTGGTAACCTTACCGTACCGGGCACCCAAGCGGCTAGCTACGCCACTGAGGCATCCAGGACATTGTCCAGGACCAGTATTGCTGGGGCAGACTGCAATGGCAGCTTCACCTGGCGAGATATCATGAGTGAAACCAACACCGCTCCTGAATCCCTCTGCTACCAGCGCCTCTTTTGACATTGGGCTGCTGGTAGCAGAGGAGCTCAGGAACAGTGGCTCTGCTGAGGGAGGAGCAAGCTGTGTCGCCAGGCTGAGTTCTATTTTAGTAGTAGGCATAAAGCTTCTTTTGGGGCATTAACTGACTAAGTGGAAGTTTCAGATAGCTGAGGTTTTGATTCTGCTGCACGGGTGTTACTGATGCAACTGCAGCCATGCTACCTTGCCCCCTTGATTTCTTTTCCATGTTGCTTCTGTCATGCAAAGGAGGTCAATTCCCTTGTACAGACAACTGCCAGGTAACTTTCGTGAACCTCAAGTGCGATTCCTCTAAGAAGAAACGGCGAGGCCGGAAATCGCCATCCAAGGAAGTGTCCCATATCACAGCTGAGTTTGAAATGGAGATGAAGTCAGAAGAAGTCTCAGGTTTGTGAAAGACCATCTGCGTTTAGCATATGTTGGCCTTTTTAAAAATTGTCTGCCTGCTTCGTGCATTAGCAACAAGAAAAAAGAATTACTTCTGTGGCAGATTCACTCTAAACATGCAATGTTATGATTATGATTATGACTATTATTTATAACATACTGTGCGACATGCTTTTTTTTTTTTACAAACATCTTGCACCCTCTGCGGGAACTCCTACTAGTAAGGGATGAACTATCCTGGTTCTAGGGTGGAGATTTGCCCCAAGCTGCAACATTATTCCCCTTTTCATTTTCCCTTAATCATGGATGGCAACCTTTGACTGATATGAAATAAAGGGGTCTGCTGTTGGACATGGGTGAGAGAGCAGGACTAAACCTAGTCCTTGCCCCCTGGTGAACCTGGGAATAAATGTATAATAGCTCCATCCTTGCTCCTTGGTCACACTAGACTAGACGGTGCTTTTTTGTGGCAAGATTTACATACTCTAAATAAAAATGCCACTCTTGTGTTCCTTTGTGATTGCTGCTGCAGTGACAGATTCTTTCTTTATTTAAACTATTAGCCACTCTTAAATCTTGCCTCTCAGAGCAGCATTCAGCATAAGATATTAAAGAAATGAATGCAATAACCCAGAAACAAATTGCCCAGGGTGATTAATAGTCCAATAATAAATAAGTATAAATGGGCAAAGCACCAGCTTTAAATCCTGGGCATTTTTTAAAATTAAACAGCACCAAAAGGAGGCTAAAAGACAATGCTAGGCTAGCCTCTTTAAGAAGGAAGTTCCACAAACCAGGTGTCAGAGTTGAAAAGGCCCCATCTCTTGTGACACACACACACACACACCTCTTATTTCAGGTCAGCATAGTTAGCAGGGCCTGTGACGTCATTGCAGGAAAAGGTATAAGAAATTATTTTATCTCATCATCTGACAGTTGAGCCTGATTCACACATGGAGCAAGCACCCCACAGAACTTGTCACATAATATAACAGGATGGACAAACTCAGCCTTGTCTAACATTATGATGTTTCTGTATTTCCTTATCAGGATAATCCAACCATTGCTGCTGCAGAGACATCTAACATACTTTAATTACTGTGTCTATTTATTTCTCCCAAGTCATACTAGGGTGTCTGTGTCTGTTCTAAATCTGGATTTGGTTTCCTTACCGTTTCTCCACTTAGACACCTGTAATGTCGACTGTTTGAGGAAAAGGATGGAGCAGAAGCTACAGTCGGCAATCAAAACCTTGAGGAAATCTATTAACAAGCAGCAATTTTACATTCAGTTTTCTGGGACAGAGTATGAAGTGGCTCAGAGAGCAGCTAAAGTTGTTGCCGAAGGACATGATGCCTGCAGTACAGGACAAGTGCAGCAGGATGGGAAATGCGGTAAGGCCCAAGTAAAATGCTACAAGCCCAAGCACAGAAACTTACTCTGTTACAACCTTCGAAGGGATGGAGGCTGGAAGCTAGGAGAAAAGAAATCCCTTTCCGCCCCTTAGGAAGGAGGGGGAGTTGCATTCACCACGAGCCCTGCACATGCGCAGGGGATGGTGGCATCCCCTGCCGCCACTGGCTGTGCCCTGGGTGCGGTGCCCGGCTTGCTGGCCAACCGGCTCAGCTGTCGGGCGTGGCTGGCTGCATTTAAGCCAGTGCACGACCAGGGCTCAGCCTACTTCTTTCCTGCTCCCTTCAGCGCGATTTCCCACCCTCCCACCCTTTAGGTAGCACCCCGTAGCGTCCCGTTAGGCAGAGTTCTCTATGACCTTGCTATGGACCGCGGTTGGTCGCCATTAAGGGGCCTGGTAGGAATTTTCCCACTTGGCAAATTGGCTTCCGCCTGGTGGTTTTCGCCTACCTCGTAGCAACTAGTCACAACTTTGGTTTGGCGGTTAGGCATTGGATTATCTCAGTTAGGATCACGGTGGGGGGGGAGGTTCGGCCATCACCTCCCCCCAAGGCTCTGAAGGGTACTTCAGCAAATGAGTCTGGGGGGGGGCGTGTCCCTGTCCGAAGCCACGGTGGGTGAGGGCCAAAGGCACGCCCCAGTCCGGTGATCACTGGGTGAGTCCCTAGCTGATGTGCAGCAGCAGGGTCCCTCACCCATCGGTGGTTAACCCTTCTCGGACTGCCAGCGCAACGTGCTGGAGTCGGATATAGTCAGTTAGTTCCAATGCCTAAGCCAATACCACTCAACATCCGTAACCAATAAAGTTGTGGCCTTTTCATGCCCATTTAACCTTATTTTCTGTGTCCTGTGTCGTCATTTCACCTCGGGAGGGATCGGGTATTGATATGGAAAGCCTGATAAAGGAGTCCGAGCTCTGGAATAGCAGGCAGAACAGTATAGAGGGTTGGAGAGGCTTTGTGTTTTACCAGAAGGAGCACATTGCAAACTCAGTATTGCACCTACCATATTGTAATTTAAGAAAGAAGGTTCAGAGCTTATTTGTAATGTTATTAGTGATGCTTTGTGACTGTACAAAATCTAAGAGTTTGGCCTAGAGATTGCAGTGTCTTGTACACCGTATGGAGAAGGAAGTGTTTGGGAGAGCTCTTGGCCTCCCTAGTAGTGCTGTGAAGACAAATCATAATACTAGAATAAAGGTACTTAATATAGATTCCATTTTTATTTTCCCAGTTACCTGCAGCACAGGCACCTATTATAGTGGAGAACATAATCAGTGCATTCCTTGCTCACCAGGAACATACCAAGACACAGAAGGTCAACTTTCCTGTGAACCTTGCCCAAGCAATGATGGACAGGGAGTAGCAGGTGCACGGAATGTGTCAGAATGTGGAGGCAAGTTTACTTTGATTCTACATGTGGCATGCCGGAGTTGGGTATCAAGGCTGAGAACAGGGAGAGAAGGAAATCTGTGGTGTGCCCCATTGTCAGCGTTCCATTTCAGCTTGCCTGCTTCAGGTAGACAGTAGCAGGTCAGAAGATTATGGGATGTGTTCTTGGGTAGCCTTGCCTACTCCGTTCTCATTTCACTGGTGTGGCAAAGCTGTGTCTGAGCTGCATCACTTTAGGCTACTCCATACAAACAAATTCTTTCCATGTAGAAAATAACCTGATGTTCAAAATGGGTGTGGAAAAAGTCTGGGACTTCCCAGAAACTTCTCTCATAATCAAGAATATGATGACATCAAAGGGCCTGTGAAACTGCCACTTCCCTCTAAGCACGGGGAGCAAGGACAACGTCGTGTGCACAAAAAAGCTTGGGAATCAGGATATTTTGTCATTAATTTGGAGAAGATTAATTGTAAGCCCACTTTCAGTCTGACCTGATATGAACTGGGCCAAGAAGGTGGGTCTTCCTGTCTCACTGTTTATGAGGCATTTATTTATTGAGGGAGTTACTACAGAACTATTTTAGTAGCAGCATCAATTGTTATACATATATAAAATGTTGAGAGGACCCACTAATGTTGGACTTCTTTGTCCTATCATTCTGCGCCTTGGACTTTGTATCCTAAATTCCCATTCATGAGATCAGTTCATTCGCTTCTCCAATAGATGTTTGGAGGGTGGCAATGCGAGAACAGGCCTTTTCCGTGCTGGCCTCCTGATTGTGCAATGCTCTCCTCAGGGAAGCCTGCCTGTTGCCAATTTTGTCATCTTTCCGGCACTAGGTGAATAAGTTTTTATTCTCCTAGAATCTGGGCACCGTTGCTGATTGGGCTTTTGGTAGCTACTGGTTTTATATTACTGTTTATTTGGATGAACACTTTTATTATTTCATATTTGTAGTGTTGATTTTGTTTATGTATGTTGTATTTTTAAATTATAAATTGCTTTAGGACACTTCTGAATGTGTGAAGTGACATATAAATATAATTAAAATAAACCCATATTGGGCATGTTTAAATTCTATTAATGTAAGTGAGAAACAGGAGTGCAACTTGAATAAAAAATGGGGGGTAAGCCTCGCCCCGCATAATCGATCACAAGACACACACTCCATTTGAATGGTAATGCCCATCAACTTTGGGGAGTCCTGGCCCCCTCAAGTATTTTATAGGGGGGGCCCTAGGAGTTGGCTCCCATGGTGAGAAACAATTAAGCATGTGCAAAACTGTTGCAATGAAATCAATGGCATCCTGCAGCTGCAATGGTATGCACATTAACCTAGGAATGAGTCCCACTGGAATCAATGGGACTCACTTTTGAGCATGTCTGAGGAATCTTTGACTTTCCAGGTGCTGTTCGAGCACAACTTCCATCATCTTTGACCACTGGCTGTGCTGGCCAGGGTTGATGGAACTAGAGTCCAACAACATCTGGAGGGCCAAACATTCCTCAAACCTGCTTTAAAGGATATGTGCATAGAGTCAGGCTGAAAGGAGCTTAACCTTATTTAGATCTTTCCTGTTTATTCACAGACTGATGACCAAAGGGACTGTTCACTTAATAGATTCAAGTAAGCAAAGAGTGACTGGTGTTGCTGATCTCTCATCTGAGAACTTCAACTACCATATTTTTCGCTCCATAAGACACACTTTTCTCCTCCTAAAAAGTAAGGGGAAATACCTGTGCGTCTTATGGAGCGAATGGTGGTCCCTGGAGCTGAATTGCCCAGGGGCCAAAAGCAGATTGTGCTTTTTATTTTACAAAGAGAAAAGGGAGTGTTGAAAGGACCCGATCAGCAGCTGATCAGCAAGAGATCAGGAGAGAGATAAGAGTCCGGGCTCCCTTTCAGCCCCGCCCTCCTTTGTTGAATGTGCTGCAGAGGGAGGTTGTTTGTTTCCCCCAGGACATGTGACTGGCTGATTAGATTATCTTTCTGGAAACAGTAGAAATGGCTCCCTTTCCTTAAGATTTTTCAGAAATGTGAGTTAAACCCCATAAAAATGGGGCTTTTCCTCTTTGCTTTTCCCCCTTTGCAAAAGGAGCTTTGCTTTCCCCCCTTTGCAAAAAAAAGCTGCAAAACCTTTAGCTGATCCTCAAAAAAAAGGCCTTTTCCCTTTGCAAAAAAAGCTGCAAAACTTTTAGCTGATCCTCAAAAAACAAAAAAACAGGGCTTTTAGAGGAGGAAAACCAGCAAAATAATTTTTTTTTCTTGTTTCCTCCTCTAAAAATGAGGTGCGCCCTATGGTCCGGTGTGTCCTATGGAGCGAAAAATACGGTAATCCCTTAATCCTAAAGGACCACTTCCAGTTTACACCGACAAAAGAGCAGGCAAAACTTTCATTTCTAAATGTTTCTGGTAAAAAATATTTTTGCATTTCCGTAGAGAGGTAATAACACAGTAGAACTTCTCAATTTCTAGGGCAGTGTTCTCCTGGATATTATTCTTCTGATGGCTTTAAACCTTGTAGACTATGTCCCCTGGGCACATATCAGTCTGAACCAGGAAGGACCCTCTGTTTTCCGTGTGGCGGGGGACTGGTGACAAAATACGAAGGCGCAATGTCGTTTCAGGACTGTGAAACAAAAGGTATGTTTTAAAGTTGACATAGGCAGCTGGGTTTCTGGGAGCTTCAGTCTGTCCCTCTTGAGCTTTTCATCCTAAATATAGTCATTCCCCCAGCCTTTATCTTCCACTCATGCCCAGGATTTGGTCAAAATGCTTTTTAGACCCTCTTTCCCATTGTAAAACACAAACAGGTGTTATTTGAGGGTTTTGCCCTAATGCCACCTAGCATTTTTCTTTCACACTACCATTTTAAATTTATTTTCCTCCACCTAATCCCTCTCAAAATCTAACATATTAAAGTACATATAAAATATTTCTCTTGTCACTATATATATATTATTTTTTAAAATCCTCTGTGTAACCTTTTGTGGTGAATGAACCTGCTGCCTTTATCGCTTATCTTCCTCAGCCACCAATCATTCCTGGTAAAATCTCTATTTTCTCTGTAACAGCCAGGTAAACCTGTAGGCATGAGACAATATTTTAATAATAATAATTTATTATTTGTACCCCACCCATCTGGCTGAGCTTCCCCAGCCACTCTGGGCGGCTCCCAAACGAATGTTAAAACAATACAGCGTTAGATATTAAAAACGTCCCTAAACAGGGCTGCCTTCAGATGTCTCTTAAAAATAGGGTAGCTGCTTATTTCTTTGACATCTGATGGAAGCGTGTTCCACAGGGTGGGCGCCACTACCGAAAAGGCCCTCTGTTTGTTTTCAAGTTGAAGAAAACTTATTTACAACAATAAATTAGCAGACTGGATATTAAAACTCAGTGTATTGGATAGTATACTTAGGCATTGTTCAGTGCTTGCTTACAAGTTGTTATATATTTGAGGCAGTATCTACCCTCTTAAGCTAGTTTGGGGACACGGGTGGCGCTGTGGTCTAAACCACTGAGCCTAGGGCTTGCTGATCAGAAGGTCGACGGTTCGAATCCCTGCGACGGGGTGAGCTCCTGTAGCTCAGTCCCGGCTCCTGCCAACCTAGCAGTTCGAAAGCACGTCAAAGTGCAAGTAGATAAATAGGTACTGCTCCGACGGGAAGGTAAACGGTGTTTCCGTGCGCTGCTCTGGTTTGCCAGAAGTGGCTTAGTCATGCTGGCCACATAACCCAGAAGCTGTACGCCGGCTCCCTCAGCCAGTAAAGCGAGATGAGCGCCACAACTCCAGAGTCATCTGCTTCTGGCCCTAAGGGTCAGGGGTCCCTTTAACTTTTTAAGCTAGTTTACTTCCCTAAGCAATAAGTATCTGAAGAAGTGTGCATGCACACGAAAGCTCATACCAAGAACAAACTTAGTTAGTCTCTAAGGTGCTACTGGAAGGAATTTTTTTATTTTTTATTTTGTTTTGACTAAGCAATACTGTTATCTAGTTGCCATTATCTTAACTCCTCCACAGCAACTCTGTAAAAGCAGCATCCAAATAAAATGGGTCAACAGAAGTAAAAAGACTAAAACGTTTAGTTCAGATGGATTCATAAGAAATTAAAGAAGTCTGTCAAAACCAGCACCTGTTTTGCCTCGTGTGCAGATGTCATTTTGGTTTGTTCCTCCCTGCGCTCATTGCCAGCAGCTAACCAGGAAACTCTTCTCGCAAATGATGCTGTGACTTAAGGTGCTCCATGGCATGCAGGGGGAACTCAAATGGTTCTGCTGTTTTTGACAGAAGTCGTACCCTATCATGTCTAGTGCATCATCCATTCATTGTGTCTTCACCTGTAATATATTGAAAAAATATAATGTGCCTTTATACTACACAGTTCATTGTTCTCCTGGCCACTACTACAACTCTACAACCCACAGATGTATCAGATGTCCTGTTGGAACCTATCAGCCCGAATTTGGTCAGAACTACTGCATCACCTGCCCTGGAAATACTAGCACTGATTTTGATGGCTCTACTAATGTTACACACTGCAAAAGTAAGTCATATTTCCTTGTGACCAGCCGCAGTCTGTAAACTGCCAGTGCTTAAGCCTGGTCATATAGTCATAGTCTGTCTGGGAGATTTTGATTTTGATTTATTTTTTTTAGTGTGGTGACAAACTAATCACACATAATTTAGGAAACCTCAAAGTCTACTTTTTTTTGGAACAGCCCCTACATGACAGTGGCAAAACACAGAATTTAAACAGATGGCTAGATTCAACCAATCTACATGTCTGGTCAGAAATTAGCTTTATTGGAAGGCACTGAGGAATGGCCTCCAACACCCTCAGAATAGACTGATGCACTCCAGAAATCCCTCTTGCTGCCCTTTGATGGCAGTCTGGAGGACCCCAATTTAGCCTGATGGATGCCTCTTGTGGACCCCTAGTCTGAAGCCTGGAGTGTTTAAAACTGATTCATTGCAGTCCTCTTTGTGCACACGTGTGGATTGCCTATCTATATATCTATATCTGGACACAGAAAGATAAAGGCTTTCAGAAGATAGCATAGGCAGATTTGTACCTTTGAGATCCAGATCACGAAGTCACTCAGATAAGTTGCTGTAGTTGTTGTTGTTCGCAATCATCCATGAGTCACCTCTTGATATGCAAAGTGTGTTACGATCTTCGTCCTTTTCATTCTCAGAGCAAGCTTATGGGGTAGGTCGTGAAAATTCCCGTTTTAGAAATAGGGAACTGAAAAATTAATTAGACAGCTCAAAGAGTCCATAGCTCAGTTTCTTATCATTCCTTTCCCCGTAGATCGACAATGTGGTGGAGAACTTGGAGACTACACCGGCTACATTGAGTCACCCAACTACCCTGGAGATTACCCAGCAAATGTTGAATGTATTTGGAATATAAGCCCACCCCCAAAGAGGCGGATTCTCATAGTGGTCCCTGAGATATTTCTTCCTATTGAAGACGAGTGTGGTGATGTTTTAGTAATGAGGAAAAGTGGTAAGTTGTTCTGCTGTCCTAGAAAAGGCATTAAAACACGTACAGTCATACCTTGGTTTTCGAATAGCTTAGTTCTCAAACGTTTTGGCTCCCGAACGCCTCAAACTCGGAAGTGAGTGTTCTGGTTTGTGAACTATTTTTGGAAGCCGAACGTCCAACAGGGCTTCCGCGGCTTCCGATTGGCTGCAGGAACTTCCTGCAGCCAATCAGAAGCCGCGCTTTGGTTTCCAAACGTTTGGGAAGTCGAACGGACTTCCAGAACAGATTCCATTCCACTTCCGAGATACGACTGTAGTGAGAATGTACATTCATAACTAAGCCAGAAGTGGACTGAACCTATTTCAGTGCTACATGGTGGCTACTTGCAACTTGGTTGCACTGACTACATGGAGAGCTGGATCTAATATTTGCTATTTAAACTCGGTAAATTCTGCAGACAGGAAATTGGAGTATGCAGTCGAGAATGTTATTTAAACTACATACTCTTACACAGTTATATTTTAAAATGGCAGCTGCTCCTAATTTCTATTCCAACTGGGTATTCCCTGGAACTGTTTCTTGCCACATTACCACCATGAGAACTTTTAAGATTGAACTATTGGTTCCAAATTTCCCTGCTAATTCATAGCATTCAGCCATGCACTAAACATAGCATAACCATTGCCCAACCCCAGCTCCAAACAGATCCCCAAACAGGTGCATGTAAAATTATCTGTTTGTCAGTTGAGCAATTAGCATGCATATTTTGGGGGGGGGGGGGACAAATGTGTTTGGGGCCTGACCATCTACTGCACCGGGAGACTGTTCTGTATGGGGTTGAGCATATTCATTATTGGTGTTTTTTGGTCTTATCAGTTCTACAGCCTCTATCGGCTTCAGGGTGGCTACCAGTCAGAGCTAATGGTGATGGTAGAAAGACCAAAGAGCTGAAATGGTACAAGGCAGATTCACGTGTTCCTCTACTGAAAATTGTGCTGTTTGGAATGCCTGGTGTTTAACCCTTTCCCCCAAAAAAATCTGCTATATGTTTGTTTTTCTTTTGCAGCTTCACCCACATCTATTACTACATATGAAACTTGCCAGACCTATGAAAGACCGATAGCATTCACCTCCAGGTCACGAAAGTTGTGGATTCAGTTCAAATCAAATGAAGGAAACAGTGGCAAAGGATTCCAAGTCCCCTATGTAACATACGATGGTGAGGCTTCTGCCCTTTCTCTTCTCTGCAATACATGTAGAAAAGTAGTACAGAGGATAAAAATTAATCTCATATTTTGGGGGGCTTTCCTCTGCTATTTAAACATATTGCTGGCCAAACATTTTTCCCCTTTCTGCTTTGTTCCAGTATTTTTCAGCGATTGTATTTATTTTTATTTGTTTATTTTTATTATAGTTAATTATCTTCCATGCTGCTATATACATAATTATTTCATTTAATAAAGGTATATCTTTAGCAAATGAAAACCTTTCAGCTACTTTTGCTTTGGTTAAGTTGCTATTGTATGAATTGATTGGATTCAATAGGTCTGCGTTGGAATGATTTCATACCTTTTAATAGTGAAGTCATAAATTCTAATAGAAAGCAAATGAAATTCAACACATTGGTTCAATTTACATAGAAACGTGCCGCCACCCACCCACCCCCTTTTTTTTTTTACAAAACAGTGGGTGGGATCTTGAGAATGCCTTTCTGGTGGTTTCTCCCAGGGTTAGGAACTCCTTGCCAAAGAAGACCCAACTAGCCCCATCTCTGATTATTTTTTATAGCACATAAATACATTTTCAGTTAGACATGTCTTTGGCCCATAAGCTGATTTGTAAATATGTAGTATTTTTTGTTTTTATTGATGTTTACCTGTCTTGGTTTTTTAAACCTTGTGTTGTGTTGTACTTTAGAATAACAGAAGTGTAGTGTTGGAAGGGACCACGAGGGTCATCTAGTCCAACCCTCTGCAGTGTAGGAATCTTTTTCTCAGCATGGGGCTCGAACCCACAACCCTGAAATTAAGAGTCTCATGCTGACTGAACTAACCCAGCCACTTAAATTGTCGTTAGCCACCTTGAGCAGCATTTGGTGGAAAGGCTGAATATAAAATTAACAAATAATAACGAAGAAGAAGAGTTTGGATTTGATATCCCGCTTTTCACTACCCAAAGGAGTCTCAAAGCGGCTCAC
The DNA here is from genome assembly GCF_009819535.1 of Lacerta agilis. Lineage (NCBI taxonomy): Eukaryota > Metazoa > Chordata > Lepidosauria > Squamata > Lacertidae > Lacerta > Lacerta agilis. The sequence continues at coordinate 4,001,575 of NC_046316.1, read as the reverse complement.
ATTCTCCTTTCCCTTCCTCCCCCACAACAAACACTCAGTGGGGCTGAGAGACTTCAGAGAAGTGTGACTAGCCCAAGGTCAACCGGCAGCTGCATGTGGAGGAGCGGAGACGCGAACCCGGTTCACCAGATTACGAGTCTACCACTCTTAACCACTACACCACACTGGCTCTCTGGATAAATCTCGTTGGCCGGTTTTTGGTTTTTTTCATATTACACCGAACCACTGTTTATTATTATGGGATTGAGTTTCAGGTTCAGGTACTCCTCTTTTTCCTTTGGCACAGCTACAAAGATGAGACAGAAAGCTAATCAGAGTTTCCCATTATGTTTGAAGTAGGAGAGTTCTGATTAAACTATGGTTTGTTAACAATGGTTCAATCCTGGCTTGGTTGAACAAGGCCAACTTTACCTGATTTCCCTGATTTGGACATAATGAGGAAAGTGAAAGCATTCAACCTCCTTGTGACTGTGACAGAACTGGTTTGCAAAATATGCTTCAATATAAACTTCATTTAAACATAACACTAACCACATTTAATCCCCCCAAAAAAGGAAAACAGAGAGGCTCGCACAAAAGAGGAGATTTTGACCTAGAACTTTGATTTTCTGAGTTGACCCACAACCTTGCATACACGTTTTCTCTCTTCCCCCAACCTCCTTACCTTCTCATCAAACTGGACAGAGTTATGTGAGTATATAAAAAGGCTGGCCCTATTATTTCCCTTACCCACCAGCTAATATGCTTTGCCTCATGTCCGACGTGTTTAGGTTGAGTTGAACCAAATAAGGGGGCTTCATCAGGAGACACAGTTTACTTCAGGATAATAAGATAGTCTGATTGGTATATAAAACCTTCTGTGAACTTGAGTTGAGCGCTGCTCACTTGTCACGGGACCCTAGAGACTTTCTGTCAGGTGATCTGGTAGAAAAAAGTTGCTAACTTGCTCTTCTTGCTTCTTGCTCTTCAGAGGATTATCAACAGTTAATTGAAGACATTGTTAGAGATGGACGTCTATATGCATCAGAAAATCATCAAGAAATTTTAAAAGTTAGTAACCTTTTCTTTAAGTTGCAGTGTCCAACCTGCTATTTTTCTTTCATTGTTTAGCTCTAACGCTGTGGATAAGTCAGGGGCGTAGCAAGGGGGCGGGGGGCAGTCCGCCCCAGGTTCCATAATGGACGGGGTGACAAATTATCAAGGAACATTTTTTTTTGAATTTTTTTTTTAATGCCTGCTCCGAAGGTCTTATCTTACTATACTAGGGATTATATAGCTATATATGAAATTTCATGCATATCGGTTAATATCTTGACCCTCCTCCACCAAAATAGCTGTTCACTTGGCTGTTTTCCTATGTCGTGAAGGCTGAAATTTCAGTTCAGAGAACACTTACTGTTCCCAACCCTAACCCTGTGGAAAGCCATCTAATTAGACTCTAATTTGATTTTGAGATGTTTTTAGGAGGTAATTTAATTATTGTCTGATTTTATAGCAATGTTATGTATCTGGTGTTAGCCACCCTGAGCCCGACTTTGGCCTGGGAGGGCGGGATATAAATAAAAGTTTCTTTTTATTATTACTTGTTAATATTCCTTTGTAAGAAAATATGAAATAACGTAAAACCATTTTTGCGGGGGGGGGGGGGTTTGACAAGAAATTTTCCACGCCGGGTACCACCTGACCTTCCCATGGCTGGGGGGGGGGGGGGTTTGACAAAAATATATTTGCCCCCGGGTACCAAATTACCTTGCCACGCCCCTGGGATAAGTGATTACAGTACTCCTAAAAATCAGAATCTTGAATCCAGAAGCTCTTTCTAAAGGGGAAGTACAAAATGGAAACGTGCTCAGCAGAGGGCGCCATGCAAAATATACCGTACAGTACATTTGCTATCCCTTTCTCTGTCCCTGCTTGCTATCTCTCTCTCTTGTCTCCCACAGGACAAGAAACTGATCAAAGCGCTTTTTGATGTATTGGCACATCCACAAAACTATTTCAAGTACACAGCGCAAGAATCAAAGGAGATGTTTCCAAGATCGTTTATAAAGCTACTGCGATCAAAAGTTTCCAGATTTCTACGACCATACAAATAGATTCCTAGCGCTTTTCAAAAGAAAAAATTGTTCTGTTGCGTTCCTGTCAAATATTGTATTGTCTTCAACAGTAGGAACATTTTTGCTATTTTGAAGACTCCTTGGCAGTCTTTATCTTAAATTGTATATTGAAGAATAACTATAATGTTTTATAATCTCCAATATTTTGAATGGGATTTTTTTTTTACTTCAAAGAAGAAATCATTTTGGATTCCAGAATGCACCCAGTTGAAGATCCAAATTTATTCCTGCACTAGTTTATCCTTGAAGAGCCTTTAGAGAATGTATCTCTACACCTTTTCTAGAAGAGAAAAATGATTTCTTCTAAGCAAGGAAGGAACCTGGTCAAAGAAACTACCTGCAAAGAAGAGTTACGATATAAAGGAGTGTGTAGTATAAACTAATACTTGGATTTTGAATTGCACTTGAACTTTATATGTGAGATTTTATGGGGGAAATCTAAATTTCATTGTTTCCCATTGGTGGTTGCGGAGACTTTGTTCTAGGTATAAACCAAAAAATACAAAGAAGGGTGGGGATAAAATTGGTGAGTTTAATGGATTAGGCAAGATCTAATTCCATATTCTAATATTTTGTTGGCCCTGTCATAATATTTCAAAAGTCTACTAGTGTCTAATCCTGCAGATACAATTATGGAATTGTAGATAATTTGGTTTCACCAATGTTTTTTACAATAGGATGGAAGAGATGGGGGGGGGGGGAGGAGAGAGAGAGAGAGATAGCCAGTTTTCTTGCCCTTAATCTAAATAGGTACACTACTTCTGTCTGAGGGTACTTTAGGATAACTATCTGAAGGTCATGTAAATACTGTTCACATCATAGAATTGTATCCAGCTAGGTCATACTCTGAATTGACCCATTGAAAACAATGACTTAACTAACTCAAAACCATTCCTTTCAGTGGGTCTAGTCTGAGCTTGACTTAGTTTGATACAACCCAGTCTCTCCCCACCCACACCATTGGTCACAATCCAGAGATCTTTTTGTACATTTTGGCAGCCCTGGCGGTGAGGAAGGCTGTGGGAAAGGGATCTCTGCCAGTGCAGTTGGCACTTTCACCTCCCATGGTCAGCAGTGATTCAGTTGCAGGATTTGGGCCAGGTTACCAGATTGTGACTTGGCTGTTGATCCACATTTTGTAAGTTTCCCAAGCTTGAAATAATCTTGACATCTTATGATAAGAGACTCTGATGTAGTCAGGGCAGAAAATGCTGGTTTGGGGGTGAACCTATAAAATAGTTAGAAGTTATTACTTTGTTGTTTCCAGTACGCTGAATTCATCGATTTCTGGCTCATAAACCTTGGTCCGTTTTATCTTAATTCAGTGTGGCCGGCTTGCTAATTTCCTATGTATGCGTTACTTGATTATGACCGCTTTAGAGAGCAGGCTCCCAGCAGTACACCTCTTACCGATGTTTGTATTGACAAATCATTTCAAAAGAAATATTACAGACTGCACTGCATTTTTTTAAATCCACATACATGTATCATAAACATGGAAAAGCAAAGAAGAAGCCTACTTGCAACCTCAATTTTTCATCACCCAAATTGCAGTGTTTAATGGATAGAAACAAACCTTTTGCATCACTTTTGTCCGCCGTCCCCAATTCTTGCAACGTTGTGCCTACCACCTGTCAGATTATTGAAACAGTCGTGGTCAGTGGGGAAGGATGGTGCCATAGCCTCCCAGCGGAGTGGAGTGGCAACGCAGTGGGCCATTGGTGCTGTGCCTTGGCTCCGTTGGCTGACACCCCCACTGCTTTAACTCTTCCCTTTGAGAGAGAGGTTTTCGCCTTTCTCCCAGTGGACAGCCTGTGCTTGCCAGGTGTTACATACAGCTGTTTGCCACAACTTGTGCAGAAATGGCATTGAGTAGGATCAAAACATAATGGGCGAGGTGGAGGCATGCCTGTCCTCAGCCTGAGCTCGGGCAGGCAGGGCCTGTTGTCTCTCATTCCAGGTTGTCAGCGGGGCCCAGCTCTGCTGGTCAGCTCCCATGGTGTTCCCCAGCAAGCAAGCTGGGATGGTGTGTCGGGCTTAAGATCCCCAGTCCCACCCAGTGCCACGTCAACCGCACTTCCCTCGCGAGCCAGTAGAAAGCTGAGTCCTGGGTTTACCAACACACGAGTCCCGAGTGTTGCAGACCCGCTATGCTTGGCCTCGGCTTCCACAGTGCGCCTGCCATGTGACTTTGTCCAACATGCCCTGCTAACCCCCCTTTGCTGGATCAGGCTGGAGGACATTCCTTGGAGAGGGATGACACCTCCTCCTGATGGTGACAGGCAGGGTCCCTCTCCAAGGAAAGGGGGCCACCCCACTCACCAGACTGACCCTGCCTGCTGACAGTGCTGGTTGGGTCCAAATTGCTGTCTTAGGAGGCCTGTCTTTTTGGGGTTTATGCTTTTCTTTTGGTTCAATATATTGCCTCGGGTTTGAGAGTGTGGTTTTTCATGTGTTTACCTTCCTCTGTCCTGGTTGGTATGTAGTTTGTGTGCATCTATATCTGTGTTCCGAGCTTTCCCAATCTTTTCTTTGGGCTTTTCTCCCCTCCGTTTTCTTCTCCTTAGAGCCACAGCTACTTACTTAGTGCTCAAATCTACTTCCCTCTTCTATGGGCTGGATTAGGAAAGGTTGCAGACCTCCAGAGGCTACTTCCCTTGTTCAAATGTTGTTGTGGAGTAGTTTAAACACTTGATGCCTGTTGCTATCTAATTTTCCATATTTCTGATTCTCCGCCTCCCACAGGAAAGGTTTTGAATGGTTTAATGAGCATTTCTGTTCAGGGTGCATGCATAAAGATGATCAGAGACAGGGTTTGTTTTGGTTATGGCATCTCCACGTTGGAATGCTTGCAGTCTGATTTTTTATTTTATTTTTTGGTGTTGGAGAAAGTTGTTGTGTTTTTTTTAATTTGCTAGACTATTTCATCGTGCTGTTTTAACTGCTATTTTCTGGTTCTGCCCACTTTTGTTGCTGGTTGCTGCTGTTCATGTGTTCATCTTGTTTTACTATTGAACTTTTTATTGTATAGATTTATTTTCTTGATTGACACCCCTCCCCCCAAGAGACCTCTGCTGAAGGCAGCTTATACATTTCCTAAATAAACAAAAACAACCAAGTAATCCTTCTTTCAACACTTATTCTGTACCTGAAGTCTTCATCCTTGCACCCTTCATCCCTGTACCTGAAGTTTTCATCCTTGCACTTGGCAGTCTGAAACAGGCGACAAGCATGTGTGCATGTCTCCCAGATATACATAAATATTGGAAAGTTATCTGGGTAAACTACCTCTCCCGTTATATGATATAGCTGCTAGCCTGTTGTGAATAATATGATTTCTTCTCCTTTATGTTCAACATTGTACCGGAGTCTGTAATATATTGCTTTTCAAAGATTGCTTAAAAAGAAACGAGATCGGCAAACGTCATTGTGTCTCAGGATTGTACCTGGAAGCAAATACAGTCAAGGAACAATACATAACAACAGAAAGACTATTGCCCAAAGGCTGTAAGGCAGCACTTAATACATTTGTAGTCAGGGCATCAAAAGTACCATAAATAGAACAAACACTAAGAAATAAACCTTTACTACTACCTGTTTTCAATGTATACTTACTTCTCTCATGTCTTGACTAATGTCAAAGGAATCAGATTAATAGTTGTTTCTTCTCTGACCAAGAACATTTAGTTTCAAATAGTAGTAAGAAGACCATGGATAACTTAAGTCAGTTTGGGGGGGGGGGTATGAAAATACCTTTGGATTTTAATTTAATTGTTGCAGTCCTTGTTGCTTAACATGTGTTTCCAGCTGGCTTCCGGTTTTCTTTTATATACATAGCATGATGTACGTCTCACAATGTTTTTACGTCTTTCTTTTTTTCCTTTTTGGATGCAAATGAAATGGCCCAAGTCTTTGGCCCAATCCATCCATTCCCATGGCACACTGGAGGGAGCAGGCTGCTGGGCTACCTGCGTCTGGCACTGTGCAAATGACTTCTTACGTGAGCTGGATGGGAGCACCTTGTGCACCTAAGCTGGCAGCATGTCTGAAGCCACCCTTCTTCCACTTTCCTCTGTCTGTCCTCCAGGACAGCCTCAGCATCCTCATCTTACATATAGGTGGCTCCTTTTTACATGATGAACATACAGGTAGCTCCCTTCACTTCCACTGACCTGCCACCTGCCATTTTGTGGGGGGGAACTTGATTTCCACAATTCCCTAATCTCTACCCCATCCCTCTGGTTACCAAGACAGCTCAATATGTTTTGGAAAGGAAATGCGCAATAAATAAATTTTTAAAAATGCTATCTCAAATTTACCAATTTAGACAGCCTGTCGCCATTTACGTTTTTGAAAACAACAACAAACCCCAACAGTGAAGTAGCATATCAGCTCAGGGGTCCATCATAACAAAACAGTTTTAACTGAGTTTTGATTTGATTTTTAAAACGTTCCATTGATTCACCCCCTGTCCTTTAATAATGAATTCATAAAATGTAATTACATGGGTACATTATAAAGCTTTAATATAGGTGTCTTTTGGAGATACTGATATACATGTGAGCAATTACCATTAAATACACCACAGAAACCAGCAGTTCCTCGTTACAAGGGAAAACCATCTTACCCTTTTATAATTCTCAGGCTCACTGATTAAAATTTGCCCTCATGAATGAGAATCCATGCCAGTAACAGTGTATGAACCAGGACATTGCATTGTCATATATTTCAGAAATCATGGTATGGTAGAAAAATGGGTCCTGTTCAGAGAGCTATTAATAACAGTAAAAATAATTTTTAAAAAATTAAGTTTTATTTAGATCACCAACAACCAAAACACAAACAGTGAAACCCCCCCGGCGGCCAATACATTGGGTATACATGAACAATAAAAACATATTCAAATCAACCATATGTACAATTCTATATATATTAACACTCCACAAGGTTTATTTAACTTTTAACATTTTAATTACCCCAAATTGTTCAGACCTACCCAAATAATTCAATATCCTCTCAAACCAACCCTCCTCTTTCTCACTGACCTTAAACCCTTTCATTCTGCGTATCTTCAAAGTTAGGTATTCTAAAATTATAATATTATTCTATTTTTCCCTCCATTGGTTCACCCCTAGATGTTCTGCATTTTTCCAATATCTCGCTATAACCTGTCTGGCTTCAATTACCATCAAATTTACCCATTTACATTCCTCTTTTGTTTTTAACCCGGTACTAACCAGGCTAACAAGAACCATTAATTTAGATATTTCCACATTAGTAAAAATAATAATTAATAATTCATTTGTTAGCTATCTACACACGCATCTCAAGGCAGTGTACAATAAACAAATAGTAAAAAATAGCAATGCAGGTGTATTTAAAAAAACAATACAAAATACCTATATACTTGAGTATAAGCCTAGTTTTTCAGCACATTTTTTTTATACTCAAGCGAGGCGGGCGGTGGGGGCGACGAGAAAGAAGCCCTTTCTCTCCGCTCGTGCCGCCGCCACCCGCTCTCCCCAGTCAACTATTCCTTAAGAAGTGTACAAGAACGGCGGTTCTTTACTCTCCCCAGGCAGCTTGTTCCATTCCTGAACTGCTCACATAAATGCAAACTTGGCAAAGGAGGAAGAGGAAGGAGCAGCCCAAAGGGCTGCTTTCGGGCTGCTCGTTCCTCCTCCTCCTCCACAGCGGCAAAGGTGAACCGGATTATACTTGAGTCAATAAGCTTTCCCAGGTTTTTGTAAGAAAATTAGGTGCCTCGGTTTATATTCTGGTCGGCTTATACTCGGGTATATACGGGTAGATAGCTGTGCCCTCCCCACCCAGCTAGAAGAACCTCACTGGTGTTAGGATGAAGAAAGAAGTTTCTGGTTCACACCTTCGCCCTCTTACGTTATTTTCGCAAAAGTTCTTGCTCGATGTAACTTTCTCGTTATCACAAATCCATGGAAATAGTTATACTGGATAAATGAAATAGTGGATGGGCCCACACACACACACACACAGAGAGAGAGAATTTTTACAAATTTCAACTTGCAGATAAAAATTGTAGCTTATATCTAAATAGAAAATATACCTGGATCTTATTTAAAGAGCAAGCTCTTGCTGTGTTTATAGCTTCACTGATTTGTAGATAACAATTAGAAATTAATTTGTAGAGACCTCATAAAATATCCCTAAATTTGTTGCTTAATTTGCAAATATTGGATTACAATGCAGCTATGCTAAGCACTTGAAAGTCCCATTGTTTATTGTAAATTAGGCACATATGTAGTTCTCACAGTTAAAACAATAGGACGAAGCATTTATATTTGCTTGAATCGTGCCCATTTTTTTAAAAAAAGAAACCTGTAGCGCTTAACTTTTCAGCTTCGCCTTCCCTCCACTCTGCACTTATTGTTATCTTTTAAAAATATTGTTGTTGTTATTTATTAAATTTGTATATTCCCCCCCCCTTCAGCCAACGATCACAGGGCAGTTCACAACACAAAAATACAAAATGAGAACACAAAAATACATAATAAACCAGAAGCAAATCAATAACCCCATTCCCACAAACACATTTCAAAGACCGTAGAATGTTAATGAGCCCAAGGCCACGTTACAGAGAATTGTTTTCATCTGGCTCCAAAAATTATGTAGCGAAGGCATCTCACAGATGGGGAGACGCTGCAGAAAAGGCCCATTCTTGTGTCGCCATCCTCTGGACCTCTCATGGAGGAGGCAAACAAAGAAGGGTTAAGTCAACTACTCCTTGTTTTGTTTTTCGTCTTCTCATAATTATCAAGTCCTGCTATCAGGAAACGGTTAATTGATTAGCAGACTTGGAAGCTGGAAGACAGTTGATACCCATACTCACAGATTTTTCTGCATACTAAAAATTGTGGGTTTGTGCACAGAACGCTATGTGAAATAACAGTTTAAGTCATTTTTAAATATGCTTTCATCCTACATATTCATCCTGAATATTTTTGCTCCTGTCGGTATTTCAGAACTAATCCAGCTGTTGTTTCAGACGCTAACACCTACCATCACCCTTTTAATGCAACCATGGAAAATATTTGCCATAAATACCGGTGGTAGATACAATTCTAAATGAGGACTTTCAGGATAGTTTTTTTTCGTAACCTATATAATTGGGAACAAACTTAGTTGGTCTCTAAGGTGCTACTGGAAGGAATTTTTTATTTTATTCTATATAATTGACGTTCACCCTAATTTCTGCAACAATCGTGCATCAATTTTTTTCCTCGCCGAAATTCCCATACCACTATAATCAGACATTTGTGACGGGTTCTCTTCTGCAATATTGTATTTTCAACGCCCAGTTTTTAAAGTTTTCCTGTCATGCATCTAAAGCCATGTTACGTTGTGATCGGAAGTCACACTGCATGCGAATTCAGTTGAAATCTAGATGAATATTTTAAGGAATGGTCCGATGTATCCCATTTTACGTTCGACCGCAAAAAGTAGGGAGGGGAATTGAAGGATGAAGTAAGGATATTGTGCAGTGCAGATAGTCTGGTCTTTGGGGCAGGGATCTGTTTGGTGTGCTCATGTTACGGATGGACGTTGTCTCAGGAAAATATAGTTCCGAATCAGATTGACAAAAGGATTTTCAAACACCCCTATAAGCAGTCTATTCAGCACCTACACCTTAAAGATTAAGTGCCACCTTGCACTTCACAAGTACCCCCCATTGGGGGGGGGAGGAATGTGGTTGCACACAGATATTCTATACATACTGACAACGTGGGTTTGTGTCCGTCATGTTCCCATTTCAGAACGTACGTTCAGTGCTACATGATATACACACACCAACATGGTAACACATCAGTAACCCAAAAGCACACACCCAAACGCTAATCGGTTATATATCATTTTAAAAATAAGTGATTGGTTCATTTTACTATAATCTGAATTCAGTCCCCCCCCCCCGAAAATAATGGTGAAATCTAGCTTTAAAAACTTTATTTCATGAGGAATTGCCTTCTGAAAACACATAATGCATTGAGTGTATTTCAATGCACCTTTGCTTAACAATTCATCTCCACAAGCCACATTCCCTCAGATGAGTCTTCTTCATTTCTCCCTCATCTGTATGTGGGGCAAAACCAGGAGTAGACTGCACAAACAACACAAGGTGCAATTTCTTTTCTCTGCGCTACCTATCACCATATCTGTCTTTATTCATGTCAATCTGAGATTAGCACAGTTTTGTGACTCAGGAAAGCAGCTCACTGATGTTCTCTTCTCTTCTCACCCCCTCCAGACTTGCCATTTCCTAGTTACAGCTTTATTTCTCACGGTTTCTAGGCTTGCACACTCTCCCCCACATTAAACCCCTTAAAGTGAACTGGGTGCTGTGTACAAAAAACACAGAAATGTGCTTTTTTCACAGCAGACGTACAGAAGCAGGGCCTGCTCTGGGGTCCCATATATGTGCAGAGGTTTGATCTGTGGCCCCACCATATAAACAAGGGTCTTGTGCAAATCAAACCTCAGAAGTTTAAAAAAGTAATCCAGGATAAAAGAAGAACATTCTAAGCACTTGAAAAGAAAAATTAGATTTTCAGCCTACACCAGAAGTAGAATCCTAATTCTTATTGCAATAAAACCCTCTTCAACATTACACTGAAAAGAATATTGTTTGGGTTGTAGTAGATAGATGCACGGGAAGACAAGACTATTCAGCAAAACCATGTTTATCTGAGTACCTACACTTCACGATTGCTCTTTCCTTTATTTATTCTGCTTGTACCATTCTACTTTTAAATCCTTGATGCCATGTAATATATAAACAATTATATCGTGTACATACAGAGATACCTTTTAGGTATTCTAATTAGTTTAGATATTTACAATTGTCAACACAAATGCCAGAACTATTCCAAATACCTTCATAAGATATTTTACCGCATTGTATTTCAAGTGTCAGGGCTACAATCAAGAAACAACATTATTTAAGACTAACTTAGTACTCTTTGGAACATATCTGGAGATGTTGGTAGCACGAGGAAGGTGGCTTGATTTGCATATTAGGAAACCATTATCCACGAAACATGCTTTTTTATATATATAAAAAAGACTGAAAATATTTTAAACTTTTTTTCTACTTTAGTGATGTAAATAGTGTTCCATATATTGTACTTTACACTGAGGGGGGGAAATTTAGGACATTGGATATATATGCTTCATTGTGATAGACAATGAATATTACTGCTCTCTATACTGATGGGACCCAGGTGGCGCTGTGGGTTAAACCACAGAGTCTAGGGCTTGCTGATCAGAAGGTCGGCGGTTTGAATCCCTGCCACGGGGTGAGCGCCCGTTGCTCGGTCCCAGCTCCTGCCCACCTAGCAGTTTGAAAGCATGTCATAGTGCAAGTAGGTAGATAGGGACCGCTCCAGCGGGAAGGTAAACAGCATTTCCGTGCACTGCTCTGGTTTGCCAGAAGCGGATTTGTCATGCTGGCCACATGAGCCGAAAGCTGTCTGTGGACAAACGCTGGCTCCCTTGGCCTATAGAGCGAGATGAGCGCCGCAACCCCAGAGTCGGACACGACTGGACCTGATGGTCAAGGGTCCCTTTACCTATACTGGTGGGAGAAAAGTTCTGTATGTGTGGGGCGGCTTCCTGGTGGATGAAGAGGCAGGAAAGTATTTTTTAACATTACATTGAATGCATGTATCCCTGGAGTGGGCCAGAGTAGCTTTGGGTGGCAAGCACATGGCTGTACAGGAGGCAACTGGGTGGCTAGGTCCCAGCTCAGCTCCAGCGAAACACGGTGGCTGCAGACTTGTTGGTTTAAACAGGGGCCCTTTTCCAGCCGCATACAAAGCATGGTGGAGGTAATTAAAGGTCTCATGGTTAAAGCAAAGGTGCTATATGGAATATATATATATAATCTGCTCCCCATTGCTTCCTCTTGAGTATTTTCCTCCTTGGTTGAGCAACCGTACCAGAAGTGAGCTCAGCTTAGATAAAAGCACTTGGGGAAGCCACTGGGGCGCGTTCAGCTCTCCTCCTTGCAGGGCTGCTACCTCCATGTGTATTTTTACTCTCAGGTCACAGTGACAACCGCCTTGGGCACATCAAGGAAGTGCGATAGGATTGTGCATATATTTGAAAGGCAGAAATAAGATGGTTCCTTTCCTAATGTTAAGGATGAAATGATTAGGTGGTTTGGGGTGGGGGGGTTGGGAAGGATGTGGTCAGGTAGGCTTAAAACGGAACAGATTGCACATATTTGAATTTACTACACAAATTTTGTTAAAATCAACCTAGAGTAAACAGATTTAATAAATGATAATAATATTGTTTCCTGATTCAGTACTTAAGATCAAGTAAAATCAGCATAATGAAGATTACACAAATCCATTTTGGGTCCCTCTTCATGTACCAGGAGTGAGTGTCCAAAGGATGACGCAATCTGGAGTAAATACTATCATACGTGGCTACATGGGGGAATGCAAAATAGGTCATGCAATAACATAACTTTCACCTGCCCCATTCCAGAAATTAGTTCCTCTATCTGAAATACCTTGAGAAAACACAATAACTCTGATTTATGTACAATAGTAACAGTTCTTACCGGACAAAACCTCTGTGAGCATTCAGTAGAAATCTCTTGAAAATGCGACTTGTAGAGGCCAAAGGCCAGTTAAGTTACCCATTTCCGTTCTTTGTAAATATTTCTTTTAATTATGCAAATTCTGTGAAATGGAATCAACTAGACTGACATGGAAATCAACACAATCAATTCTTTGGAATTAGAATTTGCTCCCCCACAACACTCTCTTGAGGGAGAAAGACCCCAGGCAACTGTATCTGTTAAGACATCTGCAAAAAAAATCCCATTGCCTTGTACTGAAAGGGAGCAAGAAAAAAAAAAACATAGGTTGGGTAGAAGTAGAACCAGCTAAGTGGGGACACCATTCAGGAGCTTCCTAGTTCATATCGCATAAAATGTAGCTAAATGTTAAAATTACATTTTCTTATGCTGTTGACTCCAGGTGATCCTCCTATCATGAGGCAAGGTAAGGTTGCTACCTCAGGATACAGGTGTTTATACTATGAAGCATAATAAATTTGCCTTAAAAATAGTGGGTTTAACATGTATTTAAAGCTGCCAACGGAGTGGCAAATGAAATGTCTTTGAAACAATGTTGGGCCCATGGGCTGGCAGGGTTTTCCTCTGGTCAGTCCAGTGCCCTCTTGGCAGCTGCTCTTCGTTGCCATCACATCAATTGTGAGTAGACGTGTGGGATGCTGTAGAGAAGGCTGATAATGGGAACTCAGCTAAATATTTTGGAAGAACAGAAGGTTAAGGCTAATTTCAGCTATTAAGATCGGGTGAGGAAGTAAGGAAGGAAGAAAAAGAGATGAAACATCAGGAAAGATCTGCACAGAACGATTGCAGTGGAAATAGAGCTATCTGGGCTGGTTCCCAAATCGTCACTCATGACAAAAGTACAGTACTGTTGTATCTACCTGAAAGGTAGATTAGTTTGCCTGGTAGAGTGGTACCTCAAGTTACAAACGCCTCAGGTTACAGACACTTCAGGTTACAAACTCCGCTAACCTGGAAGAGTTACCTCGAGTTGAGAACTTTGCCCCAGGATGAGAACGGAAATCGTGTGCCAGTGGCGCCGAGGCAGCAAAAGCCCCATTAGCGAAAGCACGCCCCTAGTTAAGAACAGTTTCAGGTTAAGAACGGACCTCCGGAAAGAATTAAGTTCGTAACTAGAGGTACCACTGTATAGCATTAATGGGGCCCCACTCTAGCACGGCCTGCAACACCTCTTCCTGCCTGTGTCTCCACGGTTGGCTTTCAGTTCATGATTTGTTGCAGAAAATAGGTTAACATCATTCTGAGTTTCAGTTCCGAACTGTTCATGATTGGCAGGTATGCAAAACTGAAGAGGGTACCAGCCTATTTCCTGCAAAAGCTACTCCTGCCTTCGTCCACCAAAGATGCAAGGAAGTTCAACCCAGTGATGCTACACTGGCAAAGCAAAATTCACTGATGCCTTGTCTCAATAAGGTACATTAAGAACTTAACCGCCCTGGGGTCCTTTACCTTACCTTTACATTAAGAACAAGTCCGTTACTCCTTACGAAAGGCTTCCTACCGGGACATGCATTTTTCTGAGTTCCTATCAATTACTGGGCATGAATAAAAATCAGAATTAAAACCTTTGTAGATGCTGCTGGTATAAAGTTTGGTACTTTTAGATAATTATTATTTTTTAATGGTCTGAGCTTTACCAACGTTTTAACTACACCGCCCAAAACTGTCATTTAAATGGTTGTTGTACATGTACCTTATTAACTCAACATCCCTCTTCACGTCTGTATATGAATAGCTTGGTTTCTATGTCAGAGCTCAAAAGGAAGCATGTAATGATTTTTGCTGTTAAATTGCTTTCATAATAAATCTAAAATTAGATAAAAGGTCTTCGGCATTCTTCATTCTGCTCTGCAGGTGGTCTGGATAATAACCTATTTATTAATAACTCTCATTGTCATATGAGCACCATTAAGAGGCTGTGGGAAAGCTGACTAAATTTTGAATGTAATACCCCTCCCCACTCCCTCACTATATTTAAGGATCTGGTGACTTCTGTTTCAGTGTATCTGAAGAAGTGTGCATGCACACGAAAAAGCTCATACCAAGAACAAACTCAGTTGGTCTCTAAGGTGCTACTGGAAATAATTTTCTATTTTGTTTTAAATTTTGAATAGTGGGCATTTAATAAAAACGGAGCTCAGTTCCTTCATCTAAGTCGTTTAGAGAGGTTGAACAACATTGGGCCCAGGACAGAACCCTGCGGCACCCCACAGGTCACTTTTTTCCCAAGGTGATGAGGAACCATTAATGAGTACTCTTTGGGTTTGCTCAGCCAGCCAGCTACAAATCCACCAAACAATGGAAGCGAGGGTGTTTCCGTTGCTCCTGAGCTGGCCTACCCTTCAGTCTTTCCTTACATATTTTTCTTCCTCTGTTAATCTTTCCTTTCTCTTTGCACCGACCTTTTCATTCTTTCTCCTTAAAGCTCTAATTGGGTCTTGCAAAAGAGCAACGGACTTCCTCAAGCCCTCTCTTTGCTATTGGGTTCACTCCCCCCATGCCATGCAGTGCACACTCTCAGCATGCTCAATGCCCAATATTTCATCAGTGAGAAAAGTTTGGTCTCTGTGTTTTTTGCTTTCTTGGAGAAGTGCTCCTCTTGTCATCTGTTCCTGCCCTGCACATTCAGAAGAGACACAGAATTTCAGCTGGGTATGAGGAAGAAGAAGAAGAAGAAGAAGAAGAAGAAGAAGAAGAAGAAGAAGAAGAAGAAGAAGAAGAAGAAGAAGAAGAAGAAGAATTTATGTGTACCCCGCCCATCCAGCTGGGTCTCCCCAGCCACTCTGGGCGGCTTCCAACAAATATTAAAATACATTAAAATATCACAGATTAAAAACTTCCCTAAACAGGGCTTCCTTCAGGTATTTTCTAAATGTCAGGTAGTTGTTTATCTCTTTGACCTCTGATGGGAGGTTCCACTACTGAGAAGGCCCTCTGCCTGGTTCCCTGTAGCTTTGCTTCTCGCAGTGAGGGAACCGCCAGAAGGCCCTCGGCGCTGGATCTCAGTGTCCGGGCTGAACGATGGGGGTGGAGATGCTCCTTCAGGTATACTGGGCCAAGGCCGTTTAGGGCTTTAAAGGTCAGCACCAACACTTTGAATTGTGCTCGGAAACGTACTGGGAGCCAATGTAGATCTCTCAGGACCAGTGTTATGTGGTCCTGGCGGCCACTCCCAGTCATCAGTCTAGCTACCGCATTCTGAATTAATTGCAGTTTCTGGGTCACCTTCAAACGTAGCCCCACGTAGAGTGCATTGCAGTAGTCCAAGCGGGAGATAACCAGAGCATGCACCACTCTGGTGAGACAGTCTGCAGGCAGGTAGGGTCTCATCCTGCGTACCAGATGGAGCTGGTAGACAGCTGCCCTGGATACAGAATTAACCTGCGCCTCCATGGACAGCTGTGAGTCCAAAATGACTCCCAGGCTGCGCACCTGGTCCTTCAGGGGCACAGTTACCCCATTCAGGACCAGGGAGTTCCCCCACACCCGCCTGCCCCCAGTCCCCCCAAAACAGTACTTCTGTCTTGTCAGGATTTAACCTCAATCTGTTAGCCGCCATCCATCCTCCAACTGCCTCCAGGCACTCACACGGGACCTTCACCACCTTTACTGGTTCTGATTTGAGAGGTAGAGCTGGGTATCATCTGCATACTGATGAACACCCAGCCGAAACCCCCTGATGATCTCTCCCAGTGGCTTCATATAGATATTAAAAAGCATAGGGGAGAAGATGGAACCCTGAGGCACCCCACAAGTGAGAGCCCAGGGGCCTGAACACTCCCCCCCCCACTTTCTGAACACGGCCCAGGAGGAAGGAGCGGAAACACTGTATTACAGTGCCCCCAGCTCCCAACCCCTCTAGATGGTCCAGAAAGATGTTATGGTTGATGGTGTCAAAAGCTGCTGAGAGATCCAGCAGAACTAGGAAACAGCTCTCACCTTTGTCCCTAGCCCACCGGAGATCATCAACCAGCGCGACCAAGGCAGTTTCAGTCCCATGATGAGGCCTGAATCCCAATTGGAAGGGATTCAAAAAGTCCGCATCCTCCAGGCGTACTGGAGAGAGCCCGTTCGTGAAGAGAGGCCGTTCGTGAGCCAGTTCAGAGAACTACTACACATGTAATAATCCCTGTTGGCTTGGGTCACAAAACTGCTCCATCTCCTAGTATGGTTTTTCAGATTAACCAGACCAGTCATAGGCCTGGACTGAGTCTGAGCTAGACTATTGAGAAGCCCTCTGGAAAACCTTCATGGGTTGCCATTTGATTCTGCAGACAATACGAAATATTCTGGCACAGGGAACTGAGCAGACCGTCCTGCCAAAGGCAGAGCACACTGAACACAATTGCTCATCTGGCTCTGATTCTGCTCTGACTCCACCAAGTCGCCTGGCTAAAGGAGCAACTTGCACAGAGTTTTGTTGTGGAATTTAGATATATATGTGTGTGTAAGGCAAAACTATAATTTTATCAGAGAACTGGCAACATCTGAAGATTGTGGGAATGTTTAGGGATGCAGGAAAGGATATATTGTTTAAGATATCCTATTCCAACTTGTGTTTACAAGTTCAACAATATCAGCAGAGTTAACATTCCCCTTTTAAACACACACAGCGGATAGCTTGCTCAGGTTCGCTAGAACCTCTAATAAATGTCCTGGTATTTTCCCCTTTTAATCCCTCTCAAAATAAGACACTACATAGTCTTCTATAAAAGCATAAAAAGAGTTTACTTACATAGATCATTCTGTTCACAAAAGGATCCCAGAAGGCAGACTTAAATTCAGTAAAAGTTACATATACTCAGGAGACTGTCCCATAAGGGAAAACAGTTCATTTGTCCTCTCTTGGCTGGCTAGCGATGTCGCTTCTTTGAGAGCGTTGTCAAAAGAGAGAGAAAGGTGGTGGCCAGGCTGGTGCTTTTGTTTACCTGCCCAGGTGAAGCCACACCCATCTCCAGTTACACAGAGGAAGCCCATCCCAGCCCAGAATAAACAGCAAGTTCTGACTAGCTGGCCTAGAGTTCCCCTTCTATGTCCACTCTAGCAATGTTGTATTTGACTGCTCCCGTGTTTCACATCCCACAAACATTTAGTGGGGAAGAAGAAGAAGAAGAAGAGTTTGGATTTGATATCCCGCTTTTCACTACCCGAAGGAGTCTCAAAGCGGCTAACATTCTCCTTTCCCTTCCTCCCCCACAACAAACACTCTGTGAGGTGAGTGGGGCTGAGAGACTTCAGAGAAGTGTGACTAGCCCAAGGTCACCCAGCAGCTGCATGTGGAGGAGCGGGGAAGCGAACCCGGTTCACCAAATTACGAGTCTGCCGCTCTTAACCACTACACCAAACTGGGGAAAGGGGAGGGGGGGAAAACATTTTCTAAACTTTATAAGATAATGACAGAGGGGGAAATGATCACATTTCAGAGATCCAATACATTAAAAAATGGAATAGATTTTCAAATGAACATTCCTGAAGGAGTCATTTTTAAAGTGCATTAGTCTCCTCCTCTACCTGTATGCAAATCAGCTCTGAAGAAAATTGTATTAAAGTGGCTATCCAGTGGCATTGGTCACCCTGGAAGTCAAAGACTAAAAGGGAGGTAGGAGATGGGGTCTGCCCTGTGACATTTTTCTAAACAGAGAGAGAACTAACAGCAAATCGTCATTTTAAGAACCCAGCACACCGAAGGGCTGAGCGAGAAGATATCCAAGGGCAAGGAAAACGGTTGCTGCTAGAGATACATTTTGGATAGGGTTGCCAGGTCTGCTTCCAAAAACTAGTGGACAAGCGGGGGGGGGGGGTTAAATTAAATTATATATTTTATTAGAAACATTTTAACACATATTAAAATACCATTTCATCATAAAGCTTTTGAATAAAAAAAATGTCCACTATTTTATGAAAAAAAATAGTGAACATAATGTGAAAAAGTGGACTGTCCACTCAAATAGTGGACACCTGGCAACCCTAATTTTGGAGCTCCTTGCTCGCCATGACAAGCACGAGCCAAGCTTTGTGTCTGATGCTACAGCAGGAGCGCCCATCCAGTTTTGCCACCTGAGGCCTGCCCTGCGGGATTCTGCTGCCTGAGGCAGTTGCTTCAGTCTACCTTACGGCTGGGCCAGCTCTGCTGCACAGGGATGTTTTCAGTCAGGAATATGGGAGGGGAGAGTGGTTACTTTGCCCCTTTTCAAAAAGCCCTTCACTCATGAGCCCACAAACACTGGAACACGAATACCATATAGTGTGGATGAAGACCACTTCCCTCTTACACAACTCCGTTTTTTTCTGGTGTTCTTGGTGGCTCTGGTGATTATGGCTTACACCCCTTTTGTTTTGCAGCAGCCACCACTATGGGCTTGGAAAACATGACTTTGACATCAAAGGCATCGACAAGTGGCCAAAAAAAGGCACCGTGATTGGTAACAAATTATATTTATACCAAGCTATATAAAATCTATCCTAAAGTTTGCTTCTTATGTGGGGTCCACATTTTGGTAAACAAGCAAGACCATGTTTAGGATGTACAGTACATTAAAAACATTTTGGATACACCATCCACTTAAGACCACTCTCTGCAATAGAAACATGGATTAAGAGAAACATGGATTTGTGCCTGGCTAAGTGGGAGACAGTGCAATAATGTTTTTGTGCGGCTCCCATGAATTTCAGCAGAGTGGACTTAGACCTAAAGGATGACAACCTGTCTGTATTGGGTAGCTTTCAGCAGCTTCAATGTTGAGCTGACAATCAGCATGTTTTGAAGGCTGTAATATTACTTAGATAGAGGTAAAGGTAAAGGTACCCCTGACTGTTAGGTCCAGTTGTGGATGACTCTGGGGTTGCAGTGCTCATCTCGCTCTATAGGCCAAGGGAGCCAGGGTTTGTCCGCAGACAGCTTGCAGGTCATGTGGCCAGCATGACTAAGCCGCTTCTGGCGAACCAGAGCAGCGCACGAAAACGCCATTTACCTTCCCGCCAGAGCGGTACCTATTTATCTACTTGCACATTGACGTGCTTTCAAACTGCTAGGTGGGCAAGAGCAGGGACTGAGCAACAGGAGTTCACCCCGTTGCGGGGATTCGAACCGCCGACCTTCTGATCGGCAAGCCTTAGGCTCAGTAGTTTAGACCACAGAGCCACCCGCACTTATCTTACTTAGATAAGCAACAATAATTGGCTATTGATTACAGGTAGGTACAGTGGCGGAGTAAGGCTCCGCGGTACCCGGGGCGGCAAAGGAAACGCCCCGGGGGCGGGGCGTCGTGACATCACATTGTGACGTCATGACGCTCCGCCCCCAGGGCGTTTCCGGGGGTGCCGGCGCCGCTTCTGCAGCCCTCTTTTAAGCCGAAGAGCTCGCTTTTAAGCTCTCCGGCTCAAAAGGAGGCTGTGGAAGCGGCGATCCGATGACAGAGGCGCACTCCGTCGTCGGGCCGTGCGCTGCCGCTCCCAGGGTGACGGAGGGAGCGGCAGCGCGTGGGAATGGTGGGAGGGGCTGCCTCTTGTCACCCCCACGTGCTGCCGTTCGCTCCGTTGTCCCAGGAGCAGCAGCAACGCACACACCGTGCGCTGCTGCTCCCGGGGGGACGGAGCCAGCGGCAGCGCGTGGGGCTGACAAGCGCCGGCCCCTCCTGCCACTCCCCACGCTGCCGGTCACCCCGGGAGCAGCAGCGCTGCACGGACGGGGTGCTCCCTCGGCCGTGCGCTGTTGCTCCTGGGGTGACGGAGGGAGCGGCAGCGCTTGGGAATGGCGGGAGGGGCTGCCGCTTGTCACCCCCATGCGCCGCCGCTCACCCCGGTCGCCCCGGGAGCAACAGCGCACGACCGAGGGAGCACCCCGTCCGTGTAGCGTTGCTGCTCCCGGGGTGACCGGCGTTGCCTGGGGAGTGGCGGGAGGGGCGCCGCTTGTCGCCCTCACCCGCCGCTTCTCGCCCCTGTCGCCCGGGGGCGTACCGCCCCCACCGCACCCCCCTAGCGACGCCCCTGGGTAGGTAGCCGTGTTGGTCTGCCGTAGTCAAAACAAAATAAAAAATAAAAAAATTCCTTCCAGTAGCAACTTAGAGACAGAACAAACTTAGTTTGTCTCTAAGGTGCCACTGGAAGGATTATTATTATTATTTTGGCTATTGATTAGATTTCAGATTGCACCAGGAAATATACATAATCCATGAAAAGAGATTGGATATAGACAATCGTGGATCCAGAAGAGGATTCTGCAAAATTGGGTGGGGGAGGTTAGTGGTGATTTTTTAAAACAATTTTCCTTAAGCTTGTCTTTTCCTGCTCCAGAGGGTAGGACTCAAACCCATGGCTTCAAGTTACAAGCAAATAAATTCTGACTAAACATCAAGAACAACATTCTGATGGTAAGAGCTGTTTGACTGTTCTATGATTCTATATGATCTGGGATTTATAATTTCACTGCTAGTTCTTCCAGAAGTACTGTAATCCCTGGTAACAGAAAGCACATTCATTTGTGAGCAAAACCAATATCCTTTTACTCTCTGACTAACATGTTGCATTCGGACTTCCCTGATCGCATGGCTCAATATGTCCGCAATAAAACTCTTAAATGAACATCTATTTTCTCTTGAGTCAGTGTTCGTCAGAAAGGGCAAAGACAGTCGCCCGCCCACCAGCGCCTTTTGGAGGAGAATGCGCTTCTACTTTAAAGCTCCACTTCAAGTTATCACAACCAGTGCCAGCCTGTTTCGCTTCTTCTGCACATCTTTAGAAGATGATTCGTTTAGTTTTCGGAGCAACTGCCTGGACCCGGCTGCAGGTAGGTGAGTCATGCGACGGGAGGCGGGTCTCTTCCTTCCGACGCTGCTGCCATTCTCTTGGAGGCGCCTGGACAGG
This sequence comes from Lacerta agilis, assembly GCF_009819535.1. NCBI lineage: Eukaryota > Metazoa > Chordata > Lepidosauria > Squamata > Lacertidae > Lacerta > Lacerta agilis. Next base: position 3,979,957 of record NC_046316.1, on the reverse strand, counting down.
ACTGCCTTTCAAGGGCTCGCCTGGGGGGGAACAGGGACGACCCACCCACGACCCACCCGTGGAAGAAGCGCGCCCGCAGCGGGCGCTGCTGCAGCTGCAGTTGTTGCGCTTCGCCTTTTTTGCCCGCGTCCTTCGCTGGCGCGCAGCCCAAGGAAGCCGCCAACGCCGCCGCCGCCGGGGCCCTTTAAGAGCCGCGCGCCCGCCCAGCCGGCCTCGCGGAAGGAAGGCGAAGCGCCACAGTCGCCGCCCGGAGGAGGAGGAGGAGGAGGAGACGGGAGACGCCGCCGCCGCAGCAGCATGGAGGGCGACTGCGCCGACGACTACAAGGCGTTCGTGTCCCTGCACGGGCCGGCGCTGCGCGCCTCGGCGGTGCCGCCCCGCTACTGGCAGAGCCTGTGGCGCAAACTGGAGAGCGAGGTGGGCGCCGCCACGGACGGGGGTCCCGCTCCTCGCCGGGGGAAGAGCGCGCCAGGAAGGGGTGCAGGCAGGCAGGCACGCAGGCAGCGCGCTTCGGGGCGGGCAAGGCTTTGGCGCAGCCTCCGATGTCCTCCTGGAAATGCCCCTGGCTGGAGCGGAGGCCGTGAGAGGAGCAGCCCGGCTGCTGGATCCGGCCCACGGCGCCCTGTTCTCGCAGGCGCCTGTTGCGGCAAAGCCCCAAAATGCTCCCCTCGCTCCGGCACTTTCCGGCCGCCTCCAAGGGGGCAGGCCGGGCCGGGCCCGCGTGGCTCCTCGCCCCCCTGCAGTCCTCTCCGGCGATCTCCTCTGTCTAAGCCGCCCCAGTGGGCCTCTCTGCGTCCTGGGGAAGCGGGTTGCATAGTTCATTGCATGTCCCCGAGACAGGGAGGAAAACTATGTTTCCATCCTCTTTTCCCATACCGTGCATGGTTTTGTAAACTTATATCATGGAGCCTCTTGCTCACTTTTTCTGTAACTAAAAAGTCCCAGACGTTGCACAGCCAGATTTTGGTAATATGGTACCCTGAGCAAGGACAAAATCTGGCCACTCCCCCCCCTCATTTTTTTATTTTCACAATAATTCCTTTTGGTACAGTTGCCTTTTATGGGTTTTCTAATTACCGGTAGGTACGTGCATAAATACAGAGGGAAACCAACTGCACCACCCTAAATCTGGCACTGAATCCTGCAACCTTTCTTCATAGGAGTGTTGCTTTGTTGTTGTTTAGTCCTGTCCGACTCTTCGTGACCCCATGGACCAGAGCACGCCAGGCACTCCTATCTCCCACTGCCTCCCGCAGTTTGGTCAAACTCATGTTGGTAGCTTCGAGAACACTGTCCAACCATCTCATCCTCTGTCGTCCCCTTCTCCTTGTGCCCTCCATCTTTCCCAACATTGGGATCTTTTCCAGGGAGTCTTCTCTTCTCATGAGGTGGCCAAAGTATTGGAGTGTTGCTTAAGGTAAAGGTAAAGGGACCCTGACCATTAGGTCCAGTCGTGTCCGACTCTGGGGTTGCGGCGCTCATCTCGCTCTATAGGCCAAGGGAGCCGGCGTTTGTCCGCAGACAGCTTCCGGGTCATGTGGCCAGCATGACAAAGCTGCTTTCTGGCGAACCAGAGCAGCGCACGGAAACGCCGTTTACCTTCCCGCCGGAGCGGTCCCTATTTATCTACTTGCACTTTGATGTGCTTTCGAACTGCTAGGTGGGCAGGAGCTGGGACCGAACAACAGGAGCTCACCCCATTGCAGGGATTCGAACCGCCGACCTTCTGATCGGCAAGCCCTAGACTCTGGTTTAACCCACAGTGCCACCTGGGTCCCCGGAGTGTTGCTTAGCTGGGAGTAATTTGAGGAGGACCTGTTTATCTCACTCGCACCTAGAGAATCTGCAGTTGAGTATATCTCAAACTCTATATTTTAACTGGAAAAGTTGGGGGTCTTATACACCCAGTCTTATACGCTGGAAAATACGGTAAGCCAAATTTTGGGAGTAAGCATAATTGATTTAAAATTGGTTACTTCGGGAGGCAGTGAAAGATAGGCGTGCCTGGCGTGCTCTGGTCCATGGGGTCACGAAGAGTCGGACACGACTGAACAACAACAAGGGAGGATGCTTTGGGCCAAAATGCTAACCCTGCACACCTAGTTGTAAGACCCATTGAATTCAATAGGGTCTTAGGTGAGTGTTGTTGTGTTGCTTCCTTGGTGATTGGTGGTTTTAGAATCGAAGACTTGTTTGATCTTGCCCTTTCTGGCTTTCAAAAGAAAACTGAGTTGACTGAAAGTGAGTTTGATGAAGGGGTGAGGTTCCCTACCAAGTTTTTGGAGCGGTTATTAGTAATTAACTTGGGCGGGGGGGGGGGGTGCGGACTGTTTTGAAAGTGGCTTGTGTTTTTCTTTTAGGAGGTAGCTTAATTTTGTTCCCTGGTTCCAAATACTGCATTTAGATATATGTGTCTGTGACGGAACTGATGAGAGGAGCAAAGAAGAGGTATTAATTCCAGTTCAGAATCATGTTGGCAGCGGACTAGAAACTTGATACCTGTGTTCATAGACAAGTGATGTCCATGTTTTTTAACCGCAGTGTAACGGCTTTAGGTAATTATGATAAAAATATAGAGGTGTTCAGCCTCTATATTTTTAATCCCATCTGCAGAAAACTTGTTGGACTCTCTATTTTCACAGTTAATAATTCTTTCAAACGCTACTGTGTTTTGAAATCAAGCAGTAAGCGTAATACTAAACATCCAGCATTTGGGCATTGTCTCGGTTAAGACAATGCAATCAGCCAGGGATTGCCAGCCTTTGGGGACCTGTGGGCACATTTGCAAGCTGGATAAACTGTCACAGCCCCCTCCACAAACAAGCACACACTGCAACCTATTGGCTACAGTAGAATGAATGCATGCCAAATTTCAGCAGCCAGAGGTGACCCTGTGGGCACCAGGAAAGGCCATTGTGAGTGTGTAGGTGGCCATGGCTGTTACGTTGACAATCCCTGCCATCCACCATGGTTAAGGTAGATTAGGCTGCTGCCATCGTAATCACTTGCCTGAGTGTCAACAATGGCTTGCTGCCCTAGAGCTACCTGGCTAAAGCATGAATCGGAATGAAGCAATTCAGAAAGCTGTGTCTTACGCCGATTGTGGTTTGACATGACGTCTGAGTTGACTGTGGGCTATTGGTGCTCTGTCACCGAGACTGGAATGGATTGATCAGTCTGAGTTCTTTTGAGATCCATTTTATATAAAAAGATCTTGAAGTTTGTATAGGGATGGTTAATATTGTCCATGTCGGCAGTGTTGCATCCTTAGCAGCAGCAGAAGAAGAAAGTACAGTAGCACCTCGGCTTACGTTACTCTCGGGTAACGTAAACTTCGGTTTGCGAAAGCAGCACCCCCGGAAGTGTTTCGCCGCATGCGCAGAAGCAGTTCCTCCAGTTGCGGAAACCTCAGGATCCGACTGGAGCTCCAGAACGGATCCCATCCGCAACCAGAGGTACCACTGTATGAAGTTACTGTATACAGTGGTACCTCGGGTTACAGACACTTCAGGTTACATCCTCCGCTAACCCAGAAATAACGCTTCAGGTTAAGAACTTTGCTTCAGGATAAGAACAGAAATCGTGCTCTGGTGGCGGAAGGTCCCATTAGCTAAAGTGGTGCTTCAGGTTAAGAATAGTTTCAGGTTAAGAACGGACCTCCGGAACGAATTAAGTACTTAACCAGAGGTACCACTGTATCTACTAGTTGTCCCAGTTTGTGCAAGGACTTCTGCCAGTGCAACAGGGCTGCCCCTCCCCCCAAAAATGCTTGGGGTGATTGAAGCCTCATAACAGATCTGAGAGGGCTACAAGGGCATAGGAAATTCTGTTCTGGGTACAACCCATGGATTCTGCTTTTGTTTTTAACTTATACTTGGTTGTTCTTGTGCTGTTTTAACAAGTATTTTAGCTGTTTTTAAGGGCATGTTTGTTAATTACCTTGGGATATGTATGTGGAAGGCAATTCACACATGAATGAATAATAATACATGAAATGTGAGTTACTTCGGATAAGCTGCCCCACCCAGTTCCTGTACCGCCCCCAGTGAAACTAAGAATAAAAAACATGTTTGTTGTAGGCTTAGGTTCTTAACTTGCTCTTCTTGCTTTCCCTTATTCCCCCTTCGCTTTTTTCTGCTTTATCCCATTGTGTGTCATTGCCATGCATAGCTTATATAAATAGCTTTTTGTCTGAACTTGTAAAAGCAAATCTGAGCAGTGATTTTTTTTTTTCTGCTCCATGAGTTAATTTTTTCCACTTCATTTATAACCTGTGGACCTTTCCATCTTACTGCGATGGCTTCAGAAGAGCAGTTTGACTGTCATAGTTCAGTTAGTAGCCTAGCTTGCTTTTTAAGTTTCTCCATGTCCAACAGAATTTACCTTCTGCCTCTCCAGATACCACAGTGAAAGGAAAGCTTCTGCCAGAGTGCAAGACTCAAGACGATTGCGTTTTGTTTTCAACATTTTCTACCTTGACGAGTTTAAGGAACTGCTCTGTATTGCAGATGATTTTTGGTGGGAATGTTTGAGTTGAGCACTCAGTCTACATGGGGCACTGGGCATGCCAGTTAGACATTGCTCCAGAATGCTTCTGATACTCTCTGCGGCTTTACACTGTATCTGGAAATTTGAAATAAAGGACAAGATGATTTTCAGATAGGGGCAGACAAGGTTCCCCTGATCTTTTCAATGAAAAATACCCAAATAGCTTCTAGGGAACACGGGACACGGTTTGAAAATCACTGCTTGTGGTGGATTTAACTTCCTTTTAAAAATTCAGGAAAGCCATTAAAAGCCTTTCAAATAAAGATACAAAACAAGAAATGTAGATGTCACTGCACATGTGTCCTTATTTTCTAGTCTTTGGAATGTTTTTGCCATTGCAATTTTTTTTTTGAAAAAAATGCTTTTGCAATCCAATGCCAACTCTTTCTAAACAATTCAACAATAGTAAGTCGCTTCTGGGGTGGCAGATGGTTTGAGAACAGCGCGTCCCCTTTAAACTGCTGCGAATCATTTTTTAACCTTCCCATTAAGTGTATATATATCTGAACAGTAGGACTGTTTGCATGCGGGTTGGTTGCATATGATTAAAATGGCAGTTCTGAAAAGCAAGAAGAGTACTTTGCCATATTGGAAGCACGGTGCAATGTCAGGAACACAGGAACCAAGTGACCAGGTTTTCTGCTAAGGCCAGCTATAATCGGTGAATCCCTGAGAAAGGCCATAGTTTTTGTAATAAAACATGTTTTTACTTTTTTAAAAAATGCTGCCCTGTTAATTGATCAATCCACAGATCGCTGCAGCCTTCTGAGTAATCAGATTATTTTCTTAGTTTTCTGTTACATGCCAGCACTTCGGTTTTATTGCTTGGCTTCCTCTTTTATGGTGGATTACTAAGTCGGTCTGCAGGTTGACACTTGATTTGCAACCTGAGAGGCTGCAAGTGGCTTCAAGGCCGATGGAAAGCTGCGCAAATGAATGTGTTGTTGTGTCTCCTGTGTGTATGTTTTTCATCTCCTATTAGAGTTAAAACTGATGTTGTCATGCCATTGTGGATGAGATCGCTTCTCAGCCATTGGAGAGTGAACTAAATGGCAGAGATCATAAATATTGAATGACACGGCTGAAACTTCCTGCTGTTAAGGCGTGAACAAAATTAGTATTATTTTTAAGAAACTGTGTTTTCAGAGATTTGTGACACGTTCTAGGTGCCAGCCATGATCCCTGTGCTGCCTCACTAATATCTCTAAGACAAGAGCTTGTGTATTCAGTGTTGGTGTGGTATATTAAATAAGAACCATGCAAATTGCATGTAAATGGCCGAAACCGTTCTCTAAGCCCCAAAAGCCTTAGAGTTGTGAAGGGATGATTTGGAGCAGAGAAAGGACAAGTAAAAGCAGATTTAAGTACCTCTTGCTTCCCCTGATTCTCCACTCTAAATCCCCGCCTCCCAAAGCAGCTCTTTTTTAAAAATAAAAATAAAAGGGCTAGGTTAAATATGCTTGAAAGGAACAAGTATTTATCCCCAAAGAACAGGAGTGAGCAAATCTCTGAACCCTGAACTCTGGATCCATTATTTTCTCAGCACCGCCTGCAATGTGCGGATAAGGATACTGACCATCCTTACAGTGGGGTGGTGAAATACATTCCCCAGTACAGGTGTCTCTCCACTTACAGACTTGAACTCACTGTACTATTTACAGGTGGGTAGCCGTGTTGGTCTGCCATAGTCAAAACAAAATAAAATAAAAAATTCTTTCCAGTAGCACATTAGAGACCAACTAAGTTTGTTCTTGGTATGAGCTTGTGGTATCTGAAGAAGTGTGCAAGCACACGAAAGCTCATACCAAGAACAAACTTAGTTGGTCTCTAAGGTGCTACTGGAAAGATTTTTTTTTTTTATTTTGTTTTCACTGTACTATGTAGTTCACCGGAATTATATAGTGGTGAACTCCTGCTTGATGCTTAACTTTGAAAGCGTTTTTAAAATACCTTGCTCAGTCCGCTGGGACTTTGCCCCTTCATCCTTGTTTATAATTTCAGGTGTTTGATGCTGGGGAGTATTTTGGGATAATGCAAGTGGAGGAGGTGGAAGAGGAAGAAGACGGCGGCGATGAAGAACTTGAGGGAGAACTGAAAAAGAATTCAAATCCTGGAAATGAACTCTGCTACAAAGTGATAGTGACTAACGAAATGGGACTTCAGGCGGCAAATTCTAACAGGTGAGTCATTATTCTGAAGCAGATCTGAATGTTGTGTTTGCAGGGTGCCTTTATGCTCACGAGCTTTACAAAGCAGGAGAAGATAGGTCCCTGCCCTGAAGGGCTTACAATTTATGCCAGGCATAGGCAAACTCGGCCCTCCAGATGTTTTGGGACTACAACTCCCATCATCCCTGACCACTGGTCCTGTTAGCTAGGGATGATGGGAGTTGTAGTCCCAAAGCATCTGGAGGGCCGAGTTTGCCTATGCCTGATATATGCAGTCCTTGGAGCAACACAAGCAAGACAGCAGAGCAGGAAGAGGCAACATAAGGAGCACAGGTAGATCGTGCAGTTATTTTCGTTACGTGTACTTGGAGTTAGTTACAATATGGGAGATTCTGGGATGGTTCTGAAGGATCCATGGAAAAGGTGGGTTTTGAGGAGAGATTTGCTGGAAGAAAAAGAGGTGCCTTCAGGTATTCTGGAAAGTGGTTCCAAGCATATGGAGCCGGAAGGGAGAAAGGAGAGAGGTTGTTTTTGGAAGCAAAGGGCAGGAGATTTATGGATTGATGTTTGGATTTGGATTTGATATCCCGCCTTATCACTACCCGAAGGAGTCTCAAAGCGGCTCACATTCTCCTTTCCCTTCCTCCCCCACAACAAACACTCTGTGAGGTGAGTGGGGCTGAGAGACTTCAGAGAAGTGTGACTAGCCCAAGGTCACCCAGCAGCTGCATGTGGAGGAGCGGAGACGCGAACCCGGTTCCCCAGATTACGAGTCTGCCGCTCTTAACCACTACACCACACTGGCCTGGCCAAAGCAGCAAGAGAGATGAATGGTTTTGGCAGGAGAGTGCTGCTGGCATCAAAGATAGCAAGGTGGAATGGGGGGGGGGGGAGGTGGCAGTAGTCGCAGTAAGAGGTGACCATGGTGTCGGCAGTTTCAATTTGGATTGTTATTAGGGCCGAGTTTTAGAATGCCTTGTCTGTGGTCATCATGAACTGCCTTCTCGGCATTTGTAGCTGCGTTCTGTGTTTTGCTCTTAACTTGGCATGTCTTGCCTTCAAAGCATTTTCCTCATTGACCATGCCTGGACGTACCGCGTTGAACATGCCCGCCAGCAGCTTCTGCAGGTCCCCGGTCTGCTTCACAGAATGGCCAACCTGATGGGAATACACTTCCACGGAGAAGTGCCAGATGAGAGAGCTGTCACTCAGGTCTTGGAGGAAATGTGGAAATACAACCAGACCTACCAGCTGTCACATGGGGTATGGCCGTAGTAGGAAAGCTGAAACTCACACTGGGGTCTAGCTATAAAATTAAGAGGTTGTGCTTTTAAAAGCATTTTCCAGGTGCAAATGAATGATACTTGACACCACAGGAACAGATTTAGCACTTTCTGCTTCATTTGTTGAAATGGAGAACTAGTTGGGTATCATCTGCTTATTATAGACACCCCACCCCAAACCTCTGAATAACCTCACTCAGCCTTTTATGTAGATATAAATAACATGGGGCAATACCAGAGCCTGTGAGACCCCATAGCGTAACAGCCAAGGAGTTGAGCAGCAGCCCTGCAGAAATACCCCCTGAAGTCAGATGTTACAATCATTTTTATAACACATCTACTGCAATTATTAAGTTTGCTGATGACACCACCATAATGGGTTTAATTACAGGTGGAGACGAATCTGCGTACAGGGGGGAGGTTCAAAAGGTACCCACATGGTGCTCAGAGAACAATCTGCGCCTAAACATTGGCAAAACAAAGGAGATGGTGTTGGACTTTCGGAGGAAGAGAGGGGAGCTAGCCCCATTGTATATCGGGGGGGGGGGCTGTGCGGAGAGAGTCTCTTCCTTTAAATTCCTGGGAGTCCGTCTTAGTGAAGACCTTACTTGGGAGGTCAATACAGCCCAGGTGGTCAGGAAGGCCCAACAGAGACTTCATTTCCTTAGGGTCTTGCGAAAGAACAATGTTAGACAACAACTGATGATTTCCTTCTATCGGTCCACGATAGAAAGCGTTCTTTCATACTGTATTACGGTGTGGTATGCTGGTTTGACAGCCATGGACAGAAAGTCCCTACAGAGGGTGGTGAAGACAGCACACGACGTCATGGGCTGTCCCCTGAGTCCGCTAGATGTCATCGTGGGAGAACGTTGCCTCAGAAAAGCGAGGAACATTCTCAGGGATGACTCACACCCTGGCCGGCACCTTTTTAATCTCCTGCTCTCAGGCAGGAGATACAGAAGCATGATAAGCCGCACCAACAGGTTAAAGAACACTTTCTATCTGTGGGCCGTGAGGCTGCTGAATGGAAGACGGCAACATTGCAGCTGACGTTCGGGGTTGGTGGTCGTACGACAGCACATAAGAGTGTATCAAGGACTGAGAGATTGATGGGGGCTCGTTTAATCTCACTGTAAACATTGGTACAGTGACAAAATATTTCTATTTCTATTTCTATTCTACATGACTTGAGTTTGTTCTTCTTGTACAGACCGCAGAGGAGAAGGTTCCTGTATGGTACATTATGGATGAGTTTGGATCCCGAATCCAGCATTCAGATGAGCCCACTTTTGCAACAGCCCCCTTATTTTACATGCGGCAACAAATCGCTTATACGGTTCTCTGGCCCTTAAGGGACCTTGAGACCGGAGGTGAGTGTGTCTGTGCGCTAGGTATGCTATCTGGGTACGTCAGTATTCTCTTTGCCTATAAGACTTCCTTGCAAGACGTTTCTGGGTTGTTTTTTAGGAGCAGAGGGTGAGGAACAGGATCCGGTGTCTCCGCCGAATCCTGAGCTACCCACTTCTCAGTTTCCTAACATTACCATGACTTCAGGTGACCCAGCTTCAAAGCAACTTCAAGCTGGGTTACAGAAGAAGATCCCTGCCAAAAATGGGACTCCACTTTGGGAAGGGATCTGCTGTACTTGGGGAGCTGCTGGTTGTGAACTCCCTAGTGTAGTTGGTGCCAGCAGGGTTTCCTATCAGTATTGATCGGTTGATGGGCACTCATATCAAGCCCTGATTTCAGCAGGTGGCCATGACTTGGGGAAAGCAGTCTTGCAAGCCAAATCAAGCCTACATTCGCCCAGTGACTGTTTCAGAGGGAGAGGTGAATTAGTAGTCTGGGTTGTGTTGTGATTTTTTGTTTGTTTTAAATGCATGGAAATTTTCTGCAATTTTTAGTAATCTCCGTTTATGCATAGCTATTGCATATTCATATCGACGACACAGAGTTGATAACAAGTTTGCAAAAAAATAAATAAATACCTACAGCTTTTCATTTTCTTACAGAGGAAGTGACCCGTGACTTTGCCTATGGGGAAACTGATCGCTTAATCAGGAGGTGTCGGCTGTTGCCATGGCTACCCAGTGATGTTCTGGAGATCGACTCTTTTACTGCAGAGCCGTCAGATGATCACTACCAGGTACAATTTTTATCTTTAACCGGATTGGTTTATTACAGATAACTACTGTAACTCGCTATCAGTATCAACTATTTCTGCACTTACCTTTTGTACACATAGACTCCATTACTACTCACCAGAAGTAAAATTAAAATATTGGGGACCAGCAGATCTTTTACTTGCTGAGCATAATGGTCACAAATCCAGAACATAAGAAATCCAGTTGCAGCACTTACAATAAAACTTACAAACTTATAATAAGACTAAACCTTAACACTATAGCATACAGAAAACAGAACACTGAGAGAAAGAGCGAGACCCAGGCTCCTCCTGACCTGACTATTATAGTCAGCACGACAGAAAGGATAACAAAACCAGTTTAAACCAGCTGTGCTCGGCTTCCCAGCAGAAATAACCCAAACACAAACCTCCTTCCTATTTCTTTCACGTAGAAAGAAAACTTTCTTTCACAGAGAGAAGAAACCTTCCAGAACCCTCTTGAACTAATCATAATAGGAAAGGATCAATACTTACTGTACTAAGAAATGCAAACTGACTAGTGGTTTGTTTTTTTTGGAAGTATTTTTATTAAAGATTGCTTGATTTACAAAAGTATGTGCAATGCCTCTCGTATTTTTTTACATGTATCATTTTTACAAATCAGTTTCATTTGTTGAGACGTTGAGAAGAAGGGGGAAAGTGGTGGACGGGGGGAGGATGGGTGGGGGTGGCGGCGGATGATGATGAAGTGTGCATGCACACGAAAGCTCATACCAAGAACAAACTTAGTTGGTCTCTAAGGTGCTACTGGAAGGATTTTTTTTATTTTTTATTTTGTTTTGACTATGGCAGACCAACACGGCTACCTACCTGTTACTTAATATATGTAGGGTTTGATGTCAGCGTTGCTTATGTAGGTTCTCTTTTGTTTGCTTGTGTTCCTTTGGTGGTGAGAGAGGTCAGGGTTGTCCTAGGGCAGGGGTGGCCAACTACCAAGAGACTGCAATCTACTCACAGACTTAAAAACGGGCAGGGATCTACTCCCTTTTGGGGTTCAGTCAAAGTTGAGCTTTTTTTGGGAGAAGGAAACCCTGTTTTTTAGGGGTGCAGGGCGATGTTGTTGAGTTTTTTGGGGGTGAGCCAGTTTTTGAGCTTCTTTGGGGGAACCAGTGATCTACCACAGGCGTCCAGTGATCTACTGGTAGATCATGATCTACCTGTTGGACATGCCTGTCCTAGGGTGTGGCTGTTCATTTGTGGTTGGCTGTGGTGGTCTTTGTTTTCATGTGTGAGTGGGGTGGGTGGGTGTTTTTGATCAGGTTAGCCATATTGATTTGTATGCTGTTGGTAGATTTTTGTCATTGTCTTGTTGGGCTGTGTGTGTGATGAAGGGGAGCCATACCGGGGTGAAGGCATCTTCTTCTATTTGTCCCATTGTCAGTTTCAGTTTATTGGTTAATTTTTCTAGTAAGGCTGTTTCTCGTATGGTTGTTGTCAAGTTAAGAGGTGGTGGACTCACACATCCCCTTCTTGACGGATTTACAAGTGAAACTCGAAAAATTAGAATATCGTAGAAAGGTTACTTTCTTTCAGTAATTCAACTTAAAAGGTGAAACTAATATATGAGATAGACTCATGACATGCAAAGCGAGATATGTCAAGCCTTTATTTGTTATAGTTGTGATGATTATGGCGTACAGCTGATGAGAACCCCAAATTAACAATTTCTACTTTGGGGTTTTCATCAGCTGTACGCCATAATCACCACAAGTATAATAAGCAAAGGCTTGACATATCTCGCTTTGCATGTCATGAGTCTATCTCATATATTAAACTCCAGTAGCTAATGAAAACAATTGCTTACATAAATGGACTTTTCCACAATATTCTAATTTTTGAGTTTCACCTGTATATGACGCAGTGTTAGGCAGCCGTGTGGTTTGGTTACATCTGTTCTTAAATTTGTTTTAGATATTTTATTGCCCTGTGTTGTTTTTAGATCCCTTTTAATCTTTCAAATGTTTTATTTTATTTTATTTTTAGTGTGTGTGTGTTGTTGTTTTTAATTACAGAGGTGTTTGCCTTCTTGTCTCTTAAAGGGAAAGGCGGGTTGTAAATTTAATAAAGCAATAATATATAAATTGCGTCTCCACTGGTGTTAATCCAGTTGTGTGCATTGTTGTGCCATACATCTCAGTGCAAACTACAGAAGGAGGAAGGGAGAGAGTTTGCAGAAGACTCACTCTCCCAACCATTGTTCGGAGACTGCTAGCATTATAGCTGCATGAGGCGTAACAGCTTTATAGGTTCAGAAAAAACGCTTGGGGGAAATAACTGCTGGGGTGATATACTTCAGACGGCTGATGCAGGATTGCATTTGTGTGTTGACTCCACACACAACATCCTCGGTGCTCACTGAAAAGTAGCGCAGGTCTGAGAGAATGTCTGGTTTAGTATTCGTTCTTTATTCTGCTAGTTATCCATGTGCAGGGAGACATTTACACAAGAAAGCATTCAAATTGTGCTTTCCCTACCTGGACCAATCCCAGAAGGGTTCTGAAGTTGTTATTGATGAATTGTTATTTAATACCCAGCGTTTAAAATGCTGACGTCCTTTCTCCCTAGGACTGGGATGAGGCAACTGTGGCACCCCCAGAATGGTTGAGCTCCAGCTTCCATCAGCCGCAAACACAATTAAGAGTCGGGGGTGACTGATGTTCAGCAACATCTGGAGGGCCACAGGTTCACCACCCCAGTATTCCGGCCATAGAGGGTGTTGTTGTTCAGTCGTTCAGTCGTGTCTGACTCTTCGTGACCCCATGGACCAGAGCACGCCAGGCACGCCTATCCTTCACTGCCTCTCGCAGTTTGGCCGAACTCACGCCAGTCACTTCGAGAACACTGTCCAACCATCTCATCCTCTCTCATCCCCTTCTCCTTGTGCCCTCCATCTTTCCCAACATCAGGGTCTTTTCTAGGGAGTCTTCTCTTCTCATGAGGTGGCCAAAGTACTGGAGCCTCAACTTCAGGATCTGTCCTTCTAGTGAGCACTCAGGGCTGATTTCTTTGAGAATGGATAGGTTTGATCTTCTGGCAGTCCATGGGACTCTCAAGAGTCTCCTCCAGCACCATAATTCAAAAGCATCAATTCTTTGGCGATCAGCCTTCTTGATGGTCCAGCTCTCACTTCCGTACATTACTACTGGGAAAACCATAGCTTTAACTATACGGACCTTTGTCGGCAAGGTGATGTCTTTGCTTTTTAAGATGCTGTCTAGGTTTGTCATTGCTTTTCTCCCAAGAAGCAGGCGTCTTCTAATTTCGTGACTGCTGTCACCATCTGCAGTGATCATGGAACCCAAGAAAGTGAAATCTCTCACTGCCTCCATTTCTTCCCCTTCTATTTGCCAGGAGGTGATGGGACCAGTGGCCATGATCTTAGTTTTTTTGATGTTGAGCTTCAGACCATATTTTGCGCTCTCCTCTTTCACCCTCATTAAAAGGTTCTTTAATTCCTCCTCACTTTCTGCCATCAAGGTTGTGTCATCAGCATATCTTGGTAGTATCATCAGCATAGAGGGTACCTAGATTTATTATAACAAAAAAATACAATACTATGAAGAACACGGGGGGAAACAGCAAAACTCAGGTTACAAAAAGTGGTTCCCAGGTAAGTATTTCAGTACAGAACTTAAAGCAGTAACGACAAGGAACTTTCTTCTGGTGTGAATGTTGACAGCAGTTTGTTCAAAGAAATTCATTGTGCATTTCTGGCCTGATTCATCTTTCTGTGATTTAGCTGGCTATATATGTCAAATAAGAAACTCCTCAGAGTTCCAAAACCTTTTTTTTAAAAAAAAAAAAATAGTGATGAAAACAACTTCTTTGAAGGGCTTCATGAAGTGCAAATTACTGCACACAAACTGCTAAATAATCCAACGGGTTTTTATACAGCTTGATAGAGTTGGAAGAGAGTGGATTGAGTGAGAGCGGAACTAGATGAACAAGGAATTTAACTGAGGTGTTAAGTCAAAATTGATCTTTAATTGAGTTTTCTGACTTCTGCACTTTGTAGGGCTTAGCTTTCTGAGTCAACACACACACGTGGGACTGGCCTGCAAGTTGTTCTCGCCACGATTGATAACTGTTGTGTGTCCTACAGTATAAATTATCTTCATAACACTGTGGTGTTTTCTGTTTTAGGCCATCTTAAGTGAGAACAAGGAGACACTTCCTATTCCAATAAAGCTTCCTGTTTATGACAAGAATAAAATCTTCAAGTACGTATTTCCAAATGGTGCATTTTGCAATAAACGTGACTTCTGTGGGTGGTTTTTCCAGCGGTGAAGGATTAGCTCCATTTATTGTATACTGTGACATTTAGCCCTGGATTCTGCTGCCTGTATAGGAGAAGTTCAATGTGATGCCAAAAAGAGAGGAATAATGTTGCTTTCAAATAATTGTAGTGGATGAGTTTGTGTAAAATTGTAGAGATTATAGGTTGTCAATGTGAATCTTCATGTCCAACCCTGGGGAGAATAATAACAAGAAGGTAATGCATTTTATTTAAAGAGAGGCTATATCAGTAAGGAATACTAGCAAGAGAACCATTTTAATTCTTGCAGTAAAAACAAGGGAGAAGATGAGTCATTGCAGAGAAAGGAAAACATTACTAAGACTGCAAAGTTTGGTGTGTTTGTTCTGCAGGAGGGTTGCGAATGTTTTGCTTCCTAGTTAACTGGGGGGGGGGAAACCAGCAACAGTGAGAGAGCAGATTTTCTGAATACACAACTATGGGCGTTTGCTGCTTAGTAGAAATATAGTATGTTTGGATAGTGGCCTAGCAAGCCGCTGTTGTAGCATGCCAGAAGGTCTTTCTCCTTTACTCTGTTTGGAAATCTGTATTCCCTATTCACAGCTGTTAAGTGGTATTGTGCTAGATTGAGTTAATGCAGATCCATCTCTCTTCTCTCCATCATCATACATGCATTCTTGTACATTTTGAGGGGAAAGTGTGTTTGCCTATATGCATGTGTGTTTTTAAAAGACGTGAGTACAGGTTTTTAGGTTTTAATGGAAAGATTTTTATAGAGGCATGACTGTATTCTAAATAGACCAGAGACCTAATTGCAAATTGCACGAAGTCATAATTTATTTTGAACAATGGCATATTATATTATATTATATTATATTATATTATATTATATTATATTATATTATAATATATGTTATTTTATTGATATACTGCCGTTCATCAAAGGATCCCTGGGTGCTTCACAGAATAAAACACAAGCAAATAATTAAACCAAAACAACAAAACCACCCCCCCCACAGGTATATTTGTGAACATGCTTCCCAGGCCCCCACACCCATGGTTTGTCATATTGTCCAAAGTTAAGTTTGTTTGTTTGTTTGTAACAAACCCCAAGAGGGGATACAGAAATAGGCCATGGTTTCTTATCGTGCTATAAGGAATGCTTGGGGGACGGCACATTCATGATGAAGTCATGTTTAAAACAAACTATTGCTTAACGTGAAATACACACTATTTTACTGTTTTGGCTAAGAGCAAGTAGAAAATCTAGTGAACTTCCCTTGTCTTAACAAAATAAAAAATAAAAAAAATTCCTTCCAGTAGCACCTTAGAGACCAACTAAGTTTGTTCTTGGTATGAGCTTTTGTGTGCGTGCACACTTCTTGATGATGTGATATTTTGAGCAACGTGATCCCATGTTAAATTTCCAGTAACATATTTCTGCTACTCGATGACAGTGGTACTTATATCTTAAAGGTAAAGGGAACCCTGACCATTAAGTCCAGTCGTATCATATCTCTGGGGTTGCGGCGCTCATCTCGCGTTACTGGCCGAGGGAGCCGGCGTACAGCTTCCGGGTCATGTGGCCAACATGACTAAGCCGCTTCTGGTGAACCAGAGCAGCGCTGCGGAATATCTTACTGGGGCCTCAATTCTTGGTTCCAAACTCAGAGATTCCAAAAGTGACTTTTAGGTTTATTTAAATAAGCACCTACCTTTTGGATAAGAATTTTTTGAATTGTATTATCTAGGTACAAGTGGCAGGTGGTGTTGCTTTCAGATTATGCCAGCACTTGCCCCTCCCCCCCCCACTTTTAAAAATTGGTTTAACATCTTGCCCAATAAAGAGTTCTGGGGAACACAAACGCTTGCTTGCTCTTTTGTGACATTTTGGTTAGTCTCTACCCCTTACTGTGGGTTTTGCATCCAGGTAAGGTAATAGTGAATTTAGAGATCATGTTTGTGCATATGTATGGGTGTATACTGGTGGGGGTTTTTTATTAGTGTTGTGCATTGGATTCTCATAATGATAAATGTTGGCGTATAGATGTGTCAATAAATACGTTTCTGTAATTGTTTAGAAAAGACAGGAAGGGATTATTGTAACTCGCTCTACGCGGGGCTGCCACTGAAGCTGACCCAGAAACTCCAGCGGGCGCAGAATGCCACGGCGAGGCTCCTTACTGGGTCTTTGCCGCGGGACCACATTCATCCAGTGCTCTACCAGCTGCACTAGCTCCCGGTGGAGTACAGGGTCAGGTTTAAGGTGCTGGTTTTGACCTTTAAAGCCCTATGCGGCTTAGGACCCTCGTACCTAAGGGACCGCCTCTCTGGTATGTCCCGTGTAGGACCTTAAGGTCCTCAAATAATAATATTTTGGAGGTCCCAAGCAACAAAGATGCTAGGTTGGCCTCAACTAGGGCCAGGGCTTTCTCGGTATTGGCACCGACTTGGTGGAACAGCCTATCACAAGAGACCAGGGCCCTGCGGGATTTGGCATCTTTCCGCAGGGCCTGCAAGACGGAGCTGTTCCACCTGGCCTTTGGGTTGGTTTCTGTTTGATAGTTATGCTTCATTCTTTTATTGGTGGGCTATTTGGAAATGAGACTGCAGTTTTAATTTTGAATTTTTAAATTTGTATTTTAATCTGTATTTTAAATTGATTGTTTTTATGTTTTTGCTGTGATTTTAATTAGTGTTAGCCGCCCTGAGCCCGGTTTTTGGCTGGGAAGGGCGGGGTATAAATAAATTATTATTATTATTATTATTATTACCTGGCTTGGGTTGCAGGTTGTGGGGGCTGAAAAGTCTCACAGGTGTGGATCTTTCCCCAGTGCCAAAACAATACTTCTCAGGAACTTCAACAGCGCTGTTTATTAGAGTCTTGATATGCCTCCTCCCTCCTGAGAGCTACTTTCATATATTTTCTTTCTCCACCCCCCACCTTTTTTTTCCAGAGTTTACACAGACCTCCAACAGGTCCTTCAGAATCTGACACACCCCCGTTTTGAATTCACGGACTCTGAGCAAGAAGCTGACATTCTCTACAACTTCTCTCACATCAAAGATTACAGGTTACACAGCTATTTCCCTGCAAGTAACAGTTTTTCTTACCTGTTCAATATGCGTATATTCGGCTGTGCAGCTCTCTGTTTTTAAATGCATTCCTTCTCTCGTAGGAAACTGAGTGAGGAAAGGCCTCATGTGATGCTGAATCAGTTTCCTTGCGAGAACCTCTTGACCGTGAAGGATTGTCTGGCATCCATCTCAAGGCGCATTGGGGGCTCAGAGGGGCCAAAATGGCTCCCCCGCACCTTTAATCTCCGTACAGAATTACCACAGTTCATCAGTTACTTTAAGCAGCGCGAAAGGAGGTGAGTCCGGCTCGCTTCTTGCACAGAAAAAACAATTCGCATCTGTAGTCAGTATCCCTAATTTTATGTGCCGAGATAAAGTACAATAGTGGCTGAAATAGTGGAATCCCCCCTACTCTCCTTGTCTGCTCTGGCTCTCTGGGTCACCCCTGTGAGAATCACGTAACTGGGGGTTGATGGAGAAGTGAGAGATGGAGTGAAACCACCTCCACCCATTGCTTTGCTCTGGCCTCATCTGTTGCTGGCATGCAGATCCACCCTCAAAGTAATGGATGCACGACAAAGCGCCGCTCTGCGCATGCACGAGAGGCAAACCCAGAAGTAACCGGTTCCGGTGCTTCTGGGTTTGCTGCGGACGTTCGGCGAAATTGACGCTTGACGAGGTAGACTCAAAACGAGGTACCACTGCATCCTGTGTCCAACGGGTAGGTTGTGATCTACCAGTAGATCACTGGACGTCTGCGGTAGATCACTGGTAGATTACCGGCTCCCCTCAAAGAAGGTGAAGAACTGTGGCTCCCCTCAACATTTTACTTTCTCCCTGAAAAAGCTCAACAACTGTGACCCGAACCATCCAAAAATGGGCCTTTCTCCTTCCTAAAAAAAGTTCAACAACTTTGACCTGAACCCCCAAAAAGGGGGTAGATCACTGCCAGTTTTTAACTCTGTGAGTAGATCACAGAGTTGGCCACCCTAATGGAAAGGTGACTGAGTTGGCCACCCTAATGGAAAGGTGACTGCCTTCTTCTTAACAATGTGTGGTAGCCTTTATGTTTGCATTGTGATTAATACTTCTTCGTTATCTCTAAAAACCCTAACCTGAGAAGCACATAAATTTTGGCAATGTGTATATCTCAGTTCAGCTTTGCTTGTTTAAAGGGTGGTGGGTGAAAACTTCTAATTCATTCGATCAGTTTTGTTTTTATAGTTACTTATTTTAATGGCCTCACATTCTCTGTATGACGTACAGTAAAAAGCAAGGGGAGTAGGTGGCGCTGTGGTCTAAACCACTCAGCCATTTGGGGTTGCCGACCGGAAGGTCGGTGGTTCGAATCCACACAACAGCGGTGAGCTCCCATTGCTTTGCCCTGAGGCAGTTGCTTCAGTTCATCTCATGGCTGGGCCAGCCCTGCTGCACAGGGATGTTTTGAGTCACGAATGTGGGAGGGAGGGGAGAGTGGTTATCTTGCCACTTTTTTAAAAGCCCGTTCAGTATGCCCCTCATCTGTGACCCCTCAAACACTGTGGTCTAAACCACTGAGTCTCTTGGGCTTGCCGATCAGAAGGTCGGCAGTTTGAATCCACGCTACAGGGTGAGCTCCTGTTGCTCTGTCTCAGCTTCTGCTGACCTAGCAGTTCGAAAGCATACCAGTGCGAGTAGGTACCACTGCGGTGGGAAGGTAAACGGGGTTTCCATGCGCCTTGGCATTTGTCAAGGTCCTCCGTGCGCCAGAAGCAGTTTAGTCATGCTGACCACATGACCCGGAAAGCTGTCCGTGGACCAACAGTAAGGCGTTGAACAGCACTGTTACTTTATTTACTTCTGTGCTCAGATTCACCTAACACAGGGAGAATTAATGATAGTCTCAATTTAAATCAATATAATATAATCATTGGGTGTAAAGAGGGCTACCTAACTTGTGTTCCTCACAGCCCATCTGCTACGCCTGTTGCCGAGCTTGATGAACCCATTTCTGTTGGGCCTCTTCGATTCATTTGTGCTTTGTGCCTCTTCCTTTGGGCACTCTGCATCTGTTGATCAAAGATGAAATGTGGAGGACTAAACAGAACATGCATTTGTCTTGGTGAATCGCAAGCTGTGCAAGCCGGGGTAGGGTATTCTTGCCTGGGAATGTTTGCATTCAGACATGCAATGGACAAACGCCTGCTCTTTCCTTCCTTCCTTCCTTGGGCCCACTGTAGGGAAGAGGACAACCACTGGATATGCAAGCCGTGGAACTTGGCCAGGAGCCTGGACACCCACATCACAAAGAGTCTTAACAACATCATCAGGCAGAGAGAAAGCATCCCTAAGGTCAGAGCAAAACAGGTCTTTGTAACGTGGTTTCTTATTCCCTGGAGCATCTCACTGTCGTTTTCCTTTTACATTTAAAAAGGTTCACAATGTCTTCGCTGTGACGTGATCTTCGTTGTTCATGTTAAACTTGAATACAGATGTTTAGCAATGGTCATTGCATTAAAACATTTCAAGTGTTTTTCCAGTGGCTCCTTTCAGCCCATGTGTCTGCACGTTTTTGACAGTAATAAACATTGGATAATTGCCACTTTATGCCTTAGCTACCACACTGTTTTGCTGAGAAGTAAAATACCACTTAGGTATAAACATCAAGAAGTGTATTGCTCCTTCTTCCTAGACTGGTTATTAAGTTTACAGCATTAAATACATTTTTAATGCACACCTTTTTCAACTCTAGTATCCAAGTATTTAATGCCCTTTTGTAGCCTAAGGCAACCAGGTAATCTTACATCAAATTGTTTTCATAATTTCTGGTGGTACTTGGTGATATGTTGGGTTTGTTCTTAGAATCTTAATTTTTTTTTTAAGTGCAGTGCGGAAAATCACTTTTGAGTCAAAACTGCATGAAATTCTAGTATAGAATCATAGAACCGTAGAGTTGGAAGGGCCCCCCCGGACCATACAATCCCACCCCCTGCAACGCAGGAATCACAGCTGAAGAAGAATCCTTGACAAATGGCCATCCAACCTCTGCTTAGAAACCTCCAAGAAAGGAGAGTCCACTACCTCCCGAGGGAGACGGTTCTACTGTTGAACAGCTCTTGCTGTCAGAAAGTTCTTCCAGATCTTTAGTCAGAATCTCCTTTCGTGTAACTTGTTCTTGATGTTTAGTCAGAATTTATTTGCTTGCAACCATTGGTTCAAGTCCTACCCTCTGGAGCAGGAAAAAAACAAGCTTCCTCCATCTTCCATATGACAGCCCTTTAGATATTTGAAGATGGCCATTATATCTCATTTCAGTCTCCTCTTTTGTAGGTTAAACATACCCATTTCCCTCAACTGTTGCTCACAAGGCTTGTTTTCCAGATGCTTTACTCGCTTTGATAAAAAGCGGAACAACAGCTTAAAGGGAAACAAAGCTGAATAAAGGAAAGCACGTTCTATATTTATAACCTATCTATGCCTGAAAAGAGGCAGATTCACATTTGACAGTTGAATTGTGAGGTTGGGAGATTTGCTACTCTCGCTGTTGCGTGTGCAGCACCTTCACTTTGCTTTCCGTAGTTAATCTCACAGTTAATCGTGTTGCTGTTTTTTACACAAGTTGTAATTGTAAGCTGCTTTGAGGGCCCAACATTGGCCAGAACATAGCTGTCAAGTTTCAGATTTGAAAATAAGGGATCAGCAGTCTCACCTATCCCGGGGACAGTCACATGTCAGTGGTGGGCGGAGCCAGAAGCAAACGTGGGCGGAGCAGCAATGTAAACTCCAAGCGGGCTCGGAGCGGAGCATAGAGGAGGGCAGCCAGCAAAGAGGAGGGCAGCCATGTGCTCCGCGCAATGGAGCCCCATCGTCTTCTTGTCTGATCCCCTCAAAACAGGACAGGAAGCAGCAGCTGCTCAAAGGCAGGCAGGCTCCACCCGCCAGCTAACCCTATTGGCCGGCTGAGGGGCTCAACGGCAACGGATAGGGGCTGATGCAGGGGGAGGAGTACACCCCCCTGTAAGCACGGGAAACGGCTCCCACTTGCTTTGAGGGCTGAGGCTTTTCTCTCCAAGTAGGCGAGGTCTTCCCACCCAGTCCCTGGCCAGCAGGGGAGGAGCTGCTTCCATTAAAAACGGGAAATTTAAGGGAAATAAAAAATAAGGGAGAGCAGCGGGAAACTGCTTGAAATAAGGGAGAATCCCGGGGGAAACGGGATACTTGACAGCACTGGGCCAGAAGGTGAGGTACAAATATTTGAAATACAAAGTTGAAATTGTCTGACCTGGGGTTTCTTATTCTTCTGTTTTCAGGTGGTATCCAAGTACATTGAGAACCCAGTGTTGTTCTTTCTTGAAGATGTGGGATTAGTCAAATTTGACATCCGTTACATTGTGTTGTTGCGATCAGTTAAGCCACTCCGGCTGCATGTTTACGATGTGTTTTGGCTACGGTTCTCAAATAGGTAAGAAGGCACACATTGAGAAGGGTTGGACTTGTGGCATTGCTGAATTTCATGAAGAATGTCCATTCTTCTAACCTACCCCCCACCCTTTCCAACTGCTCAGCCCAAAAGTCAAAGAAAGCAGCTTTTCGTTCCTGTTCCTCATCTCGCAGTGGTTATAAATATAATAATATTTTAGGATTAATGGTTTTTGACAAAGGATTTGGATATTGGACAATGTATTTTAATTAATATAAAAAATAATTGCCAGGTTCTTGAGGCTGCAGGGAGGGGGGAGGGAAATAGGGGTGGAATTAGAAAAATTGCAGAAGTATAAAGAAGCTGAGGAGGATAAATGTTAATGAATTAGGTAAGAATATATATGTTAAATATAGAATTATTTAGAAGGAAAGAAAAGGTGATTAAATTAGATTTTAAAGATGAGAGAGGAAAACTGTAAATTATATTTGATTATGGAATCAGCATGGGGGGGGGCTGGGGAAGTCATGGTAGAAGAATGTATGATTACCTGACCCAGAATGGGGGGTCAGGAATAAGCAATAATTAGAATATTGAATGTGGTTGAATTTAAAATGATTTTAATGGCTCCTGTGAGAGGGGAGCGAGGGTAAATTGCTCCCTCCGGTGGGAGAGGGGACAGTAGTGAAATGAAATGTTCAACCTTGTAATATTTGTGCTTTTAATTGGAAAATCTTATAAATTTTTAATAAAAAAAGGAATTTCATGAAGAATGAATGTTGTATTTCATCCATTTTTCCTTTTCAGAGCATTTTCACTTGATGACTTGGATGATTATGAGAAGCACTTTACAGTCATGAACTATGCTTCTGGAGTCTCGTTGAAACAGGTGAGTAAATTATACAGGGAAAGGAGAGCTTGGTGGACCAGGTGGTGTGATGGGTTTGAATGTGGCCCACAAGCCCCTGACACCCTTTAGCCCAGTGGCTTGGCTTTCCTACATGGTTGTTTGACACCCTGGGGTTCTTTGGGAATTAAGGGTGGGGTGGAATTGTAATAAACAACAAATTACAGTCGTAGCTTGGATCCCGAATGCCTTGGTACTCGTCCATTTTGGCTCCCGAACGCCTTAACCCCGGGAGTGAGTGTTCCGGTTTGTGAATTTTCTTTGGAAGCCAAACGTTTGATGCGGCTTCCGATTCCATGCAGGAAGCTCCTGCAGCCAATCGGAAGCCGCACCTTGGTTGTCGAATGTTTTCGGAAGTTGAACGTGTGGGATGTAAACGGAGAGCAGTCAAACCCAACACTGCTAGAGTGGACATGAAGGCAACTCAGTCCTCCAGGCTTAACTTCCTGTTTACCTGGACTGAGTTACAGGAACCAGAAGTAGGTGTGGTCTTACCTGGGAACAAGATCCCAGGGTTCATTCACCATTTTGTCTCCATCTGTTCATGAAGCAACAAGGATGTTCTCCTTGGCTTCCAGCCAAGAGAACAAAGGAAGCTATTTTTCCCCATGGAAGTAGCAACCACATGTAAATACTTTTTACTAAGCATGCCTGCCTTCTGAGAAACGCTGTGTAACTCAGGAAGTAATGTGAGTAAACTCTTTTTATTCATTTAAGATATATTGTGTCGTGTGCAGTCTTTTAAGAGGGATAAAGGGGAAATATATACCAGGAACATATCTATTATAGAGGCTTTAGCAAGCCTGTGCAAGCGCGTCTGCTGTGTGTGTGTTTTAAAAGGGAATGAAACTCTGCTAAGTTTGGAGCTTGTTAATTCAAGCTGGGATGAGGTATATAAAGTAATATATCATCATCCACACTCCTAAGCATTCCCACAGAACGGACGTCCGGAACGGATTCCATTCAACAACCAAGGTCTGACTGTAATGATAAATCTGAAGCCACTTTCTGCAACAACCCTATCAAAGCTAACTAAACACATATGAATTTTGGGGGATGGGCACCTGGAAACTCGCATATGCTGCCTGGAACAAATGCACGATATGAATGCGATACCCCACCACTGCAACTGCACCCATAATGCAGCGGCCAGGGCACAGGTGAAGCTGTGGCGAGGCTAGTAGTGGCACAATGACAGGGCAGATCTGGCAACTGAGGCAGATCACTTCGCCCTGCTTCATGCAAGCAGCAGCCTTGCTTATTACCTGTTTAATGGAGCCTTATGTGAGCCAGTGTCGCTTATTTCCAGGGAAGGGATTTCCAAATCCCATCAGCCCAGTTGACAAGAGTGATGGGCATTGCGGCTATATTGTTGGAGTGCAGGTTCCCCATTTCTGGAGTTAACCCTTAGCCTTCTGAGGCTGACAGTTTCCCTTGGAGACTTAAGTTTTATGGGCTGGTGCTGTGGTCTAAACCACAGAGCATAGGGCTTGCCATTCAGAAGGTCGGCGGTTTGAATCCCCACGACGGGGTGAGCTCCCGTTGCTCGGTCCCTGCTCCTGCCAACCTAGCAGTTTGAAAGCACATCAGAGTGCAAATAGATAAATAGGTACCACTCCAGCGGGAAGGTAAACGGCGTTTCCATGCGCTGCTCTGGTTCGCCAGAAGCAGCTTAGTCATGCTGGCCACATGACCCAGAAGCTGTACGCCGGCTCCCTCAGCCAGTAAAGCGAGATGAGCGCCGCAACCCCAGAGTCATCTGCGACTGGACTTATGACAAGAGTATTCAGGATGGGGTGTGGGAGGGGAAAGAAAGCAGCCTTCAAATAAAGGACGTAAAATTGCAAGAACTGGACCTTAACTTGTAGAGTTAAGGAGGACAGAGGTGGAAATTGGTAAAGTTACGTGATAATGCTTAAAAGAATACATTGCTAACCAAATGGTCTCTTTTTTTTCAGATCCACTATGATGAATTTATTCCTCTCTTTGAGAAACAGTATCCTGAGTATTCTTGGAAATCTGTGCAAGTAAGGCACCCTGTGATTCAGTAATTTAATTTTTTTCTCCTAGTGCTAAAAAATGACCAGAGTTTCATTTTTCTGCCATAGATTACTTTATTATCATGATTATGTTTCTCACACAGAGGTCATTACCTTATAAAATGGACCACGGGTTCTAATTATACGTATTGTACTGAGATTATTTTTCCCCTATGGCTTCAGTAGTGTTTCAAGATTTCAAATGGTTGCATCCTGCGTCTAGTGCTAATTTGGCAGGAATATTCATCAGCAAGGTCGCTTAGACTCAATCACTGCCCCACTTTCAAATGCTTCTGCTATTATTTGACTAGTTTTTGAGTTGAGCAGAAGAAAGGAGTCTCAACTTACCGTATTTTTCGCTCCATAAGACGCCCTTTTTTCCTCCTAAAAAGTAAGGGGAAATATCTGTACGTCTTATGGAGCGAATGGTGGTCCCTGGAGCTGGATTTCCCAGGGGCCAAAAGAGGATCATGCTTTTTATTTTACAAAGAGAAAAGGGGGTGTTGAAAGGACCCCGCTCAGCAGCTGATCAGCAAGAGATTGGGAGAGAGATAAGAGTCCCGGCTCCCTTTCAGCCCCGCCCCCTTGCCCAGGCCTCCTTTGTTGAATGTGCTGCAGAGGGAGGTTGTTTGTTTCCCCAGCAACGTGTGACTGGCTGATTAGATTATCTGTCTGGAAACTGTAGAAAAGGCTGCAGAAATGTGAGTTTATCCCCATAAAAACGGGGCTTTTCCTCTTTGCTTTTCCCCCTTTGCAAAAGGAGCTTTGCTTTTTCCCCTTTGCAAAAAAAGCTGCAAAACTTTTAGCTGATGCTCAAAAAAACAGGGCTTTTAGAGGAGGAAAACCAGAAAAAAATATTTTTTGTCTTGTTTCCTCCTCTAAAAACAAGGTGTGCCCTATGGTCCGGTGTGTCCTATGGGGCGAAAATACGGTAGTCCGAGAGCCTAATGATTTGTGTGAAAGGGGTCTGGGTTTCATTCCCCGCCACCTCCAGTCAAATTACCTCGGGGGAATAATGTTAAAGTTTGTTTGCTCTTACGCCTGCATTTATTGTAAATGTGACTTTTTGTTGTTGCTAGGAAGATATCTTCAAGGCATTTGCTGAACTGTTCCAAGCTGCTTGTGCAAAACCTGCGCCATTTGGCATCTGTGATTATCCATCCTCACGAGCCGTTTATGCCATTGACCTGATGCTTAAGTGGGATACATCCGGCAACGGTAAATTTCTTCTTCTGTCTTGTCCTTTTTGTCCCGCATATTTTTAGGGCTCTTCTGAAATTTGGGAAACCAGAAAGGAGATTTAATTGGTGGCCATTATAGCTTTGGTGTCGCTGAGGAGCAGAACCTTTTTCAGCACTTCCTGGCATGGCCTTTAAAGGGGTCACTTTTTGGACAAAGGCCTTTTCACTTACAAATGGAAAGATACTGCAGTGTTTCAGAGCAGCGAGTCTTCAAACTTTGTGTGCAAAGGGGTGCATATTGAAAAAGTTCTTCACTGCCAGCTGAAGGGGTCTCCTGGAGTGCAAGTGAATAAATTGGGGTGTGCAGCAGGTGGGACGCTTTCCTCCTCTGCCTGGCCCTCCTCTCTGGACAGCCACCCACCATCCCTTCCACCTGGAGCTTGGGTAGCTGGGACGTTCCCATCTCTCGGTGGCCTTTGGGCCTTATCCTCTTCCTCCAGTAGGAGGGCTCCTCATAAGGGCGCACGAGCTGTCCAAGATACAACACAAGTGCTAAGGGTAAACAGGAGAAGGTGTGTTCCATGTTGGGGAAGCCTCTTCGTGTTTAACATACGTATCTCAATAAAACCACATTATCTCTGTCTTGTCTTCTAGGCAAACGGGTTATGCAGCCTCAGATTCTGGAGGTGAATTTTAACCCTGACTGCGACAGAGCCTGCAGGTATCACCCAACTTTCTTCAACGATGTCTTCAGCGCCCTCTTCCTGGACGAAGCCAAGGATTGCCACGTGACTGCCATTGTCTAGGGCTTGTCTTGGCTATTTTGCGCTTCACAGTGAGATGCTTATAATTTCAGTTCTATGAGCTGCTTATGCAAGAATGCTTCCTATACAGTGGTGCCCCGCTAGACGAAAATAATTCGTTCTGCGAGTGTCTTCGTAGAGCGAAATTTTCGTCTAGCGAAGCGGCAATGCAGCGCGGAGATTTTTTCCCCCCGTCTTGCGAGGCAGCCCCATTGACTTTTTCGTCTTGTGGGGCAGCCTTCCGCTAGCGAATGCCGTTCGTCTAGCGAGTTTTTCGTCTAGCGAGGCATTCTAGCGGGGCACCACTATACTGGCAATCAAGACAGAAATCTACTCAATCAGGTGGAACGTGCATATAATTTGCTTGTAAGCAGCTGTCTGGGTTGCCTTAGTTTTTTAAACTTTTTTTACTTTCTTGCCTGTCTCGATTACTTTATCGCTAGTTCACTTTCACAAAGTGTATGTTTTTATTGCATTCTGATGCTCACAAAAGTGCAGTATCAATTTATTACTTTTTTCTCAGTAGTTGGTATATTTTGTTGGTTACAAAGAAGTATCCGTACAGCTTTTCCCAACGTGCTTTGTGTTTTTAAAACTTGCTGCAGATTTACTGAGGCCATTGTTTTTCTTTAGACCATTGTGCTCCCGCATCTTAAAAGGCTTTGTTTTACAAATGAATATGAAGCAAATTATTTGAAAGCCATAGCTGGCTCCTGTGCCCGCAGAATGTCAATAAACCGTGTCCCCACAAATACCAGAAACTGCCTTTGTTACTACACAAGAGCATCTGAAATTTTTGTTTCTTGGTCTTCACCTTGAGAAGTCACTTCAGCTTCCTTGTTTTGCAACATAAACCTTGCTTGCTTCCAATATATTCCATTCTTTATTCTAGCAAATAAAATGGTTCAGCCACTGGCTTCCCCCTCCTGCCTCCCCTACACCTTCAAAAAAGAAGCAAGCATCACCTTTATATGTTCATCCCTTCCTTTATTCTTTGCCTGACTGCTGCCCTCCCTTTTAATGAGCTCTTGATGTATTTGAGTTGCAGCACTGCTGGGGGGAGGGAGAGAATAGTTCCCGTTATTTTGCCAACAGGGAAGCTGGTTCAAACATATTTAAGAATTCACCTTGTGACAGGAGTACATGTGTTTCAAAGCAGCAAGCCAACTTCCATCTCTTGCTTAACACAGCCCATCTTCTGCCAGCTGGACAACTCCAGCCAGGTAAAATGTCCCCCTATAATAGTGTGTTTCTTCCCTGCAGTGGAGTCTCCAGTATAACAGCAAAGTAAAAAAAAAGTTTTGCCCCGAAACTGAGTCTTGTCTCGCTGGTTTTACGTAGGGCCAGAATCAGGTTGCCTGTCAGCAAAACCCCTTGACAAATTGCTATGTTCTGGTCTTGTTTGTCCATCTCTAAAAATGAGCAAAATGCCACATCTGCCATGAGCACTTACTGTGAAGCAGCAATAGACGGGGATATAAGGCATTGGTTGTTACTGAGCTGGTGGTTTTTAAATGCTGGATTCTGTCAGCGCTCTCTTTGCCAGATAAGGTGCCATTAGATCACTTCATATCCCTGATGGATAGCTTCTTCCTCCACTACTGTTGCTAGAAACCGCAGGAGAGGAAAAGTGCTGTCTTGCTCAGATCCTGCTTGCAGGCCTCCCACAGGCATCTGGTTGGCCACCGTGAGAACAGCATGCTGGACCAGATGAGCCATTGGCCTGATCCAGCAGCCAGGCTGTTCTTACATTCATACTTCCATTTCTAACGCTTGGTTGCGCTCCTTCAACCCATGTCTGGGCTGGCCAGTATCTGCTTTGTTTATAGCATCAACAAGAGTTTCTACCCAGCTCTTAGGAAGCCCAAAGGGTTTCCTAAGTAGGCCAGGAGACTCAAATACACAAAAGGTAAGTTAAAGAAAAGGTCTATACAGTGGTACCTCGCAAGACGAAAAAGGGTTTTATGATTGTTTAGGTGACTCGCAAGATGAATTTGTCTATGGCCGTGCTTCGCAAGACGAAAATGAAGGCAGAAAATGCTAAGAGATAGAAAACAAAGAAGATTGCTGACTCGGTAAATGGTATCAATTTAGGAGCAATTGAGCCAGCAGGAAAGCGGGGTGTGATACGTAAACTGCCCGTCCTTTACCCACAAAAAAAGCCCTCACTGCAGCAGGGGTTTTAAAAGGCTGCTTTATGCCTTCGGTAAAAAGGAGACAGCAATCAGACATGCGGTAGAAGGGGCCGCTGAGGCGACAATGGGTGAATTGCCCGTTCTGCGCCTCACAGCTGATCGACAGGAGGGGAGGAGCGCATTCTCCAGCGAGTGCGGGGAGAGAAAGAGAGGATGCAGGAACTCTCCTTCGCTCCTATCACTATGGCTTATTTCTCGCAAATGTGGAAAAAACCTGCTATGGCTTACTTTATGACTTCAGTACAGTGGTGCCTCGCAAGACGAAATTTTCGCAATACGAAACGATTCACGGAATGAATTAATTTCGTCTTGCGAGGCACCACTGTAGTTTCTCTATAAAAATCTCAGCAGGAAGAACTTCCAGACCCTTTGAAGCTCAAAAACTCCATGACTTTTTTCTACAGCGCTATTCTTTGGGCTGCTTCACCAGTGCGTGTGGCTAACAGGAGGCAGCATCTGCTGGTCAAATGCGCCTGTCGCCTCAAACACAGCGCTTTCCGGATAAAGACAGCTCATAATCCAACTGCAAACTCTTGAGATGAGCAAGCAATTGGGCATACGTTTGTGTGCCAGTTTTAAATCAATCAAACCTTGCCAAGTGCAGATCCCAAATTAAGGACATGTGGACAACCTGGCTACAAATACATTAATAATCACAATTTCTGGGTCCGTTACTGAAGTTTATTAGATTTATTAAGCAATAAACCAGAGACAGCATATTGGAATCCAACTTAGAAAATGTTTCTTTAAAGAAAAAAAAAAGCTCTGGAATAATGTGTGTTACAGGTGTTTCTTATTGCGATTGTCTTTCCAGATACGATAGTTCAGCACAGAGGCAAAAGTTAGCCAGGCTAAATAAGGGTACATCAAATATGCTGCTGTTTTGTTGACATGGTACCAGACAGTAGTTGTAGCTGTTGCTGCTCCTGTGGTGAGCAATATAGTCACCAGCCCCTGAAAAAGAAATGAATGGCATTAAAATGAGCTATCTCCTAGAGCAGAGGGGGCTACAAAGAACTGCAACTTCGGCCACACCCTCCTTTGCCTTGTTTTTGACCTGATTACACGGCATTTACCCAATGTAGTACTTGACCCCTTTAACAGCAACATAATACCCATGGGCTTTTGTAAAGCAAAAAGTCAAATAGCCAGAGCTCCAAGGATTTTGGTTGGGCTTGCCGACATGATCGGTCTGTGTTCGTTATTGCTCACATTCCCACGTCCTTATTGTGGTATCCCTGCACAGTGGATCTCCTTCCCTCTGCCATACATGAAGGATCATCCGTCAGCAACTTCAGATGTCTCTGAAAGTCAGATTTCTGGCCAGACTTCACGTGACTCATAAGACAGGACCCCATTATTGCTGAATTGCTGCTTTTAGGTTGTATTTTTGTATACCAGTTAGCAATTTATAAATATTAAGCAGTTTAAAAATGCTTTAAAATTAATTAAAAACAAATAAGCATTCCTCTGACAACTTGACAACACACACAAGTTTCCCAGCAGGTAATTTATTGCTGAAAGAATTCCCTTAAGTCAGAAAGCTGGCAAACCACTGCTCTAAGCCACAAGGTCATGGACTGACACGGCATTGTCCCACTCACCCAGCCTGTTTGGTGCTTTCCAAAGAATATGGGGACCCATGACCAATTTAGTGCCAGGTTTCCTGCGTACAGCCCAAGGGGAACCAGGGATTTTTCGTTGAAGCCTCCCAATTCCCTCCACACGAGGTAAGAACCGTATCTGAAAGAATGGAAAATGTCATTTGTCAGGAAATGGACTGGGTGCGTGAGGGCTTTAACAGAAATCCTCAACTCCATACTGAGAATAATGCAAAAGTCATGAGACACTAGAATCATAGAGACCACAAGGGCCATCCAGTCCAACCCCCCGCCAAGCAGGAAACACCATCAAAGCATTCCTGACAGATGGCTGTCAAGCCTCCGCTTAAAGACCTCCAAAGAAGGAGACTCCACCACACTCCTTGGCAGCAAATTCCACTGCCGAACAGCTCTTACTGTCAGGAAGTTCTTCCTAATGTTGAGGTGGAATCTTCTTTCTTGTAGTTTGAATCCATTGCCCCGTGTCCACTTCTCTGGAGCAGCAGAAAACAACCTTTCTCCCTCCTCTATAGGACATCCTTTTATATATTTGAACATGGCTATCATATGACCCCTTAACCTTCTCTTCTCCAGGCTAAACATACCCAGCCCCCTAAGCTGTTCCTCATAAGGCATTGTTTCCAGGCCTTTGACCATTTTGGTTGCCCTCCTCTGGACACGTTCTAGCTTGTCAGTATCCTTCTTGAACTGTGGTGCCCAGAACTGGACACAGTATTCCAGGTGAGGTCTGACCAGAACAGAATACAGTGGTACTACTACTTCCCTTGATCTAGAATAGTACCACTGTATACTTGCCTAGGCGTTTTTGACCCATTAGAGAACACAAGTCTCTCCTTACCCTTCTCTACAATGCCACAAATGTCTTTATATATTGCAGTGTTACTGTAACTATTACGTGTATAAAATGTTACAAACCTGTTAACAATAATCCTCGATAACCCACCCCACCCCAAAAATCAGTTGAATACTCGTCACAATTGTTAATGTCACTATGTTTTTCATAACTATGCATGTTTCCAAAACTTCCATTATTAACCCTAACTTAATACCTTTCCAAAACATTTCAACAAATTGACAGATACAAGAATTAGAACAGAAATAAAACAATTTATAATCTTTAAAAGTAGATTAAAACTAACTAAAATGAAATGCAACTATTAAACTTTCGGCCCTTTGCCCAGAGGCCTTTCTAAACAAAATGCCCTGTCACCCAAACCTGCCTCCTAAAAGACAGGAACCATTAGGCATCTGGCTGGCTTTTTGAGAACAGAAATTCCGTTACTGAGAGTGTCACAACCAAGGAGGTCTTAATTATTGGAGTCTGAAGACAGTTGGCATAAATCAGGAGACCAAAGCTCAAATTCCTACTCTGCCCTTAAGCTTGCTCAGTGACATTTGTAGCAGGACTCTTCTAATAAGGATAAACATTAGTTTCTTAGAGGAAGGGTGGAATATATTGCATATGTGAGAAGAAATAAATGTGAATACATTAAAAGATGAGGTGGACTGGTCATATGCAGATACCTGATTATCGTCTTCCAAAGCAACTACTCTATTCTGATCCTAAAAATGGGAAGCATAACGCTGGTGGTCAACAAAAGAGGTTTAAAGACTGTCTTAAGGCAAATTTTAAAAAATGTAGTAAAAACACCAACAATTGGGAAACACTGGCCTGTGAGTGCTCCAGTTGGTGAACAGCCTTTACCAGAGGTGTCATGGGCTTTGAAGACACTCGAACTCAGGACGCAAGGGAGAAACGTGCCAAGAGGAAGGCACGCTTGGCAAATCCACACCGTGATCAACTCTAACCCGGAAGCCAATGTCCCCACTGTGGAAGGACGTGTGGATCCAGAACTGGCCTCCACAGTCACTTATTCTTAAAACCGTGTTTATGGAAGACAATCTTACTCGGCTGCGAGTGATCGCCAAAGAAGAAGATGTGTAATCTTAGCTTGTGAAAACTAGCTTTTGCATTCTCTTCCACCAGGTGGCACAGAGCAAGGTGGAAAACACTTTGCAGAAACAAACAACCTGTTCGAACAGACGGGATCCTCTCCTTGTCCTGCTAGCTAGGTCCCAGTGGCAGGGTTTCAAACCCCTGCTTTTAATAGGCAACCGTCAGATGGGCAGGGTACAAAAAGTAACATTGTTATCATGATCGCTTGGGTATGCAAATACCGAGGGCAGGGCTACCTAACTTCCTGTACAGCCATTCCCTAAGCAAGTTCTCACCTGCAAACCACACTATGGCTGCAGCTCTGAAGGAAGCTGCTTCTTGCAAGCAAATGTCACAGGTGCTGTCAGAAGGTGAAGCAGTGATGCCGCACCAAGTTATAATGAATCTTGTGTGGTCTTGGAGGAAGGGCCCGTCTGTCAGTAGGAGAGCACATGTTTTGCATCCAAAAGGACCCAGGTTTGATCCCTGGCATTTCCAGGTATTGCTGGAAAAGACCTGTTTGAAAGTAGTCCGTGAGCACAAATACTGATGCACCTGGAGCAATGGCCTCACTCAGCATAAGGCAGCTTCATACAGGGCTATTGCACCTACCCCAGCATTTGTACTAGCAAATGTGCTTGCTAAATCATAACACTAATGAAATGCTCCACCGTTATTTATAGGTATATTAATAATAATAATAATAATAATAATAATAATAATAATAATAATAGTAAATTTTTATTTCTACCCCGCCCTTCCCAGCCAAAAACCGGGCTCAAGGCAGCTAACACTAATTAAAATCACATCAAAAACATAAAAACAATCAATTTAAAATACAGATTAAAATACAAATTTAAAAATTCAAAATTAAAACTGCAGTCTCATTTCCAAATAGCCCACCAATAAAAGAATGAAGCATAACTATCAAACAGAAACCGACCCAAAGGCCAGGTGGAACAGCTCCGTCTTGCAGGCCCTGCGGAAAGATGCCAAATCCCGCAGGGCCCTGGTCTCTTGTGATAAGACTGTTTCACCAAGTCGGTGCCAATACTGAGAAAGCCCTGGCCCTAGTTGAGGCCAACCTAGCATCTTTGTTGCTCGGGACCTCCAAAATATTATTATTTGAGGACCTTAAGGTCCTACACGGGACATACCAGGAGAGGCGGTCCCTTAGGTACGAGGGTCCTAAGCCACATAGGGCTTTAAAGGTCAAAACCAGCAACTTAAACCTGACCGTG
Source organism: Lacerta agilis (assembly GCF_009819535.1). Taxonomy (NCBI): domain Eukaryota; kingdom Metazoa; phylum Chordata; class Lepidosauria; order Squamata; family Lacertidae; genus Lacerta; species Lacerta agilis. The sequence goes on along the minus strand of NC_046316.1, from coordinate 3,946,114 downwards.
TACTCCACCGGGAGCCAGTGCAGCTGGTAGAGCACTGGATGAATGTGGTCCCGCGGCAAAGACCCGGTAAGGAGCCTCGCTGCGGCATTCTGCGCCCGCTGGAGTTTCTGGGTCAGCTTCAGGGGCAGCCCCGCGTAGAGCGAGTTACAATAATCAAGTCTGGAGGTGACTGTCGCATGGATCACTGTGGCCAGATCTGGGCGAGAGAGGTAGGGGCCTAGTACCAAGTGATACATACCCCAGCCTATGCCTTAAGTTCTAGATTGCAGAATCAAAACTTTACATCTCTGTGCAAGTGCTAAAAAACAACAACAACCCCGGAAATGAGCTTTTGCCACAATCTTCAGGAGCATGAAAATTCTCAAACTTCATGTTCCTAAGAATCTCTACTTCCATTTTTTTTTAATAAGCAAGTTTTCTAGCCCATAGGGTAAAATATGGGCATAATCCCTTCAGATATCCAAAACCGGAAGAGAGCTTTGATGGGATTTACTTAGGCAAGTTCAGATTTCTTAGTGTACATATTTTTAAAGGCCGTAAACACCTGTATTGTAAATATAAGACTACATACCCCATTGACGAATATAAAGCTCCCCAGACAGGTGGGAAAACCCAGTTGGGGGGACGCCAGGATGGCTTCTCCAGTGATTCATACCACGTCGGCAGTTCTTTCTTGACAATCCTAGCTCCCCAAATGCTTGCAGCATTTGGCAAGAGTGTGAAGGCAACAGCAGGAGCCCAAGAGGGTAGCACTTCCATTCCTGAAACAAATATGCAAACTGGGTGAGAGTTGACTTTGCAAAGTTCAGTTTTACAAATACCAACAAATTACCGTATTTTTCGCCCCATAGGACGCACCGGACCATAGGGCGCACCTCATTTTTAGAGGAGGAAACAAGAAAAAAAAATATTTTTCTGGTTTTCTTCCTCTAAAAGCCCTGGTTTTGTTGTTGGTTTTTTTGAGGATCAGCTAAAAGTTTTGCAGCTGTTTTTGCAAAGGCAAAAGGCCTTTTTTAACGGATCAGCTAAAGGTTTTGCAGCTTTTTTGCCAAGGCAAAAGGCCTTTTTTTAAGGATCAGCTAAAGGTTTTGCAGCTTTTTGCAAAAGGGAAAGCCCTGTTTTGTTTTGTTTTTGGGGTTTTTTTAGGATCAGCTAAAGGTTTTGCAGCTTTTTTTGCAAAGGGAAAAGCCCTGGGTGTTTTTTTTAGGATCAGCTAAAGGTTTTGCAGCTTTTTTTGCAAAGGGGGGGGGGAAGCAAAGCTCCTTTTGCAAAGGGGGAAAAGCAAAGAGGAAAAGCCCCATTTTTATGGGGTTTAACTCACATTTCTGAAAAAATCTTAAGGAAAGGGAGCCTTTTCTACAGTTTCCAGACAGATAATCTAATCAGCCAGTCACATGTAGCTGGGGAAACAAACAACCTCCCTCTGCAGCTCATTCAACAAAGGAGGGCGGGGCTGAAAGGGAGCCGGGACTCTTATCTCTCTCCCGATCTCTTGCTGATCAGCTGCTGAGCGGGGTCCTTTCAACACTCCCTTTTCTCTTTGTAAAATTAAAAGCACAATCTGCTTTTGGCCCCTGGACAATTAAGCTCCAGGGACCACCATTCGCTCCATAAGACGCACAGGTATTTCCCCTTACTTTTTAGGAGGAAAAAAGTGCGTCTTATGGAGCGAAAAATACGGTATTAGCAGTGCAGAAAAGGTGAGAGTTGGGCCTATATGCCTTTGCATGCCGGTGGCTGAGGGTTCGACAGCAAGGAAGGGTTGCTGCTCTGCTGCTGCAGCAACAAGCTCAACCGGTTTCCAAAGACCGAAGGTGGGGAACTGATTCTATTGAACAGTGCTAAGTGATTTCAGTCCATACAAAAAAAACTCTGTAGTGTTTGATTGGTGAGTCCTCATCCAAACATGTAGAATCATAGAATCTTAAGAGTTGGAAGGGACCAGTCTAGGGTCATTCAGTCCAACCCCCTGCAATGCAGGAATTTCAACTAAAGCATCCATGAACTGGACACAGAACTCCAGGTGTGGCAGAATAGAGCAGGACTATTAACTCTCCCCTTAAGCTGTCTGTGGTTACCCAATCCGTGTGAGTGTGCAATCCAGCATTTTTTAAAGTGCAAATGGGATTCAATTAGATTTAGGTGGAAAGAAGAGGATGAAGGTTGCAACTTTTCCAGGAGAAAGGTATTACAGAAAATGTGGTGATGGAAGCAGGCTGCGGAACCGAGGAGTCCAAGCCTTATAAACAGCATTAGACACAGGAAGGTGTTACAGAAACCCGTATAACTTGTTTCAATTAATTGTTCTAACTGTTGATTAGCATACTTAGAAAAGGTTCTTTTTGTGTGCAGCCGGTAAAAAGAGCTCAGAGTTCACATATACTCCTGTTTTATGAACCTGAATTTCTGGATATGCTCTATGGTAGCAATCCTAACCCCACTAGCCTGGAAGGAAGCCCCATTGAATTCAATGGGACATACTTCTGAGTTGACATGGTAAGGATTCCACTGTACCTCACTAGGTTCCTGCCATAGTCAATAAAATGTTTGTGCAAATAATTAGGATTTTTTTAATTACAACATCAGTGGACCAACATGCAAAAGGCAAATGCTTCCCATCATGTTATCTCCATGCCAGGAAAAAATGTTGATTATTTCATTTCTCTATATCCAGGTTCACTATGAAAGGCACAGGAAGATCAGGGCCAGGGATTTTTAAAAAGATATTGACTCTGCCAACCACAGGGATAAGAATTAATTCCCTACTGGAGGCAAATGTGCTAAAGGAAAACTCCCATCCTCCTCTCTTCAGTGTAATTTGAACTCTCTACATAATACATTTGGTAAAATAGGGCAGAGGTTGTGTAAGTTATTACATTGCTTCTACAACACGCCTAACAGGAAAAAAGTGGCTTCAAAAGTAAGAGACGTGATCAGTTAAACAAGTAGAGACCTTTCCACTCATATCAAGTTGTCCTGTGAAATCGGACTTGTTTCATAATGTTTGCAAAACTTATCACCCTTTTCGTGTAATCTCTCCATGTAATGGTTGTGGCTGAATTGCAGCCATTTTACACATTCACTATGTTCCTTTTTAGGGACATTAGGGAAGTTTTTAATGTTTGATATTTTTGTATTTGATTTCTGTTGGAAGCCGCCCAGAGTGGCTGGGGAAATCCAGCCAGATGGGCGGGGTACAAATAATAAATATTATTATTATTATTATTTTGTAATAGCTAGTTCAAGTGCGGCTAGGGAGTAAAATGGGTATAATAAAAAGCTGCTTCTGCTGCCCCCACCCCAAGTAATGGCACCACCCAAAGTTGCTCATTTGCAGAGTGGACTGGCTGACATAAATTGACAAGCAACACAAATCCATTTATTTCGGTGAATCTGCTTAATTTTGATAGGCATCACTCACTGGACATAGTAGAGGTTAATTGCTACGCTTTAACCAATCCAGCGCCGGTGGCGCTGTGGGTTAAACCACAGAGCCTAGGGCTTGCCGATCAGAAGGTCGGCGGTTCAAATCCCCGCGACGGGGTGAGCTCCCGTTGCTCGGTCCCTGCTCCTGCCCACCTAGCAGTTCGAAAGCACGTCAAAGTGCAAGTAGATAAATAGGTACCGCTCTGGCGGGAAGGTAAAAAAAACCCCTGGCATTTCTGTGCACTGCTCTGGTTCGCCAGAAGCGGCTTAGTCATGCTGGCCACCCACATGACCCGGAAGCTGTCTGCGGACAAACGCCGGCTCCGTTGGCCTATAGAGAGATGAGCGCTGCAACTCCAGAGTCGTCTGCGACTGGACCTAACGGTCAGGGGTACCTTTACTTTTACCTAACCAATCCAGGAGCAAAGAAAGTCAAAAGCTCAGGCTACACAGGCTGGGAAATTCATTCTGGACTATGAATCCACCCAAGAAGAATGTGCCTTTAACAGCCACTTGGCAGGCCAGAAATTAGGAAGTGCCACCCCCCCCCCCAGGCCAGTATGCTGTGATAAGAAGGTGAGACTCTGTGAACTGCCCTGAGACCGCCAGGTATAGGGCGGTATATAAATTCAAATAATAATAATAATAACAATAACAACAACTAACCTGAGGAAATTAAAACTGCACCCTCTCCCCTTAGCTCTACTTTGCTGAGTTAGGATAAATTATTTCATTTTCTGGTCCCTTGTGTCCTCACATTTGTTTTTATTCATTTCTGTGTTCTAACTGTTCATTGGATAAGGGAGGACATTTTGGTCTTTGCCCTATTAATCCTTTAGCCCCGGTACTTCTGCAACAACCAAAAACTGAAGTGGTAGAAAGTTAGGCTACTGTTAAGGGCTCAAAGGAAAGACCAGCAACAAAAGGTGGCAAGTGAACAGATTGCCCTCCTTTTATTTCTGGCCTTTAATAGCAGCTCCACATTTTACATGTGAGTTTTTCTCAGCACTTTTTCTGCAGGCCAAGAAAAGCTTTATCTGTTGGATTCCATGCTGGCAAAGGGACAAGAGCAGGGCCAGGTGTGGTGGCCAAAGAGGGTGACATCCCCCAAAAGCCCTTCATGGAGATTTGCCAAAGAATGGTAAAACATGTTGCTACAGAACGATAATGACGAAACATTTAATCTCGTGTAAATTAAATTCAGGGAGGCGGGTGGTGCTGTGGGTTAAACCACAGAGCCTAGGGCTTGCTGATCAGAAGGTCAGCGGTTTGAATCCCAGCGACGGAGTGAGCTCCTGTTGTTCGGTCCCTGTTCCTGCCCACCTAGCAGTTTGAAAGCACATCAAAGTGCAAGTAGATAAATAGGTACCATTCCGGCGGGAAGGTAAACGCCGTTTCCGTGCCCTGCTCTGGTTCTCCAGAAGCAGCTTTGTCTTGCTGGCCACATGACCTGGAAGCTGTACGCCGGCTCCCTCGGCCAGTAAAGTGAGATGAGCACCACAATCCCAGAGTCGGACATGACTGGACCTAATGGTCAGGGGTACCTTTACCTTTACATTAAATTAAATTCAGGCAGTCATAACTTTCAGTCTTCAGTGCAAATCATCATTGAAATCCATGCTACTCCATTTAAAAAAAAACTGCTTCAGGCTAGTGTGGGAGTTAAGCATGTCAGAATCAGCACCTGTTTTACAAGTCAGATACCTGCTTTCTTTAGACACTTAACCCCTACAACTCCTGCTTGCAAACTTGCTTTGTTATAGTCAAGTACCGACTCCTAGTTATGAAGGTAGCTGCTGTCTAACGTGTGTCTTTTAAAGCTGAACGGCATGCAGAAATTCAACTGCTGAAACAAAGTGTTGAATGAAATCATCCAGCGAGTTAACACACAGCTATGAAGGCCTCTAGAGCCCTGGCATTAAAAAGGCAGCAACAGAGGCAGATTTATAAAGTTGCTTCTCTCCTGCTGAATGCTCTGAGCCAATGTGGAATTGCAGAAGAACCCAAAGCAAGAAAAGGCACACATCACCAAACGGCCCTCATATGCGATTGATTCAACCCCAATGACAGAAGACCATTTAAATTGTGGGTGCTAGGCAGTTAGTTTTGGGTGAACTGGCTGGTGAGGGGGGGGCTGTTTTGCTGTAACTGCCCCCACCCCCTCCAAAAAAACTCTGAACAAGTTATAAATACAACTCTTTAGTCAATTGCTGTGGTTTATCAAGGCATTGGGCAAATTGTTGTATAATGGTTCCAAGTCTCCAGGTGGGGATGGAAGAGATTTATCTACAATACAGACCCCCCTACTCTTTAGGAGAAGCTTGGAGGGGGGAGCTAGGGTAGTAGCACCCCCAACCCATCCTCTCCAGCAAGTTCTCCTATTTAGTTTCTATGTTGGCAACTGAGGAGACCAGGCAGGCGGCATCTCTCCAGGAGCCGGCTTCCTTTTTTCCGTCGCTGACTTCTACAAACTTCCTCGCCTGCCGGAGGTGGGGATCGCCTTGATGGGCTGCTGGAGATGAGCTGCCAGGATTTCACGCCGCCCTTCCAGCGGTTACTACGTTACCGAGCAGGTGCCGCCGGCTCAGGGCACCCAGGTAACAATATCTCCGGCAACAGGAAGACCATCGGGGATACGCGCCGACTCGGCGGAGCCCCTGCCTTCCTCGCAAGCTGTGGATAACGCCCTTCCAAAGTTAAGCACAACTTCCTCGTGCCTTTGCCTTTATATGGACTCCCCACCCCACTCCACCCCGCTTTCCTTTTCTTTCCTTTTCTGCGATCCGGTAGGTTTTTAAGCAGAGGTTCAGGACAGTTCAGTCGAGAGACCTTGAAACTCTTAAATCTCAAGGTCGCGGGTTCGAACCCCACGTGGCTGGTTCGTGCATTGCAGTGGGGGTTGGACTAGATGACCCGGGGTCCCTTCCAGTTCTACAGGTCCTAGGAAGCTGCCCACGCTCCTAGTCCTCAGTGCGCATCTGCTGGAGCAAGCGCTTTCAAAGGCGTTAGATCCCGTACCTGTGTTTGCTGCTGCTGCTGCTTTTGCTTCCTCCGCTGACCTCGCTGCTTGGAGAAAGCGAAAGGGTTGTGGGAAAGGAAGCGAGGGAGTGGCCCACTGGGCGGGCGGGCGGGCGGGAGGCGGAGAAGGGAGCAAAGGGCGCGCCTATGTCGATGCCGTGGAGAGCAAGGAAGAAGAGGCGCTTTGGAAATGCTTTGGGAAACAGGAAAAAGCCACTCCTAGCAGGGCCTGGTTTATAACACAGAACGCAACCATTTCATCATGGCACCACGGGGCATCCAGAAAGTATAACACACAATGCATCTGCATAAGAACAGGAATCAACTGCAGCAGAATGCAATTATGCACGGGCCTCTTGCACAGGTGCATGAAGTATGTCTGCAAACTTCAGTGAGAGGTGCGAGTTTGCTTTTGCCGGGTCATCTCATTAGGTCTACTTTGAGACAAAGAGAGTCTCGTTTCCTTTTCCTCTTCAGATCTTCCGTATTTGTCGGAGTTGAAAATCCCTGCTCGCAACAATGTGTCGCGAACTGTAGAATAGCCAATGCTCTTAAAAAGAGGCGTGGATGCGGTTTCTGGTTGTGTGTGTGTCCATAAAAAATTATTTTGATAGCATAGTAGTATACAAGACTACGCTAAAACGTCTAAGATGTTTCTTTGATTGTCCTTGAATCTTCCTGCCAAACTTGGCATTCTCTCCTGCAACACCCTTGGAGAACCACTGCTTCAAAACCTGTTCCTTTGCCGGAAACGGCCTTTTCCCTTCTCTGTCTGAGACATCACAGCTGAGCCAATGCATGGTTTTTATTTTATTTTATTTTTAGGGAACTGCAAGAAAGCCCTCCAAGAAATTCTGAAGGTTTTAGGCAGTTGCGGGAGACAGAGAAAAGAGAGAGGCTCCCAGGTGGGACACCGACCGCCTGGCAAAGCCCCCTATGGCATTAAGCAGTGTATATTTTCCTTTGCTATAAGTCGCTTGGAGACCTTCTGGTTACCGCAAGGTGCTCGAGAAAATGGTGGCAATTCAGCTGCAGGCATGTTTGGAGGAAATCGGTTATCTGGACCCATAACTCCTCCCTCTTGATCCCACCATTTAAGCTAAAACTAAATTTGAACACTATGGTCATGAAAGAAAAACACAACCTTTACTGTTTTATAGTTGCCCTTTATTTTTTATTTTTGTCAGCAGCATAAGTTGAAGGTAACTTCAACACACTGAGCTCACCAGGCCTTAACTTCTGAGCAGAGATGTATATCTAATTGCATTATTAGATGTGAAATTTAAGAGAACTTAGAGGTAAATAAATGCACACATCAAAAGTTAACCACCACAATGACTGAACGACGACAGCAATGTTGCAATAAAGAAAAAAAGTTGTGGAACCTTAAAGAGTATCAGATTGGAGACTATCTCCCTTAACATCTTCACACTTTAAACATATATCTAGAAAAAAACTGTCTCTCTTTAATTCTGTGACTTAACAGAACACACGCCACAACCTGGCGGCACATGTCTACTCCTCAGAGCCATACGTGCCAGTGCATTTGTGCCTCTGCATTTTAGTGTTAGATACGTGTCTGTGGATTTGTGCCTCTGTACTTGCTCCTAACATCCACGGACACGTGTCTCGGAATTACTCAGACCCAGGGAAAGGGGGCGGACCTTGGGTGCGATGGAACCCCCTTTTCTACGCCTCGGGTTTCCCGCCCGCGGCGGGGGAAGCTTTTTGCTAACGGACCGGGCCTTGCGTTTTTCACTTTCCGGCCCCGCACGCGGGACGAGGCTCCTGTTGCCATGGCGACCTGCGCCGCGCCGCGCCTGATGCCGCTGGGCCTCTTAGTAGGCCGCGCTCTCCCCTTCCCGGCCCTGCGGTTCTCCGCGCGGCGATGGCTCAGCCGAGGCGGAGCCCCGAAGCCTCCCGGCGCGGGGGAGGCGGCGAGCGCGGCGGGCCTGTTGCGGGACGCGGCGGCGGCGGCGGAGGACGAGACGCCGTGGTCGGGGCCTGGTGGGAAGGCGCGCCGGGCTCCCGAGGAGGCTTCGGTGCTGCTCTTCCCCGGCCAAGGCAGCCAGTTCGTGGGGATGGGCCGCGGCCTCCTGCGCTACCCGAACGTGCGGGAGCTGTACCGCGTGGCCGAGGGCGTCCTGGGCTACGACCTGCTCGGCCTCTGCTGCGAAGGGCCCGGCGCCCAACTGGAGCGCACCGTGCACAGCCAGCCCGCCGTCTTCGTCAGCTCCCTGGCCGCCGTGGAGAAGCTGCACCAGGAGCAGCCCAGGGTGAGGGGGCCGGCAGGGCACCCACCCTCCCACGGCCTTAGAAAGGGGGCACCCCGGGGTCATCTAGTCCAGCCCCCTGCCAGGCAGGAGTATCAGCTGCCAGGCAGGAGCATCACCCGCTGGGGTGGGAAGGCAGGGGGCAGAACAGGAGCATCTCCCACCCCCAGGGCTTCCAGCAACTGGCATTCAGAAGCACTGACTGCCTCTGACTGTGGTGGCCATTGGTTGCCCTCTGTCTACCGCCATGCATTTGTCTAATCCTCTTTAAAGGCCATTACCTCCTGTGGGAGGGAGTGCCGTAGTTCGACTATGTGAAGCACTTGGGTATTTTCTGCCCCAAAGTCTCCCAATGTTCAGCTTGCTGGGATGCTTCGCTAGTTTTATGTTAGGAGAGAGGGAGGGAAATTTTCCTCTGCCCACTTTCTCTGTGCCAAGGGGAAAGAAGCAGGCTGTGCCACAATTGACAGTGCACACGGGGATGGGGTGCCGTTCCTGCGTTTCTCACACTTTGTGAACTGTGTATGGTGTGTCTGGATCACTTCCACTTGTTACTTACTGGAGACTATTTAAATTTCTACAGGTAGTGGAGAGCTGTGTGGCAGCTGCTGGATTCAGCATTGGAGAATATGCAGCCCTTGTTTTTGCAGGAGCCATAGACTATGCAGAAGGTATCAAGAAAATATCCTTGCGCTCTCATATTAAATGTTTATCCTTTAGCTAACATCTTTTCAATGAAAGGATAGCATGTAGCTCTGGCTGATGGCATATGAAAGGGGGGCGGGGGGCCATAGCCCCAGGCACAGAATTTGGGGGGGGAACCAGGCACCCGGGTCTCTGGGCCCCGGAGCCCAGCCTCACTGCCGCATCTCCAGCCCCCTTGCTGAATGGCTTCCTGGCCAGCGTTGGGGGTGGGGTGGGATTCACACGCCACGGCTCCTTGGCCAGGCTCCTCCCTTTGCAAGTGGGGAGGCGTGTTGCGGTGGCCCTGCTTTGCAATGGCTGGGCTGGCACAATAGGTTTTGTTCACCCTCCACACCCCGCCCCTTCCTCAACTTTATGTGTTACGTCTTTGTGTTATATAACTAATAAGTAAGTAATATGTTCTCCAATTCTCCGAAAATACAGCAGCTGAAAATGCAAACAAGTTAAATTTGCACTTTCTTTTGCTGTTTTTTTTTTTTTTTTGAGAATTCAGAATTAGTTAACCTGATGAGGAGTATGTCATATGTAAAAGTGCTTCTTTGAATAGAGAATTATAGTTTATGTTACGACTTCCGGCGGCGACGCCATCGCCGGGTGGTCGAAGGCTGCTTCGGGTCTGAAGCGCCTTGTCCATCCCGGGGGTTAGGAGCCGCGCTACCGCAGCGCGCGGCTCCGGTTGGGGTGCGGGAAGAGCGTCCCGCACCCTGGGCTCCCCGGCTGCGCCCGCGGAGGCTCCGAACCCTTCCCCTGCCCCCCTGTAAAGGGGGAGTGGGGGTGAAGGGACAACGGAGCCGGGCTTACGGGGATATGCCCCAACCGGGATGCAAATGCGGCGGCAAAGCCCGCGGTGAGCGTCTAAGTTCTACCTGTGAAGAATGGAGCTAAAGGAACCCGGTGGTCGTGAGTAAATAATCTTGGCAGAAATCGTGTTTTTGGAACGATCCGGGGGGAAGGAGAAAGGCAGCCTGCCTCCCTCCCTTCGAGCCTAAGAATTTAACCAATTTGAGGGATTGCTGCCACAGAACTGGTTATAAAGTATTTAAAATCGATACATGAGACTGGCAAACTTTTTTCTTGGGAAGCTAACTAGCGGAAAATATCTCTATTTAAAGTTGCGGTGTTTGCGCTCCAGCTTAGGAAAATGGTGACGAACAAAGAGACAGGAGAAGAAATATGATACCCACTTCCTCCTCCTCTGCCAGTATGCTGGGTTTCGTCCTTGAACTGGTATTGAACTCTGGACTAACAGACGAACAAAGGCTCACTGCCTTGAAGGTGGAACTACTTTACAGAAAAGTCAAAGTCTTGTGTGGGGGTCTGAAATGGAACCAACTGCCCACAGAGGAGGCTTACAAAACTTTTGACACTCTGGAAGAAAATCTTGTCAAAGAGCTGAGAGGATGGATGGAAAGATGGGAAGAAATGAATGAGCTACTTCGGAGAAGAAATTCGCTTGTTGGGGGTGGCAGCCCCAAGGCGATGTCAAGATTTGCTATATCCAGTCCCCGAGGTGTGAGCTCGGGGGCCAGGGACAGAGAATTAAGGTATTTACAAGAAGAAAAGGAATGCTACAAAGAACCGGAGAAGCTGAGAGAGGGAGAGTTGGATACCTCGGAGCTCGTGGCAAGGAGAGCTTTGGACTGTGCCTGGATCTGTGGACGTTGGGAGAGGGAAGTTGCATGGAAGTTCAGTGCTGATGCCATCAGGAGAAGAAGAATGGACAGAGGGGGTGTGGGGTGAAGTATTAAGTAAAATCTAAAGTAATCTGTTATGGTATTTTGAAATCGGAGGGTGAACACTGTCAACAATAGTTTGTTTTATTATTTGTTTGAACATGAAAAGAGATATTTCAAGTCTTTATGTTATTAGCAGCAGTTCAAAGGATAGAAGAGATAGATTTGATGAGGATGATTTGTGAGGATTTATGAGGATGTAGTATAAATAAAGTCAATTTAAGTGGTTTAAGTTTATAGATTAAGATGATCAAAATTAAGATGAAGATTAAGATGAATGTTTTACTTTATATATATAATTAAGTTTAATTTTTTAAATGAAGAGGTTAAAAAGTAGATTATGGATATAAACTCGAAGGTGAAAAGGCAGGGGAAGTCAACTGTCAAGATTGGAAAAAGAAATTTTTTTTTTTTGAGATGTCTAATTAAGAAGAAAAATCATGGCAATTTTTGTATTAGATGTGTAATTGTATTTGTTTTGTATGTGTATAAATGTAGGTGTGGTTAAGGTTGTATGTTGTTATAAGTAAAAATGTCAATAAATTCTTATAAAAAAAAAAAATAGTTTATGTTACAAATAAGAGTCTTGCAGTCTTGCACATGAATTGATAAGCTTGAAATCCAGATCAAGTCCATATAATGTGTACAAGAGTATAAGCAACTTTGCAGTAGATATAATGTGAGGATGTTTTGTGCAGTGTTAATATCTTCATAGACATATTGAGAATATGTTGTAAGATTCTGAATGTAAATATCATTGCTTTCAGGAAAGAGTTGCTTCAACTAGTCTGAAATATAGCTTCTATTGACATAAATGCAGTTTTGAGCAGACAGTAGCTTGGTTCACCATTATGCCAAATCATGACTTGTATGAACTCTAGTAACTCAAACCATGGTTTGAGCTTCCAAACACCCTAAAACATGGTTTGAGCTTCCAAACACCCTCGCTTCAAACTGTGGTTTCTGATTGTTGGCTTGTTAATTCAGATGTGCCAAAGCATGGCTTCATTGGACTTCACACAGAACTATGTTTTAGCATAGTGTGCATGAGCCCAGCTTCTTTGGCTTGTGTGCCTTCCCTTTCTCATCTCCCACACAGTTGAGGAATTTGCTTTTTGTTGTGTCACCTGGAGAGAGAAACTTTGGTTAGCGTTCAAGCCATAATTTCAGAAGCTGGCTTGTTGAAAGTAACCATCGTTAGTATGAACCACAGTTCCCAGCTCTGGTGACATGGGAAGCCACATTTAAATAAAAGCAGAAGTGAACACTTCAGTACTCTTCTCACCTGTGGGACTGTGCAAGCCTGGGAGGAGGCTAGACTTGTTTATGTCATGCTCAATGATAGTTTGGTGTGATGTCCAAATGACTAAATTTCCTTAGGCATGGCATGGCTTGGCATGTTATGTGAGTGCAGAAGAAGAAGAGAAGAAGAGTTGGGATTTGATATCCCGCTTTTCACTACCCGAAGGAGTCTCAAAGTGGCTAACATTCTCCTTTCCCTTCCTCCACCACAACAAACACTCTGTGAGGTGAGTGGGGCTGAGAGACTTCAGAGAAGTGTGACTAGCCCAAGGTCACCCAGCAGCTGCATGTGGGGGAGTGGAGACGCGAACCCAGTTCCCCAGATTACGAGACTACCGCTCTTAACCACTACACCACACTGGCAGCCTATCTATGTTAACTAGAGTGAAAGCATGAAAAAAATATACATTTGGTTCCCTGTTGCAAGAATCCAAATTGGGTCCCAGAATCTTCTGCACCACATGCAAGTACTGTGGTGGTCAGTTTGATGCAGAAAAGGTTCCCTGGAAGTAAAAAGTTTAAAAGCTGCTGTATAATAGTTACATGGAAACATGCATTTGAGTTTGTAAAGTCACAGCCATTTTTCTTTGTAGCGTCCATTTAGCTTATGCTGACGTTAAGTCCTCTTAGAATTTCTTTCTTCTCTTTAGCCTTATATGCAGTGAAGGTGCGTGCTGAAGCCATGCAGGAGGCATCAGAAGCTGTCCCAAGTGGAATGTTATCTGTTATTGGCCGACATAATTCAAATTATGTCACTGCTTGCTTGGAAGCTCGTGAATATTGCAAGTCATTGGGCATTGAAAATCCTGTATGTGAAGTTTCAAACTACTTGTTTCCAGGCAGCAGAGTCATTGCAGGACATTTGCAGGTATTATTTCAAAATAATGGTTCTGAATATCTTGGAATTTGTGTGGTTTCTAGCAGCATTGCTGGCGGCCAAGAGAACAGTAGTACTTAGTCATATTCTGTATTTTGGGGGAAGAAGTTTGGTTGCTTGTTATAAGAATTATATTTTTATCCTGCTTTTTTACATGCAAAGTACCTATACTAATAGCCATCAATTGATATATTTATTATTATTAGTAGTTTTTTTTAAATAAGCACATTTAAAATCCTTTCACAATAATAAGAACAATAGTAATGAGAATAGCAGAAGAACAGCATTAAAAATAAGTTAATGTTTGAAATCAAAGGGGCAATGAAAAGATTTTCACTGATTTCTAAAGGGGGAAGTACAGTAGATTTACCCAAACAGGTCTTACAGGCAAGTGCATTTGCAGTGGAAAAAGGCCTGCCCTCCTCAGACAGAGATGATATCAGGGCCAGGTGACCTCATAGTGAAAGGGGTCCCCTGGTTTACCTGATTGCAAGTGTTTTCTAGCTTTAAAGTTAAGCATCAGTACCTTGGATTGAACATAGGCACTGACTGGTGGAGCTCCTTAATACTCCCATTGCATGCTGTTCTGCTAACCCTGGCCAACAGCTGTGCAGCTACATTCTGAAGTTTCTGAACAATATTCAAAGGCAGCCGCTTGTAATTGGGATTAGAATTGAAGCCTGTCACCTGGCTACAGGATCTAACCGACATGCACTGATGATGTAAAGCACATGTAGCAACCCAGTGCTTTCCAAATGTTTTGAACAAAGCTCTCCTCAGCCCCAGGCAGCATGGCCAATAGTCAGGGATGATCAGAGATGTATTCCAACAACATATGGAGAGCACCACATTGGCTATCCTTGGTATATAACAAAAATGGAAGCACAACATATGCAATTCAGCTATAAAAGCCACCCGCCAACATTTGGGTAGCAAAGTCTAAGCCAGGACTTTACTTTTCCCTACAAAGTTTTAAGTCTCTGTTGTATGCTTTTTATGTCCTTTATTTTCTTCCTCTTGGAGGCATGCGTCCTCTGACTTGTAGGCCACAATGAATTTATAGGGTTCTCATAAGAGCCAAATGACATTAACAGCAGTTCTAGATTGAAGGCAGTAACTTGTGGTTCAGTGTTCTGTTTCGTTTTTATTTCAGGCGTTGGAGTTTTTGCAGCAAAATTCGAAAAAATACTCATTTGTGAGAGTGAAAATGCTGCCAGTCAGTGGTGCTTTTCATACGCAACTTATGGAACCAGCAGTGGGACCTTTGTCTGAAGCCCTCAACTCAGTTAATATTCAGAAGCCTCTCATCCCTGTCTATTCAAATGTGGAAAACCGGAGATACAGTGAACCGAAACAGATCCGGCGCTTGTTAGTGAAGCAGTTGGTTTCCCCAGTGAAATGGGAGCAGACTATGCATGCCATCTACGAAAGGAAAAAAGGAGTTGGATTTCCTTATACTTATGAAGTGGGGCCTGGGAAACAGCTAGGAACAATCCTAAAAGGCTGCAATTTGAAGGCCTGGAAGTTCTATAAACATATTGATGTTTCAGAAGATGAAGAAGCATAGAGATGTCTGTAGGAAAAGTTTTCATTTTAAATGGATTTCTTATTAGGTAAAAATGAAATCATGCAAGCCCTGGAGGAAGACGCAACATAGTCTTTTGGAGAGGGAGCTGTATAACGTTGTGCCATTGCAACTAGCACAGAAGAATTGCCTGTTACCTCAGAGGCCACTGCCTCACTTCTTCAGACAAACAGATTTGACCATGACTCATCAATTACTTTGCTACAAACTTTTGAACGAATTGTTTTATATAAGCCTGATCAATAGTGCCTGCATTGGCCAAAGAATCGTGGTGACTTATGCTCAGTGTCTTGCTTTAACTTTTAAGAATCAGTGAAATAATAAAGTTAAAATATTTTTCTTTGTTTTACATACCATTTTTTGTGGGTGGGAGATCTGCATTTGGTGTATAATTGGTAACTGTAACTCGCCCCACTGAGATAATATATTGGATGCAGTGATTGTGTGACCCATTGTATGCTATCCATGCATAATGTCCCATTAGTGTTTTAGAATACTCAGACTCACACTATTAAGGTCCCCATTTTGCAAAGTACCTGATCAGTTTTCCTTCTGGACATGAGTAAAATTATAAATCGGGCGCCACAGGTTTTTGGAGAGTTGAGTCTTACTGACTGGATGCAGAAAAGGCTCTGCTAAAGACCATGTGCTGTAGCCAACTGAGTAGTACTCAGAATAGACCCATTGAAATAAATAGGCTGAAGTTAGCTGTGCCTTTTAATTTCAGTGGATCTTGTAAGAACATGAGCTCCTTCTCTGTAGCTGGTAACAGCATTGGTGTTTAAGCATCAGGAGTTTTTCTTGAGACGCTTCCATCTGTTCAGGAGATGTCAAGAAAGAAAAGCTGGGAAATGTTACATGGCACCCCAGGCCACTCTCAACTTACATGGGGGTTGTGTTCCACAGAGAACAGCTATAGCCAAAATCACATATAGTCAAAGCACATTGGGTTCAACAGCAGGTGGGATTGCCAAAGTTTTCCCCCTCAGATGCCCACCACCTTTTTAAAATATACAGTATTTTTTTACCGAGCACGTAAAGCTGAATGTGCAAAGTTAAGTGTGTAAATTGCAAGTTACCTGTATTCTTGCTAACAGCCTTCCAATATATGTTTGCTTTTCAGTCAACTCAAAAGCATAAGGGTAGTGCAGCTCTGTGTTGTGTTAAGTGGCTTACAGTGCAATCTTCTGCCAGTCTGAGAAAGGACAGGACTACAGGGAAAACACAGGATATTGGTCCAATGAGGATGCTGCATAAAAAGTGAGTGAAGGAAATGTTACCATCCCACATTGAACACTTGCTGTGGAAACACACTTAACAGTGGATGGATTTTAGATATTCTTTCTAGAATCATCTCAGGTAGTCTTCTGCCAGAGGATGGCAGCAGTGTGTAAATCATTTCTTAAAGCTGAGATAGGTAAAAAAAAACCTGCTGTTTTCTTTTGTAGCAAATACAAAATATAACAGTGCTTTTTGTTTGTGTGATACCCGTGGGTTGAAATAAATCTCAGTGTGCAAAAGCACTGAACTGCAATTAAAAAAAGTTAGTTCCTGGATCTTCCTCGAGTCACAAGTCAGCGAGTTACAAACTGAAAGATAAACTACATCTTTCAGAGTAAATTATATATTTTTTGAAACGTGGGATTTCAGTTCTAATAAAACCAGTGCAATGTGGTTTCTTGAATCCTGGCTATTAAACAACAACAAACCACTTCTAGATATGAACATCCACTCTTAGAGCTGAGCTCTGCTGCCATTATTGGTAGACATGGTATATTTAGGGCAGGATCTTATTGCTAGGTGTGAGCCAGCAGTAGAAGGCTTAGGTAAGCTGGCACAGGACTATAGCCAGCATAGGACTGCACAGTTCAGTGTTATCTACAGTGTTATAGAGGTACAGTTTCTATGAAGAAATTGTTCATTGTAAATCTGAAACTGATTTTCTTCTAGCCTGTCAGGACAAATTCCACTCTTGATGTGTGTAAACATTAACTACAATAAAGCCCAGAGGCCTCTGTATACTTTATCATAAGGGTGTGGCATGATATCAGCTCAATGTTCAAATTCCTGTTTTGAAGCGAATTCTTGTTTTTGAAGCAAGAGTGTGTCCTACAAAGAAACACTGATTCTTTGCTTTTAGAATCTGATTGCTAAAAAGAGCCTTGCAATAGCCCCAGCAGCAGCAAACTGGTGGAGGAGGCCTGAAAGGTGTCTTCTAAAAGTTCTGTGTCTTTCTGAACGTTTTCCTGGCAAACTTTTGTCAGTGTTGTCATTATTGGCATATATATTAATAGCAATTCCCATCATCCAGGTGTTGGTGCATAGGTAGCCAAATCCATATAAGAGGGTGGTATTTGCAGACTTGGGGAAGCTATGAAGTAGCAGAAATACAAAAAAGGACAAACTTTTAGGGGAGAAAAGCTCAGGGAGGACACTGGCCACCCCTGCAGCATAAGTTGGCCTAAGGATTTCAAACTGCTAGGTGGGCAGGAGCTAGGACCGAGCAACGGGAGCTCACCCCATCGCAGGGATTCAAACCGCCAACCTTCTGATCAGCAAGCCCTAGGCTCTGTGGTTTAACCCACAGCCCCACCTGCATCCCTGACCACTGGAACATAGTATTGTGTTAACGCCAGCATTTTCAAGTTTTGTACTGATAAACTTTATTGAATACAGGTGGCAACCAGAGCCCCTACATATATTGGCCGAGCACACATGAGCACAATCAAATGACCAGCATCAGAAAGTAAAAAAAACACCACTATTTTAAGTCTGTGTTTCTTCAAGCAGAGGACCAAACCTCATGGGGACCTTCTGAGGCTTCATGCAATCAAAAACAATGGTACAACGTAAGAAATCAGTATGTGTGCCATTAAGACATTGCCTCTGTCAAAAGCTACCAGCCAAGAGAGCTCAAGTGTGTTGTCAACTTCAGGTGTCAGTTCTAACATATATCCATATAAAGCTTGAAAGAATGACACTAGGGAGAAAAGAAACAACTAAATGGGCGCAATACTAATATTAGGAGTCTGCGGCAAAGCAGTCTCTGATATTCGTGGATGAAAGTAAGAGTCCTGCAGAGGAGAGAGATGGCTGGATCCGTAAATGGGATGTGTGCAGAATGGATCGTGCTCAAACATACATTGAAGAAATTAATGTAATTAGATTTGACAATTATATTTGGAACATCAGTTTTATTTCTCAAGTCTTTTAAGATCTCCATTAGATATTTTACAGTGCAAGTGTTAAAAAGGATGGCCAGCATACCCTTCTGTCAACTTTCCAAATTCCTTTTAAAAAACAAAAAAACCCTCTCTTTTTGAAATAAAGTATAAAAGTCAGACTTGAATCACTTGAACATACATATTTCAAAACAAGCAATTCAGGTAGTTATCCAGCAACAACCCCATATCAATATTTATTTTAAAAGTATGAAAACAGCAGTGACCCAGCACTAGCCTACATTTTAAATAGAAAAAAAAGTTATCCATAGCTAACTTCTTAAAAAACAAACAAAGCAAATGCCACCTCCTGGGTGAGTTGAAGATTGGTCAGAGTCCAGCAGTGACCTTCAATTGGCAACTCTTCTGACTAGTCCTGCAGTCCGTAAGTGACCAGACCCCACATCAAGATAGCAAGCAGCGCGGCTGGCCACCATTTCTGGCACACGCAGTTCAGAGGGAGCCAAAGAATCTGTTTAGGAACAGAATAAACAAACTGATTAAAAACCACAAGAATTAGAGAATGAGATCAGAAAAAAAAATCACCTGCAGTAGTTCAGGGGTGACTGACCTGAAGCCCTGGTTTTGGACTGCAGTTCCCCTCAGCCTCATAAAAAAGGCATTTTTGTTTAAGAAGGCTTCCCCGGAAATGTGCCCCAGTCATTTACAAAATATTAATTGTACAAATATAGGAAAGCTTCTATGGCTTGCAGGAATGCTTTCAATGGTTTTTTGAATCTGCTTCTTTTGCACGCTATCTTCTCAACACTGTGCACAGCTTTGATTCCCCCAGGCTGTGGAGTGGTTTATCAATTTGTACTGTAAAATAAATGATGGGAGTTGGAGTCCAGCAACGTGGGCACCATGTACCGGTACTTCCTCAGCTGCACCAGTTCAGAATTCAGGAGCAGCAAAAGGTTTGTTCTTCAGATCTTGGGATTCTCTCCCACATGAAAAGCTCCCTGATCGCAAAATGCTAGTGCTGCTTAAAAAAAAAAAAAAAATCATAGGAAATGCCTTTGTTAGGACCAACCAATCTACCAAGTGTAGTTCTGATGGTAGCGTTCAAAAGCTTAATTGAAAGGTAAAGCCTTTGCTCTTCTTCACTGCTAGGGGCAAGGGCACAAAGTGAAGAGGGGGGGAATTCCCAGGGACAATTCACACCCCAGCCGGCACCTCTTTAATCTTCTACCCTCGGCCAGGAGATATAGAAGTATAATCAGTTGTACCAACAGGCTAAAAAACAGTTTCTATCCATGGGCTGTCAGGCTGCTGAACGAAAAATGTTATTGTGCAACTGACGTTCGGGGTTGGTGTGTTGTGCGACAAGCACACAGAGTGCAATGAGATTGAGTGTTTGGGGGGGGCACGGTTAATTTCATTGTACACAGGTTGTACATTGACAATACAGCTATTATTATTATTATTATTATTATTATTATTATTATTATTTATTAGGATCAAGCCGGCCCAGTAGCATTCCCTAGGTTTAGATGCCACAGCATTGTACAACTAAAACGGGCTTAGGCAGTGCTGCGATGGACACCACCCATAACCCCTTCAAGAACCACTCCTAGCTTCACAAATAAGAGTTTAACTTTTCTAAAAAGGTAACTATAGAAAGCCTACAATCATCATTATTTTTTGCTCCCTTGGAAATTTAGGGAAGACGGAGGAGGCAAGAGTGATTAGTTAATGCAGTATCAGCCAGCGAAAAGCATAACACATTAGGCTGGATTTTGTACCCATCGAGACTGATGTGAAAATATAGCCAGTTGATTTTAATGAGAATTTGAGTGCAAGATTGTACCCCTATCTGGGAGGAGATCTCATTGAACTCAGTAAGCATATCAGAACTGACTGCCTCTCTGGATCCAACCCATAAATCCTGTTTTGCACTAATTTGGGGGTTATAGGGAAGCTCACTGTTTTCTGGCATTCACTGGCAACGGTCTGTGCATTTATACGGAGGTCATCCTGATTTGCTATTACTGTAATACTTCTCAAGGAAACACAAGCAAAACTGGGCAGGAACCTAATAGCAGTATAAGCCACAAACCTTTATAGTTCAGTTCTATGAAAACCATCAGGCCAAAGCACAAAAGTGTGCTGAACTGCATGGTGACCATGCAATTCTATTTAACTTGGGAGTGAGCCCCATTGAACTAAATGGAGTTCAGCTTACAAGGAGACAAGCATAGGACCACTGCAAGATTCCAAATTCCCTTTCCAAATTTCCCTTTCGACCTCAGTCAAAAAATTGCAAATGCAAAATACGAAATTTACCCAGTTACAGTCGAGAATCTTCTTTCTCCAGCCACTGTTCAAAAAACTCCCAAAGGCTTTCATAATACTTCTAAAATTACTCCAGATACAAGCGTGGAAAACATTGGCTGCTATCCTATTGAGAAACAAAATAGTCGGGAGAATTAGAATTTAGTTCAAAATAAACAGGCATTATGGAAATGAATCCTGAGCTCCAAATCAAGTATTAAATGCTTCTAATCAAACAATGCTTCTAATCAAACAAGTAGGGAAGTGGGTGGCACTGTGGTCTAAAACACAGAGCCTACGGCTTGCCAATCAGAAGGTTGGCAGTTCGAATCCCCGCAACGGGGTGAGCTCCCGTTGCTCGGTCCCTGCTCCTGCCAGCCTAGCAGTTCAAAAGCACGTCAAAGTGCAAGTAGATAAATAGGTACCGCTCCGGCGGGAAGGTAAACGGTGTTTCCGTGCGCTGCTCTGGTTCGCCAGAAGCGGCTTAGTCATGCTGGCCACATGACCCGGAAGCTGTACACCGCCTCCCTTGGCCAGTAAAGCAAGATGAGCGCTGCAACCCCAGAGTCATCTGCGACTGGACTTAATGGTCAGGGGTCCCTTTAGCTTTAGCTTTACGATGTCTATAAGCCACCTGGTGGCTTGAATGTGAATGTAAGATGAAAAGGACTCTAGCCCAGCATCCTGATCTCCCAAAGGCCAACCAGATGCCTATTAGAAGCCCATCTAGAAGCAGGACTCTCCCCTTCATGACACGGCCTCTGATTCTGCAGGCGTCACAGTTATAATGACAAGCAGCCATTTTCACTGTGATCCACCAGAATCCAAAGTTCACTTTCCTGCTCAGTCACCTCCAGCTCAGACCCAGTTGGTATTTTTTTTGCCTCAATGTGCACTAATTTACACTTGCTTACACGGAATCACACTTGCAATTTTAATACCTACAGGTGAAACTCGAAAAATTAGAATATCGTGGAAAGGTTTCATTTATTTCAGTAATTCAACTTAAAAGCTGAAACTAATATATGAGATAGACTCATTACATGCAAAGCGAGATATGTCAAGCCTTTATTTGTTATAATTGTGATGATTATGGCGTACAGCTGATGAGAGCTCCAAATTAACAATTTCAACTTTGGGGTTTTCACCAGCTGCACGCCATAACCATCACAATTATAACAAGCAAAGGCTTGACATATCTCGCTTTGCATGTCATGAGCCTATCTCATATATTAAACTCCAGTAGCTAATGAAAACAATTGCTTACATAAATGGACTTTTCCACGATATTCTAATTTTTCGAGTTTCACCTGTAGTTTGCAGAGATCCCTCTGAAGCTTCTCTCAATTCATTTAGTTTTTACAGCCCTAAACAGCTGGGCATTATAAGCAAACTGCATATCATTTATGAACAAGTTAAAAGCACATTAAATAATGGGCATGATAGGAACTCACAGGATAATGATTTGTTCTGCACCCTGGTCAAGTGGCCAATTGCACTCCTGCAAACAAGTGGGCACCTAGGCACCATGAGGACTCTTCTAGGCACTGAGGCAAAGAGGCAATTTATTCCCTTTTGAGGATGGAACATAACACTTCCAACTTCAGGTTGGGTAGGTTATTTTTTATGTTCCTCTACACTTAAATATGAAACACACAGTGCAAATAAAAAGTAGCAACACTTACAAAGAAAGTTTATTGCCTTGTCCGCGCCTTGCCATGCTCATTTTCTACTTGCAGAGAGGTTTCGTTTGTTTGTTTGTACGAACTGGTGAGCATTTAAAAAGCACTTGCTACTGAAAGAGGCATTTCAGAATTAGAATACAGAACCCCCCCCCCTAGGCGGACCTTACCCCTTTGCAAGATGAAGCAGTGAATCTTCCAGTTTCCCAGTGTACATCCTGTTACACTCGTCTCCTATCATTGCAAGCTGATGTCCAACTTGGGTTGCAGCCCTGGAAATGTTGAACACACATGAAGATGATCCTTCATTACGGATCTGTCCCAATGCTGAACAAATTGACAGGCAACTTAACTGATAAATGACTGAACATAGATAATGCATAAGCAGCTTGTGGTTGCCCTCTCAAAAATGATATAAGAGAACTGAAAAAGAAACAATTAAAATGGTCGAGAGGCTGGAGCAGCTTCCCTATGAGGAACAGCTAAATGTTGGGACTTTATAGTTTTTTTTTTAAAAAGGAACAGCGATGGGAGACATATAATTAACTGATGGAACTCATTACCATCTGATGGGGTGGTGGCCGCTAACTTAGATGCCTTTAAGTGGCTATAATCACTGTATGAAATGTTCACATACTGGGGCTAGATGCCTCTAAGTACCAGATTCTGGAGTTAAGTAACAAGTGTATTCATGCTCTGGTTACTGCCTGGATCAAACAGACTTTGTTCTGATCAAGCAAGGCAGGTCTTGAGATTCTTAAGTATCTTTGTTGTTGTTGTTCAGTCGTTCAGTCGTGTCCGACTCTTCGTGACCCCATGGACCAGAGCACGCCAGGCACGCCTATCCTTCACTGCCTCTCGCAGTTTGGCCAAACTCATGTTAGTAGCTTCGAGAACACTGTCCAACCATCTCATCCTCTGTCGTCCCCTTCTCCTTGTGCCCTCCATCTTTCCCATCTTAAGTATCTACAAAGGAGCAATTCTTCAAAATATTAACAGTAAATAAATAAATGGTTTTTTTAAAAAAACCTCCAGGTTGCTGTGATTCTTCCACCCCCTGAAGTCCAATAAGCCACCATTAGGCTATTCTATGTACAGGGAACTCCTCACTTAGGCGGGGGTTATGTTCCAGGCCCCCCCCCCCACCTAAGCGAAATGCGTGTAATTGGGGAGCTCTGTTTTCTGTTCCCTCCCCTCCACTTTTGTTTGGAAGGGGCAACAGAGATCTAAGGGGCAACAGAGGCCCCCTTCCTTCCCCACTTGCCCACAATCTCACCAGGAAGAGCAGGGGAGCAATGTAGCAGAGCCTCTCCGGCCAGAAGCGACTTCTCACCCATCCGCTGTTGAGCAGAGAGCTCCCGTGTGCCATTTTGAAAGCGGCGGCTCTGTTAAAGCATTCTAAATCTTCTCTTTACCCAGGACATTCTTCTTCCGCTTGGGGCGCGCCAAGGATGATGGCCGAAAAATTCCATCGCTCCAATTCTCATGGGGGGTCATTTGAGGCTGAGATGGGAGTAATCAGCCTCCCAAATCTTCCCAGGGATAAGGGGAAGACACGGCCTCATCCGCGGTTGCTCGTTAACCCGGCTTCGATCTCGGGGCTGGGGGGGGGGCACTGGATACAAAGCCCCCGAGAGAATTCGGCTCTTCTGGGCACTGTCTCCCGAGCGCCCCGAGTTCCATATCTTAAGATGAAATATTGGATTTAGGATTTGGACATGCTTCAAACGAGGAGGGATGAAATATTTGGCTAAACAACCCAGCCTCTGAGGTGCTAAAGAAGATTGAGAGGAAGAAGGAACAGGACGGAAAAGGGGTGTGTGTGTGTGAGCCCTCCATGTTACTGTCTTTTTTCCCATTACATTATATTACTGGGCAAAATCCCCCCCAAGAAGGACTGTTTTCATCATTTATAACAAGCGAGACTTGAAAGTTTGATATTCGTGGACGTAAGATGGAAAGCGGCAGCTCTTTTAAAGCATTCTAAATCTTCTCTTTACCCTGAACATTCTTCTTCATCTGGCAGATATAGAAGGGATTCTTCCCAGGGGAGCTGCCACCCCTCAGAGCACCTTGACCCCAGAGAGGCTGGAGACGCGGCACAGTAGCAGGGGGTGGGGGCGTGCAAGCCAACGCCAGAGTCCCAAACTACAGGAAAAAATCATCTTTGGCTTCTGGGAAGGGTCTCCTCACAAGCCACGAGGACTCTCCAGCTCTCTCCTGCCATTTCCAGATGTGAATAGATTTATTTCTCGCTGTAAGTGGGTGGGTGCCTGTATATATTTAGAAGATTTACATATCCTCCCTTTCAGCTACATGGTCCCCAAGACAAATAAAAACACATACAATAAAATATAGCAACATCACAATTAAATACAGAACAACCGCCTCTAACTGTCCGACCCCTTGAAGCATCATTACAATTGCCCCCATAAATGATTGACAGGAGCCTCCTGCCCTGCTTGTAAGGCTTTCGCAAAACGCTGGCAGGGCCAAACCATGGTGGTTTCAGCAGAGTTGTGTCTATGCTCTGATTCCATGGTAGAAAAACTGGCACATAATGCAGAAATAAGCCTCCTGACAATCTTTTGTCTTTTTTTTTTTAAAAAAAAAACTTTCTAGTCTCTTTTTACTACTCTGTGAAGCTATGTTTGAAAATGCGCAGGCAACAGCCACTAAAATCTAGATAGCTACCGGGATGGCTGAGGGACAATGGCTGCAGTACCTTATGACAAATTCTGCATACTGCCTTAATTTGCATAATTAAGGGATACAGAGTTTGGATTGTCAGGTCAGAATTTGATTCCCCCCCCCCCCAAACGTACAAATCCAATTCTGCTGTAGATCAGAATTCTCTTGTGGGAAGGAAAGCAATGTGCTAATTAGATAAGGTCTTATAAAATCATGTAATCTAAAAAGCTTTTTTGATGCTTGCTGAAGACAACATTGTGAATTATTAAGGGTTTGCTGTTATTTCTAAATAACAGCAGGAATGCTTTGATGGTGTTTCCTGCTTGGCAGGGGGTTGGACTAGATGGCCCTTGTGGTCTCTTCCAACTCTATGATTCTATGAAAGCTTAACAGAAGCAGTGCCTGTGTGTCCTTATTGCAGAGCAGTCAATGTGACTGTTTGTTGCTGCTAATACATGCCCTATGGCAGATGGGCATATGATGTGGCCTGACCCTGTGTCAGACCACCAGCACATCTCGCTCACAATTGCTTCCTCCGACTGATAACAATTTGCCAGGGTCTCAAGAAGAATCATTTCAACTGCGAACTCTAAGAGTTGAACCTGGGACTAGAGGTGGGTCTTCCTCACCATAAAGACTAAATGAATTTATTGCAGTATTTTGTATTAGAGCAAAGTATTTGATAGGTGCCCAATAAGCATTTGGATTCGCACAGAATTTGTCTGATAATGGGGACAGGAGCCCAGCAAAGCTTATGCCACAAAACATTTATCAGACTGCAATCCGATACTGAATATAAGCCCTATTTACAGTCACGGGGGAAAGTGCACCCTCTTTGAATTCTGTGGTTTTTACATATTGGGACATAACAGCAATCATTTGTTGCTTAGCAGGTCTTAAAATTAAGTCAATACAACCTCAGATGAACAACAACACATGACATATTACGCTGTGTCATGATTCACTTAACAGTTAGAAAGTTAAATGTTAAAGTTCATGACAGTACAATTAGAAAAAAGACTGAACAAGTATGGTTTGTTTGGAAGGGTTTCCAGGAGAAAGTCTCGTCTCTCTAAAAAGAACATGGCAGCATGGCTTTGGTTTGCAAAGTTGCATCTGAACAAACCATGAGGCTTCTGGAGCAATGTCCTTTGGACAGATGAGACCAAAGTGGAGATGTCTGGCCATAATGCACAGTGCCATGTTTGGTGAAAACCAAACACAGCATAGCAGCACAAACACCTCATACCAACTGTCAAGCACGGTGGTGGAAGGGTGATGATTTGGGCTTGTTTTGCAGCCACAGGACCTGGGAACCATGCAGTCATTGAGTCAACCATGAACTCCTCTGTATACCAAAGTATCCTACAGTCAAATGTGTGGCCATCTGCTCAACAGCTGAAGCTTGGGTGAAACTGGGTCATGCAACAGGACAATGATACCAAGCACACCAGCAAATCTACAACAGAATGGCTGAAAAAGAAAAGAATTCAGGGGTTGCAATGGCCCAGTCAAAGTCCAGAGCTCAACCCAATAGAAATGCTGTGCAGGACCTTAAGAGAGCGGTGCATAAACAAATGCCAGCAAACCTCAATGAACTGAAGCAATGCTGTAAAGAAGAATGGGCCAAAATTCTTCCAAGGAAACAAGCATTGGATTCCACCATTAGTCTTTAAGACAGGCTAGTAAATGACCACTTGCCCATGGCAAGAATTGCCTACAAGTATGTGAAGTATGCAAGTTTTTTCTTTGTAAATTGGAGAACAGTGTTGCTTTCCTCTTTATTCTGTTTCATGTGGGCAGATGGACTAGAAACATTTTGGGAAACTCAATTGCAAGGCTACATCTTTGGTGTGTCACACTGTCACAGGGTTCTGTAGTCTTTTATATCCTTATGTCAAGGTGTGATAAAAGAAAAATAAAGGACACATCTTTGAAATAAGTGTGCTTTGCTGCTGAGTTATTCCAAGCTTCCAAACAAAAATACAGTTTTAACGAGAGAGTTTTATGCACTGATCTGTAGGTTAAGCAGCTTTAAAAGACAAGGTATCTAGAGAATGCAGTGAAGATGACTTTGTCAGCTGCTCTTTGCAACAGCTGGGCTTGTTATGAATGACTGTTATTTGTGACCTGGAGACGGGAAAGACTGCTAGATATTTCATGGTGAGGTCTAGATAATGCAGATCGGCAGAAATGATAACACTGGATTTTCACTCATCTAACATATATTGTAAGAACTGACCTCATACAAGCTTAAAAACCAAACAGTTACCAGAAGGAAAAACAGAGTGTTAATACCATGTGATACCTGATATTCATCTCCATTTGCTCTGCGATGTCTACAGATCTGTTGTGACTGTTCCATTCTGGAGCTGCATTGACATTGTTGTGGCTGGAGAGAAGGAAGTGTCTGGAGTTTTGTCCCATTTGGGCCATGGCTTCTTCTAGCTGTAGAAGCTGTAATAAAATTAAACGTAATCTTTTCATATTGGTTAACAATGCCTTTGGCACACAGCTACAGCTAAAATGAACAAACATTTCTGTCTGAATACAAGGCAGCTACCTGCCTTGTATTCAGACAGAAATGTTTGTTCATTTTAAGGTTAGACTCTGTTTTTACGTAAAAATGTATTGGGAAATGATATACAATGAATTGAAGAAAATGTTGAAAATAACATTTGTTAAACAACCAGAAGCCTTCCTGTTAGGTATTTTAGGTCAAGGTCTGCCGAAAGAGAAGAGGACATTATTTATGTACGCTATGCGGCAAGAATTCTGATAGCACAAAAATGGAAGACTGGAGAAATTCCAACTAAAGAACAACAGCAAGAGAAATTGATGAATTATGCAGAACTGGCAAAGCTGACAGATAGACTTCGAGAAAAGGACAACAGTGGTTTTGAAAAAGAGTGGGAACCTTTTATAATATATTTGCAGAAACAAAGAAAGACCATTGACGATGGCAGGATTTAAATACACGCTCACATCTTTATTAACAAAGAACATTTAAGATAATGAAGAAATGATATAGTGGATTTTTGAGAAACAGCAGTATGTAATAAGGGAGAAATAAACCAGAAGTGGAAGCTGAGGGAAGGGGCGAAGTGATGTAATATGTATGTTACTGATATGAGATATATGTAATGATAGGGGGAAAAGTGAATAAAAATTTAATAAATAAAATAAAAAGGTTAGACTCTGCAGCAGAACCCAAAGAATGTGTTAATGATAGTGGTTAGTTTCTTTGGGCTGGATTCAACTAACTACTTGCGCTAGTGGGAGCCAGAGTGAGTCCTCCTAGTGAATGGTGCTCCCCTCCCCTTTCCTACCCCTGCACCTTCCCCAAGTTGGCTTGGGGGCTTGGAAGAAACCCACAAACAGTGGATAGGGGCGGTCGCTCTGTCAGGCAAGCAGAAATGCCTGCACTTGCAGAGTGATCTCCTTAGTGCTATTGTTAATCCCACCCATTAACTGCATATTTCAGTTTTGCAAAACGAAAAATCTTTTCAGCCATCCTTAGCCGTTGCTTGGCAGTTACCACTATGGGTCTCTGGTAAGACACTGTTTGCTTGTCGCTTTAACTGTTTTGCCGGGCATACACCTCTTCTTTTCCAGAGGCTCAATTCAGCCCCCTTCTCACACACTTTTGTCTTTTCGTTGCTAACTATATGAGGAACCATTTGAGATGCATCTGTGCTGTTGGCAACACAAAACCAACAGGTCGTTCATATCACACAGCTGAAATCAGCTTGGAAGACATCTGCTGCAACAAACCTGCTCTTCAATATATCCAAAGAACCACCCAAATTCCAGTGGCAACCCTGAATAAACTGGTCAACTGAGCTCTGGACTTCAAAAGTGCATCCACGCTGCAGCATTCGCTTATCTGTGTCTAGCTAGCTCCTCAGTCTGAGCAATCTGCTCTAGTTTGAAGACACTGCCCAGCTGGCATCTTCACCAGTGGTGTAGGAAGGGCGGGGCGTAGGGGGCGCTCCACCCCGTGTTCCAGGGGAGGGGGGGTGATACATCTCCGGCCCCTCCCCTGCCGCCCAGCACCCCGTCCGTTGCTCCCGCGGGGAGCCAGCAAGCGAGCGGCAAGTCGTGGGGCTGCCCGACCCACCACTTGCTCGCCGCCTCGCAGCAGCGCCGGCCGGATGCATCCGGCTGGCGCTGCTGCTCCCGCGGTGAGTGAGCAGTGGGTCATGGGGCTGCCTGACCTGCCGCTCACTCGCTGGCTCGAATCCACTACGCATGCCTGGAATTCCAGGCATGCGCAGTGCATCCGATGCGTTGTGGCATCACGACACACACATCGTGACGTCACGACACACGCGCCGTGGTGCCCCGCCCCCCAGGGGGTTGCCTCCATGCCGCCGCCCCGGGTGCCGTGGAGGCTTGCTCCACCACTGATCTTCACCTCTGCTTGACTTGATGACAATTGTGCCCTTTGACTTCATTGCTTCTTGCCTGCTACAGTAGACCAAGGGAGAGGAGATCCCAGTTTTGTTGGGATCAGCCT
This sequence comes from Lacerta agilis, assembly GCF_009819535.1. Taxonomy (NCBI): domain Eukaryota; kingdom Metazoa; phylum Chordata; class Lepidosauria; order Squamata; family Lacertidae; genus Lacerta; species Lacerta agilis. Next base: position 3,916,808 of record NC_046316.1, on the reverse strand, counting down.
CAGTGATCAAATTCTTCTCTTTTCAAAGGCCAGGGTAAAAAGGTGCATCTTCAGCAACCTTTGGAAGCTAGATCCTGCCATCACCATTAAGGCCTCCTCACAAGCCCACAAGCCGCCTCTAATTTTCTACAAGGCAAAGAGCCATTTTTGCAGCCTTGTTCACACGTCACTTTGACTCATGCTTTAAACCAAGTGGTCCCTTCCAGCTCTACAGTTCTAGGCTTCTATGAGCAATGTGCTCAAAAAGCTCAGCTCAAAACAATGAGCTCCATTCCTCTCCAGCTCCAGGTTTGTTATACACTCGTTTGCTTATAGCAGCAAGCCAACTTTTGGTTTGTTTCCTCTGTGTTGCTCATTCGCATTAAATCACTTCAAACTATGTACCAGTTACAGGTGGGTAGCCGTGTTGGTCTGCCACAGTCAAAACAAAATAAAATAAAAAATTCTTTCCAGTAGCACCTTAGAGACCAACTAAGTTTGTTCTTGGTATGAGCTTTCGTGTGCATGCACACTTCTTCAGATGATATATCTGAATTCAGATGAAGAAGTGTGCAAGCACACGAAAGCTCATACCAAGAAAAAACTTAGTTGGTCTCTAAGGTGCTACTGGAAAGAATTTTTTATTTTATTTTGTTTTGACTTCAAACTATGGTTTAACGTGTTCTGCAAACGGGCCAATTAGAGTGTTGATCTAGCATCTGAGAGACCAGGGTTCAAATTTTCACTCACCCATTCTCCCATGCCATTCTTTTTCATGGTGATTTTTTTATAATCCCCTTAAGTGTATTATTTGTTTGTTTGTTTGTTTGTGATGTGCGGGTGAGAATATTCTGAGACTCCTGCAGGAACATTTTAAAAATGCGTTTAAAACAAGAGCAGAAATGTCTATTTGTAGAAAGCCAAAACTGTGTTCTGAAAAGGACTGAGAATAAGCCCACGTGCCTCAGAAATCAGACATGCAAACAAGTCGTACAACACCAGGGCAAAACTGCAAAGCACAACATATGCCAGCTCACACCTGTTATGGTAATATAACCCTCCCTTTGGCTAATAAACCAACACAGATATTTGCCTACGCAGTCCAGAATTCAGCTGTAAGTTAGTATGCCGTTTTTCCAGCCAACTTGTTTAAAAGATAAAGCAAGGAAGATGGAACCAAGAGGATATGCAGATTTATGATTCCAAGGTGGCCAGGTGCCCTGGCTTAAATGAATGCTGATAGCATGGAAGATAAATGCTTTATTTGCTTCTGGAATTAAGTCAAACCATGTTGCCCCCCCTGCATTTTTGGAGGAGGCCTAAACTGGTGCCCCATGATCAATGAGGGTGGAACAGTTTATCATGCAGAGAAGCGACGCAGCTCAGTGTAATCGAGACAGCCCCCAGTTCTGATCTCACCTCAGCCAGCGACTGAAAAATAAGACCTTAGAAACACCACTATTCTCTCAGCTGCAATAAAGGGGCTAATAAAGCTGCTCAAATATATTGGGTGGCTGGAAGGACTATGGAGATAATATACGTGACGGGCTTCAAGCACTTTAAATGCATATATCATATCAATAAGTATATGATTCTTAGGTTCGGTAACAATAAAGCTATAGAACAAGAACCAATATTGGCCAGGCCAGCCTCTAGTGGAACCAGGCCAGGCATGTTGGAAAAATGACTTGCATGCTTGAAAATGGATTAATTCTTCTCTTACTAAAGACACCCTGCAGAGTGAGAGTGCCAGAAGTCCAGGCTCATCGAGCACAACTGAATTCCACTTGTCTACATTACTTTTCAGATAACTGTCTGGTGAGATCACTTCTGTATCTGGTGGATGCTATCAAAATATTCAGCACAGCATCTGTTCCAAAATTGCTACGACTTGACAACTGTTCTGAAAAACTGGCTTCTTGCTGGTTCACAATGCCGCATTTGGCAACGCCTCACGGTTCTTTTGAAGCTTTCCTCCGCCCCGACATTAGGCAGGGATGGAGCCCCTCTGAAAGCCTTGGAGATAAAGTGCAAGGAACAAGCACGATGCCGTGCTATTACCCTTAAGGAACAGAAGATCTTCCAGAGGAGCAGGGCTGTTCACAGGGAAGGAAGCAGAACGGGGACCCACTGACAGAATCAACTGGAAGATGTCCCCTTGTAGCAGACTGCCGTGGTCCAAGAACACTGCAGCACTATGAGGGAGAGTGTTGTGGAAGTAAACAGAACCAAGGGTGAAGAAAGGCATAATCTAGTGCATTCTTCACACACACACACACACACACACACACACTGTGTTATAAGCCTATCTAAAACTGCAAGACAGATGTACACAGCAGAAAATCAAAGGCAGGGGACTTTCCCCCCTTTTTAGTTTGGAGTGCCACAGATAAGTGTAGGCTACCTGAAGGAGCGTCTCCACCCCCATCATTCAGCCCGGACACTGAGGTCCAGCGCCAAGGGCCTTCTGGCGGTTTCCTCACTGCAAGAAGCGAAGTTACAGGGAACCAGGCAGAGGGCCTTCTCGGTAGTGGCGCCCGCCCTGTGGAACGCCCTCCCACCAGATGTCAAAGGAAAAAACAACTACAGTACCAGACTTTTAGGAGACATCTGAAGGCAGCCGTGTTTAGGGAAGCTTTTAATATCTGAAGGACTATTGTATTTTAATATTTCGTTGGAAGCCGCCCAGAGTGGCTGGGGAAACCCAGCCAGATGGGTGGGGTAGAAATAAATAAATAAATAAATAAATAATAGCAACCCATTTATATTGTCACCACTAGCATTGTTTTCAAAGGGTTTGCAGAGCTGCTCTGGAGGAGGGAGCTATGGGTTCAGAAGCATCAATTAACAGGCATATTCCACAGGTAGTCCTATAGAAGCTTGGAAGCCTGATCTGTTTGTATAAGAACTTTCCTCCAATGCTCTTGCTCAAAAAAGGGAACTTCCAGAAGGGGTTTCCCCACAGCAGACCCCTGCGTCAACCCACCCCCACCTCGAAAATCCTCTCCAGAGGGTTGGGAGAACCAGATGAAGGCAGCTTTGCTCTCACAATGCAGTCTCCACCCAATCCTCCCCATGCAATTGCCTCTCCCTCTGCAGCTTTCCCATGCCGCATTGCAGACCTCTTCCTGAAAGTCCTCTGCAGTGGAGAGGAGGGGGAGAAAAATCCCCTTGTGTAAACATCATCGAAGGACTGCCACACTGGATATTGACTGACTTATTTATGGGGCATGCTTTTTGTACTAAAATGGTCCCTGCATTTGCAATGTAGAAATGCATGACATAAGAGGAAAGAGGAGGAGGAGGGAAGAGGAAAAGCAAGATCAACTTACAGTTCTTATTGTACAGTTATATAGGTCCCGGTTGCCCTGTGCTTGTTAAAGAGCAGCCCCTCGCTATCAGCAACCTCCAGCCCTGCCCAACATCCATCAGATCCAGGAGTAGAGCAGGTGGCAACATACAATCCAGGAGGACAGTGCTACACTCAAGACAGGTGACTTGATGGCAGTCAGAGACCAACTTAAGTTTCCTAGCATCCCAGAGTAATTTCTTTTTTTCAGAAAGGCATAGTTTGAAAGTCATTGAAGAAGGCAACTCATTCCTCCAAAGCTAGGTACACCTGAATCCTGAAACAGATGCTGAATCCTGCAGAGACTGGGGTGCTTTGTGTCCTCATGTCCTGGAGGTGAGAAGATGACCTGCTGCTGGAGGCTCAGTTAGCCTCGGTGGCTAGGAATGCCTTATCCCTGCTCCGGCTGGTTTGCCAGCTATGGCCCCGATGGGCAGCGATGGCTTGGCCATTGCATCCCATAGAATCATAGAGTTGGAAGAGACCACAAGGGCCATCCAGTTCAACCCCCAGTCATTCCCACATGATTTCTGGAATATAAAAATGGTGGACAGCTGCAGGACAACTTTCGCACGCAGTCACATGTTGAGTCGAAAGTCCACACCTGAGCACTGTCATCTCAGCCTTTGTGAAAAGCCAGTTAAGCTGGATTTCCTTCCCAAGGAAGTCACTGGGTCCCACTTTACAAGCTCAGCTGGCACCACAAGTTGGCATGCCTGGGTATGGACTGAGGGGCTCACACTCAACAGGTAGGCCCACTGACGGCAGCTCCCTGGACCTACTGTAGATATACACACTTAGGAAGAGAGCAGCATGGAGGGTGTCATGCCCAAGAAATGAGCCGTGGCTCTGTGGTAGAGCACCTGCTTTGCATGTAGAAGGTCCCAAGTTCAATCCTCAGCACCTCCAGGTATCATTATTATGATTTATTCCACTTACCATATATGCCACCCTTTATCCAAAGATCCCAGGACAGTGTACAACATTAAGAACATAATTTACGCAGCACAATAATAATAATAAAAACACAGTAGAGCTGGGAAAGATTCCTGTCTGATATACGGTAGAGTCGCTGCCAGTCAGTTACATGAGTTACTGAGTTACATGGAGCAATGGTTTGACGCACTATAAAGGCAAACTCTTAAGAGCCTTCCGAAACCTGGAGCCAGCACTGTCAGACACACCTAACTTCCAGAAGGGATCGACTGCAATGCACTTTACGTGGGGGCTGCCCTGCAGGACGACTCAGCAATTTCAATTCGTCCAAATTTTATTTGTTTATTAAATTTATATACCGCCTTTCATTCGAGGGCAGTTTACAGTACCTCAGCTCCCAAACACCTTGGGAGTCGAACGTTCTGGCTCCCGAACGATCGGAAACCGGAAGCGAGTGTTCCGGTTTTCGAATGTCCTTTTCGAAGCCGAACGTCCGATGGGACTTCTGCAGCTTCCGGTCGTCTGCAGGAGCTTCCTGCAGCCAATCAGAAGCCGCACTTTGGAAGTCGAATGTTTCGGAAGTCGAACGGACTTCCGGAACGGATTCTGTTTGACTCCCGAGGTACGACTGTATTAAAATCACAAAATACACTAGAACAAATGAAACATTCACACACACACACACACAAGCAGGAAACCAGCACAGAAAAGGCCTGTTTGTTCTCATGTTGCCACCCTTCCCACAAAGGTGTGTCAGTTTTTGGAGAATACTGAAGATGCACCTGCTCACCCTGGGAGGTATATTTTTAGGACCCACCTTATTTTTGTAGTTTTAGGTTGTATTAAACTGTTCTTTTATATTGTTAATAAATAATCCAACCTCCCATCCAGGTTTGTCCAGAACCAAAAAAAATACAAACAGTTTACTGGCCTCCCCCCCCCCCCCGGCAAAACCACACATACCTGAGCTATTAACTGGCATTTAGCAAATTTTAAGTGTTTCCTTTTTCCCCTTTTGACCGTGTGAGTATTATTTGGTCATGTGTCTTCACAAACTACAAATTTTAATGGGGAACAAACTGAGTGGCTGTTTGCATATTCGGTCCAGGGCATATGCTGCCGTTCCAAAAACATGAAACCATCACCAGTTTTGCAAATGCAAGCCCCATTTCATTTCAGAAGGGTGCCTTTTTCAAATAAATATGGTGGGAAACATATGGAGCTTCATGTTAAAAGCACATAACACTTGCTCCACATTTCTAAGCGATCGTTGTGTTAGTGCGGCACCAACCACTCTTGAAACTCCCTGCCTGCTGAAAAGATGTTTGTCCAGGCAGGCCTACCCAGAAATATAGAAGGCTGACATGTGCTTTAACCTAGTTTTCATAATATGCAGCCAAGTAACAATAGCTGTACAATCTGAGTAACTAAATACATCCGGTGAGAAAGCGTTCCGGATAAATACACTGTTTCGATGTGGTCTTCTTCAGTATATCACTTAATGTACATACATCTTCTCTGGAGCTGTGGTCATACCCGTATGTAACCACATCGAAACAGTGTATTTATCCAGAACGCTGTCTCACCGGAAGTATTTAGTTACTCAGATTGTACAGCTATTATTACTTCGCTGCATATTATAAAGAAATATTGTGCCCATCATTCATTGGTCTATGTGTTGCCTCTTTTACACTAGGATTGAAGTTTGCAACACAGGGGTTTATCTTATTCGTCTTAACTTAGTTTTCAGCTTTACATTGATTTAAAAATTTTTAAAGGCTTTAAATACTTGTTTTTAATCGTTTTTCACTGTTAATGTTGCTCTATTCTGTTTGCATGCCACTTTGTAAGACTTTATTAAGCAGTATATAAATCTTGTGAGATTAAACATAATTAAATATTCCAAATATTATTATTACTCTCTAGGTACTTCCTGTACAACAGCAAAACCATAAAATCTCAGATGCGGGGCACATGATATTCTCCCCCACCCCCAGTTAGCTCCCTAAAGGGTCACAAACAGTAATCTTCTCATCCCTTCCTTGTGCCATTTCCTGTGACAAATCAACCTCGGTGACCTTGAAACACTGTTTATATTTAAAACAATTCCTAACGCAGCTTGAATAACTCTCAGGCGCATTTTTTTCCTGCAATGAACATTCATGCAGTCCCTCTTTCTTTTTTTATCCCATCCTTGCTCTGCAACACTAATCTGGCTGACATAGGGAATTTATTCCTGCCTGCTTATCACGTGTAGTCCATTCCAATGCATATTTCATTCAGACGTTTCTCCGTGCTATTTTGAAGTTCCATGGGACTGCAGCTTTAGGCTGCAATCCTGTGCACACTTGCCAGTAAATAAGCACCACCGAACTCAGTGGGACATACTTCTGAACAGATGACACAAGACTGCACTAACAGAAGGTTGCAATTGACATGTGAAGTGCCTCTCACTTCTGTCTACAGCAGGGGGTTGGCAACCTAAGGCCCATGGGCCACAACCGGCACATGGGGGTCGTTTAACCGGCCCATGGATCCCCGCCACCCGCTTGGTCGGCTCCCGTGCGGAGCAGAGCGGGGACTGCCTTCTGCAACATTGGCCAGCTTCCCATTGGCTGCAGGAAGCTCCCGCTGCCAATGGGAAGCTGCGCACGCCTCCTCTGCGCCGGAAGGGGTGCCGGAAATAGCGTTTGTGCATTCGTGTGCACGAACTCCGGCCCACCATGGCGTCTGGGGACCGTGAATCGGCCCAAGCCACAAAAACTTTGCCGACCCCTGGTCTACAGCTTGGGCAGAAACCGCCTTCTTAACCTCTGGACCCCACTGCCGGTCTCCCCTGCTTGGTCCACCAGAGCCTGACTTGGCATACAGAGGCAGTCTGAGACCCATCATTCTTATGCATTTACTGAATTTAAATATCGCCCTATACCTGCAGGTCTCAGGGTGGTTCACAGAATAATATCAGAATATAAAACCACAAAATACATAATCAAAATAAAAAACAACCCACATCTCTCTCTCACACACACACATTTTAAATGGGCATAGGATGTTGCTGCGCATGGCTACCCCTTACTTGGTTTAGCCGGCCACTCCAAGCCATTTCGCAGGATTGTGGCTGCTGTCGCCTGCTGGCATCTTCTAGGAGCCACAGGAGGGAGCTGAGCACAGGGTGGGGACCAAAGGTGAACAAACTACCCCAGAAGGAGCATGGCGTGTGTGTCCCCCCCCCCAACAGGGGTACTACACCTCCTCTAACACCCCATACACCCCAAAGGGGGGTTCTTACACTGCCTCAAGGTGATATTTAGAGAGGGGAGTGAGGACCCTGCCCCCCATGTTTCAAGTCCTGACTGCTACGTAGCATCCATATTTCCAGATATCTCATTGGTGTTACACACAGTGTAAAGCATCTATATATATATAAATGTTCCCATTGCATGCGTGCGTGACACCACCTTGCTCCGTAACCACTGGACCAAATCTCATCAAATTAGGACAAAGCGTTACATGACCATCAAGGAAGGATCTGGCGTAATAAAAATTAAAACAAACCACACCTGTAAGGCCTAAAATAAAGAATAAACGCAAAAACTTTGTATTGTATTTTGGTATTTGTTTGAGGCCGCCCAGAGTTGCTGGGGAGACCCGGCCAGATGGGCGGGGGTATAAATAATAAATTTATTATTATTATTATTATTATTATTATTAAAAAGTGGCACACATATTAGACATCACCAGGAAAAGGAATGAAGAATCCAACAGCATCCAATAGAAAGGCAGATCGCCCGTCGACATCATCAGACCTGGCCAGAGCAACAATGCCTGTGCCCTCACCTAAAATGGCCGCCGCAGCTTCGCATGCGCCGAAGAAGAAAAAAAACCACGGAGCAGGAGGCATGCCTGAGAGGTCGCACTGAGTAAGACCAGCTCTGAAGGGATTGTGTCGCTGGGGTGTGTGATTTTGGGACTGGGTAATTTTGGGACTGGGGTGGGAGAGAATACTCTTTAAGGTAGCCAGAGCCCTCACCTAAAATGGCCGCCGCAGCTTCGCATGTAAAATACATCTCTGGGTTATTTGTGGGGCATCGGCATAGCTGTCAACTTTCCCCCCTTTTAAAGGGAAATTCCCTTATTCCGAATAGGATTCCTCACAAGAAAAGGGAAAAGTTGACAGCTATGGGCATAGGAATTAGTACATTTCCCCCCCCCCAAAAAAAATATAGTCCGGCCTACCACATGGTCTGAGGGAAAATGGACCGGCCCACGGCTGAAAAAGGTTGCTGACTCCTGCTGTAGAGGGACAGGGAAGAATGAAAACAGGAGCTTCCAGAATACTCTCGGGATCAGGAGAATTTTAAAATGCAAAAAAACAACAACAAAACTAGTATTCTCATAAACAGTTACATTGGCCTGTGTAACAGGCACGCATGCTGAACTGCACAAATTCTTGCATTCAGAAAGAAAGTTGCATGACCTGACATGGGAGGACCACGAGAGCAGAGAAACGAAGGCAAGTGAAACAAGGAGTATGAAACCACCTTCTGAACTGTTATTTGCAAGGCTGGTCTAATCTGTATTTACTGAGCTTCACTAAGAGTGACTTCCACCTAACTATGGCGAAGTGCTATTTACTCTTAAGTCACGTGAATATATTCATTTTTATTTCCTGGTTGACTAACACTGGAAGCAAGTAAACATATTTCCCCTCAGCAGAAAACATTTTCAGATCGGGACCAAACAACTTCTGTATTTTCTGGGCCTGTTCTATTATATAGGGAGGGGGCCAAAGACAACCACAGCGATACAGTGTGTTGCTTATGGAAGATCCCAGATTGCAACTGGCGAGATCTCTGGCAGCAGAAAAGGATCTCATCCTGAGACCTTACATATTATGCCTTTGAAGCCCGCCCATTTCCCCCTTCAAATAATGCTGGGCACTGTAGTTTGTTAGGAATTGCTGGGAATTGTATCTAGGAAGGGTAAACGACAGCAATCAAAATGTGTTTTCAAGGTACCTAGGTGGACCAACTGTCCTACTCAGCCACTGTGATGACAGCAAATACCAGTGACTGATACCCTGGTCGAACTACCGCAGGACTATTGCAAGAATGTCGACAGGTGGCTAAGATCCATCCATAAAAATTCTATAACTTTTAAAAATCTGCAAAATTTTAATTGTAATTTTATTAAGTAGATACCAATTCTATGAATTGGACTGTACAATTTTATTGCTGGTCTTTGACCGCATTAAAGATTTATTTTACTATTTTTTTACGCCCTACTCAGCATAAGACAACTCTTTATAAAGTCTTTATAAACTCTTCATAAATTTCTAAGCCTTCTTAGATGTTCTGAGAAGATGTGCTACAACACTTAAGACAGACCTAATACTTCAGAGCAGGCGGTCTCTTATACAGAGAGTTTTTGACAATAACTGTCATTTCCATGATTTTCCCTCTAATTCATAAATGCAACGACTAAATCTCACTAAAAGAGCACTACCAACAGCACCTCAGTCTTATCTGGATTGAGCTTCAGTTTACTGGCTCTCATCTAGTCCATTACTGAGGCAAGACACTGGTCCAGCACTTCCACTGCCTCACTTGCAGATGTAAAGGAGAAACAGAGCTGAGTGTCATCACAATATTCCTGGCAATGTACTTTAAAGCTGTGGATGACCCCACTCAGTAATTTCACGTGGATGTTAAACAGCACGAGGGATAAAACCGAACCCTGAGGACCCCCACACTGAAGGCTCGGGGCTGAAAAACACTTCCTTAAGCATCACCTTCTGGGAACGACCATCCCAGTAGGACCGGAACCACTGCAAAGTGGAGCTACTCATCCCTAACTTGGACAGCCACTCCAGAACGATACCATGGTTGTTGGTATCAAAAGCCACTAAAGGGAATTAATAAGGACCCATTTCCTCTGTCTCTCTCCTCACAGGGTAATCATACAGGGTGACCAAAACAGTTTCTATGCCAAAACCGAGCCTAAACCCTGATTGAAATGGATCTAGAAAATCAGTTTCCTCCAAGAGCGCCTGAATTTGGTCAGCGGCGGAGGAAACCTCTTGGGCACCTGGGGTGGCGGGGCACGGCACCCATAGGGACAGCAAGGAGCACGTGGCACCCATAGGGAGGGGAGAGGCGCACTGCGGGGCCTCAGCCACCCTACAGCTGGGGGGGGGCAGCAGGCGGACAGGGCGGAGCCTGTGGGCGCCGAGACGCATGGCTCATGCACGCTGCAGGCCCCGCGATGTGCCACCAGCCATTTTGTCACACACACACCATCAGGGTGGCACCTGGGGCATGCCGCACCCCCCCTTCCTACTCCCCTGGATCTGGTCCACAACCACCCACTCAAGTACCTTGTCTAAGAAGGGGAGATTGGCAACTGGCTGGTAGTTAGATTTTCTGAATCCAGGGGTGGTTTCTTGAGGAGTAGTTTTAGGAGGCATAATTTCAAGGAGGCACAATTTCCCTTACAAACGCTTAAGTCTGACTTCTATTTGATCTTTCAGTAGCTTGATGTTTATGGTTCGATGTTGGCACAAATACTGATTATACTTTATAATCAAATGCCTTACCCTAATTAACAGGTTGGGTTTGTTCTTTTTATTTCTGCTATCTCCATTCTCAACTTGTTAAATGTGTCTAGTCTTCCGTTCTTTCTCATTCCAACTGTACATGTGCTTCACTGTTTCACTCCAGTTCCTAATCAGATGAAACAGGTGGCTGTGTATGAAGCCTCATGCTATAATGAAAACAGAAGACCCGGTCGGTTCAGACCCAAAGTCCATCAAAGGCAAGCATAGCATTGCTAATTGTGGCAACTTAGATGCCCTCCCTGCAGAAACTCATAGGCACAGCAACACAGGTTAGCTCCTATGTACCAAGTTATGTCATTGGTCCACTGAGCTCAGTATTGTCTAAACCAGGAACCTTTGAACCTTTGGGGTATGGGGGCACAGCACAAGACCCCTTCCATGCAAGAAAAACTGGCAATGCTCACCATTCCTCATCCCCCCCCCCAAAAATAAAACTTCTCAATTTTGAAAAATCAGGAAGGGCAGGGAAACTTGATGGGCACCAAAGGGTCTGTGACAGTGGCTTTCCAGGATTTCAGACCCTGTGATCTTCAAATACAGTCTTCCCTCAAACTATATAGGAAGGCAACATCCCTTCCATATTGACTGTCGCCAGAATACCAACCATGGTGATTCAGGTGACATAGAACTTTGGGTCTGGGGCTTCCTCTGGGAAATTACTTAGGAGTGTTATGAAAAACTGGAATTGAGCCACACATTTCAGTCGCAATTTAAGTCTTAGGAACCTGCAGGGGGATCTTGGCCTCATGAACCTCCTCCCTCCACTGCACAAAGAACGTACAGCAGAAATGCTTCCCTAAATCAGGTTCCAAGTAGCCCGGCCCTGCTTTTCCTGAAAGTAACCAGAGAGATGGTTGGATGTTTGCAGCCAATCATGAAGACAACATGCAACCATGTCATTGTCTCCAGTATCTGGTGGTAGCCTATGGAGGTTTCATTCATGGCCTGCCAATCACTGCTAAGAAATCCATCCTTCATTAGTATTTTGTCTAATCCACTGGTCTTCAGCTGGTGGATCAAGACCCATTAGTGCATTATGGCCTGATCCAAGATGGGTTGCAACAGGAAAAAATACCATCATGCAAAGAAGATTTAAGAAATGGGTCCCCAAATGCATGTTTGGGTTAAAAGTGGGTCCTGGGCTGGGCCTGAAAAAGTTGAAGATACCTGGTCTAATTCTTCTAAAATGTCATTTAAGCTAGTGGCCATAATCACATTTGAACAATACTTCAGTTATTGTTTTGTACATGTGTTGTACATGGACTAGAAGATGACAGGAGAAGAAGTGCAGAAGCTTGACACTGCCTCTCAATCTTGCTAAATGCGCAGTCCCCAAGATGAGAGCATTCTGAAGTATTAAAGTGCTTTGAGAACTGCTGCTTTAAGAATTCATCTTGAGAAGGAGAGATTGCAATCTGCATTCTGCATCCTGAAAAGGGCCTGATGATGTACACAATCTACCCTCAAAACACACTCGTTTCCCTCAAATAATTCTCGGTACAGTAAATTATCCCTCACAGAGTTACCATTTTCAGCAACCCTTCACAAACTACAGTGCCCAGAATTATTTGGGGTGAAAGAATGTGTTTTGAATGTACTTTAAAGGTTGAGTGTGTACACAGCCTAAATCTACATTTTCTAATTCTATAATGGAAAGGATTGCAGGACTGGACTGGTGGTGAGACTTGATAAAGCAATTACAACTGATCTTTGGAGACAAAAGAAAATACAGATGACCCAAGACTTTCTGGTGCCCAGGGACGTCTTAGCCATAGAGGCTAGTGGCGCGGGGCACCACAGCGCCAAGTTCTGGAGGGCACCAGGGAAGAGGCGGAGGCTGGATGTGGCACCTCCCAGCATCAGCTTGCCCGCTCTTGTCCGCCTCTGCCATGCTGTGCCCGGAGCCTCCTCCCTGACTGGAGGAGCCGCCCTCCAGCCCCACTGGCAACGCCACCCTTGCGCGCCTCTGCCACGTTGCGCCGTGCTGCACCCAGAGCCTCTGTCCTGCCGGAGGAGCCACCCTCCAGCTGCTGCCAGCCTGGAAGGAAACGTGGGGGTGGGGGGTGCCGGAGGGATCCTTGCACCATAGTGCCAGATAAGCTTAAGAGCCTGAGGAATAAAGGAGGAATTAAGCTGGGGCCTGAGGAATAAAATCCAAGTAGTGCCCCAATGATCGTAAAAATAGGCAATTGCCACCCGTTAATAGTTCTGCAATAATATGCTATCTGAGGCAGGCTGTCTGATTCTGCATAATCAGATAATGCTGCACTGGCCATGGAAGAGTTTGCCTGCGTTTTTTAAGCTTCCTTCCTTTCAGAATTTAGAGATGCTAACTGAATATTCATCTTAATATGCTGATCTGCTTAGTTCCAAATCTTCTTTAGATAAAAAGAGAAGAGTTTGCTTTTGGAAAACCTGCTACCCTGGTTTTCTTTTCACAACAGCAAAACACAAACTGCTAGCTGAAATATGAACAAATACATTGTTGTCAGACTCTAAGACAAAAGCAGACCAAAATAGTAATAATAAGAACAGGTGAAATTGGAGGAGGTTTCACTATTAGGGGGAGTCGACATGCAGCATTCTCACATCGTGGCGAGAGTGTTCTTCTTCCTGTTTTTCATCCAACAATGCAAGTGTAATCCAGGAAATAAGAACAGGGCCTGCACGCCACAATTTACCTCCAGGGCAGTCTATCATGTTTTTGCTATTCTCTCTAGGCCAAATGGTGTCAGACTGGAGCCGAGCAAAGCTCCTCCACAGCCAGTGAGAGACTATTTGCCTTTGAAGTATGTAACATTTGTAGAACTATCACACTAACAAACAAGCCTTAAGGGTTGAATTGTATTGTTAATTGTATACATTTTAATCTACCTGATCTTATTATGTATACGTTAATTTGCGTATTAACCAAGAAAAGGAATTCTTCCTTTGCTTTAATGACACCTGGCACAGCAGACCTGAGTGTGCAAGAGGCATTCCCTCCTTTCGTGAGGCAGAAAGAAGAATTCCTCTTCTAAGATGGCACCTGTCGGCAATGTTGTTGTTGTTTTGAAAATATGGCCAATTAATCAGGATGCCCTCGTAGTTGAAAATTCCCAACTAATTCATCTTAGTTAAGTCCTTGCTGCAGGCCTTAAACATTATTTAGGAGATGTGATAAATTAAGGATCAGTTCTTTGCTGTCTGAATTTGTTTTTTGTTTAATTAAGTGGTGCCCTTTCTGTGTAACATTAAATAAAATTATGCTCCGAGGAAGCTCCGAGTTGGAGCCCAAACTAAGCAGGTTAATCCGGTTTAGGTGTTAAATTAATCCATCTGAACTATTACCACTCGCTGATCCCCTTTCCAGACCATTCCTAGGGTTGAAAGGTAGCCCCTCTCTCAACACACACCCCTACCCTTAATCCAATTATTTCCTTCAGAGGACCCCTGAATCGAAGCAGAGTACAGATCTGCCCCGATGGGCGCCCGCGAGTCTTTTTCAGCCCCGCCGGGAGTTTGCAGCCATGCCTACCTTGCTTTCCCCCTCGCGCACCTTTCCTCGATCCGAAGCGACAGCTGCCCTGCAGACGGACGAGAAGAGACATGAGAAAAAGAGAGAGAGAGATCGAGGCCATCGCGGGCCGCAGCAGCGGGGAAAGGAAGAAAGCGCAAAAACGCGCCTCTCCGGCTCACTTACCGCAGCGTCACTTGCGCGCACTGGATCCTTCGCTCCTGCCAAGGCGCTTCCCCGCCGGCGCCGCGCCCCACCTCCTCGGCCGCGGAGAGCCGCCCTGCCCGGCCTCCCGGGGGCGGAGGGAAGCTCTCCCGTCCCGCCCAGCCTCGGATCCCGAAAGACTCCAGTCTGGCTCCAGAGAATCGTGGAACTGGAGGAGGCGCAGCCGCCGCCGCCTCCAAATTCCTCAAAGTTTGGTCTGGTTTGGTCTTGCCTTAGTTGTTGCCTCCTCCTGGGAACGGAGAAAGAAAGTTGCCACGCGCCATGCCTTGCCCTCCAAAATACAGGCGAAACTCAAAAAATTAGAATATCGTGGAAAAGTCCATTTATGTAATTGTTTTCATTAGCTACTGGAGTGTAATATATGAGATAGACTCAAGACATGCAAAACGAGATATGTCAAGCCTTTGTTTATTATAATTGTGATGATTATGGCATGCAGCTGATGAAAACCCCAAAGTTGAGATTGTTAATTTGGGGTTCTCATCAGCTGTACGCCTTAATCATCACAATTATAACAAATAAAGGCTTGACATATCTCGCTTTGCTTGTCATGAGTCTATCGCATATATTAGTTTCACCTTTTAAGTTAAAACAAAATCGAAAATTCTTTCTAGTAGCACCTTAGAGACCAACTGAGTTTGTTCCTGGTTTGAGCTTTCGTGTGCATGCACACGAAAGCTCAAACCAGGAACAAACTCAGTTGGTCTCTAAGGTGCTACTAGAAAGAATTTTCGATTTTGTTTTGACTATGGCAGACCAACACGGCTACCCACCTGTAACCTTTTAAGTTGATTTACTGAAAGAAATGAACCTTTCCACGATATTCTAATTTTTCGAGTTTCACCTGTAGAGGACGCCACATAAAGGAGGGGGGAGAGAACGGAGGGGAAAACGACCTTCATTAACTACAAACCCGAAATATGGGGGGGGGGGGGTTTCCCAAACGGGTGCCAAAGTTTTGCCAGCGTTTGCAGCGTGAGTGGCTGATGCATCAGACCCGGGTTCATGGTTAGCACCCGGGAATCCAACATTTGGAGTGGATCCCAAAACTCGGGGTTCATAGTTTGTGAGGCTGGAAAAATGAAAAAGGGAAGAAAAATAAAGGGGGGACGTGTGCACAGTGCAGAAGAAAGGTATTCAAAGTCAGATGGTTGAAAATAGGTTGGGGGTGTTTTTTCCAAGCCCTTCATCCCAATAGCTTGTTTTTTTTTTTTGTTCCGCAGCCTTAACAAACTACCATTCCCAGGATTATTGTTAGCCACCCTTAAACTGCAATTCCCAGGATTGTTTTAAGCACTCTTAACAAACTACAATTCCCAGGGGGGCCCCTTTTTCTGGTTTGCCTCAGGCAGCAAAATGTCTTGGGTGGGCTCTATCTCTAACATTTCAGACAAAACTAAGAGGCTGGGGGCACCAATCAAAGTGTTTTAGGGGTTGATGTGGTCCCAAACCTTATCAAGGTATATGGTGGGCTCTCCTTCATTTGAGGTTTTCAAGTAGAGGTTGGGTAGCCACCTGTCATAGATGCTGTAGTTGAGATTCCTGCATATTGCAGGGGCTTGTACTAAATGACCCTCAGGGTCCCTTCCAATTCTGCAGTGAGACTCCTGAACATGCACACAGCACCATTAGATAAATGGAGTAACAATTTTTGTATCCTCACACCTGTGCTAATAACAACAATAATACTGCTAATGACAGCAGTATAATGACAGCCTATTGCTTTGTTCATTTGGTTCATAGTCCATGGTGATCTTTATTCCATGCCTTGTTCCGGATGTAGATCTTCACTCACCCCTTTTTTCTCAGACATCATTTGTGGTTTGCCTCAGGTGCCAAAATGTATTGGGCCAACCCTGCAGTTGATTCACATCAACTCTCTTTTATTATCTACAACAGCCCTAGAACTCACGAATGAAGAACTTCCTTGTGTCAGTCTTTTGGTTCTAGTTCTAATTCCGCTTTCAATGCAGTGCCATAAAAGCATTGCATTTGCATACACTGTACTAATTTTCACTACATTTCCTGTCCTTCCAACTGTCCTGAACCCAACTGAGCTAAAGAAAAAAAAAAGCAGATGAATACGCTTTAACAGCTTTCCTACCCTGAGTCCTTGCCTGAGGCACCTAATGATAGGACTGTCTCCAGCTATTGACTTCATGCCCTGTTTTGCAGATTTGCTAGAGTAGAAGAGGTCAGCAAACTTTTTCAGCAGGGGGCCGGTCCACTGTCCCTCAGACCTTGTGGGGGGCTGGACTATATTTGAAAAAGAAGAAGAATGAATTTCTATGCCCCACAAATAACCCAGAGATGCATTTTAAATAAAAGCACACATTCTACTCATGTAAAAAGACCAGGCAGGCCCCACAAATAACCCAGAGGTGCATTTTAAATAAAAGGACACATTCTACTCATGTAAAAACACACTGATTCCCAGACCGTCCACAGGCTCCACAAATAACCCAGAGATGCATTTTAAATAAAAGCACACATTCTACTCGTGTAAAAACACCAGGCAGGCCCCACAAATAACCCAGAGATGCATTTTAAATCAAAGGACACATTTTACTCATGTAAAAACACGCTGATTCCCAGACCGTCCACAGGCCAGATGTAGAAGGCGATTGGGCCAGATTTGCCCCCCGGGCCTTAGTTTGCCTACCCATGTGCTAGAGGCATCAATTTGGCCACTGAGGGAAGCAGGACGCTGGATTAGAGAGGGCTTTTGTGTCTGCTCACGGGGTGAGCTCCCGTTGCTCGGTCCCAGCTCCTGCCCACCTAGCAGTTCAAAAGCACATTAAAGTGCAAGTAGATAAATAGGGACCGCTCCAGCGGGAAGGTAAACGGCATTTCCGTGCGCTACTCTGGTTCGCCAGAAGCGGCGTTGTCATGCTGGCCACATGACCCAGAAGCTGTCTGCGGACAAACGCCGGCTCCCTCGGCCTATAGAACAAGATGAGCGCCGCAACCCCAGAGTCGGACACGACTGGACCTGATGGTCGGGGTCCCTTTACCTTTACCTTGTGTCTGCTGCCATCACGTCTAATTTTGTCCTCAGCTTCTTGTCAGAGGATCTTAAAGCAGCGTTTCATTTCTAGAGATAGATGTGTCTCAGGCCTGCCATCTACCCTGGAGAAAAGTCCTGCTTCTTAATTTTAATAGCTGTGGGCATAGGCTACATTTGCTCAGTGAGGAATAAAGAGCTCCATACAGGTTCAGAGGTTTTAGTAAAACGCTACCTATTTATCTACTTGCACTTTGACGTGCTTTCGAACTGTGTCTTACCTATATTTAAATTAACAAGTGTCTTACCTATATTTAAATTGACATAGCACCATGCCTTACTTTCCTTACATAAATTAATTTCCCTATTGTAGGGGGGCCAGTATACTTTGCAATGTTGAAGCAGGTGTATTTTTTTAATCAATCACATAGATCTGAAAGTTTAGCATGTGTCAGCATTGTAGGCCCTTCACACCCAGTCGCCTTTGACTGGACTTAACCGTCCAGGGGTCCTTTACCTTTACCTTACACCTGTGCTACTTTTGGTTTCTGCTACAACTGAATGCAAAAATAGTGTGGAGCAGAGACATTGCACCCCAGAGACCCTGCAGTGGACTTGCCTTGCGGGGTGTGTGTGTGTGTGTGTGTGTGTGAAGATATTCAAGACCTGTTTAGGGACCTAGGGCTTTCCTTCATCCTTTCATCTTGTCATGGGGGAGGGCTGGGGAAGGCAGGGTATAAACATAGCTGTCAACTTTTCCCTTTTTTTAAGGGAAATTCCCTTATTCTGAATAGGATTCCTCGCAAGAAAAGGGAAAAAGTTGACAGCTATGGGTATAAATAAATAGATCATGATGGTGTCGATGAACGTTAGATGCAGAAGACATTGGGCTGCCTCAAGAAGGTCGGGGGGGAGGTGTATCAATAGATCTAGAACAGTAATATATATATATATATATATATATATATATATATATATATATATATATACACACACACACACACACACACACACACACACACACACACACACTGTATAGAGAGAGGGAGAGAGAGTGTTAAGCCTTTATCTAGACATCCTGCAAATGCCTTTTTGGGAAATGTTAGGGATGGTTTGTGAGGGGTGAGGGGGTGGCAGACCTCCTCCTCCTCCTCCTCCTCCTCCTCCTCCTGCACAGCTCTGAGGGGAGAGGAAGACGCCTCTCCCTCTTTCTCCTTCCTTCCTTCCTTCGCGTCCCTCGGTTACCAGGCAGCGCTCTGAGGGGAGTGGCCTGCTGGCCTTCTTCTCTCCCGGCTTCTCGCCCACGGCCTCCTCGGGGGAGAGAAGGCCACGCCGGGGGATCGTCCGGCTGAGGCGCCGCGCCAGGAGAAGGCGGAGGCGGCGCAGGATCCTGGGCGGGACCGTGGCGGCGGGAAAGGCCTCCTGGGGGCAGGTAAAGAGCTTCTGGGGCTCCTCCTTCCCTCCCCTTCCCCATGTTGGAAACGCGGAGAAGCCGCCGGTATCGAGGCCGGGCGGCTTAGCTCAGCGGCTTTTTCCTACAATCTCAGAACCGAGAAGGTGTAAGGGGGTTATCTAGTCGAGCCCCACCCCACCCCACCCGCCGCGATGCAGGGACTCGAACCCACGACCCCGAGGCCGAGAGTGTCCTGGGGCGGGTCAGCGCGGGACTCCGTCTTTCTCACGTTGGTCGGAAATAAAGACCAAACAATGCCAGGCGCCCCCCTTCCAGCAGGGCTTCCCCAAGGGGCCGACTTCGGGACAGGGATGGGGGCCCTAAAATTCGCCCCCCCCCCGCCCCCGTCTGTAAGCATTTCTTATTTTCACAACAATTTTATTTTGGTACAGTTGCTTTTTAATGGATCTCCTCATACCCATCAGGCAGCATGATCATTAATAATTTTAATCGCAACAATACATAAATAAAGAACAAAATTATTATTATTAGCCCTAAAGCAGGGAGCCGTCTCAGCTTCTTTCCCAGGGGCCAATGCTATCAAGGTGTCCCCTGCAGCTCATGTGCTCCATTTATAAATAAAAGCCCCACAGGGGAGCCAGATGCAAAAGGAGGGACAGGGCACTCTCTCTTGACTTCAGTCTGTCGCTCCTGTAAAAATGGGGTGATTTGGCAGGAACAGGTGACAGTGCAAAGGGAAGAAAAGATGCCCTCTCCTGCCTTTGCAACTGGAACTGTAAAGTTGGAAGTGGCACAAAGGGTTGTCTAATAATCCAATCCCCCTGCTTAATTATAGAGCACTCTGAGCTGTGTAGGCAATAAAAAATTCAATTAAACATGAACTGTTAAACTATTATAGCAAGCCCACAAGTTACATGCTTTTAACTTGTGCACAGTCAGCTTTATTTGTGTGGCAAAATTATTATTACTATTATTTATTAATTAATAAGAGATTGTACTGGTGAGAGCGGGACGCAGGGGGCGCTGTGGGTTAAACCACAGAGCCTAGGGCTTGCTGATCAGAAGGTCGGCGGTTCTGATCCCCGCGACGGGGCGAGCTCCCGTTGCTCGGTCCCTGCTCCTGCCAACCCAGCAGTTCAAAAGCACAAAGTGCAAGTAGATAAATAGGAACTGCTCCGGCGGGAAGGTAAACGACATTTCCATGCACTGCTCTGGTTCACCAGAAGTGGCTTAGTCATGCTGGCCACATGACCCGGAAGCTGTACGCCGGCTCCCTCGGCCAGTAATGTGAGATGAGCGCCGCAACCCCAGAGTCGGACACGACTGCACCTAATGGTCAGGGGTCCCTTTACCTTTACTGGTGAGAGCACTCTTAGTATCTGTTTACAGAGGCACAGTTGTAGTTTAATGCATGTGGGTGCTTCATCCTTGTATTCCATTTTCCTTTTATTCCCATCCTTATTCTTCTCCTTTTCATAACTATTTCCTCAGATCCTTAATTGCAGCAGAAATAAAATCTATTGAATGTTTTTGAACCACTGAGGTTTCTTGGCATGGCAGTTCCTTTTACTGTAGTAGCATGGTACAATACAATCAAATCCCTCGATCTGTAAAGTCCATTCCTCTTCCAGCATCTACGTTTATCAGTATCTCTCTTTAATTATGCATAATCTGGAGAGGGTTTTTAAAGTATAGTATATAAAGTAATGGAAGCTGCAAATGCCCATCTTAGTTCATTATGAGGTCTGCTTAACGGTTTTGCTGAAGCAACCTCCTCCTCCTAGTTTTATTCTCTCTTGCCAAGAGCTCCTCACAATCCTTCATTTATCGAACCTGTGAAAAAGTGTTTTCTTCAGTTCTCTTTCAGACCTTGCAGAATGCCTCGATCTCTTTTCCAGTATCTGATGTCAGTCACGGACTAGATGAGGCTGAACGAGTTGAGACTTAATCCAGTCAAAACATTGGTGCTCCTGGTCAGTTGGGAGGAGGATCAGGGAATAAGAATTCAACCTGTGTTGGATGGGGTTTCACTCCCCTTGAAGAGTCAGGCTCACAGTTTGGGTGTACTGCTGGATTTGGTCCTGAACTTGGATCTCCACGTTCTCCATAATTATGGCTCGTGCGCCAACTGCGCCCACTGTGACACATGCCTTAGGTACATGCCAGTTGAACTACTGTATCGTGTTCTGTGTGGGGCTGCCCCTGTTAAAACAACTTCACTGGCTGCTGGTCCGTTTCTGAGCACAATTCAGAGTGTTGGTTTATATGGCTTTGGCCCAGGCCACACGAGATATATTTCCCTACACAAACCTGGTACTAAGATCCTTAGGTGAGCAACTTCTCTCAGTGCCACCAGCATCAAAAGCATGGCAAGGGAGAATGTTTTTTCTGTGGCTGCTCACGTATTTGTGGAATTCCCTCCCAGAAGAAGCAAAATAAAAAATAAAAAAATCCTTCCAGTAGCACCTTAGAGACCAACTAAGATTGTTCTTGGTCTGAGCTTTCGTGTGCATGCACACTTCTTCAGACCAACACAGCTACCTACCTGCTCCCAGAAGAAGTTAGATTGACTTCCCTTTTGTTCTGTTTCTGCTGGCAGGCTAAGACCTTCCTATTCAGACAGGCCTTTGGAAACGAAGGGGCAGATGATGTTGACCACTGAGCTGATTCTGTTTTTAAAGGTTGTACGCCGCCTTGAATCCCAGTTTGGGAGAAAGGCGGGATATAAATAACATGAAATCTGCATTAGCAGTATTTATTCCATTTATTCCACACGTATCAATATCCTTTTCAGCTCACCAAACTGATGTTGTGATTCTTACATTTGTATTATGGGTAACTTGGAATATTTCATTATCCTGCATGTAAGTCCCTCGATAATTCAATTTGATCCAAGTAGTGTTCTTTTGTGACTTCTGGAGCTTATTCTTCTTTCAGGCTGCAGAAATCTGGCACATTTACGTAGAAGGGGGG